>NC_143568.1:71652500-72303750 GCF_054136105.1 Typopeltis vanoorti | reverse complement strand
TATTGATGTAGGTACTGACAGACAGATGAATCATCTTGAAAACAGACTACGTAAACTTACGGTATCGATAAATACAGTACATTTCTGTAAATGTATTTTCTCTTCTTATGATTTAAAAAAAAAAAATTTTTTTTTCTCCCAGCGCGGGGGTCGGCGCCCTAACCCAGGCGTTTTTCAAGAGTCAACTGTATTTACAAATAGTAAATACACTGATAAATTTAATTTTTATCAGTTTATTTTTTAATTAAATTTCAATTAAATTTAAAATTATTTAACTTAATAGTTTCTTTTAGTCTCCACTAATACTGTTGTAAATAAACTCAACTGCATGTGGATATTTCTTGCTTGTAATCTTTCGCAAAGAAACAAACAATAAAAAAAAAATCGATTAAGTGATTGTCATGTTTCAAAAGTTAACGTGAAAGCAACAATGCGCGTGCGTAGTGATTTAGTTGATTTCAATTTCATTGTTAAAATTCTCGCGTAAATATTGATGTAAACATCACTCACTAGCAGACAATTTTAATTTAAGTTTCTGCTTCATACATAAATTCAAGCATGTATATTTCTTGTTTGTGATCTTTGCAAACAAACCAAAAAATGCTCACAAATTATTGTTATTGTTGGAAAGCTACAATATGAAATGAACAATGCGCGTGCGTAGTATAATTTAGTTTATTTCGAATTCATTGTTAGAATTGTCGCTCAGGATTTACTGATCACTACTGGCGAACAAAAGCAGACGATTCTAGTTTAAACTGTTGTATTAATTCATTGAAATCAACTATAGTAAAATACATTAAAAACTTAATATTTTTAAGCTTTTTTGTTGCGTTTAGCTTCACTCTGTTGATGTAAACGCTAAGTTAAGTTGTACAAACAAAGAATACCATCTTATATTCGCTTATATATCTAAATGGATGACGTTACAATTTATTTGGGAGCAAAGGCAAAAAACGTAGGATATTTGTTATATGAATTCTAAGCGCCAAAGAATGAAAATTGGATGGCTGTTCCAAAAATGCCTGCTGGGAACGCGTTTCAAATGGCGTCATTAAACATATCTTGGCAACTGTTCTAAGAGTTTCTGTTTCTTAAAGAAAAGCAGACATTTTGAGAAGCAATTGCATAAGTTTTAAAAGATGCGATATTCGAGCCTTGAAATTGTCAATTTATTTTTCGTAGCAAAGATATATATTTCCAATAACCTGAAAAATAAAGAGTCTAGTATTTATAAACAAGAGATTACTCCAGTGTATTGTGTTTTCCGTGGTCTCTATTGCTTTATGTTGGCCATCTATCCGATCCTCTTCTCGTATAAAATAAAAAAAAAAAATAATAATAAAATAAAATAAAAAAACGGGAAAAATATACTGGCAGAATGTGATGTAGTTTGATCCTAAGCAAAATCCAATAAGGTTTCCGCTATGAAAGGTTTGCAAACACTACAGAATTCAAGAGATTATATATATAATAAAAAAAAATGCACAATGGGTGAAATGTGATTTATATAGATGGAAATTAGATTGTTGGTGTAGTAAGGCTTAGCGCTGATGAAAGACTATATGCTTCGATATTCTATGGACGGTTAAAGTCGAACGTAATTAAAATGTAAAAGTATTAGGAAAGCTCCAGATAAAACGGATCAACAGATAGTTTTATCTACTTAAACTAAAGAAACCCAGACTTAACCATTTCTTAGTTGATATTACTTTTTTCCCCAGTTTAAACTGCTACAAATCGATGAAGTAATTCTGATGATTAGAATCTGATCATATATATATATATATTATTTATATATATATATATATATATATATATATATATAATTATTTTTTTCTAATGTGCAAAATCACTTGAAGTAGAGTGTGCAGATTTAGCAAGAGGGTTTATTACGTCAATGATAGCATGTAAAAAAACAAAAGATATTTGCGAATAATTTCCGAAACAAAACTTATGAAAGAAAATCTGGGAAACTATTATATATATCATTGATTATACAAGAAGTTAGTGAAATATAATGTTAAATATGAATATTATCAAAATAAAAAAGGTCAAAATAATATTCACTTTCGATTTCATTACTAGTGTATGTGATAGAGGTGTGAACTTTGTCAAGAAAATATTGTCGGGATAGAAATACAGCATCAATATGCATTCAAATTATTATTATTATTATTGCTGAAATAGTTTCGGTTAATATAAACGAAGCCCTTTGTTTGGCAAGAGCTGGGTTCGAATTCCATCTAGGACTTGAAGAACCTTTATCAGAGTGTTTTTCAACTGGAAATGAATTAAGCGGTCTCAGACGGAGGTGGAAGTTTTTTCCTTCTGGAGAGTCGGATTTTTCATCCCTCAAAGAGGTGTTTATCAGAACTTTCCAGATTCCACCTGGTTTTTCCCTTTTCAGTCGTTTCCGACCGTAGGTGAGATTTTTACAGGGCAGTTCATCATTGTTCCCCCCTCCCCCAACTTTATCCGGGCTCGGAACCGGCATATGGCTCGTACCTATTCATGACTGTAATTCATGTGTGTTCACGGGGCCGTTTTGCCTGTTCTGGGGGAGGACGAAAAACTCGAGTTTTCGGGTGAAAACCCCCGCTAACCTTTCACGTCACTCAAGGAAATCGAACCCAGGTCTTTCTGACCAAAGGGCTTCGTCTATACCGACTGAGGCTCAGACTCTCCTTACAGACATAAAATACATACCCTTAGAGAGATGCAGCAAAGCAATGGTAAGCCAGCTATATTGCCTAAAAGCCTTAATCAGGGGAATCAGCCTACAATATATCATTATTATTATACGGATATCTCCATGGAGTCAGAAGACTCATCACGGGAGAATGACACTGTAAATAAGTATTGTTCGCACAGTACCTATTATACCGCTCCTTAATTTTTTTTTTTTTTTTTTTTTTTCCAGTCACAATTTCAGGCCAAAACGAACTGCTTCTAGACATCTGGCGGCTAACTTCACAACACTAATGTAGATAGCTTCTTTTGTTAATATAATGGGATGGTCTGACTAATCAGGCTCTCACATCTGATTGGCTAGATTGATATGAGTAAACAAAAGTCACCTTTATATAAAATTTATTTTAAAAATTACTCTTATTTTTTGACATAATTCATATGAAACGTCAAGCAATGAAACCGTATGACGTTGAAAAAAACCCTGGAAACCCATCTTAACAGGTTGTGATATAATTTTGTCAAACATTTATAGTTAAGGCAAATTAACTATTATGGAAATGGCAGAAATTTATTATAAAAAATCGATATAACTGAAGTGGTTATTGATGTAAGAAAAAATTTAATTAAAAAAATTAAAATTTAAGTAAATTTGAATTTTTTAGATTTTATTATATTTAAAAACATTTTTTAATCAACCACAGTTAATTATTGAAAACTATTTTAAATCTTAAAAAACGGATTTTTAGATATCCGTCAATAAGAGGCCGTAACGAATAGGTTTCCACAAACATGATATTTAGAGATAAAGTTTCCATATGTGTTGAAAGTCTGAACCAGTACTAGGCTATAGTAGTTACTCTATTAAATAGAATGAAGCTAACACGTATTAACGCATTTTTCGAAAAACGGTGATCAGAAAATGGGGGAAAAAACAAAAATCCGTTGTTATTTAAGCCAGCATAACCGGGGTTCACTCAGTATATAACTAGCCTATAACTATTTACAACATTACTGGTAGCCAAACAATTGTCACGAATGTTTTTAGATAATGACAGATAGCATGCAATTTATCACGCTTATTTTCAAAAAAAAAAAAAAAAAAATAGGAGAGTGATAGTATAATAGCATATATCTGTAGCTTTATCATTAACATTTATTGAGTATTTTCAGCAGTAGTGCGTGCTTATATCACGAGTAAAAGTTTTAATTAGTATGTTACAAAAATTATTTTTTTTATATAAAAGTTTTAATTAGTATGTTACAAAAATTATTTTTTTTATATATAAAATAATCGGTAACGAAAAAAATAAAACCAAAAGAAGTAATTCTTAACACATATACAATAACTTATTAACAAAGGAGCAGCCTCCTACCATTAGTCTATACAATTTATCTTAAAAAATAAAAGGTGTATAATTAAATTATACAATTATTTCTATTGAAATAATTAAACCATTGAAATACTTGAAGATGTTTAATTTATTATATAAATTCCTTTTGCATTCTATAAGAAAGGACTTTTAAGCTTTTTATTGTTGGAATATTACTTCAAATACTTTTTTTTTTTTGCCGCAGAATTCCCACGCTCGTAAATGGCTTATGCTTATTACAAGCAACAAAGGTTGTTAGAAATACAAAAAAGTAAGTCGATATTCTATATTATAATCTATATTTGCCGTCTGTTGCAATTGTTTTATTATTTTTAATGTTTTTTTTTTCGTTTGTATAAACATATCGAAGAAATATTAGTACAATGAATAATTTTAGCGCATCTGTACTTTTAGTACTTTCATCCAACCGATTTGAAAATAACATTTACTTTCGAAGATATTCTTCAAGCATATTTCATACGAAGTTCAATCAATTCTTCAAGTATTTGATACACACTCTTGTATTCATGTTTGAAATGTATTGTCCGATAGCTGTACTATTTGAATTTTTTTGGTTTCGTAATAAAAAATAACATAAATGGGATACGCTTTACTATTTCGATATACAAGGCTTAGTTTTCTCATATCGTGCTGCTCACCTACAAGTACGGTGTGAAAGCTTACGAAAAGAGATGCTATAAATGCATTTTCATTGTCCAGTGCATGAACTTTCACAGAAAAACTTTATTTTTAAATGAAATCTAATCTTTTAAATGAAAAAATGAAATCGTCTAATTCTTTGCAGACGAAAAATAAAAGAATATTGCAATTGAATGGCGATAACACTAAATCAATCAATATTTTTTTGTTTAAAATCTATATAACATCAAAAAATATTAATCAATAAAAGGTGTATTTTCAAAATTCTTTATTTATTACATTTTTGAAAAGAACATAAATATTTAATATTATTTTATCAGATGTATATTCTTTTTCATACTTTTTATAGAACAAATATTTAATTAAAGCGTATAAAACTATAATTATATGTAGCCAACCATTGCAATTATAATTATATATTCCGCATATTAAATTTAATAATTAAAATAAAGATATTAGTTACAATTGTAACTAATATCACTAACCAATAAAATAAGAGTATGCAGGAAATCATATTACGTCATCAGTGACGTAATAATGGTCTACCATGATTCTCCTGCCGATTTCATATACGTCAAAAAATGACCACATTTTTGACGTATGGAAAATGTAACAACAACCAAAAAAAAAAAAAAAAAAAGATTTTAAATGAGCAAAATCAGTCATTTACTGCATGTTTCCAAAATTGATGAGATGTATGAGATCAATTGCTTATTGCATTCTTATTTATAATGTTAATAATCTTATAGGGCGATTGTTTACGGAGATAAGGCAATGTAAAAGAGTTTTTTAATAGGGGATTTTGATACGGGAGATATTAACTGATAGAATAAAAAGCTGATAATACAACAGGTAGTAATTTTTGGAATACTTCGAGATAGTTATCTAAAGCAATAATTACTGGAACTTGCGAGAGGGTATAGAAGATCTCAGGTTTAATAATAACACCACGAGAATTAGTGATGGATCATATTAATTACCTTGAACTCCTGTGTGGTAGTAAACGGTTGACCTTGGCAAAGAAATTGAAACTAACAGGAGAGGTGGTAAAACTTAAAAAAAAAAAAAAAGAGCTAATTTTGTAGGTATGATAGGAGAAGATGTATATCACAATTTCTCAAGAAATCATATAATACTCAATATAATAAAGTACTTTGAAAGAAAAATCCATCGAAAGAGTACAAAATTGATAAATTAGCTGTTACGTGTGGTGTTGTTAGAGGGCAAGCATCAACTATTTTAATCAAAACTTAAGGAGTTCTGCTATAAGGTATTTTGAATAATAATCTTGTATTAATATCGGGGGGGGGGGGATTTTAATTGTTTTGTGTGACAAGGTTAATTAAAAAGAGGACTTCTGATTAAGAAGCAACTATTGCTCCACGATGTAACGCAGGAGGAGGGCGAAGTTGTTGATACCTTAAATCATTTGGCCATTGATACGCTTTGAGATAGGGATGATATATCTGCGGTACCAATGAACCAACGCGCGTCGGGGTTAATCAATCCACGTTCAGTCAATTTCATTGAATTGTTGGGAACACTCACTTCGGATTGGAACGATTATGTCAATTCATAACAGTGGGTTGATCGCGTAAAATGGAGGAAGGTAAATGATCTCGACAATGGAAAAAAAGAATTAGAAATCGTATCCAGGATATACTTGAAAGAAATCGTTAACTGAGGCCTTCTGATGTAAGATTAATATTTTTTAAAAATTCTTTATATTAATCCTAAAAATTATTATTTAATACTATCTGGTATAAATTTCGTTAAAATCAATGTATTAATAAAGTCAAAATTGAAACAAACTGATTTTTAATGTTTAAAAAAACTGGGTTTCTAATCCGGTCTAAGACAGGATGAAGCTGAGCTACTAAAGAGTTAACCTGTATCATATGAAGTATATGATACGAAAAGACAAACTGGCCAAAGAACACACAATCGAAGCACAAAACAATCTAGAATTAATGCAACTGGCTTGTCGTTTGCATTAATTATTTTTAATGTGATTTTCTGTTACTGGCTATAGCATATAAGCTACGGTGATGATGATGGGAATTTTTAATATTAAGTGATGGCTGTTGATCATATGCTAATGAAATGTAGTGGTCCAGGGAGGATCTAGAATGAAGGGTGAATGCTCACGAGCTGAATTGAGTTGTCTCAATTCAGATAGCAACGTTATCTGAATACTTCGGCTTTGCATTCTCTCCAAGTTTGACTTTTGATGTGTGCATATGCAGGTTTCAGATCACAACATCAACTGAGACTGCGTAAAACGAATTGTGAATATATAGATGTCTAGGGATAGAAATATCTTAGGAAGTTTAGACTGCTGATTGACGAGATGCTGTTTAAACATATTGACCGAACTTTGCCCAATTTTTTTTAGAATATTCTTTTTGTAAATTCGGATATCTTAAAACGGTAGAATTGCAACTTTACATGTTGCTGTCGAAATCATATTCCATCGTGTATTCAGGAAGAGAATCTAACAAGATCGCATGGGTTTAACTTGGCTTTTTTTTCTCTCCGAAGAAATATCGCGTAAAAAAGTTTCGAGTGTACTTCTCTATGACTTCTAACTTTCCAGAGTGCGTTTGCCATAAAATTTGCATAGTTATGGACTTCAAAAAGTCGGCCGCACGCCTTCCAACAATGTAAAAGAAAAAGAAGGGAAAAAAAGATAAAAAGAAAGAAGAATTGCTTGGAATGAACAGTTAAAAGCATGCACACCGCTATAGCTAACCCCCCCCCCCCACTTCCTACCGTCCACCCCCATCATTTTCATCGTTCTATCCACCTTTACTTGCCACTCATCGAACGGTTTTTGCCGAGTAGCTTCGAAAAAGAGGGTGGGGGATTTGAAGCGAAGGAACGCCTAGAAAGGGATGTTTAGTACGGGGGGGGGGATGTAGTGGTTTGATTTATTCTGATTATTAGATTTTGAGAAGAGAGGAAAACAGGAAGTAATTGATGCTTATGGAGATGGGATGCTAATAGACAACACACACACGACTTTTCAGCGTTTATGCTACGAAGTAGTTGCATTCAAATGCACAGCTGAAATTTCTACCCAAGCCCTATTGCTGCGGGGGCTTAGAACCTATGAAATTCTAAGAGTCCGATCCTAGGCTGAAGCTAGTGCAATTCTATTGACTTGCACAACGAAATTTGCATTTTCATTCATATGGATGAAGCATACGATCATAGATGCTCTATTGATGTGAAAGCGCCTTAGTTCAGGTCACACACTCACGAAAAAAAAAAAAAAAAAAAAAGTTAGTTGCGGCCACTAAAACTACGGTAAGTGTTTTTTATACCCCGGTTCAGTATATGATTTTACTGTGGTAGTTGTATCTACCTGAAATATCCCGTATGTTGCATTTAAACATCCATTTGCAACAGTTTAATATATTAAAGTGTTCTTGTTATTTTTATGGTTTCCGGCTATCATTATTGAATCCAGGCTTACACCCATGCAGTGGTGATCCAATTCTATGGAATCTTGTGTTGCGTTGCTAATTTTAATTGTTTCCTGTTAAACGTGCAGCGCAAAAGAACAAAACATAATTGCTGATGAGGTCATACACGAACTAAACCTACGCTTGCTTGATAATAAGCGGTTATAGTATTTGGTCTTTCTCTCTTTTAAAATAATGATGCGATCGAATTCTTTTCCAAGAAAACCCACTGGTGAGAGACATATTTTCCTATGAAATATCTCGCTAAGAGCTTTTCGAGGCTGGTGATGGATGAGCAAATCAAACCCATGGCAACAGAGTCGATCTAAACATGTCCCTCGACATCATCTCAAGCAAAGACATGCATTTACACTAGATTGGGTTAATATAAAAGCAATGGGAGTACTTTATGTCCAAATCATCAACAAAACTCTCTTGTTCACTTTAACGTCAACACGGACATACCGCTTTTACTAAAACTAGACGCGTGTAGTCTGTCTTCATTACGTCTGCAAATGCCTTTCATGTTCCCCTTGTGATCCGGAGCTTTGTGGAAGCTAACATGTTTTTACTATAAAATCATCTATAGAAAAGTGCGGCCATTTAAATAAGCGATGGAAAATATGACTCTCAGTTATTTAGGCCTAACTTGAGACCTATTATAAAGGGGTTTTTTTCTCTCTCTCTTTTTTTTTTAAAGAGAAAACGAACATTTATTCAACAAAAAGCAGTTCCCGACAGTGGTGCAATTTCTAGTACATAAATATTAAATAGTATTATGTCATCAATGATTTCGATGCAACCAAAAGAAATAGAAAAGGCGACAAGAGACAGAATTGTTTGCTAGTATTTTAGCAAATCGGAGTTCGTGATTAATATATACTGATCAGATATAACTAATAGACATTAGCTTACATAGCTGATTTGGTAGACTGAGAGATTATTAGTTGTTTTGAATTTACTAATCAGATATAACTACTTACTTATCTCTGTCAATTGCGGGACAGGGTCACAATAAAAATGAAAACATGCATCGATTACTATATTAACACACACTGATCAAGCAGACAGATAAAAATTACGATTACTGACCAGAAATAAATGTGTGCATGATTAATGTATAAGGAAATATATCGGAAATAATGTGAACTCATTGATTCCAATACTGGCTCAACATGAGAAACTTATAACACCAATTATTCAGTCTGAATGTAACAAATAAGATGTCACGTGATTAAACCATGTGCTGCAACTGTTACTTGTGAAATTAACACAGTTTTACTGAGATTAAAAGGATAGACACTATCTGGTTTAGTACAGAGCGTTAACTAGACAACAAACCTTTTTTTAAATTTTTTTTTTTTTACTTTTTTTTTTTTTTTTGCAAAAGGGGTGGGAGAAAGCAGTCCATAATTAAATGCAAATCAGACGCAGTTACCTTAATATCACCTCATTAAAAGACTTTTATTACACGTTTATATCCATAAGTTGATTAGATGAATAAGTCGGTACAATTTTTTTTTTTTTGATATACTTGTCAAATGCAGTCGTTAACTGGTCCTCAAGAAAGATAATGACTGTGGAAGGTTGTCCTACTCCCTTCTTGTTAACATTGCTGTCTGTAATTCCCACAGGTAGACACAGACACATCCAACTGATAGAGCGTGTCAACTCGCTCTATCAATTGAGCCCATGCGCACTAGAATCCTAACGACAAAAAAAAAAAAAAAAAAAAAAAGAGGTATAGAGAAAAAAAATCTTTTTGTTAATCTGCCAGTATTTCTTGATAAATATGGCCACGATTTGTAATGCCTGAACGATATTTCCCACTTTTAAAAACGTCACCAATACCAGAACAGTTGATTCATACGGAAGTGACCATCAGAGATGATCAAAGCCACCGACATTATTATTTTATTACAGACTGCGATACACTGTCTAGCATGTGAGCTGTCTTTCATATGGCTTTTCTTTCTTTTTTTTTTTTTTTCAGTTATAACATCTCCCTTTTGCTTCGTAGAGTTTTTTTTTCACCATTCGAAAAGATGACAGGAATAAAAGAAAAAAAGAGCCACAATACGTTTATAAACATCGGGTTACTTAAATAAAGAGCCAAATAGGCTTCATTTCGGCGATATAAACATTAATGAAATTAAGGGGATATTGAATCCCACATTGTTTTTAAACCGAATAAGAAACTCAAAGATTGGAATCGGAGAGTTTAGGAGTATACTTTTATAGTTTGCTATACTAAAGTCGGCATGAAACTCTGATTCCAATTTTATATTTTTATTTTGAAGTTTATATTTTTAGAGCCCGAAGCGGGCTCTAAAAATATATACATAAGGCTGAAACCTATACATAAGGCTGAAACCGGTCTGGGTAGTGACCCAGACTGGTTTCAGTGTTATTACCATAATGTAATAACAGCATACATTTCCTGGGAAATGTGTTTTTACATTATGGAAAATACCAAGAATAGGGATCAGAACTTTACCACCTTTGCTGCGAGTTGCCCGAGTTTGTACTACGTGCATTAGCTCACGCTAGTAGTCGCCGATACTTTTATAGTTGACTATATTCGGCATGAAACTCTCTGATTCCAATCTTTGAGTTTCTTATTCGGTTTTAAAACACTGTAGGATTTAATATCCCCTCAATTTAAATAATATAAACATCAGTTTTATTTATATGAAGGCATTTATTTATGGATTTTTGTAATATCTTAATCATTTTTCACTTTTAAAAAAAGTCACCAATGCTAGGACAGTTGATTCATATGATTATTTACTTGCTTGATTGTTTCATAATGATTTTTGTTTAATTTAATTGATTTTATATTGATTTATTTATATTTATTTTATATTAGATTCATTTAAATATAATCATATTTTTAATAATTTTTGATGAATTTGAATAAAAGCACTGCATTTTTTAACTATGTTAAAACACCATTTATTTTTATCTATCCTCTCGAAATATCAAGGTTAATCAAATGCATTTTGGATAGATTGGTGAGATGCGGTGATTGATTCATTTAATCCAATACCCTTGGAGGGTAATGGATGGCAATGCTGTAGCCAGTGAAGTTCTAACTGAGGCGCGGCTATTGCTGTTACCCTCCTGCCATGATCAGAGCTTTAATAGCTCAATAACACCTTATCCCTACACTGTCCTCTACAGATAACGGGGAAGATGAAAAGCATTCTTGCTTCGCCCCTTTAAGCCAGTCCTTATAAGGACTATTTTGGATAGATTGATGGTATGGTATATGGTATATATGTGCTATCAGCTCGTGCATGACGTAACGTATATGTGATTGAAATCATCTCGCAGGATTTACGTGTGGTTACACGCAAATTAATAATGACGAAAGTGTTAGATTTGGACGCCCTCGCAGATTCTCTTGACGAAGAGCCGGCACTTATCCTTGTAAATAAGCTTCAAAGGAAGTTTAAGCTTAAATAGCCATCAAATATGATAGATCCTGACATCATCATAAGATTCTCTAGATACATTCAGCTTTATAAAGAAACTTCTTAAGAAGTTCGCGCTTGAATGGCCCGGCTTCCTAAATTTTTACTCTTTACCCGGAACTGACGATAATCAAAATGAAGACACTCCTCAAACGGAGGAAAAACTAAATCTAGTAATCTCTGACTCTACTCACTCAGATCAAGGAGAGACGCACGCGCGCAAAAAACGCAAAACTCTCGCCTCGGAGTCAACAAATGATAATGGCATGGATGAAGATGTCCCCAACACAGACTCTTCTGCCTCCACCAATGAAAAGGTGCCTTCAGTCATTCTAGTGGGGAAACAGAGATGGACAGCCTTAAGAACCACCATGGCCAATCTGCAGATTAACTACTTCACTGCCAAAAACATAGAGGAGGGCATCAAAATTCAGCCCGTTATAGTGACTGATTATAGAAATTTAACCAAGGAGCTGAATGTAAGAGGTATCCAGTATCATACATTCACACTTACCTCGGAGAAAATTTTAAAAGGGTATCAGAAGACATCGAAACAGATGAAATAGCTGCTGACCTCAACATGCAAGATCTGCCTCCCATAAAGGTCAGCAGAATGTACAGATCAAATAAGACTCCTATGTCTCTGGTGTTGGTGGAGATACATAATATCTACAAACACATATACAACTTGAAGACAATCTGGTGGCTTAAGGTCTCACCGGAGCCACTTAGGAAGAGGGCCTCTT
This sequence comes from Typopeltis vanoorti, assembly GCF_054136105.1. NCBI lineage: Eukaryota > Metazoa > Arthropoda > Arachnida > Uropygi > Thelyphonidae > Typopeltis > Typopeltis vanoorti. The sequence continues at coordinate 72,291,337 of NC_143568.1, read as the reverse complement.
CTGGGCAGTGCCATAGATGCCGAAAATTTGGTCATGCCCAGAAGTTATGCAAAGCTCAATACAGATGATTAAAATGTAGTGAGACCCATCCCACATATACCTGCTCCAAGCCAAAAACCACCCCGGCTAAGTGCGCTAATTGTGGTAGCCCTCACCCTGCTAATTACAGAGGGTGCATTTCATCATCGTCATCATACGTATCAAGGATTTAGGCCTAGCATGGCCTGTTCCGGCCTTAGAAGTCATCGTTGAATCGTTTAAGAGGACGTCCTGGTTTTCTTTTTACTAATGGCTTGTACTTTAAGGCTTGTTTTGGTAATCTTTCTGTTTTCATTCTTTGAACATATTCCATCCATTTATGTTTATATTTTTTAATTTTTTCAATTACTGGTTCTTGGTTTAATTCTTTCATAATATCTTCGTTTCTTTTGTGATCAAATAGGGTATACTTTGCAGTTTTTCTCATAAACTTCATTTCTGCTGTTGTTAATCTTTGTTTGTCTTTTTGTTTTATTGTCCAGATTTCGCTTCCATACATTAAGACCGGTAGGGCTAATGTATTGTATACTTTTAGTCTGGTTTGTTTTTGAACTAGGTTTGGTTTAAATATAGAGTTAATTACACCTGTTATTTTTAAATATTTTGCAATTTTTACGTTTATATCTTTTTCATTTTCATATGTGATCGTACATCCTAGGTAGTTAAATGAATTCACATGTTCTAAGATCTTGTAATCTATTACTATTTTAGTTCTTGCTGGATCTTGTCCTTTAAAGGCCATAGTTTTTGATTTTTCCGTTCATGCATTTGCCACCCCAAAAACAGGCAAACTGAGTTAATCAGTCAATCCTCCTCATTATCAGAAACGAGAGCTCCAGAAACTCAAGTTCATCAGTCTCCCAACAGGATGACAGGTGTTCATCCATCATCAACTGAGCCCTCCAAGAAAATGAACTTTCAACACCAAACAAGAACATATGCCGACGTGGCCCGCCCCAAAAAGACAGTCCAGGACCAGTATATGCCAAACCCACATTCAAATATAACAGCCATCATCACCTCTTCTCTTGCAAATATACTGCAGGATTTCAGTAACTCAAATCCATCATTAAGCACTACAAAAAGATTCTTACAGCAAACACAGTCCATTTTATCTACACTCTCCAATGCATAGGAAAAAAGTCACGCCAGATTCCTTAAAGATTATTGCTTGGAATGCTAACGGTCTCAAAAATAAAGTACTAGAAATACAAGAATTCAATGATAGATATAATCCGGATATATTATTAATTAATGAAACTCATTTGAGACCTGCTAACAATCCCAAATTCAAAGGATACCAACTTTACAGGGATGATAGGCTTGATTATAGAGGTGGTGGTACAGCCATCCTCATCAAAAACTACATCAACCACCATTCTGTAGCCAACCCTACAACCACTAATCTCGAAGTCACGGGTATCAATATCATCACTAACTCTGTCGGAAATTTAAAAGTCTATGCTGCTTACAACCCACCATTAAAAACATTGCTGACCTTAGATCTGGATGCCATCCTCGGAGTTAAACTACCGGTCAATATCGCCGGTTATTTAAATTCAAAACATCACGCATGGAGCAGTAGGTCTATAAATAGGAATGGCCGCATCCTCTTTAAATACTCAAGCTCAAATTGCACAGCTGTGGCTGGCCCCTCAGTGCCAACTCACCACAGTCCCACTGGTTCCTCCGACGTCTTGGATATAGTCGTCCTCCAGAATGTTAACTTGCAGTACACCCTGGAATCACTGAATGAATTATCATCAGACCACAACCCTATTCTGCTCCAACTGGGTTATCAGAGGGGACTTCCCCCATCGCCTCACACCTTCATACCTTGGGAAAAACTATCCAAAATGCTTCCAAACTACATTGATCCCGTCCCTCATATTCATTCCAAGGAAGAAATCGAATCTGCAGTCAAAAAACTTACTGATCAAATCAACACAGCCTTAGCATCTATCTCCTCAAATTCAACTGTTTTAAGCCTAAACAACTACCTGAAGATATAATGAACTTAATCAGGGAAAAAAATAAAGCAAGAAAAAGATACCATAACACCAGGGCACCCCAAGACAAAAAATATATCAACAAAATGAACAGTGTAGTGAGAGATGCACTTAAAGCCCACAGAAACAAACTATGGAAAGATATATTAGCTTCAATATCACCCGGTGATCAAACCATCTGGAAGCTGCTGAGAAACATCAAAAACAAAAATAAATCTCTTTCCTCCTCTCAAATCTGATCTGGACACTGTTTACACAGATGCAGAAAAAGCCGAAACTATAGTTAAAAATTTAGAAAAACAGTGCAGCCCTTCATACGATAATCTAAATTTCAATCATATTTATAAGATTCACCGCCACGTCAGATATGTGTTAAAACGGTCTGATACCTGTACCAGCCAACTCACATCTACTTCTCCAGCTGAAATTTATGACATTATAAAGAATAAAAAAGCTCCTGGGCCTGAATGGCATATTCAACAAAGTTATTAAACTGCTACCCCGAAAGGCCATCGTATATCTTACAACAATAATAATGCTATGTTCAGATTCAAGTACTTTCCCCTCTACAAGGAAGTTGGCAGACGTGGTTGCAATTTATAAGCCTGGCAAGGATCATCAGCAGCCTCAAAGTTAACGTCCCATAAGACTAATTTCTAATTTGGGCAAAATAGCAGAAAAAGCTATCCTTTCCAGAATTCAACTTTCAGTAAAAAAGTTAAACATCCTTCCTACAGAACAGTTTGATTTTCGCCAGTTTCACAGTACCACCCAACAAATTCACAGACTAATCGAGTTCATTACCACAAGTTACAATTGGCACCAATACACCGGAGCAGTCTTCCTTGACTTAGAAAAAGCATTTGACAAACTATGGCACTTTGGACTACTATACAAGTTGATTTTAGAAGGCATTCCACTGGATCTAGTCCACCTTATAAAATCATTTCTTAGTGGCAGACGAATGCAAGTCAAACTAAATGATATATTATCTACCCAACGACGAATCTTGACAGGAGTGCCTCAAGGGTCCCTATTGGCACCAATACTTTTCTCGATTTACATGGCGGACATTCCGCACAATCCAATGTCATCTATCATTGCCCTGTACGCAAACGACACAGCTATACTAACTAGATCTATTAAACCGCATCTTGTAACCAAGAAACTGCAAGAAAACCTGCAGAGATTAGAGCACTGGTTCTCGGAATGGAGACTGCAAGTAAACCCTCAAAAGAGTATTGCCATGCTCTTCACTAAAAATTGAATATCTCCCAAAGATGACATCTTCCTATTTAATACAAATATCACAGAAGCCAAATATCTGGGTGTACTGCTGGACAGAAAACTAACCTTCAGTCCACATATAAAAGCCTCATGTTCAAAAGCATCAAAAATCATTGCACAGCTTTACCCTCTTATAAATACGGAATAGCAAGCTGGATACCAAAATCAAATTGCTCCTTTATCAGTTGATGATTCGACCCATTATTACTTATGCGTCCCCAGCCTGGAGCCACACCTCAAGTACAAATATCCTCAAACTACAGAGAATGCAAAACAAATGTCTCCGCATGATCTTAAACGCACCATGGTATATCAGAAATGCCCAACTCCACCGGGATACAAACATCACTTACATCTACTCTTCCCCGCAGTCTTCAGCAGTAAAGTTCTTCTCAGCATCTCTTCACATCCAAATGAATTAGTGCAACAAGCAGCAAATTATGATGAAACAGACTTCTCCAAATATAGGAGACCTAAGACCATCCTAATTCCTAACGAGGATCTATAACTCGCACCCACCTGGGCAGAGCACTTAGTTCTAAACTTTTTCCTACACAGCAACCTTATCAGATAGCAGGGATTATAAAAGCATTTTACTTCGCCCTTACAGACAGCAACGTCTTGTGTCTTGCTTGATTTTAGATAAGTCGTATCGATTATGGTCCTAAAAAATTAATCAAAGGTTCGTTTGGGATCGATTTTGGTCCTTTAAGTAATAAAATCTTAACAGGGGTAAAAACAACCAGGAAAATAATTTTTAGGACAAAATTAGGCAAAATGAATCGATATTTCACTAATATATTTTAAAAGACAATAAATGAATTCTGATTGGTCGAAAAATGACTTTCAGTTAACACGTCATTTTCTACTTTTAAAACGTCACTAATGTTAGAACAGTTGATTGATTATGTATAAAAATGATGATTAAAATGTTTATGATAATGTCTCGCAATGATTTCTGTCTAATATCTATTTTATATTGCTAAATTAATTTTGATATTTCAGTGACTATATAGCAACTCAGAGAAAAAATTAGCCAATACTGTGACAGCATCTCCTTCCTTAATTTTCTACAAGAATATTTGCAAATAGGCATTAATTATAATAATTTGCTACTAACTTATTAGTTTCTATTAAAAATACATTAATTATTAAATAATTTCTATTGATCTTAAATAGAATTATTAAGTTTCGCAACTATATTTAAACACCACTTATTTTTGTACATCAGTTTATTAATAATTCAGTTAATCAAGTTGTGCAATGGATTACTTCAAACATAAAAGACCAAAAGCCATCTTAAACTTTAATTCTAATGTTTAATCTCCAATCCCGCTAAGGGTGAGCAATTGGCTCATAAATTTTTCCACTCACTGTTTCCCTATCAGATAGCGGGGAGTATGAAAAGCATTTTGTTTCACCCTTCATGTCAGAAATGTTAATTGTTAGTTATTTAGGATGATACCAAAATTTGTTATCTTATCTTTTAGTTTTTTAACGTTTATTAAAGCTAATTTTTGTTATTTTTATTAATTTTTTTTACTAGAACAAGATTCTGAAAAACGGCAAAAGTGTAGTACTGAGTTTCTATGAACACAATTTACTTTCTTAATTTTTTTGTGAGGAATAAGAAAACACTTTCTTTATCATATCAAGATTACTTATTGGGAAAATGAGAACTCACAGGTTCTCATTCGTTGGCTAGCAACTTTCAAAATCTTAAGTCGGAAAACACTGAAGCAGATATAGATTGTCGCGGTACAGCTGTTTGATCCAACGGGGGGGGGGGGGAGGACTTTGTCCGTGTACTCAACAGTTTTTCTTTCTCTCTCTCTCTCTCTCTCTCTCTCTCTCTCTCTCTTTGTTCTTTTTGTAACTGAAGACGAAGCGAAATGTCATAAATATGGGAGCCATTTTCCATGGATGAACACATTCGGACAGTTACACATATCCAGTGGTATCTTATTGTGAAGAAATTGCCCCAAATTATTTTCGCGAGAATAAGATAGTGACAGTAGGGGGCCCCCATTCAGGACGAAAATGTTATTACGTTGAAAATCACAGGGAGTTTGCTGAAAAAAAAAAAAAAAGAACACTGGTATGCCGTTGCGTCAGACGCCTCGTATAATGCCCTACACTTGTTAGTCACCCCCCCTCCCCCTTCCCTAGGAGCCGTCTGTTCCCGCCAGATGAGGTCAACAGGCCGCTATTCTCTCTCTCTCTATCCATTACTTAAGCTACGGACTTCGGAAAATGACAGTACCATAGTTCGCTATCGATCCGAGATTGAGATGGGATTACACGGGAAGAACCGTAAAAGAAAATGACCCGATAGAGCGACAACCTGCGCTACATCGGGATAAATACAATTTTTGGCGTCGATAGAATGCTGACTTAAGTGATAGAAGAAATCTTCCCTAATCCCAATTTAGCGTTTATATTGCTTTTCAAGAGCACCCTTAGTAAAACTTGTGTGATCTCAAAGCTTAGTTTGAGAGACTGTTCTCAGGTCTCCAAAAAGAATCGGAGAAATCTATTTTGTCTTCTTTTTTTGTTTACGTAAAGTATAATGCTGACGTAATAGTTACGTTGGGAAATGTATCTGTGATTTAGCAACAATAGCATTCAACAGAAAGAAGCGTCTGCCTCTGTTAGGTATTGTTGAGCACGTGATGTGTGCTTTTTCAGTCAATTTCTTTTGTTTTAAAATATACGTATCATTTAACAATAATATTAAACAGAAAGATGCGTCTACTGTTGGGTATTGTTGAGCACGTGCTTTTTTTTTTTAGTCAATTTCTTTTTAACTTTTAAATATGTACATATTGACGCAGTTATTAGTCATCGAACATCCTTTATTTTATAATACTTAAAGAATTTTTATGATTAAAAAATTATATTTTTTGTTTTACTTTGATGGTAGAGGTATTATCGGCACATGTTTTAATATAAGGTTTGCTCATCTATATTCCATATTTCTTTGTTGCCTGCAACGAATAGAAATTATCATAATGCCATACTTCGTCTTCCGCTACTGAATCTTATTACAAACAGCTATGAATAACAACAAGTGCGCCTCTGAAGAAACTCTGAGACAAAGTCTGTCCACAATTTTTTTTTTCTTAGTGTTGCTGTTACGAAATAAAGGAAAACTGGGAATATCAAATGGAAATAAAAACTTTATCTGTACACATTTCTCATTTTGATAAGAAAAAAAAGGTGAATCTAGATCTGCACCGACATGGATAAGGATCCATTTCACGTTATTTGAGTCTTCCTTTTTCTGTATAATATATATATATATATAAAAAAATAAATACAACTTGAAAAAAAAAAAAAAAAAACGAATTCAATTTTCGTAATTACACAAAGAATCTTTATATGACCTTTTTCAACTGAAATCTTCAGTGAAGCCCTTTATTTTTTATTTACCCGCAAAGCAGGCAAAGAACGGATGTAAAATGGTTTCCCTGAGATGAGTACGGGGATGCTGATATTGAGTGTCCATAGGGTATTTGCATATATAAAATTAAATATTACATTATGTGTTAAAATTCTGCATAAAATGCTGATTAGAATTTTTTTAAAAATATAGATACACATAATAATGATATTAGCAGTAGAATAGTTATTACTGACTATATAATAATAATACTGTAAAAGGCAGTGTTTGGCTTATAAGAAGACTTCTGAAGGTGTCATCGATATATAAGGTTTACAATATTAATAATAATAGTTTGTAATAGTATTAACATGAAACAAAACATTAATAGTATTAATGTTTTGTTTCATGTCGCTAGTTTAGAAGCATATGAGGGATAAATATTACCAAATGTTGAGTACATGGACTACAGAACCCTCCTTAGAGACAATAGTTCGTCAGAGGGGCACAGAATTGCCATACAATGCAATACACCCAGCATCTACATGGCAATTTTAATCACCATTCTCGTACACCATTTTCCTAAATGATCTAACCAACTTTTAGTTATACAGCCATGTGTATCATGTATGCAAATAACTATACACTAGTCATATCGACCAGCCAATAGCTTTAAATCATTTACAGATATTAAAGCTAATCTTAGATTGGTTTATGAGAAATTTTATCCCATTTAACAGCAATAAATCTCAACTCATCATGAGGTGATAGCTGATCTGCCACACATATTAAACGACATATCTGATATATTGCCTCATGCAAAAACATGCCCTAAACCGACAACAAAGGAATTACAAACCTCAAACTTCTGTCATGGTTTTGGTTCTGTTTTTCAGAAATTCTGTGAGCAAGTTATTGCACTTCTTCGTAATACTAACTGCCTTGAGTTTCTTTAAGAGAGTTGTATATCCTCTCATTTTCAAAAGCTTAAGGATAGTCCAGAGCTAGCGCAAAGACCAAGTGTTATTTTCAGTGCCGTAACGAGGGCTTGGCGAAAAAGGCGCCCGTCACGGGCGCAACTAGGTTTGGGGCGCAAAATGTTAAAAATAAAAATAAATATAAAAGTCCGCTATTTTGTATTGTATTTTTAAATTTCGGCAATACGCCGCTTTAGACACACAAATTCTGCAACTCATCTTGGTGGGGTTAATAGTAAGTATTTAACATGTTGCATTTAGTAAAATTTAACTTGTTACATTTAAAATTTTCAAAATGTTTGTCAGTTTTGGGTTAGGGGAGCGCAAGTTAGACACTTGCCACAGACGCTTCATACCCTCGTTACTGTACTGGTTATTTTACTGATTTATTTTTTATCCAGAATCGAATGTCACATACCGTATTGTGTGTTAGATGTTCCATGAATTAAATTTCTCTAGATATGTGAATATTTTGTCATTGACAATTCTTTCCATTATGTGTCTATTAAACAGGGATGATCTAGGCCTTTAATTATATCTTCGTTTTTTTTATATATATATTTAACAGAGTACTCACTGAGGATTTTAGGTTCGGTGATATTTTGCATTTCTATGAAATGAGGTTTAACAGTTTGAGTGATTGGCGATAGGTGGAGTGGGGGATTCGTAAGTGGTAATGTGATCATATCCGGAAGGAATAAATAACGATAATAATATAATAATGATAATCGTCCTCTCTACCCCATAATAATTATATTAATAATACATTTCAATCAATTGACATCAAGCACTACGTATGTTAATCGAGTGCATTTTTGAAGCAGTAAAAGAAACAAAACTTGTTTCAATTACTAGTCTAAGGGTTTTTATGAGAATGCTGAAAGACGAGAAATTGTAAACAAAAAACTCTCCGCACCTTTGGGATTCAACTGTTCCGTCCGACAAAGAGACCAGACACCCCTCCCCCTCTCTTTCTGACCTGAACCTTTATTGGCCCTTAAATCCTTAATTAGGGGCAATAATCACCAATAAACAATTTAAGGAATTATTATTAGTGGAGAAAGAAAGCATCAGAGCTAGTAAATACCGATGACGTCACCCCCCCCCCCGACATGCAGAAAATTCCCCGGAGGACACAATGTACATCTTGGCTTCTCTTGGAATGGTTTCGGCTTTTCAGTTAAACAAGCTGGCAAATTTTCCTGATATATTTTAATTGTTAATACCGTATCAGTATTAACAATTAAAACTGAAGCTTTGGAGATACGAGGGTGTGCTGAAAAGTTGTGACAATCACCATGAAGGAATTGGGGTAGAACCATGTAACTCACACACATCATCATCAAATTCCTGCCATGTACCCTCAAGGGGTGTACAGGATATGTAGTACTGCATGAAAAATTACATAATTACTAACTTCCTATCTACAATTTTCCTCCAAATCAGTCTGTTACTTGTCAAGACTCCAACATTATCAGATCTTATATTTCTGTCTTTTAAGGCATTTTTTACTCTATCAATCCATCTAAATCTTGGTCTTCCTTTGAGTCTTTTTCCTGACAACCTGGCAGAGAACACTTGTTTTGCTAATCTTTCCTCTCCCATTCTATTTAAGTGACCATACCATCTGAGATTAGCTCTGCTGACGCATTCCTGGATACTGATAATGTCAAGTTCTTTCCTAATATCCTCGTTTTTAATATGATATTGCCATTGATGCCATCTGTTCACACCCATAATCTTTCTCAGGACTCTCATATCGGTGGTCTGTAGTCTTTGGTCAAGTGTTTTACTTCTGACCCAGCTCTCAGATCCACTGGTTTGAACACTGTCTTGTATACAGCTAATTTAGTGTTCCAACTAATTTCTCTCTTATTCCATATGAATTTATTCAATTGACTTCCCACCATACCAGCTTTGCTGATTCTGTTGTCTATTTCTATATTGAATTTACCATCTTCACTAAAAATCGTGCCTAAGTAGCTGAAATGTTTTACTTGTTCCACAGGTTCTCCATTCACAACACAGTTGACATTTTCAATGATTCTGCCTATTTTCATTGTCTTTGTCTTTTTATTGCTGACCTTCATACCATAGCTATTACAACAGTTATTCACTTTAGTCAAGGAATCTTACAGACTTGTAGCGGATTTATTTAGAAGTATAACATCGTCCGCATAAAGCAAAGAGCTGACATTAACATCTCCAATTCTGATATGATGTTTAATACCACTTTCCTTCATAATGTGATCCATATAGATAATGAATAACAGAGGGGATAATGTACATTCTTGTCTCACACCAGATTTAACATTAAACCATCTCCCTGTACTTCCTTCAATTCTAACTGCTGACTTACAACTCACATAACTTACACATTATTCTACATATTTCCCACGAAGTGTTACACACTTGCTACAACGCTGCATCACTTGCAATCCTGTAAGAAAAAAAGTCTTTCCTTTGTTGCACAGACCAGTCCTAAGTTGCAGATATGACTTCATCATCTATGGTAAATTTTGTTCCTTTCAAGTGTTTCTTTAAATTTGGAAATGGGAAATAGTCAGATGGGTCCAGGTCTGGCGAATGGGTTGGGTGAAGCAGACAATGAAAGCCCAAGTTGCGTATTGTCTGTTATTTTCATGAGCAGTGTGAGCAAGTGCGTTGTGCTGCAAAAGTAACTCACCTCTGCTCAGTTTCCCACTGCATTTTTCCTTCATGACCTCATTAAATTCCTTTAGAGTTGAATAAACTGTTGCTGCAACAGTTTCATCTTTATTTTTTGAGGTACGTGGTGAGGATTATACCATCCATACCCAAGAGACAATAGCAAGAACCTTCCCTACACTTTTAGGTTCGGAACTTCTTTGGCTCTGGAGAACCTTTTTATCTCCGCTCCACTGACTGTTGTATGTTCTCTGGATCATAACGACGAAGCCATATTTCATAAACAGTCACAATACGAGACAAAAAAAAAATTGTACCTGATTTCTCAAAATGATCAAAAATCCCTTGAGATGACAGCACACGTTCTCTCTTTTGGTCGCCATTCAATTCGCGGAGCTACTTTGCTGAGAGCTTCTGTATGTCCAGGTATTGATGGATAATGGCTCCAACTCGTTCCCTGGATATCCCCAAATCTGTGAAATGTTTTTGGTTGTATTCATCTATTATCAAGGATTATGGCATGCACTGCATCGATGTTTTCATGTGTGATCGCTGTGGTAAGGCTTCCTGACCTGGGGGGGGGGTATCCATTGTCTCAGGATGCCTATTTTAAACTTGGCCACCCTTCTGGCAACTGTTGGATATGCTAGGGCACAGTCTCCTAAACATTCACACAAAATTTGGTGAATCTCAGTGTGGATTTTTCTTACAGCACGAAAAACTTGATGATGGCCCATACCTCTGTGTCTTCGAATTTCTTCAAAACCCCTGACATGTCTTTTTATATATCCTAAAAGAAAAAGAAATTATTACAATTTGATAAAACATGGGGGTTAAAGGTTTTTAAAAGATGCTCTTTCTTGTGGTTAGATCAGTTGCTTTAATAATATTTTTGTTCTAGGTGTTTATCAGAACTTTTTTAGCTCCCTCCCCTCGTACGAACAGTGGAAAGCGTTGTAGAAATTCACAGAAAAATGGACAATGGGACGTTAAAATTTATAGACTTGTTTGCAATGAACCAATACACCGTACAGCATTGTTCCATGAAGTAGAAGCTGGAGGCCTGTTAAGTATAGACCTGAAAACAATGATTTTTCATGTAAATATAGTAAAAAACGTGCGCAATTGCCATATTACGAATGCTCAATAGCCCTACACAAAAATGCCTTTTTGACCAAGTCATTAGTTTTCTTCTTATAAATGGACAAAGGCCTCGCAAAATATTCACTGAAATAACCGAGGAAGAACGGTTTGTAGAAAATCAGAGAATTAGTCACTACACAAGAGCAATATATATGTTTGCAAAGGCTTTAAATATATACATATAGCGAAAGAAAGCTAGATGTTTGTGAAACACAATGGCTACAAATGACACCGTATTATTCAGAATAAAAGAGAAAAAAAATTTTTATATAAAAAAAATATATTTATAATTAAAAGGTGTACTTATATATTTCATTATAAAATCTTTAAAATTTACTTTAACATAATGAACTCTAACTATTCCAATTAACATATAATATAACTTAATATGCTATATGTAATATTCAATTTATTTTTATAATTGTTAAAGCGATGCATTTTTATCTTAAAATAACCAATCCAGGTTATATAATATAATACACTAATATTGTAATGATTCTCGCATTGTTAGCGTAAGAACATTGGTAAGATTAAAATGTAGTATCTGTTCTTTCATAAATTTTACGATGCTTGAATTGTATGTAGTATGTGTTCTAAAAGAAACATTATTTGGTTTCACAGCAATCATTCGTTTCCGTTTTTTTTTTTTTTAATATATTTTGTTACTTGATATTTTGGGTTCCACAGACTGTTCTTAAAATAATGGCGAGTGAATCGAGCAGGGGCGGAGCCCCTAATATCCTAACAACGACTCAACCAGTGGCATAAGCAATGCACCATGCAATCTCTCTCAGGGATTTCCCGGGAAGGAGATGGGGGGGGGGGGGTGAAAGAGCTTGCGGACTTAACGAATAATTTAACTGATTGATTATTTAAATAATGAAAATTGTGAAGAATAAATGAGGAACTTTACATTCTTAAGTGTCAACTTACTCTTTCGACATCTGTTACAACAGAATAGTATCCATTTTCCTAGAAACAATTAAATAAATGACAGTTTCGGGTATTATTTATTCTGTTTGATTCTCTAGCAGCTAAAGCGCTTCCTTGCAAACGTCTTTTTTTTATTTTTTTATTATCAAAGAATTCTTTATTTAAAAAAAAAAGAAGAAAAAAAGCAATTCTATCTAATTAATGTGGATTTCAGAAACGTGATCACGTGAAAGAATTCAACTGCACGCGCCCAACAATGAAAACCACTACTCAATAATGAAACAGACAAACTTATAACAATACTTTTCGATTGTAACAGATGGATTAGAACCAAACATACAAAGAAAAGGGGGTGTGGGGTAGGAGAGAGAGAAACAAAACTACAAAAAAAAAAAAAAAAGCTTTATTTCTTCATCCAAACATAACACATCACACTCCACTGGATCGTAAGAGTTAGAATTTAGTATAAGAGGCGGATTTCATAGCACCAGCCGAAATATCGATACCTTTTTGATAACTTTATATATCTCATTTGTTTTGTTCGCTTGTCACTCGAGGTCTGGCGACAGCACTTGAAGGTTAGCGACCGTAAAAGACAGCTAACATATGTAGTATTGAAAATTGTAGTTACCCTTTGTCATTGATTTTTTTATATATATATTTTTATTTCTTTTCTTATGTTTGGCAGTAGGATAGTACTCTTTTGATAATTATTTGTGCTATCTATTGTGTTTTTTTATTGTTCGGAAGCAAAATTTTTATTTCTCGAGAACTATGTGATACAGTTGCACTTTTCTATCTAATTAATGGTCTTAGAGTTGGGCGAGATTTCACAATGAAAGGCTGCCAAAACACGGTATGGTATAAGAGGCTTAATTAAAATAGTTCACACGATTTCTCAAAGAGCACTGGCTGTAGAATATGCAACCATTTTTATTTTTTATTATTTTTTTTTTCTTGACATTAACTTAGGCAGGTGTGAATGAAGGCATTAAGCTGTTTAGATACTAAAAACCACCTTCTGCGAATCGTTCCACCCTCCCCTGTTTCTTACAAGTGCACTGTACAGTTTACAAGACATACAGAGGCTTTTAGTGTGTCCAACTTTGGGTTATGGCTAAGAATGGGGATTGCATTCTTTTGTGTAGGTTTGTTAGCTTGGTAAACATGCAGTCTCATATTGTAAATCCACTCCCAGTACTGAAGTTGTAACACTTTCTTTGTAATCACGCACGCACGCACACACACAAAAAAGTTCCATCCCTTTATGCAAACTTTGCTATTGACGTATTTCTTGTTTATTCTTCGCTTCTTACAGCCAAGCTACCGATATGCCAAATAGTTGTTGGTTGGGAACAACCCTAAAAATCAACCAAATACTATTGGCAGTTAACTTATATTTTTAGACCTAAAGCCATTTTAAAGAGACAAGAAGGCCCACGTTAGAAAGCCAACTATTATCATTGTAATTTAGCAAAACTGATTGAACTCAAAAACGTGAAAAGGAATCAAAGAGAATAAAAAAAAAATTGCACTCAAGAGGTTACAAAAAATTCACTTTATAGTTATTACAAATTGAATTAGTAATTCATCTGGAAAGTCTTTCAATTATGGAAGACGAGGGGAACTTTGTTAGTTAACACGAGGCTGAGTTGGCTGGTCTCAGGGAAGTCAAAGAATGTTTATAAAGAAAAATTATATTAATAATTATACAAATACATTTATATAATGTAAATGAAATAAATATATGGCAAAAGGAATTTATATATAATATATATAAATAAAGAATTATATAATATTTAAAAGAATTTATAATATAAATGTGTTTATACGATTCTTTTTAATTTCATGTTATTATTAGATTTGGTTAATAGAAAGATAGAAATAATGGATATTAAATGAAGCCATATGGTTCTTTTCATGATAATGATCATGTCCTTATAAGGACTGGCTTAAACGGACGAAGCAAGAATGCTTTTCATCTTCCCCGTTATCTGTAGAGGGCAGTGTAGGGATAAGGTGTTATTTAACTATTAAAGCTCTGATCATGGCAGGAGGGTAACAGCAATAACCGAGCCTCAGTTGGCTACAGCATTGCCGTCCCAGGGTACCTCGCACGACAGGGTCGAATATCGAATATAATATATATAATATAATAATGCTATAATAATAATAATATTATATTTCCTTTCTTGATATAAAATATTATATTAAACATAATTTCATCTTGATATAAAATATATATATTATTCATGTAAATTAAATTATGGTGTATTAATAACTAGACTAGTAATTATTAAATTTTTTGTCTAAATATATTATATTATAATAATTTCGTGATATTATAATACTTTTCAATATATCACTATATAAATTAAGCTGTTTTATGTAAAACAAAATATTAGTACTAATTCAAGTTTGTGTCCAAGTGTATGGAGTATGGAATGAAAGATACAACTTGCTGTGAAATTAATTAGATACAAACAACATGAATCACAAGAACCAATCTTCGCCTTTTATTCTTACCGAAAACTTTCCACAGAAGGTAAAACAACACAGAGTTATCGATGACAAGCTTTGAAGATCAATACATAAAATATTTCTTTTCTTTTGCCTAGTTGGCCTACTTTTAAAATGTCTTCCGTAATATGTTATGCAGTATTATTTCAGTTCTTTTTTTTTTTTTTAAAGCGTGTCGAGTTTAAATATGCGATTTATTATATTGTTATTTTTATTTGTTTTATTTTATTCATTGTTTTATTTTCGAGTTATACCTTTTTGAGTTATAGGGATGGACCGAAATAAAACTGGCAGTAAAATAAATTAAATATAATAAAGTTTTTAAAATAAATTACAAATTGTGGTGGTATATGCCACTACCACCAAAATTTCTATTGATGTATTATTTAGTCATGTAAATTGAATTTTGGTGTATCAAGTATTATAATAGTAGTTATTAATATTTTTTTTAAATTATAAAACTTACTGATTATTATTTATAATGAAATACTTGCAGTATTTTTTTAGGAAGTAATTTCAAATATATTACGCTAGTTCTCAATAAACAGTGCAAATCATCATCGGTTCCTATTTTATTTTTAGACATTCACTTTCGTACCAGAAAATGTCTGCGCCACTGAATGTAGACAGTGTGTTGGAAATTAGATCTAAAATATAATTATTTGAAAATTTAAGGCTCTTATGAGAATTTGAAATAATCACATTTATTTCATGGTTGTAGAATACTTGAAGGCATCGGTGTGCGCAGTCGTCTTTCCATTATAGAATATATGTTATATAAGCTGTACAAACGAATTAACAATATAACCTGGAATAAGAAGTGAAAATATTTGAAAAATCATTTAAAAAAAATTCCATGTTTGGGGTCTAGGGTAGTGTTTCTGTATTATGCAAAAAAATAAGTTAAAAAATACAAAAAATACATATATAAAATAAATAGAACAATAAAAAAATCCTTAGCCTACATATGGTACAATTGTACCGTAGGCTAAAAATAAAATCGTACACGGTAGGACTGCTATTTGCATATGTTTACCAGCCGGTTTGTTTGTTTTATACAGTCGTATTATAGGGGCATAACACGGTTATATGTCGAAATGGCTCAAATTAATGAAAATAATTAATGTTTAGTCCAGCTGGGGAGATGTTATGAAATACAACGAAAATTATATAATTGGGGAATTTATATAATACACTGTATTATTAAAAATATGCACAAAATGGGTAGAAAAATGAAAAAGATGATAAATACGGATAAATATTTTGAATATAAGGATGGAACTTATCCTTACATTCAGACCAAAGCTAGAGATTGTGCTCCTTCCCCTAGATGTTAGCTTTTACGTTTAATTTTTTTTTTTTTTTTCTTAAAGTAAATGTTTTCGTGTAGCCTATTGCCCAATCACTTCAACTTTAAATCAAAGTCACTTTAAGTTAAATGTTATCTTTACCGAATTCTCAAAAATGTCACACATATTTAATTCGATCTGACAAGACTTTATTAAGCTTCAGATGCATTAACTCGATCCGTTTGCAATACCATAAAATTGACAGCAAACGTTGGGGTTTTTTTATTTCGATGTTGGCGCCATCTAGGATAAAGTGGTTGAATGGTTGTTTACTTCCCACGGGACACCTTAAAATCTTGGTGTTTCTACCTGTCACGGATTCTCTTAGGGGCCTTACACACGCACGTACACACACACGCGCGTCTTAGTAATATTAATACTGAGAGCGACCACGTTCTACAACTCATCTATGAACCATGCTTCGCTTATTGAGTTTGCGGACTACGAATGTACTTTATTTGTACCCCCCACACACTCACCCCCCATCCCTCTCTGCTCTCCTTATCATGCAATCACCCCTACCTTCTGTAGGGGAGCGTACCTTACATAATAGCTTCGTAAAATGTGTGTTCCCAAATCATGACACTCTGGAGCAACGAAGCATCCGCGATCGATGCTTATTTCATTAATTTTCCATTGGGTTACTCGTGCTTTGGTGAATAGCATGTCGACTCCCTCATGGGACACTTTATTATTCCTCCGAGTGGACCCACGTCACTCATTCTTTGAAACCCGAACTACCACCAAAATGAGTATTACCGAGATGGATAGCGATTTTAAAAAATTAGCAATCGTTACCTGTCTCCTAGCAACAAGTCGCGAGGTCTCAATACATCTTTCTCATCCCTTTGAGTTATTCAAATCCTGCTTTTTTTTTTTTTTTATGCAGGAGGATAGGGTTTGGAAAATTAACCCCCTGTGTGACATTTGCGGACTTGTGGCCTACGAAATGGCGTTAACCTGCCAGATGGACCCGTCATTCCCAGAATTCCCTTTGGGTGAGCTTAATAGCTATCCTAAATTAACAATCGACTGCAATGCGAATAGTTGGCTTCCAATTCGCGATTTCTTTTTCCTTAAAAGCAGGCTTCAGACTTTTAATGCATTTATTTTTGAGATGCTAGGATAAACTTGCCATTCAGATACATACGTGTTTTAAAATGCATAGATTCCCTAGGGCTGTATGCCGAGATGCGGTATTTACTCCTATACTTCTTAAAATCCAGTTTTGTAAACACATCAACATTATTACTGACTGAAAATATCCCTCAGGTACTCTAAGAATATAACTACTAACTAAAAATTCCGCGTTTCATAACCAAACGGATGAAGTATTATAGGATACGAGCTCGTAAAAGAGTTGGGGCTGATCATGTAGAGAAATATTTCATGCGTAAACAAAGAATGGAAGGCAGGTTTAAATAATTAAAGTGACAGATTTTGGTCAGTGCATGCTACAGGGTGATGCATATAAAACTGAATTTAAAAAAAATATGCTATAGACCAGAAAACGAATCACGTGTTCTCTTCGAAGCACTTGTGAATTGACGAGTACTTCAGAGCAAGCCATTAGCTGTAAAGTAAGTCCAGAAATCTGTGCTCGGTTTCCGAGTCCAATGGAAATTGGGTTAATTTCTGTACGAATTATTATAACTAACATGTTTATATTTAGTCGTATTCCTCTTTCATATTGAGCTTATACTACACCCGAGTCTTTATGTGGAAGGTATACTATCAGTTAATAAAACAATTTAACTCTTTTTTTTTTTTTTTTTTTTTTCTCGCCAGCTAAGCGTACCTACAAAATCAGAGATTTACATGTAAATCCCTCTTTTCCTTTCGCCCGCTATTGGTCTCCGTAAGTAAAAAAATAAATACGCCGAATGCGAGTATCTTGTAGATCGGAAGGTAAGCCACACTGTCAATATTTTTGGGTAGTAGGAGGAGGAGGAGGAGACAACAGAATTATTAATGATAGCTTCATCCGACAGGGTACTCCACTTGCCATTACTCACCCCCGAAGTCCTCTGAGACCCCCAGTGCGGGAGAAACCAATCTGTTACATCCTTCGGGTTATCCTATTCCCCACTCAACCATTTTCGGAGTTTTGTAGGCCCAACAGAGGGACTGTTTATTTTCCGAAGGCTACTACACTCAGTTGTGACCCCGCAGTGTCGGCCGGACAAAAGTACTTTACCTGTGTCTTTGTAGAGAGCTCACCTTCACAACCTCTTAGGGGATTCACGAGATGGGCCACTGCTCTTTAATGTTTCCATTGCTTCCCCCCCTTGCGGACGGATAAATGCAAAGAGAAATAAAGATGTCAACGTTCCGCCTAGGTTTCCACCCCTCCAGCCCCTCAAGGCCAGGTGGTTTTAAAACCCATTCTTCCCCCCCCTCCCCGTTTGCTTTTCCCCTGCGCACTTATTCTTCTTGCGACTTAAGAGCGACAACACAGCCTCATTGCCTTCAATAGGGAGAGCTCGTCGACTGCGTTCTCTCTTATCGAAGGTTTCATAAAACGACCATAGCTCAGCCAACTGCCGGATGACCCTTTCCGGCTCTTTGGCCACCTTTCAAAGGTCTCACCTGTCTCCTCTCTCTCTTTCTCACTTACTACCTACCAAATTCTGCTTTAAAAGATGGGGGGGGGGGATAAAGCGAAGGAAAAGGAAGAAACTTGGGTGGTTTAAGAACATAACGTGCCAATGCGGGGTCAGAAATGTGTGAGATGCGATTTATGGGCTTCAGAAACGACCCGCGTAGGCTTAAGGAAATACCAAAGGAGACATCAGAAGAAAATGACGACAAAATGCCCGAATTACTGCAGATTTCCCCCTGAAATGACCGATAACTGCGTTGATCTATTTCAAATGATCGATAACTGGATGGACTTTTTTTTCTTTGTCATTTTACAGGAAATAAACATCTCCTTGGAAACATTTAAAGCGTTCCCATGGAAACACGTTTATTTCCATGGAAATAAACATTTTAATTCTCGTCTGTAAACAGAAGGAACAAATAGCAGACGAAACAATGGAAATCAACAATCAATCAAAACTAAATAATATTGTAACAAACAGAAATAGAAAAATTTAAGCGTTTCCATGGAAGCACATGTTCATTTCCATGGAAATGAACATTTAAATTCTCATCTATAAATACAGATAACAAATAGCAGACGAATAAGAGTGGAAATAAACATTAAAACTAAATAATAACAAACAGGAATGGAAGCAAGCTAACAATGAATGTTCTTATGCCTAATTGTTTAATCCAAATGATGAAATTGAACATGCAGATTACAATAATGAAATCAACGTATTAAACTGCAGCTTAGTTCCTGTAGATTGCAAATTAGATCATTTTAATTGTTACTCTTCGTAACACAACACGTGAATCAATAGCTCGAGTGTTATTATACCCGCAGCGTTTTCTATTTTTATTTCGTTTGTAATTCTTACGCTAATCCATAACCTTAACCTCATTGAAATCCCATGCAAGTGGGATGTGGAGAAAGCGCTTGTAGATTACTTTAGGTAACCAACAAGTTTCTACTTTTGGAAAGAAAGGCTACGTGTGACCAGAGTCTTAAATAATGAAAATGAGCTACAATAATCTTCTTTTAATTGTGTGGTTGAATCATTAAATCCCACGCAAATTGCTTGCGACTGTTAACGTCACAGTTAATTATATTTCAGAACTTCGGAAGAAAAGTTTTTTTTTTTTTTTTTTTTTTTTTGCAATGGCGAGGTGAAATATCTTCGAGCAAAACTTGAACGTTCTTGATGGTAAGATGATCGTAGGGTGTTCCTTAATTATATCTGTTTCCTTTCTTCTGTAAAAGTTCCTTGCTAATTAAGAAATAAGCCCGAGTTTCTTACAACGTTCACTCATTAAAAGTTCACGTTACACTAAAATCTCACGCGAACTTCTCCCCATTGAGGTTTGGAGAGAAAAATGTAAATGGTTTAGACGGGATGGAATATCCCCCATCCCCCATTACCACCCACTGTGGCACTAGAACTTAATCACGAAGTGTAACGTTAAAGAATGTGTGGATAGATAGATAGATGGATTGACTATAGATGAAAACATAGATAGAAAGAGAGAGAGTGCGCGCGCGCACACACAGTTGATACAGGATGTAACTAAACTTCTCATAGAGAAAAATAAAGTTCTAACAGGATTAAACAAGTGAATTTTAATTATACATTAGAAATTGGTATCGTCAAATTTTATAATTTTCTATAATTTATAATTTTTTGCTGTCTTAAGCAGTGGTTTCCAATACTGCCGTTCCCAAATATTCCGAAGTATCTCAATTCTGTAATAGGGGTGTCACAAAATGTATGTATTTAATTTTTTCTTATAAATAACATTTTTTTTTTTTTAGTGAAGGGTATCACAAAGTTTTTGACATTTCCTTTAGGGTCATGTAGGTTTAAAGGATTATAAATTTATTTCTAAATATGGGTTTAAATAAAACAGACGTATAAATAGGATATTTAACTAGATACCTTTTGTTTCTTTCAACTTTTGGAGACTGCGCAAACCTACATAAAAATATTTCTTTTTCGCTGACCCTACAAAAATTTTCCCCAAAAAATTACAAATAAAAGTTTACAAATTTTAGCCAACTGACATCTAGCGGAGTGTTTCAAATGTTTAGACACGAATAAAATAAAAGTGGTGGATCTACTATCTTCTAGTTATAGCACGTTAATCCCAAAACTGTGTATTGTATGTATATTTGTAAGTTAAGAGCTAAAAAACAATTCCCTAAAATATTATACATTAATATATTTTTAAATTATGTAAATGATAAATGTGATTAGTTAATACTATTCGAACTATGTGATACATTAACTGTAATTGGAATATCTTATTATAGCCTTAATACTCAAATGTACTGAGTTATTAATACGATGAAATAATTAATTGTTATTTATTGAAAGGGAATGGAATGAGAATGGAATGATGACAAGAAAAAAAATAGAATAAATAGGCCTAAATTTATGAGGACACATTGAGAGTTTGTCAACACGATCGTTTTCCCTGTATTGTCGTAATCTCCTTCAACCGTCCACCCAATAATGAACCCCCAAAGAACGAAAAATAATCTCTGAGACAATGCCATAGACACAGGTAAGTGATTTTCAACCTATTTTTCCCAAACACTTTCACAATATTGAGCGTTTTGGTTTTTCCGCTGGTAATGGGACACATCCGGTATTTCGCCGGTCTACCGGATGCGTCGTATTACGATGGAGTCGATATGACAACCTTATCTGGGTTATAAACAAACTCACACAACCAGAAAATCAACCACTGTACGATAATTCTTTGGAAATATTACAGTAACAACGAAATTTGGGAGATTGTTTTGCCGGTATGTAATTTGAGGTAATTTTGGAGCGAATATTGTTGTTTATCTAAAGAAATAAATATAGGAGGGGAAAAAAAAATTGATCACGTCTTGGTCTGCGATTGAATGGCTTTAAAAGTAACAATACTTAGATTCATTAACAATGGTGAGAAGAGAGAAATCCGCTGATGTTCCTTGCGGATGCAGTTTGTTTCGATGCAGTGTCTCCAACTCCAATCAGCTGATAACTTTAACCGAGTGCGCCGTGGATGTACTCGCCTGTCAGTGTGAGAAATTCATTCAAGGCTACGGAAATGAGACAACACGCACACAGATGAGAGAGAGAGGAAGATAGAAAGACAAAGAGATAGAAAGGAAATTGAAAAAAAAAAAAAAAAGTCGGAGATGAAGGTAGTAGAATAATGAAAACAGGAGACGTACTAGCGGGAAAGATTGACCTCAGTTTTAGCCAAGGAAACGAAGGGAGAAACAGAAAGTTGGATAAAAGTAGGAATAAATTTCAAATACAAAACAAATTGGTTTGTTACTAGAACGCATCTTCGCAGACTGATTTTACTTAGCACATCGTGGTTTGTATAGTCAGCGATTCTTAAGCCTGTTTTGGGATTGATTATTTCTTAGGCCTAATAGGAAAGCATAAGTTGATGGGAATTTAAATGAAATTGTTCGAATCATTCTGCGTAACTTTGAATAAAGAGCTAGTGAAAAAATATATACTCAGAACCCGAATATGGAATAGAGTGAAATATACACGAATCACGTGGATAAGTGCGCCCTTTGAATGATGGGAAAGATCTGCGCGAAATAAACAAATCGGCTTTTTAAAAGTTTAGATTTTTTTTTTTTTTTTTTTTGTAAAAAATAAACCCGGGAATTGGACCGACCAAAGATTGAGAACTCAAGTCAAATATAGACACGGGGGGTTGCGATAGCGATCCCCTCATTTTTCTCAAAAACCAGTACGCACAATTGAACCACAGAAGCAGTTGTCAGTCGTGTTGTATCTAAACAAATGCTCCGTCACCAAATCAAAAGTTCGCCATAGTGGTTTGAAAACCACGTGACCAGTCGTAGCAGGTGAGTCCTGTCAACTCAAATCAAACTACTGTTTGACGTTTACGATCCCCCCCCCCACCTCCCTCCCCAACATACTTTGAACCTTAGTTTACCACACTCAATTACTCGTCGCTAATACAGCCCCTAATAAACCAAGAGGGGTGGAGAAAGAACGCGCGAGAACCAAATAATTGCAGTACAGTCCCGTCATAGCTATGACACTTCGCGACGACAATAGCCGACCGGCAAATGGAAAACCGACTTACCTTTTTTCCGACACGGGGCCGCTCGAGTCGCAGTTGGGATGGCGGCCTAGACGACCGCACAGCGTCCTCTTGGCTACCGATAGGAGAAAATATGTATCCGTCACCGAAGTGCCTGCAGTTAATCTGTCAGAGGTTTTTCATGCTGCATGTCACGCGGTATGACGTGATTGGCGTTCGCAGAAAAAGGTGTGCGGTCACTGACCATTGTATACAGATGTCCTGCGGCGTCTCACAGCCGAATTTACTCTCTGCGTCCATGTAAATAGCTACAAACCCGAAGGCTGTAGCGTTGAAATATACGTCATATGTTGTGTGACACCCTGGAAAGTATAGGGTTGGTTGTAGCATGGATTGTTGTTCGAATGTACCACGTGGGTGAATTCCTGATTCAAAAGAAAACAAAAAAATCTGTAAATTGAAATTATAAAATACGTTTGTTGACTTGCTAGATAATAACGGAGTCAGCCCATCGTCTTCAAATTGTGTATTTCGCTATTTAGTGTGTGTGTGTGTGTGCCGATCAAAGATGGTATTAATTCATGTATCCATCTGCATCAAGAGGACGTTAGTGATCCAATTATATACGAAATCCTACTCACAATACCAGAATTGAGTTTTGGGCACTTAACACAAGTTACTTGCATCTCTTAGAGTTTATGCAAATGACACTAAGAGCCCGCGGTGCATATTTAATACGTGAAGATCATTACTATTATAATCATTCAAAATTGTTAGTTGTATTACTGAAAGATATAATTATAAAATAACATTTGCATCAACTGGAGCTTAGAACTCCGAACAATAAACTGAACAATAAATAATAAGGATAACTAAAATTAACTGTAAATAACTAATAATAATGATGATTTATTGATAATATTGTTGTGCCGACAGTAGAAACACATACATAGTAGTTGGATATATGACTGATGCTGACGAAGCATATTGTTGTCATGGAAACATGGGCGAACATCCATTTTAAGTATGTATATATATATAACTATTTTATTATACCGAGATATATGTTACAAAATAAATTAGGTGTATTTTATACATATGCATATCATTTTATAATTACATAAATATTAGACCTAAGCCATCTGCAACAACACCAAAAAAAAAAAAAAAAAACACTAGCAATCAGAGAATTTGTGTGCATTTATATTAACAACAGTTATATGATTCATTTCAAATCAAAAGTAGCCATCCATAAATAACAAGTACAGATACTTGTTACGTAAGGTAACTAAATCTTCATAAATATAAATTACGAAAAAAAATCTTTGGCAAAATTGAAATCATCCTCTCTCAATAACTAATTAAACGTAACACTAATTCTGCTACTGTTAAATTCATTCGTTCGAGTCACTCACAGTTTTTTTTTTTTTTTTTTTTTTTGTCTATTTCATCATATATTCACGTGAAACTTGTTGTTCTCGAGAGTTCACGCTTATTTTTCGCGAGGCTCGTGAATCTTTCAACACTGCAGCTATTGTCACCCATGCAAAATAAAAAAATAAAAAATGCAACCATGAAAGGAAATGCCAAGCGTTACTATGACAACCTTGTTGCGTAATCTCGAGGTGTTCATTTCAAGAAGCTCAGAGTTCTATAATTACTGAATCTATCATGTTGTTTATTCAGCGATTTAAAAAAAAAAATAAATAAATAAAAAACTAGACGCCTTTTAATTTTTAATTGCAAGTACATTTCAGAGCTGCAAAATGATCAAAATTACACAGTAAAGAATTAGAACAATATCAGCTACTGAGTAAAATACGTTACTTTTTTTTTTTTCGTTTTTGATACTGAACATTTCCTAAGATATTAAGGGTTATATTATTGAAACATTATCCTGTTGCACTACTATAGCTATCCTATCTTACAGAATAAAATTAATTTACTTAGCGAGACGACATTTCTCTCATCAAATGAGAGTTCAATTACTGCAGCGCCATCTACATTATTTTCTCTCTTACCATTAACTATGCATTACTGCCTTTTCGCAGGTTCAATTTTTCTGAGTGCTCTTTTCAATTCCAGCTAACCGTCAATATCTGGAATGCATTTGGATATGCAAATACTCTTCGGCGTCCATTTCTAATACTAAATACTATCGAACGCTCTCTTGGGGATCATTATTTATAGTGACCTTTTTTTTTTTTTTTGATTGAAAGTCGATTCCGATGAATTAAATAAATTAATTTAAGTAAAAATCAGGAAATTCGGAGAAACATGATATTGGTCTAGTTTTCTATCCACTACCATATGCGATACACACACACATACTCACGCAAAATCTGGTTACTTACTCATTTGAAAAGCTCGTATAATATCCTCATGTCCTAGACAGGTTGGATTCAGATCTTTTCAACAAACTGTAGTTTACCTGCTGCCTTATTGAGGTGGTGTTCATAAAGGTTACTTTTAACACATCTGTTTCCGTGCATGTTCAAATTAGTTTAAAGAATTACATATGGAAATATATATGCAGTATAAATAAATGACTATGGCTGCTATAACACGTTACTAATATCAACCAAGTCAGATTCATTTATTGGCATTCTGCGTTTAAATTATTTTCAAGTTAATTAAAAAAAAATTTTTTTTTTTTTTTGGCTAGATGCTCTTCATATTCTCCGTTATCTGTAGAGGGCAATGTAAGGATAGGGTGTTATTGATCTGTGAGCTCTGATCATGGCAGGAGGATAACAGCAATAGCCGAGCCTCACTTAGAACTTCATTGGTTACGACATGCATGGGCTGGTGTGTAAGTAAAGCCCTCTCTAAAAATTAAGACGATCCCTAGACCACTCCATAGTGGCCGAAAGATCGTTCGACTCAGCGTTGATTATACTCAGTGACGCCCCCCCACACCATCGAGCAGAACCGCTCATATTCCAGGGAAAAGAGTCCACTGACGAGGCCCCCCCCCTCACGGGCCACGCTGGAGAACACCCTCCCCAGAGACTCTAAATGCTTTCTCAGGGCAAACTCTCCGAAATCTAAACCCCCCCCCCCTCTCTCACCGGGAGCAAAATTTCGGAAGAATTTGCGTCCCACTTTAGTCGCCTCTTACGACATGTATGGGCTGCTGTGGCGCTATTCTTATCCCGGCCACCACAATGGATAAGTTAAAGGTGCGAACTATTCCTTATGGTTGACTTAATATCAGAATTTTGATAAATACTCATTTTTATAAACATTTATCAAAATAATCAAAAAAGTTTAAGTTCAAATGAAATATTACATTTTTTTAATATCGTGTAATTGAAAAAGTCTTAAATATTTAACTATAATTTAAATATTATTTTTGGAAAGTGAAAAACAAATTATATTTGTATAATTTGATGAGATTGGAGTTCAAGGCCGAATATTGAACTAATATTCGGCCTTGTAGTAGACTCTTTTTTTTTTTTTTTTGTTGTTGTTGTAATACCATTATTCTCATCGTATCTGAAGAATAAAAAAAGTCCACCTAGATGCAAATACAAGGGGCGGTTCACCAAATACCAATATAAAAACAAAGGTAGGAATTTTTAGACTGGTAACGAACCATAAAAAAAAAAAAAAAAAAAAAAACTAAATTCCATCCCAAACTGTAAACGCATATTACATTTTTTTCGGAGGGTCAGCGTTCTGATGGTCCGTTTATACACGGGACTCCCAGTCCACTACTTCATACAGCGAACTCAGAATTCGAGCTGGTTTAGCTGAACATTACGGTGTACTCAAGTACCTACAACTGGCATCACAAAATATGAGGAGTGTCAACCAAGTGATGCCTGTTGCTTAGCGTACCGTGAACTTGGAGCCAAAGGAAACAATCAGTTTACTAGCGTTCTCCGAGGCCATAAAAGTGTCTGTCTACGGCACGTGCGATCTTCATTCTTAGTCTTTTTGCTGACAAGTTCCCAGAGAGAAGGAGAGAGAGAGAGCTAAGGCTTGGTTTAAATGGAAAAACTTTGAAAGGTGATTTATGTTGGGGTCTCATCGCCGAGGAGCAACAAGACGTACGTCACACGACCCCCCGTAGGTGGCACATTGGAATGCTTGCACCATCAGATGCTATGATTTCTTCCAGTTATGTCGCTGTTAAATGGCAAAATTTGACGATGCAGAAGTTAGTCATAATAATGGGAAATCTCTCGTGTTTTTTTCCACGTTTTTTAACCTAATGAATTGAAGATCTTTATGCAAATTTCTTCCCTAAGTAAATATCAGCAGAAATGCACAGTTTAACCAATAGATGGCACTGAACTTTATAGGACTTCTTTCATTTTTATTTTATTTTAAATAAAATTTCACATATCATATTAATGATCAATATATATTTAATAATGATAAATTTATTTATTATTATATAGTACCATTCGGACCGTGGATAGAATAAGGATTATTTTATTGAATGAGGTTATATCATATTTTTGTATTTTTTAAATTTATTTTTTGCAAAGTCTGGAAACTCTGGAACAGAGTTTCAAATTTTGTATTAAAAGCCGTCTTGGTATTAAATAGGAAGATGTCGTCTTTGGGAGATGTTGAGTTTTTCGTGGAAAGCATGGCAATACTCTTTTGAGGGTTTACTTGCAGTCTCCAATTTGCGAACCACTGCTCTAGTTTCAGCAGGTTTTCTTGCAGTTTCTTGGTTACAAGATGCGGTTTAATAGATCTAGTTAGTATAGTTGTGTCGTCTGCGTATAGGGCAATGATAGATGACATTGGATTGTGCGGTATGTCCGCCATATAAATCGAGCAAAGTATTGGTGCCAGTAGGGACCCTTGAGGCACTCCTGCCAAGATTCGTCGCTGAGTAGATAATATATCATTTAGTTTGACTTGCATTCGTCTGCCACTAAGAAATGACTTTATAAGGTGGACTAGATCCAGTGGAATGCCTTCTAAAATCAACTTGTATAGTAGTCCAAAGTGCCATAGTTTGTCAAATGCTTTTTCTAAGTCAAGGAAGACTGCTCCAGTGTATTGGTGCCAATTGTGATTTGTGGTAATGAACTCGATTAGTCTGTGAATTTGTTGAGTGGTGCTGTGAAACTGGCGAAAAACCAAACTGTTCTGTAGGAAGGATGTTTAAATTTTTTACTTAAAGCTGAATTCTGGAAAGGATGGCTTTTTCTGCTATTTTGCCCAAATTAGAAATCAGTCTTATGGGACATTAACTTTGAGGCTGCTGAGGATCTTTGCCAGGCTTATAAATTGTAGCTGCGTCTGCCAACTTCCATGTAGAGGGGAAAGTACTTGAACCTGAACATAGCATTTATTATTGTTGTAAGACATACGATGGCCTTTCGGGGTAGCAGTTTAATTACTTTGTTGAATATGCTTATCAGGCCCAGGAGCTTTTTTATTCTTTAAATTTTTTATAATGTCATAAATTACAACTGGAGAAGTAGGTGTGAGTTGGCTGGTGCAGGTAGCAGACCGTTTTAACACGTGTCTGACGTGGCGGTGGACTTTGTAAATATGATTGAAATTTAGATTATCGAACGAAGGGCTACACTGTTTTTCTAAATTTTTAACTATACTTTCGGCTTTTTCTGCATCTGTGTAAACAATATCCAGATCAGATTTGAGAGGGGGAAAGAGATTTGTTTTTGATATTTCTCAGCAGCTTCCAGATGGTTTGATCACCGGGTGATATGGAGGCTAATTTATCTTTCCATATTTTGTTTCTGTGGGCTTTAAGTGCATCTCTCACTGCACTGTTCATCCTATTAAGAAACGTTTTGTCTTGGGGTGCCCTGGTATCTTTTTCTTGCTTTATTTTTCCCCTAATTTTCATCATATCTTCAGGTAGTTGTTTAGGCTTAAAAACAGTTGAATTTGAGGAGATAGATACTATGGCTGCGTTGATTTGATGAGTAAGTTTATTGACTGCAGATTCAATTTCTTCCTTGGAATTAATAAGAGGGAAGGGATCAATGTAGTTTGGAAGCGCTTTGGATAGTTTTCCCCAAGGAATGAAGGTGTGAGGTGACGGGGGTAGTCCCTTGTGATAACCCAGTTGGAGCAGAATATGGTTGTGGTCTGAAGATAATTCATTCAGTGAGTCCAGGTTGTTCTGCAATTTGATATTTTGGAGGACGACTATATCTAGAACGTCGAAGGAGCCCGATGGGCTGAAATGAGTTGGTACTGAAGGACCAGCCACAGCTATACCATTGGGACTTGAGTAGTTAAGGAGTATGCGGTCATTTTTGTTGGTAGATTTACTGTCCCAGGCAGGATGTTTTGCATTGAAGTCTCCTGCGATGATGATCGATCCTTTTACTCCTAGGATGGCATCCAGATCTGAGGTCAACAATGGTTTTGATGGAGGGTTGTAAGCAGCAAAAAGTTTTAGGTTTCCGACTGAGTTTGTGACGACATTAATACCTGTGATTTTGAGGTTGGTGGTTGCAGGGTTGGCTACTGAATGATGTTGTATATGGTTTTTGATAAGGATGGCTGTGCCTCCACTTCTATATTCAAGTCTGTCGTTTCTGTAAAACTGATACCCTCTAAATTTGAGGTTGTCAGCAGGCCTCAGGTGAGTTTCATTGATTAGAAATATATCTGGGTTATATCTATTATTGAATGCCTGGATTTCCAACACTTTGTTTTTGATACCGTTGGCGTTCAAAGCGATAATCCTAAGCGAATCTGGAGTGATTTTTTTTCCTATGGATTGAGTTTGCTGTAAAAATCTTTTTGTAACACTTAGTGATGGATTTGAGTTGCTGAAATCCTGCAGCATGTTTGCAAGAGAAGAGATAATAATAGCTGATAGATTTGAGTGCGGATTAGCCAGGTTCTGGTTTTAAGCTGTCTGCTTGGAGCGGGCCACATCGGCATATGTTCTCGTTTGATGTTGAAGACTCGATTTTTTTAGGGGGGGGGCTCAGTTAATGGTGGGCGAGCACCTGTTGCCATGTTCTTGGAGGATTGAAGGGCTTGAATTTCAGGAGCTCTCGCACTAGATAACGAGGTAGGTTGACTATTTGGGTCATTCCATCTGTTTTTGGGGTGATGAATACACCCTCAATAATTAGCGGGATGAGGACCGCCGCAATTAGCCGGGGTGGATTTTGGCTTGGTGCGGGTGTTTGTGGAGTGATTCTCGCTACATCTTAAACATCAGTACTGGGCTTTGCACAGTTTCTGGGCATGGCCAAATTTTTGACATCCGTAGCACTGCCCAGAAGATGCTTTTTTTTCTCAATGGTTGGGGGTGACTTTAAGTCCACAGACTGACTTTAAATTGTAAATATTGTGTATCTCAACTAGAACTAGAGGCATGGGTCTTGTTCGATCTGAACATTCTACTGACCTTTATGGAAGGCAGATCCTGTAAATTGAGGCCAGTGACTATTTCATCCGGGTCAATATCCTCGGAGCACCACTTTCAGATTTTTTTCGGAGGCAAGTGAAAATGTGTGATATTGTGTTCCTCTTGCGTCCAGTTCCTTTGTAAGATTTCTATAATCAGCCACCGTGGCGGGCTGAATTTTTATGCCCTCATCTACATTTTTAGCCGATCTATAACTTATTTGTAAGTTAGCTATGGTGGTTCTTGATGTTGTTCATTTCTGCTTTTTGCTTAGAATAATGGTGGCACCTTTTCAAGGGGGTTGGCAGAGGGGTTTGAAATGGGAGCGTCTTCGTCCATACCAACATCATTTGTTGGTTCAGCAGCGAGAGTCTTTCCTTGATCAGAAGCAGAGACAACTAGATTGAGTTTTTCCTCCATTTGAGGAGTGAAAACTCAATCTAGAAAGGAGGGAAATCTGTTTTCTTCATCTTAATTTTTTTATATGAAATATTTTAAAAAATGCTACAACTGGAGACTTAAAAAACAGTAGAAATACAGGTCAAAATATTAATATTAATACTAGCACACAAACTTTTAAGTTCTTAAGTTCTTAAAAGAACTGGGCGATGGACTGAGTCCTTGACTCTTTATCCCGTCATCTGAATGAAGAGAATCTGTATGGATGAATTGTTATCGAGCTAAAAGCTCTAGTCATGGCTGGGTAAAGGCAATAGCCGAGCCTCAGTTAAAACTTCATTGGCTACAGCATTGCCATTTGTTACCCTGGAAGTCCTCTGATTTCAATTATTCACAAACTTTTAACTAGATAATCTGTAATTATTATTATAAAACGATGAAATTCCTTAAATGGTGTAAAATTATTATCTCAGTTATCAGAGGCCTAAAGCAGTATAAGCAAAGTTTTATTTTTGTTTTTCAGGACACATTTTTTATGCAATATTAAAATATAAAAATTATATTTTTTATAAAAATAAAAAAATCCCTAGTCCATCTATGGTACTGATGTACTATAGTTGGATAACCATCATCGGTACAATTGCCCAATAGTTACCACATACTTAAATTGAGATAATCTACTAATAAAATATATTCGACGCTTTTTTATATGAAGTATTTTAAAAAATGCTACAACTGGAGACTTAAAAAACAGTAGAAATACAGGTCAAAATATTTCTCTTTATATTACTGGCACACAGACTTTTGCTAGTCAAAACAGGCAAAACAGACGCCGAGTATGAAGGAAAAAAGGCGACGAGATTTTTGCTTTCTTGCTCTTGAGGCAGCAGGTTTAAATGACAGATACGTAAAGGAAAATAAATGCGTTTAAATAGTTTCTTTTCATTTCTAGCCAACAACGAACTGCAGTTCATATATCGTGTTACCTAAGAGGGAGGGAATGTACCTCCCCCCCCGGAGAATATATTTAAATAGTTTTCCAGTAAGATTAAGTATTCTATTGCGCTTTGATTGCATAACGTAGATAAGGCGAATAATTGAAAAAAATTAATATATTTTCCTCACATACAAATTGACTGTAGTGTTGGACTTGCTGAAGGTATTGCAATCACTAGCAATTTCCTCAAAAAAAACAAAAAAAAAAGGAATAAAAAGCTCCCTTTTTAAATTTAAGAACGAAGGATTGCTTGGTAGTCCATTACAAAATGAAAAATAACTCGAAATCGCTTCTCCTGCTGGGAACTAAAGCCCTTTACAATTGGATAGGCACAACATTGTGAGAGGTGTATGTTTTCTATAAATCTGCCTTTGTCCTGGTGTCAAAGTACGGGAAATTGGAGAAGCTATGGTCACAGCTAGCTTACCTCTACCAGCATCTACAGTGACAGATAACATGTGATATATACGGATACAAGAGCGCTAAAAGGGAGCAAGGATTTACGGCTACTGGGGGTTATTGTGGTGTAGCGTCCAAGTAAATGCAAATCAAACAATGGGGAACGCCTACAGAGAGAAAGGAGATAACTAGATTTGGCCCCATCGCTAGCAAATGTCTAATCGAAACATGGGACGAACAAGTGGAGAATAATTTAAAGACTTTGTACGAGAAATCACCTACCTTTAGCTACACAACTTTTGCTCGGTATACACTTTGTTAGAAAATTTAAGCCACAGTTAATTAAGATCCGTTTAGGAAGTCCGTTACCATGGCAACGAAATTTAACTACTCGTGGAAATTTGTCCGCTTCCCAAATTAAATTAAGTACACGTGAAAGATGGATAATAAATAAATAATTTGCTATTGGATACTAAATATAGATAGATTGAGATATGAAATTGTTAATGTGTGCACTACCGGGAAAAAAAATCAGTCGCTGTTGTTGAAATACGCATTTAAAATAAAATAAAAAAAATATGGAAATCAACATTTTTAACTAGCAAGGTGAATTTAGATGAGAGAAATTACTGTTAATAGTTTCCATAGAAACACGCGCGTGACGTGCAATATGAATTTCGTTCATTCATTGTTGATGTTGAAATATACGAGATTTTTTTTTTTTTTTTTTTTTGCCTTTCGAAACTTCTATTTTAAACACAAATAAGCTATAAACTATGGATGAATTTATGAATCTGTAAGTAGTCTTAATACCTCGCTCGTGTGAGAGTCCAGAAGGAAAACATAATATTAATTTCTTTAGAGTTGTAAGTTTAATAGAAAGTAGTCACGAATATCGTCAAGGTTCCAAGTTCTTTCAAACACTAAGGTAATATAAACAAAAGAATTGGGCAATGCAATAAAACTAAGCCACCGTGTTTTTTATTTTATTCAAAATAAAACGGAGTTAATACAATTCTCTCAATATAATTAGAGGAATGGATGTAAAGAAAAACTGATCCATTTGTCTACAACCTGAATGCGTTGGTAGCTTATTTCTCTATTGAACTCTGTATTAAGATGGAGTTCTCCATTTTTTCTTATTTGCTTTCCTTAGGCCTATCATAGCATACCTAAAGGACCTCTCATTAGGGGACACTCACCTCTTTATGCGGGTTACTTCCTGCTTCTGAATATGCATACAAGTATACTGAGTCGTGGTCTCTTTAACCATACTTATACAACCACGCGCGACAGGATGACGCTTCCACACCCTTCCTTATCCCCCCCCTCCCCCCTAAGAGGAGGTACCGATAGATGTGGAAGTAAATAATGGGTATAATGGGTACCGATTTCTGGCTTATTTAATAAAATTCTATTATTTAGAGTCGCATTCCAATGGCTTTAAAGCTTACGTGAAAGCTATCGCTATAAGGTAGATTTATAGAACTTTTTAGCTTTATAGTTAATTTATTGTTGTGTGTACAGATTCTTTTTGTTTTAGTTAATGTTTGTGGACGTCTTTAAGTGTTAGATAGGTTTCATTATCCAGTGTGGGACCAGAAGTGGCTCCAAAAAGTCAATTTTGGGTTTCAATTAACTAATCTTTAGCCAAACCATAGTACGGATGTATTTATAGATTTACAATCCTTCGTTGGTCAGATGACGGAGTAACTAAAGCTATGGAATCAGTGTATTATGTGTGTGTAAAATGCAGGCGTTCTTCTAGCCTGTTTGCAGGTAAATAAAAACCACCTCAGCCTGAGAACTGACAACTGACCCTCAGTTGAAAGGTCTTTATATATGATTGTTCGTCTATCTCTAGCGAAGGTTACATGTACTGGCGATAACGTATTCCCATTCTTGTCTCATCTTTCTTAGAGCATTTTCAAAGAACACTACAGAATTTATGACATTTTTCCGATGTGTTTAAGCACCATATTTTGGTATGCCCTTTCAAGAGGCAATTTGGAGTAAGAGGAGATATTTTGTTCTATTCCAAGTGAATTTTCTGTGCATTTGCGAGATGAACTCATCTAAAGGCAATTAAAATCTTTCATTTATGCCATGGAACTTTACAGTTATTTAATTTATTACGCTAACATCGTTTCTGATGAAAATAAATGGGTCTGTTTGCTGCCTACTTACCTAGGATACGTGAAATGTTTGAGTAATAGATTCTAATTCCTGCTGGCATGAATAAGGGTGTTCTCCAGATGGGTGCATAAATATTTCCCCATCGTTCCCTAACTAGATCAGCACCCTGCATGAGAAAGTCGATTATGGTTTTCCGTTTGTCACAATTTCATTGTGAGTTTTGATCACGTGGTTGACACAAATGACCTACAGCATTCATGTGAGAATTGTTTTTCTTATAGAAGATAATAATATCTTGGTGGACGATTTGTTTTTATACACTCATGTGCCAAAACATTATGGCCACCTCAGCCTATTTCCGTCCAACTCAGACTGCCGATGGCGGTATCCCTGTGAGGGATACCGCCTCACTTAGGTGGTATCCCCAGTGACAACAATATCCAGACGATAGGATTCTCCCCATGACGATGAAGTCCAATGGAGCTGGACTTTTCCAGCAAGAAAACGCCACACGTCACAAGCCTTGCATGGTGTACACATGGTTCAAAGGGCATTCCATGTTCACCCCTTACCGCTTAATTCTTCTGATTTGAATCCCATCGAACATTTGTAGGATCACGTGGAATACAGCCTCCACCAGTGCCTCGGTGAGTCGTTACCTCCGGGCGTTATTCTGTTTATTTGGTCTGGAGTACCTCAAGGCACCATCAGTGGTATAGTGGAGTCAATTCCAAGAAAACGTAAATTTTGCAGTGAGTTCATCTATTTTTAGAACTTTGTCCTTTAGCGATATGAGATGATAGAATTTTATTGGTTGGATCAATGAATTGTTTCCATCTTTTAGACGTTTTGATAGTAATAGATGGTGTTTGTAAATTCATTTGGGTTTTTCTGTGATGCGTTCGCTATGTATGTATTTATTTTATGGTAGAATGGTATGCACACCCTGCTCGCTTTTGTTTCTTGGGAGAAAAAATATTTTGAGGGTTCATCGCAAAATGTATTTGTAGTCGAACATGAGTTCTGTTTCAAAATGATTGAAGTTCCTTTGAACTCTTAACCCCTCTTGCTGCTTAGAATCTGGGGGTTTCGGTAATCCCTCCGAATGGGAAGAACTTCTTTGAGGGTTTATTCAATTAAAGGTCAGTTAGTCTCATACGGGGATGGAGGATTTCCTTCCTAAATTCGGGTTTTTCAGTCGGCAGAACAGGCACACTGAAGAAAAATGTCCATCTGCAAAGACTCAACTTACAGTCACAGCTTTGGATTGAATTAAAGGACAGTTAATGATTCTGTAGGATATATAGCTGATAAATATTCTGGTGAAGTGTGTGTGTGTGTTAAAATGTTAATGACACCAAGAAATTATATACTTAGTTTTATTCCTTTTCCCAAGGAAGCAAAACAATGTTTTCGAAGTATGTATATAATTTCTTGGTGTCTTTAACGTATAATAAACCCAAGGTAAAAAAAAAATTTTACATTTTTAACTTATCCACAGATTTTTATTAAGAAGATCAAGCACCTTTTGTCTACCTGTATATGAGATATATATGACTTCTGCATACTTCAACCTTGGCCTCTCTCCCGGGTTTGGCTTCCACTGATGAGACCTCAATAAAGGTCGAAACCGGTGGGGGGCTATTATGAGTTCGCTCTCTTAAGGTTGCCTTGCGGGAGCAATTTGAGTCTCCGGGGAAAGTGTTCTCCGGCACGGCCCGTTGAGGGGTTTGTCGGTGAATGCTTTTCTTCGGAATATGAGCGGTTCTGCTCGGTGGTGGTGGTGGGTGGAAGGCCTGAGTGGAGCCAACGCTGAGACGGACGGTCTTTCGCCCACGATTAAGTGACCTAGGGATCGTCCGAATTTTTAGAGACGGCTTTACTTATTCATAAGGTCGAAACCGGTGCGGCTCTGTACTTCTGATTTGAGAGGCTCTGCTTGGGGGTAGGTTTTTTTGGCTGTCTCTGAGTGGAGCCACCGCTGAGATTATGGCTTTGCTTGGTGGTGGGGTGAACCTGCCACTGGGTAGAGCCAATGCTGAGAAGTTCTTCTCGGTGATGGGGTGAGCCTGTCGCTGTGTGGAACAACTGAGTTGGGCTCGGGATCGTCTTATTTTTAGAGCCCGCTTCATCTATACAAAGATCGAAACCGGTCGGAGAATTTTTGTTCTCTTAAGGTTTCTTCCGGGTCTGGCTTGGCTTCCGCTGTGGCGGTAGCTTAAGATTTCGGGGTTTTTTGCTTGGGAGAGCATTTTGAGTATC
Organism: Typopeltis vanoorti; assembly: GCF_054136105.1. Classification (NCBI taxonomy): domain Eukaryota; kingdom Metazoa; phylum Arthropoda; class Arachnida; order Uropygi; family Thelyphonidae; genus Typopeltis; species Typopeltis vanoorti. The sequence continues at coordinate 72,254,800 of NC_143568.1, read as the reverse complement.
AGGGGTTTGGTGTTTTCTAGCGTGACCTCTCGGGGCCGTGACAGTGAGTGCTTTTCCCTGGAATATGAGCAGTTCTGCTCAATGGTAGGGTGAGCCTGCCACTGAATAGAACCAACGCAATTGGATGGTCACTCGTTTAGAGCAGTCTGGGGGATCGTCTAATTTTTAGAAATGCCCTTTACTTAAACAATGGTCTTAATAGTGACCCATCCCATCATGCATTGCATTATACACCCCCGAAAGAGGGGTGCTTTGCATTATGGGATACATACTAAGGCAAGTGATATGAAGTCATTAGCCTTTATATACAAGTAGCTCAGCCCTGAATATATTTCACGCGCAAAACTTTGTTTTGCACTTGGAAAAGGATTAAAGTATCAAGTTTCTTGGTATCTTTAACGTATAATAAACCCAAAGTAAAAAACTTTCTACACACACACATAGATAGATAGATATAGATTCTTTAAATGTATTTTTGTATCTTAGGGATTTTGCACGATGGCAGAGACTGATCTACAAATGCATCAATGATTTGAAGGCTAAAGCTCTTCTGTGATGGATATTAATAGCTGCTGCTGATCAATGTATATTATCAGGGTCTGAGGATGACAAGATGGATCATTAATCCATCTTTTAATCCTCAGATCCTTTCAGCTAGTTGGAAGTTACAGCACTATTGCTAACACTCCATCACAAAAACTTAAAAAATTAACTATTTGGATGGATAAAATGTTACTTCTCTACAATAGCCAAATAAATTTCTGTTAGAAATCAATTTGTTTCGAAGTACTTTGGGAACATCTGTGAGTTTCTTTGGCATCCGAAACACACAAACATTTATATAATGAAGATGGTCATGAATGATACTCTGTGCACTGTACTCGGCGAGATTTTAAGCTTTCGGAAAGGGTCACCTAGTTTCGTATTTTCTTTGATCAAGGCGTCTGTGCGAACAATAACGTGGTCCTGATTGCCCTGATTACTTTTTTGTTGTACACCTTTGCCGTCAGAGGAGACATTTGTTCACCACACTGTTGCCAAATAGCGATGAATTTCTGTCGGCGCTGTCCATTTAATGTGCAAAAATTAAATCACCTTTATATATTTGTCTCCTTGCAAGGAACCTTCAGTAGCTTAGCTAGTAACAATACGCATGCAATGAATTCCGTGTAGGACACGTGATATGTACCAACTCAACTGAGGTGGAAGAGTCTTTAATCCGTAAAAACAGGCAGTGGCTAGAGAACACGCATTGATAGACATAATGGTCATAATGCCAAAACAATCCACCCCAAAGTGCCTTGAAATTGATAGTGTGGTTGTACTTCTTTGACGCCATCTCGTGATCGTTTATGGAAACAGCAATGCAAACACTCTATTCACCTCTTACAACCGAATGGTCCCATTTGAGAAACGATGCATTCTCACTGCGATGCACTGTTATTCTATTTTGCTGGAACAACCTTTTATGCAGCCAGTTTCATACAGATTTGATGCACTGTAGCTTTTTGATGAGTAGGATTGCTTCTCAAAGATGTGGTATATTGTTGGTGCCTAGTTGTTCTTTAAATGTGTCAATTTTGCCTCTAAACTGCATTTATTTTTCTGTTGGTTTGTGTGTTTAAGTGGGAGAAACAATATGCTCTTTTTTTAAAAAGATTTTTTCTTTCGACTACAGTTCCAAAAAAAAAAAAAATAATAATCAATAATTAAAAACACAACCCAAATAATATAATTTCCATTTGGAAATAATATAATTAATGCGTTAAGTTGTTTCTAATTTCAAAACGTTTTCCATATTTTAAGTGACATCGTTTAACTGTTGGCCAAATGTATTATTAACGTCTGGGGCTCTCCAAACTACAAACTATGAGTTCGAACTCCAGTGTGTACACAAAAAAATTGGTCAAAATATCGCATTTTTCGAAACTATATCAGTCCTCTCCCGTATACATTGAAATATAATTCCTTTGGAATAAATCTGGAATTATAATAAGTATTGTTAAGTTGAAACGGCCATGGTTCGAATTTTATGTAGGATGCGAGGTATATTTATAAGGACGGAGGCTTTGGGCTTCATCCTCCCCAAATCTTGGATGTTTTTCCTCGGTATAACATGTAAACCAGACACGGATCACATATATAAACATAATCGCCTTAGTTGTCTGGTCATAATTGTAACCAGCCAATCATGTTGCAGCTGTGACGCACAATGACGAAAGTGTGACGCGTTGGGAATACTGTTTATGGTATTTGATCCCTTTGGATTTTGTGTACTATACAATGATTGTAATATTGGATTGCCACACATATCAAGAGAAAAAAAAATGAAAATTTTTATCATACGATAATAACTCTGCCTTCCTTATATTTATCACTAAGTTTAAAAATCAGCATAACATACGTATTTTTCATAGTGATGGGCATGAAAAAATTTTTGAAAAAAGTGCGATAATTCCTTGTATAGCTGTTACCTTGTATTTATTTCCGGAATTATACAGACACTATAGGGATGACCTTTTAACAAGTTGTTGTTGTTTTTCCTGTATACCCAATGTCGAGATTGGAGGTACCTGGGATGTTTCTACCGAATCCCATCATTACAGGGCGAACATGAATGTCTGATTGTAGGGTTCAATGTCCCCCTAGCTCCCAGATAACAGATGGGTGACTAACAGATAATTGTGATTAATGGTATTGGTTCTGGACAGGACGCCTTGCGCGTGAATGTAATACCGCCCTCATCAAATCACAATGGAGAAACCCTTCATTAATTTAGATAGGGATAAAAAAAAAAAATATATATTAATTTTCTCACTCATTCTCCAACTCTTTCTTACAGCACGCCTTTGCCTAACCCGGTATTTACTACTTGCACCGATGCTATTTACATACATCGAAAAGTGAAGAACAGATGGGTGCCCCCCCCCCGTTCTCTCTCTTTCTTAGCGCGCGCATACCAACACCCCTCTCGATAACTATTGTTCAAGTAGCCGTTGGCTCCCCGATTATCTGAAAAAAAAAAAAAAAAATCAACAGTAAAAAATTCAAACCTCGTTCACCAATAAAATCTATCATCTGCATTTTGAGAGACAGAAAGAAATAAAAAAAACATCGGGAGGGTGAAGAGAGAAGGGGGTTCAAATGAAATTTACACTGCGTATTTATATTCTCCGGTTGTAAGAAGAGTCGGCTTTCAAAAGCGAACAGGTCGTATTATTAGGTTGGCTTTCCACTTCTTACCATGTTATTGATGTCTCATCATGCCAGCAACAAATTCTGCATGACATAAATACTTATTAAAATTCTAATGTTGTCACCGGAGATAAAAATCTGTCCAAAGCTTAGAACAAGATAAATGTCTAGTGATTAACAATGAAGTCATCTTTGTTGGAATCTCACATGAATCCTAGCGAGAAAGAATATCTTCTAAATTCCTTTCTCCATTCAATTTTTTTTCGTGATTTTTTTTTTGTGCATCGAAAGCAGACCCTATTTTCTCAAACGAGTCATGCATTCACGTTTTTATCGACTGCGGCCCAGCACATAATTTGCTGCAAGTTGAAGATAATTAGCTGCGGTGTAAATTGTACCAATGATCTAGTGTGTAATTTAATTTTTATAATTTATGTACCGCATCCATTTCATTAAAATGATTTAATACATATTATTTACTTCTTTCTCTTGTATATATGTATATAAGTATCGCCATTTCCTGACACTTGTTTCGCCTAATTGTGACTCGTCAGAATAAGAAGCTCGTCAAGGGCAAAGGCCAAAGCAGGTTTAGAATAGAAATATGCTTTGTTAGTCACATTATTATTAATTGTACATTGGTAAAAATCTGTAAATTAAAAAAAAATAATAATAATAATGTACACGCGTATATAAACTTGATCAAAACAGCACCTCCGATATATTCTCGATTTAAAATGGAAATAAACTTGCTTTCTTGAATTAATATCTAACTATATAATAGTATTTCTTTTATTAAAACGGATGATATTACAGATCCAGTCATATTTTATAACTAAATAAAAAAAGAAACTTAAGGAAACTTTAGAAAATTTCCCGGAAGACTAATCGTTTAATTTGAGCGATAATAAAAGATCAACATACGGGCTTTTTGGACAGCGCTTGTCTTTTCAAGGCAAAGGCTATATTCTTATAATTTCTCTCTAGTAAATTTTCAAAACTTTTATATTTTACTATAAAATATTGCTGGATTCGTAATATCATCCATTTTATTATCTTATAACCATTTGAAACATTTCCACTCTACACTTTAATAATCATTTCTTTTATTTTATTGAAATATATGAGCTTCTTTGTATGTACAGTATATCTAAATATTTATATATGTTTATTTGTATAATATTTTTTATTTATATGTATATATATATTTTTTAATATACATAACTGTGTATATTATATTCAGTATAATGAATATACTGTATTTTATACACAGTATATTTCTGTAGAAGAAAATTCATAGATGGGGTGTTATTGAGCTATAATATCGTTTTTTTTTTTTTTTTTTTTTTTTTTTTTGCTATATGGGTGAAGCAAATGCTTTTCATATTCCCATTTATATATCTGTAGAAGAAAATACATGGATGGAGTGTTATTGAGCTATAAGCTCTGGTCTGGGCGGGGTAACAGCAATAACTGAGTCTCGTTTAAAACTTCATTGGCTACAGCATTACCATCCATTACCCTCTAGAGTCTTCTCCTAAAGTCGATTTATATTTTCAATTAAAAAGGACATTACAAAATCTATGTAATAGATATGAAAATAGTTTCACTAATAAAGTGCATTATAAAAGTTATATGAAATTTATATTAAAAGCAGTAATTAGTGCTTTCTATTATTACTTCGTTTAAACTGTGTTATATTTAATATATAATTTTCTTCAGTGTTTTATACGTTACATATAACTGTAATGCTCTGAGGTGTTGATTTTTCTCTTTGTAGATTGTCCTAATTCCTTTCGGGCTCTTAGAGGGCGCTAACAGCGTAACAGGAATTTATAGTCATCAGGTGTGTAGTATCTGTTCTCATGAGTGAACGTTTCTATTCTGATGCAATGTCTATTCTAGCAAATGGAACAGGCTTAATTAACACTAAAATCAGGTGTTTCTTCATAGTCCAGATGGAAGAATTATTGGGATGTTCTATGAGACTGAGGTAAGCAAATGATGAATAGATTTGTTTGTAAATATAAAGAAATACGAATCAGAATTGAACTACTGCATTTTTCAAAGAAACTAATTCTGGCATTGTATATAATTTTGGCTATCAGATAAATTTAAATTTCAAAATTTAATTTTCTTCTAAAAAATATAAAATTAAATTAAATTAAAAGAATAATTTAATTTAAATAAAAATATATTTTTGTCTAATTTTCTAGAGATAAATGATCTAAAAATATACCAAACAAAGATAATGATAAAAGAAATTTATTATAAATTAATGCAAAAGAATTTAAGTGCTATTTGCGATTTAATTCAGCATCATCATGAATCGTGATTAAAATTGCAGTGAAGCCTACAGAGAACCGGAGATTCTGGATGTTTAAAAAAGAAAAAAACGAATACAATCTGTGTGGGGCCGTGCTTGTTACACGTAAACATAGCGGTAGAAACCTCCGTATTTATTTCTTTTTTCAGTTTTGTGTATGTTTTTTCATCTGTTTTATGCAGCTGAACTTGTATATTTTTATTTCCCGCTGCTAACTGAAAGAAAAACACCAGCGATCAGATTTTTCCCAGCGCCCTCTAGTGAGATTATTTGGTTTATTAAAAATTTATATTTTCTTAAGTTGTCTTATTACATAGAAATGTTCAAAATAACACCAATAGAGGCAGCACATGCTCAATGATTGGAAGAAAATTACAGTTGTTTGAATTTCCTTTAAATATTGCAACAAACAAGACGGTAAACGCATTTCTAAACTCTGTCTGTTTAATCTTATAACACAATCCTAGCACTTTACGAAAATTTCGATTGAGGCTAACTTTGTTAGTCCAATGCTTGCGGATACCATGGAAACCAGTTTTCCAATTGGACAAAAAGGTTACAATTTTAGATAGAAAATACCAACCCCGTTTTGTATAACATTATCGTTGGATAATAAGAACTGGCATATTGGCAGAATTGGAAAGTACAGATTCTCTCAAGAAAGTGCGATTAGTTTAATTTTCTGCGACATATTTCAAACTTTTGGTATTTCTTGTAGTGTCAGTCATGCGCAGTAGCTTCCTTCCGGAAATGTGGTAACGAAAAACAATATCTCATGACAAGACTTGTTATTACATGGTCTGCAGGAGTATGGCGTGAAGAGAAAATTGTATAAAGATCCCCCCCTACTCTCCTCTCTCCCTTTTTCTTTCTCTCTCTCGCAATCAGACACATAATTTGTACTAATAGATAGTCTTCAACTCCAAGTAGAATTTTCTGGCGATCAATACCAGAGAATTCATAGTCGCGTCGTTAACATCTAAATTATATTTAATGAAGGTCATGGATCCCCTCTCGCTCCAGCTATTTCTTTGTTCTCCTTTTTCTTAGAAGTGTTCCTAATTTATTTAGCTTATGAATGTGACGAATTTCTGGAATTCTATTTATTATGGAATGAAATTTTAAATGGAAAAAGTTTTTGATTTTTATCTTCCTAAATGCTACGCAGTCTTAAAAGACTATTAAATTTTTAAAATTTAATTAGAAATTAAATTTTAAAAATGGGAACAGAACTGATTAAAGTATAATCATGTACAATTGCAATTTTGTCAGTAGTTTTGTCAGTTTTTCTGTGCAAATGTACTTTTTGTTTATTTTTTCACAATTGTAATTTTTGTCTTTTTTTTTTCTGTACAATTATAGTTAATGTTTTTTTTTTCTCTATCCCAAATATAAGAATATGGATACGTGTGCTTCAATAAATATTACTGAAAGAGCTGCACATTTTGATTGTATTAAATTTAAAACATTTCTGGAAACAAAAGCGTACTGCTCTCCATAGTGTGTTGTTTTGCTTTGCTACTAACTGAGTGATTTTGTTGTTAGAAGTCTGCTGTGCTAGCACTTCATTCTGATGAAAAAAAAAAACAAAAATCAGCTGAAGGACGTGCCATTCTGTCTGGCACTTCGTTTTATTCTATGGGTTGAATGATATTTCTGCATTATCTTTTTATCCTTTTATAAAGCAAGTTTTAACATAATTTTAAAATTCTAAATGAATCATTTTAAATTATAAAATAACTATGATAACAACCATACTGTGATATAGTAAATGTTTTCATATTATGGTATAATATAATGTATAATGAGTATGAAAAGAAATTGGCCATGCAAGCCAAAGGCAATCCAAAAGAATTTTATCGTGATGCCGCAAACAAAAGAAAGAAAGAATGAATGTGGAAGAATAACTTTATTGAATGCAGATGGTACACGAGTGTCGGAAGCTAAGGAGATTGTTCAGTTAATGAGTGCTCGCTTTGCTAAGATATATCAACCAGGTGCATGGTGCTACTGCTACGTTGGATAAAGAGTTAGAGGTTCATGAAAATGAGGTTGGAAAGCTCTTGCATAACCTGGATAAGAATTTGTCAATACGGACAGATGGAATATCTGCCTGTTTGTTAAAGGAATGTTCAGCTGAATTGGCTAAGCCTTTCACACATTTGTATAACTTGAGTCGCAGCTCAGGAATGATACCACAGGAATGGAAGGAAAGTATGATAGTTCCATTGCGCAAGGGCGGAGCAAAAACTGATGTCTAACTACCGACCTGTTAGTATCTCTGGTGTGGTAGTGAAGATTATAGGGAAGTTGGTAAGAACTCGCATACAGAAATGGGTAGACAAACATGCTATACTCTGCAAAGAGCAGCATGGGTTTACTAAGGGAAGGTCGTGTTTTAGCAATTTGCTCCTATTTTATAACAATGTTACGGCTGAGTTGGATAAAGGAAATGGTGACACTATGATAATGTTGGATTTGTCTAAGGCATTTGATAGGATACCACACGAAAGGCTGATTCATAAACTGGATAATATGGGATTGGAGTATAAACTCTTGGCTTGGATCAGGGGATGGTTAACAGACAGATATCAAAAAGTGGTATACAGTGGGTGTGAATCTGCCAGATTTAAAGTAACCAGTGGTGTACCTCAGGGTTCAGTCCTTGGGCCATTATTGTTCAATCTATACATTAATGACTTCAAGCAGGGTCTATCATCAGATTTGCAATTGTTTGCTGATGATAGGCAGGGCAATCAAGGATGCTACTGATATTCAGCGATTACAAAATGATTTCAATAGGCTGGAAAATTGGGCAAACGAAAATGGCTGTCAGTTTAATGTTAGTAAGTGTAAAGTTATGCACTTTGGCGTGATTCGAGTTCCAGGATCATATTATATTAGCTGGGTTATGCTACAAGAAACTGAGGAAGCAAGAGATCTTGGCATATTGGTGGGTAAGAAGTTAAAAGGTCACGTAGCAAAAGTTGCATACATAGGATAATTGCAATGTTGAAGCGAACCTTGACACGTAAGGATAAGGAAGTCAATTTGCCTCTTTATAAGGCTTTGAGAAGACCACATCTGGATTATTGTGCGCAGATTTGGTCCCCCAGATTCCAAGGGGATAAAGAAGTTGTGGAAAAGCTGCAAAGAAGAGTTACAAAGATTATATCCAGATTATGGAATTTAGATTATGAGGACAGATTGCGAATATGTGGATTATAGACTGGTTAACAGGAGAAAGAGGGGTGATATGATAGAGGTCTATAAACTTTTGAATGGGTGTTATAGGATATCAGCTGATGAACTTTTTCGTTATATGGAAAGTGGGGTGAGAACACGAGGGCGTCCATGGAAGTTAAATTTATTTGCAGTCAAGAAAGGGGCAAGAGCTAGGTTTTTCTCCCACAGAGCAGTGAGTGAGTGGAATAGTTTGCCCTTAAAGGTAGTGAGTGCTGGTTTGGGTGATTTATAGCCTCTCTCGATAAGTCCTTGACTCCCTGGAGGTCTCAGATAATAATAATTATTAGAGTATAATTAGGGATCCCCAGATACATTGGAAAAAAATACGGGACACTTATGAGTCATAATTGTCCAGTATTTTTCCCATCATGCTCGACGCTAAACAAGCGACCACAAACCGTACACTTTACCTTATCTGTCTCGTCCAATTTAGTAGATTTAAAAAAAAACAAAAAAAACGGAAATTGAGTTTTTAAAGGGTCTGTATAATCACACTTCCTTTTCGGCATTTTCAACGTTCAACAGGGCCACAGGAGAATTGAAAAATCATAGATTTTAACAGCAGCCGTAAAGTAATTAATAGCAAGCTTCTAAAATGGAGTGGGCCAAGCGGACCGTTCCGTGCTATTTAAAGCTGAGCCAATATCACGGCACACACCAAAATGTCAATGCACATGCGCACTGTTCGAACGAACTTACCATTGGTGCAGTGTTGCCATCACTTGCCTTGAGAAAATAACAACGCGCCTACAGTTCCCTGTAATGACGGAGAGCGATGTTTGTAATAAAATAGAAATTGTAACTCATCGATTTTGTTATTCAATCTTGAACTCTAAAATACAGGATAAAAAGTTGTCCCGAAGTTGTTTACTCCGGACAACGGGACGATCCCGTATTTTACGGGACGTCTGGGATCCCTAAGTATAATATAGTACTGTATATTCTATTATAATATGCAATGTATTATTTTATTATAAATATAGATATAATCATATTAAAATAATTATTATTATATTGAAGTACTAGAATAAAATGCCGTTATAATATAATGTCATGTTAATTATAATAATTAATAATATTTATTATATTGTATTTAAAAAAAAAATGAAACACAGCGGCTGTGGATTTCTCAAGTGCTGTCCAGTCCAGCTGACCATTAAAAAAAAAAAAAAAAAAAAAAAAAAAAAAATCCTTCTCAATGTTATGTCCACAAAACTTAATATTTATTGAGAAGGGAAGAAATCATTGCCTAATCTTTTTAGCTAAATTTGTATAAGTTATATAAGTTCGTAAGGCTTCTACTGACTCTGTCCTTCGGCAAAAAATCGGATAGAGAAATGAGCAAACTGCCATTTGGCAGTAGAAGAGGATTAGTACGAGGTGTAGTAAATTCTGTTAATACGTTGCATTAAATATCTTTTCTGAAGTAACAGTTCAACCTTAGGATGATTATGTCTCTGTCTGATCGTTATGCATCACTTCAAAAGCAAATGCAGCAACGCCACCTGCGTATGCAATCCAAACCTGTCTACAGTACTTTTTTTTTTATTATTAAAGTAGGCTTCCTTGTAATATCTAGCGGATACATTAATTAAAAACGAAAATAAAGTAATAAAGAAATTTAAATACATAATCTATATATAAATTTATATAATTTTATATTTTTGAAAGTAAAGGAGATTTTTACCAATTTTTTTAAAATTTTTTTTTCGTAAAAATGTTATCTCTTTGCACACCATAAAAATATAAAAATGTAAATTTTATATTCTTGCGATTTTTGAAACTATCAGTTGGTTTGGAGTGAATCAATCGACCGTGAGATGCGGTGATTGATTCATTCAATCCAATACCCTTGGAGGGTAAGGGATGGCAATTCTGTAGCCAATGAAGTTCTAACTGAGGCTCGGCTATTGCTGTTACCCTCCTGCCATGATCAGAGCCTTAATAATTGCTCAATAACACCTTATCCCTACACTGTCCTCTACAGATAACGGGGAAGATGAAAAGCATTCTTGCTTCGCCCCTTTAAGCCAGTCCTTATAAGGACTATAAGGAAAATATCAGTTGGTTTGTTTTATTTTTTAAGCTGCCAATCTGTAGTAAGAAGATAAAACTGATTTTTTTTTTTTTTTGGTATGAATTTTCGTGTACTCATCCTATAAAATTTGGTGTTTCGTGTCCATTTTAATCACAGCTTTCCTAACTTATTTATAGTAATGCTGTCTGGTAGCGGTACGAAATGCAAAAGCCAACACTTCTGTTACACTCACGCAACCACCCCCACATGCACACTCGGTACTATGCCATCATGTAAGATATCACTTAGTCCAAAAAAGTAATCCACGAAAAACCAGAAGTCCTATGTGTATAGAATGCTCAGCTGATACCGTAATTACATGCAATGTATCCAATTAATTATATCACGTAGGCCTAACGCACGGTTGGTCGTGATGCGAGTGAAACAATGCTGTTGTATAATAAGCGCAATAATTTGTTCCTGGCTCCCCCCCCCCCCCTCTTCCCTCAGCAATGTGTATGTGTGCCGTGCCAGATTTGGGATGCCACTCATCTGGTCCTATTCCGGGTGTAAAGGCGATACAAGCAGGGTCAGACACGCCCAGACAACAAAGGGAATGACCGAATCGTCTCGTGTAAGAAAAGGAAAGTACGCATGACTTCTAATTTCTATCCAATTAGCCGTCAGGAGGGGTTATAGTGTGGGTTTGAATGGGGGAGGGGGGGAGACGAGAGAACATAAATAGACGCGTCAGAATGTCAGATATGACAAGTGCTGGTATTAATCAATGATTTTAAACTTCGTTTTAAGTTTCCAATTGGGGTCGACGAGGTCACCCCCCCCCCCGAAGATTGGGGGATGTTTAGCACATCATACATGTGCATCAGATAATGAACAAAATCTTATCAATAATTCAAAAGTGTCACTTAAGTTGGCTTGATTTCTTGCGTGTTTGGGAGGACTAAGTGCATATCTAAAGTACTTGCAATTTCTTGTTCGGCCTATTTATTTTCTTTTCAGCCTAGTTAGTATTTAAGACTAATATTTGAATTGTAATGAAGCTGATTTTTACTTAGCGAATCTTATTTTTCGTATCCATATTTATTATTTTCTTTTGCCCATTTTCTTTTTATGTTAAGCCTAACATAAGGTTCTTACTTTTCTTAGGACATAGTTGCATACGTTTATATGTGCACACGAGGCGTCAGTGATCGGGTTTGAAATTAGCCAATTGTGGATGGTACGTTCCGATGGCAAAATACTGTCGAAAGCATTTCTCTATTCATGACAGGATCGGAAAAGAACCCAACCTGACAGCAAGCTCTAATTGAACGAATCTATTAAGCTGCGACATTTAAATTTTAAGTAGACAATTTTTAAATTAATCATAATTTATGCGTCATTATAGGTTTAATTATTTGTGAATATATATTATTATTGTATATTAATTGATTGAAATCCTTCAAAAAGTCTGAGTTAACTAGTCTCGTGCTTAGGGGAGGGATTCCCCTTGTGCAGAACAAGCAAACTGTTCGAAAGAACAAACGCAGTTTATAAACATAATTCACACTGGCTTCTGCTATAATTCAAAAAAAAAAAAAAAAAACTCAACTTTTAATTAATTAATTAATTTCTGCGTCCAGATATGTTGAATTTCAATCCGGATAAGCAATTCATCATCCTGCTTAATGGAGTCCTACCAGTGAAAACGTGGAGGTAGAATGAGTGTTCGTCTTTCATCATCGGCCTTTGGAGTATAAAGATTGCTGAGAGTTAGCAGGTAGTAAGAGAGAAAGAGAACGAAAGGTAGAGTATGATAGTAGGAGGGTAGTAAAGAGACCTCAGTCAATTTGTTTAGCTGTATAACCCAGAGGTTGTGGCTAAAAGGTCTGTGAACATCTTCTTCTTGCACCTATTCTTTAAAAAAAACTTTGCAATAAATTTTTCTTATATGCGGTCGTAAAATAATTTTAAATTAACACTTTAACTAACCAGGTGTTTATGGAGGTCATCTCCTAATACCTGTTTTAGTATAAAACTTAAGCTGTTTTTTTTTTTTTTTTTTTCCCGAAAATAAAAACCTCCGAGATAGGAGGTTTGCATCATTTATTTACCAACCTCCCATCCCCTAGTATATGCCTTTCTTGTGCGAAAAACCTAGGGAGGTAGAAATAGATCCCGCTGAGTATTCTGTTTTCGTCGCTGATTTGGGACTTTTTCCGCACTTTCCAGATGTGATACTTGATTATATTGATGAGGAAAATTGTAAATTTCTGAATTTTCTTGACTGTGGGGGAAAATGCAGGTACAAGTGGAGGTACCAGTGAAAGTACACAACTTGCCACTTTAAATGCAAATATAATTTTTGCTTAACTTTTTCCGTAAAAAGTGTGTAATAATGAAACGTAGTATAATGGTTTTTGTTTGAGTTTAACCATTAATCTTTTCTTATTTTACTTTTTTTTTATTCATTTTTCATAATTTTATAGATAATCTAATGTTTTTAATTTCTTAATAGATTAAAATATTAAAAGTCGTTTATCCTCCTCATTAGGGAGGATAAAGGACCCTTAGACTCAATTCCTATCACTATATTATGTGCATCGTGTACCCATTATTTTAAAAATTCATAATTCTCTAATTTCTAATTAAAAAACACTAATTCTGCTTTTGTCTTTCTTTATATTTGTACAGCTATTTAATACTAGTAGCTAACTGTGCAACTTTCCACTGGGTGGCACATGCATTAAAATGTGACAGATAGTTATACTTGCCTTCTAGATAAAATACGGTTAAGAATAACTATTTTTCATATAAAATGCGTTTAAACTATAATTTTAAACGTGTTGGAAAGAACCGCAATAGACTTACTTAGTGTAAATAAATAAATTAATTAATTAAAAACAATAAAACTGTTTCAAAGATACGATTTATTAAAAAAAATAAAGAACCTTCATTTTTATTTCCAGTGAATTATACCAGTAGGTTTTTATTATCTGCTTGTTTTTATTGATTTATTTAATTTTTGCCATCTGGTGGTTACAATAGCAACAACGGCATACCACCCCAATGACTAATATATACTCAGCTGCGTAGTCGTTTTGTTATCGATTTTAGTAAATCTGCTGTTTTGATTTTGTCATATGCATGATGGGATGTTCAAAATTGTTCAATTCACTAAAATGTCACGTTTATAAAGTAATAAAATATTAAAAAAACATAAAACTAGGGTACTTACTAAGCATATCACAATCTACACCATTGAATATTAATGTAAACACTTAGATAACCAATCAAAACAGTTGTACGAAGAAATATCGTCTGCATATTTTGGTTGCTAAGCAACGGAGCTGATATATTGCTAGGACATTCTACTTTTGCAAGACAACACGTATTTGTAGAGTTTGTGTAATTCATACTATAAGCAGCCTTATATATAATAAAATAAAATAAAATAGACGATGGACCTCCCGCAAGTTTTGAGGGTCTGACTTATTTATTGATTGCCATTCTTCCGACTATGACTTTAATTCCTTCAGTTTTGAAAGCGAAGATATTTATAAAGTTCTATACAAATATAGCTAAGCGGGATTCTGCTTTGATTAGAACAAGAATATTTCTATATTAGGTTAAATATATTAATGTATTTATAATGAAAATTTGTTATATGTTATTTATGTTAAGTTTATTTTAAATTAATATATTATAAAAATGAATAAATTTATACACCATTTACAAAAACTTATGCAAACAATTAAATTTGTATTCTATTAAATACAAATATGTTCGCTTTTTTTTTTTTTTTTTTTTTTTTTTTTTTTTGGATTCATTCAATCCAATATCCTTGGAGGGTAATCGATGGCAATGCTGTAGCTAATGAAGTTCTAACTGAGGCTCGGCTATTGCTGTTACCCTCCTGCCATGATCAGAGCTTTAATTGCTCAATAACACCTTATCCCTACATTGTCCTCTACAGATAACGGGGAAGATGAAAAGCATTCTTGCTTCGCCCCTTTAAGCCAGTCCTTATAAGGACAAATATGTTCGCGGAATCAATCGACCGTGAGATGCGGTGATTAATTCGTTCATTACCCTTGGAGGGTAATGGAGGGTAATGAATGGCAATGCTGTAGCCAATGAAGTTCTAACTGAGGTTCGGCTATTGCTGTTACCCTCCTGCCATGATCAGAGCTTTAATAGCTCAATAACACCTGATCCTACACTGTCCTCTACAGATAACGGGGAAGATGAAAAGCATTCTTGCTTCGCCCCTTTAAGCCAGTCCTTATAAAGGACAAATATGTTCGCGAAAATTTGATAAATACCTTTGGAGGGTATTGGCTCGTGACAGACTCCTTACGACTCCAATTGTGGGTTTTAGATCGCTTCTCGACCTTTTGGCTTAGATCAAGTGTGTAGTATAGTTCGCGTTTTTTCGTGAAACAAACTGAGCATCTGTTCATAACCGTTGATATCGGTACGAGTCCCATCGGGCCTCACGATATATTTAACGGCGATTTACAGATCTTCCTAAACCCCGGACCGGGGCAATATTAAACACTTGGTGGTGGGAATAGCTAGGCCCCCCCCTCGCCAGCTATGGCCAATGTTTTGCCGCGCACGCGGACTCTCGGCATCGAGACTGACGCTGATCTCAGACCCCGACTTTTGGCTAAAGCCCTGATTGACTGCGTCGGTGCGGACCAGATATTTGGATTCACTCCTTTCGGTAGTGGCAGATACCAAGTTGTAGTTAGGAGCGCCGGGACTAGGGACAAGTTGCTCAAAGGCTTTCAATGTAACGGAAAGGAAATTTTTCCGTTCATGGTGGGGAGCATTATCAAACTGCTCAAAATCCCCAGATTCCCCTTGGAATATATACAATGTGATGAAAAAATAATCCACGAAGTGTTTGGGAAATGGGGTGTTATTCGAAACATACAAATCTTAAACGATGCAGACAACCCCCAATGGAAGTCGGGGGAAGTAAACATCTCGCTCGAGATGAAAACAGCGGTTCCAAACTTCGTCAACATCGGATCCGCTAGGGTAATGGTAAACTACCCTGGCGTTAAGAAGCAATGCTTCCGATGTGGATCCTTCGACCATCTAGGAGGGAACTGCCCAAAACTGACATGCAAAAACTGCCTAACGACAAGTCATTCACTGGACAAATGTCTCATGGCTTGCCTCAAATGCGGGTGCAAAGACCACAAAGTTAACACCTGCCCATCAAGAACGCTTGCAGAGAGGATGGGAGGTGCTATTATACCAGTCACAGTCTCCTCAGTAGAGAAGCCTACAGCTATTACAGAACAAGAGTCGGAAAACACGGATTTTCCAACTATAAACGAGGCATACGGCTATAGAAGAAAAGGCAGCCGCCACAGAAACCATAGCCTGCACACCCAAGAAAGAGAAGAAGCGAGAAACAGCCAATAAACAAGCTGTGTCACATGATGAAATCACTGCAGAAGGAAAAGTAAATAAAACAGAAAACATGGAGGCAAGCAGCTCCCCCTTCAAAAGACCTCTGAGTCCAGAGGAAAAAGAGATGAAAAAAATAAAACCAGCAGAAACAGAAGAATTGGGGACTCTTCATGCAAAAGCAGGGGAAACTCTAAAGCATCTAGTTAAAGGTATCCCTGGGGTGGCAGGAAAATTTCAAGACGCAATAGTGAGAATAGGGGAACCTGAGCTCCTCCTCACTGGGAAATATGGTCCAAACGTAGTTAGTGCAAAATGGGGTGACTTATTTGTTGAAGACATCAGCCAAATCACCTCTGAGCAAGTACAGCTAGCCATGGACATAGACGAGGAGGCGGCATCGGCGTTCTTCAGAGCTCTCCAAATTAGACATGGCCAAGGGAAGTGAGGTGGCTAAAAGAATAATGACTGCCCACAAAAAGCGACAGTCACAATAACCATCCCATGGTTTCCTGTCCACAGAAATAGCTCTCTAGTTCCAACAGGTGGGGGAGGGCCTGAGAACCTGAGCGGCGAAGGCCTACAGCGAGGCAGTGCAGCTTCTTGAGAGCTGCATCACTTAGGCCAGACCCTCCCCCCCCCCATCTTTTTTGGTTTCCAGTTCTTTCTATACAGTTTTATTTTCTCTGTACTTTTTGTTTTTGTTCCATGTTTGCTTTTTAGGATTTTTCCTTTTTCTTCTAAAGTGAAAAATCAACGACCGTTTTAGAATCGCCTCTGGGGGGCAAACAGCTAAAACAGGTCAACTGAGGCCTCTTTTACCTACCCTACTACTATGCACTCTACCTTTATTTCCTCTCCCACTATCTGCTGACTCTCAGCCTATCTTACTCCACAGGCCAATGATGAGATACGTTGAACTCACAAATTATTATTATTATTATTGGATGGCAATGCTGTAACCAATGAAGCTCTAACTGAGGCTCGGCTATTGCTGTTACCCTCCTGCCATGATCAGAGCTTTAATAGCTCAATAACACCTTATTCTTACACTGTCCTCTACAGATAACGGGGAATATGAAAAGCATTCTTGCTTCGCCCCTTTAAGCCAGTCCTTATAAGGACTATATAAGGACAAAAATATATAACTATTATTATGGTATACGAGACTGCCGGTGATCATCAAAAAAGTCCTTTTTAGGACTTCCAGGGTAACAAATAGCAATGCTGTAGTCAATGAAATTTTAACTGAGGCTCGGCCGTTACCCAGCCATGACTAGAGCTTTTTAGTTCAATAACACTCCATCCACACAGATTCTCTTCATTCAGATGACGGGATAAAGAGTCAAGGATTCAGTCCATCCCCCAGTTCTTTTAAGAACAAATATAACTATATAACTAATATGTATATATAACTAATAAGATCTCACAAGATGAACTACTGTTCTATCACCAAAATTCCACTGTCAAAACATCTCTCAAGGGGAGCACTTTAACAAAAGAAAAACTATATAGATGACCAGACGGATGAAGACATACCAACATCAGATGTCCGGAGGAACACCGAAAAGGTTCCACCAGTTATACTAAGGGACAAAGACAAATGAACCACTGTCACATCAGCCCTTAGAGAACATGAAATCTCATATTCATGGGCTAAAAATCAAGATGAAGGAGTCAAAATCCAGCCAGCCTCAGTCACTGACTACAGACAGCTGACAAGATTAACGGATAACAAAAGTCTTCCATATCACACTTTTGCTTTACCCAGTGAAAAGAATCTCAAAGTAGTACTTCGCGGAGTAACCGAAGGTGTCACTGTGAAGAAATCACTGCTGACCTTATGAGTCGGAGCCTAACACCAGTGAAAGTGAGCGGGATGCTCAGGGCATATAAACGGCCAATGCCACTGGTACTCGTAGAAATTGATAAGATACAGAAAGAGATATACGAACTGACAAAGATCTGTGGCCTCAGAATTTCTACTGAACCACTAAGGAAAAAGTCGACAGCTGGGCACTGCCATAGGTCTGGCCATGCCCAAAAACTTGGCAAGGCAAATTACAGGTGTTTAAAATGCGGCGAGGGCCACCAGACCGTCATGCGTACAAAACCAAGATCCACTCCAGCTAAATGCGCCAATTGTGGAGGACCTCACCCCGCCAACTACAAGGGATGCATTACACACCCAAATAACCGAGGGTTAGCAAAAAATACCCTTCCAACACATTTCAGCGATGCTCAAGACAGCCGTGCAAGTCACACCCCGGTCCAAATTATCTCCAGCTTGACAACTCAAGAAAGGAAACAAATGCCTAAAACTTATGCAGAGGCAGCACGAACAAAGGCTGCTCCATCTCATGGTCATATAAGCTCAAATCTAACATCAATACTAACTGCCTCACTAGCTACCATGTTACAAGAATTCAGTATCACAAATCCTTCGCCGTCCTCCACGAAAAGATTCCTACAAGGTATCCACTCAATTCTGACAGCCCTCAATAATGAATAAAAGAAAATTCCATCCCAACTCTCTCATGATCACTGCATGGAACGCCAATGGACTTAATAACAAAATCCTAGAACTACAAGAGTTCTCTCAAAGACACAATCCTGACATAATACTGGTAAATGGAACACATCTCAGGCCAGCTAATAACCCCAAATTACGGAACTATATTATGTGCAAAACAGATAGACTCACTAGCAGCGGAGGAGGAACAGCTATATACATTAAAAACTACCTAAGTCACAATGTTCTGACCAATCCACAAACCAAGAACCTACAGATAACAGGCATTGAAGTTCATACCAACAATGCTGGTAATATCAAAATTCATGCTGTATATAATTCACCCAACATTCCATTACTGGTATCTGACTTGGACACCGTTCTCGGCTTCACAGACTCCATCATCATGACTGTGACTTTAACGATAATCATACAGCCTGGCATAGCCCCACAATCAACGACAAAGGTCGAACTCTAAACCATTACTCAACGCAACATTCTATTGTTGTAACCGGACTTGCGGAGCCCACCCATCATAGCTCAGCTGGAAGTTCAGATGTACTTGACATAGTCGTCCTCAAAAACATCAGATATCAATATCAGCTGGAAACAATAAATGAACTTTCGTCCGATCACAACCCTATTCTGCTTCAACTCGGTACACAACAACAATTTTCCCCTCCCCACTCTTTCATATCTTGGGACAAACTCTCTCGAATCCAACCTGATCACATTGGCCCAGTCCCTGCTATTCACACTAAAGAGGAGATAGAATTGGCTGCAAACAACCTTACCAGTCAAATCAAAAATGCAATAAAGTCAATTACCCAAACTATAGTCTTTCACCCAAGTGGTCGGATCCCCGAGGAAATCATGGATTTAATCAGACTGAAAAACAAAACCAGAAAGAGGTACCATAACACAAGAGCCCCTCAAGATAAAACAAATTTCAATAAATTAAACAGACAAGTCCGAGAAGCCCTCCAAAAACATCGAAACCAAGAATGGGAATCTAAGCTAACGAAATTAAACCCAGAAGACAACTCCATTTGGAAGTTTCTGAGAACCTTCTGCACTAAAAGACAACTTTTACCCCCAATTCAGGCCACGAAAGGAATAGCCCATACTGAAGGAAAAGGCAGAAGCTCTGGCTGACAGCTTGGAAACTCAATGCAAACCCTCTTATGAAAATTTGAACATCAATCTCATCTACAAGATTCACCGCCGAGTCAGGCAGGCCATAACACAACAAAAAGATGACCTAGAACCTCTCACACCCACTTCTCCAACAGAAGTTATAAATATTATAACCCACCAGAAAAGCCATTGTACATCTAGTCAACATAATTAATGCTATCCTCAGACTCCAGTATTTCCTCTTAACATGGAAAATAGCAGATGTCACACCAATCAAAAAGATTGGAAAAAACACCCAACTCCCTGAAAGCTACAGACCTATCAGTCTTCTGTCTAACCTTGGAAAGATCGCAAGAAAAAGTAATCCTTACCAGGCTTCAATCACAAACGGATAAACTAGATATAATCCCAAATGAGCAATTTGGATTTAGAAAAATCCACTCCACCGTTCAGCAGATCCACAGCTGATCGAATTCATCTCCGAAGGCTTCAACCGGAACCTTCATACAGCTGCAGTCTTTTTAGATGCTGCAAAGGTTTTTGATAAGGTGTGGCATCAGGGTCTTCTCTACAAACTCATCACATTCAATATGCCTACTAATCTAGTTAAAATAATTCACTCATACCTCAGAGACAGATATATGCAAGTCAAAATAAATGAAACTGTGTCAACCAGACGCAAGGTTCTGGCGGGAGTGCCGCAGGGCTCACTCTTGGCCCCCTTGCTGTTTTCTATTTATATAGCTGATATCCCTCAAAACCCAAGCTCAACAATCACTGCATTATATGCAGAGGATGCAACATTATTAGCAAGATCTCTCAGCCCTAAACTAGCTATCAAAAGACTCCAAAACAGTATTCACACACTAGAGAACTGGTTGATGGACTGGGGAATCCAAGCCAACCCAGAGAAGAGTTCAGCCATACTGTTCACTAGAAAAAAAAGCCTCAATTCAAGGAAGATATACATTTACTAGGAGTTAAAATCCCATGGCAGAATACAGTCAAATATCTCGTCGTAGTTCTCGATATAAAACTACAGTTCACCAATCATATAGAACACATAAGTTCAAAGACATCCAAAGTAATAGCGCAGCTCTACCCCATGATCAACAGAAAAAGTAAATTCGAAACTCAGAACAAACTGCTCATATACAAGATGGTAATACGCCCAATCATCACTTACGCATCTCCTGCATGGAGTCATACCTCGAACACTGATATTCAAAAGCTGCAGAGAATACAAAACAAATGTCTGAGAATGAATTTGGATGCCCCGTAGTTTATCAGAAACTCCCAAATTCACAGAGACGTCAACATTCCCACCATCACATCCCTCCTTCACGACCTAGCTGAAAAGTTCTTCATCAAAACAATTAATCATCCCAACCCACTGATCAAGCAAGCTTCAGACTATAATGAAGCAGATTTCTGCAAATACAAGAGCCCCAAATCACTTCTATGCTCAGCTAAACACAGTTAATCTCACTGCCCTTTCAGGGCGAGCTTAAAGCTCAATAATTCTCCACCCAAAGAACTTTCCTTTTCAGATGGAGGGGAATATGAAAAGCATTTATGCTTCACCCATCAAGTCAGTATCGTTCTGCGTTCTGCAAATAACTATAATTAAATTTTAATACGAAAATTCAGAAGAATGAAATTTCTTCCTCAAAACGTTGCCTTCCAAAATATTATTTAAAAAAAATCCTCTCTGAGTTGACCAGAACTAGAGTAAGTGCATCAACATCTGTTCTCATCTGAAAATCTTTAGCTTTGAGAGTCGGTCGGATTACCCTAACTTTTTGTTTCGTATATATATTTTAGCCAAAAGCTGAAATTATATGTTTAATGCCACAAACTTGTTCCGGAATATATATTTAAAAAAAAAAAAAAAAAAAAAACGGAGGTGAATTTATTTTACATGAGTTATCAGCGTATGTGAGAGGACGCCGTAGCAACATCTCAGAATAAATATGTTGTGGAAGATGTTTATCTTCTTATGAAAGAATTGTGCGCCGAGTTAGATTCGTCTCTGACTAGCTTTTCCATTTGTGCACGTGCAGGCTTTCTTTATGTGCTTTTTCAGAGTGATCACTTTATTTTATCCTTATGAAAGCCTTCATCTTCTTCAACGCTATTTTATTTTTTTTTTTAAGAATTCTCTGACTGTTCATCACTTAACTGTTTCCTGTGTTTATATTTCTTGTCTTCAGTTTCTATTTTATTCTCTTCCGCCCCTCCATTTTTTTCTGTTTTTTTTTTTTTTTTTTTTTTTGTGGATTCGCTCTATCAGAGAAAGAACAAGACAGGTTTGTATTTTCATTTTTTTTTTTATGTTATATTTGCTTTATATTTATGAATGTCGATTTATTTCTAGTTTGTATTTATTCTTTTCTGTTTATACGGGGTCTTAGAACAACTTCAATTATTAGCTTTAAACTCCAACTATTTAGATTTAATAACATTTTTTTTTTTTTTATAAAATATGCATGTATCAATAATATTATCTAAATTTTTTCATTTTAATTTTTTAAATTAAGCATTTTAACTCTGTAAGTTAGTATTTGTAGATGTTGATGCGTACTTGCCAGTGAATTATTTATATGAGATGCCCATGAAGGGTAACGGATGGCAATGTTGAACCAATGAAGTTTAACTGAGGTTCGGCTGTTGCTGTTATCCTGGGTGATGAGTTCGCTCTCTTAGGTTTTGCCCTAAGGGAGCAATTGAGTCTCCGGGGAAAGTGTTCTCCGGCACGGCCCGCTGAGGGGTACTTGCCGGTGAATTATTTTCTTCGGAATGAGCGGTTCTGCTCGGTGGTCGAGTTTCACTGAGTAGAACCAACGCGGAGATTTGGACGGTCTTTCGCCCACGAATGAGTGGCCTAGAGATCGTCCGATATTTTTGAGATATCACCTTTACTTACACATTTGGTGATTGATTTTATACCCTTGGAGGTAATGAATGGCAATGCAATGCTGTACCAATGAAGTTTAACTGAGGTTCGGCTTTTGCTGTTACCCTCTTGGGTGATGAGTTTTTGAGTTCGCTCTCTTAAGGTTTTTGCCTTAAGGGAGCAATTTGAGTCTCCGGGGAAGGTGTTCTCCGGCACGGCCCGCTGAGGGGCTTTGTCGGTGAATTATTTTCCTCGGAATTTGAGCGGTTCTGCTCAGTGGTCGGGGAGCCCGTCACTGAGTGGAACCAACGCTGAGATAAGGACGGTCTTTCGCCCACTATGGAGTGGCCTAGAGATCGTCCGATTTTTTGAGATTTCACCTTTACTTAAACAGTCGGTGGTTGATTCATTCAATCCAATACCCTTGGACGGTAATGGATGGCACTGCTGTAGCCAATGAAGTTCTAACTGAGGCTCGGCTATTGCTGTTACCCTCCTGCCATGATCAGAGCCTTAATTGCTCAATAACACCTTATCCACACACTGTCCTCTACAGATAACAAGGAATATGAAAAGCACTCTTGCTTCGCCGCTTTAAGCCAGTCCTTATAAGGATAAAGCCTGCAAATTATTACAGAGGATGTAGTTTCTATTCCATTTTGAATTTCATTTTCTATTCAAAATATTTTTAATCTCATATCTTATTTTATTTTATCTCATATCTCAATCAATCTGAAATTAAGAGGATTCCTGATGTAGAAAAATAATAGACTTGATTTCAGAGGTAGTGGCACTGCCATTTATTTATTTATATTATTTATATTAACCATAAACTTAGAGATTACATTACAGGCTTTGAAGTTTACATCAATAATGCTGATAAACTTAAAACCTAAGCTGCCTACAACTCACCTAACAAAACTTTAATGTTGACAAATCCAGACGCCATTCACGGCATTAAGAACTCCATCATCATTGCTGGGGATTTAAATGCCAAGCACTCAACTTGGAACAGTAAAACGACCAATAAAAACGGTCGTATACTGTACAACTATATGGGATCTAACTACATTGTAGTGGCTGGTTCCACAGAGCCTGCTCATCATGGTCCTTTTCGCAGTTGAGATGTTTTAGATATTGCTAGAATGAGCTGTCTTCAGATCGCAATTCTATCTTACCCAAATTAGGCAGTCAGGAACAATCCCCCTCCCCACTCCATAACTTGTGGGAATAATTATCCAAAGTAATCCGTGAACACATTGGTCCAGTGCCTAGCCAACTTCACAAAGCAAATTCACAAAGCATTAGTCACCAATACTATTACTCCTTATAAGCCCAACCGTCTCTCTGATGACATAATGAATTTAATTAAAGAAAAGAACAAAGCCAGGAAACGATATTAACACGCGTCCACAGGATCGAAAAATTCTTCACGTGAACAATAAACTTAGAGAAGCTCTCAGGAATCAACCACGAGAAAATGAGTTAACATCTCTTAGTCCTGAAGACCACTCAATTTGGAAATGTTTGAAAATTCTCCAAAACAAACATAAATCTCTCCCCCTATGCAGCCCGAGTACGATATAGCATATGCAAATGACCTCCAACCTGGAAAATTGCGAACTCATCAGCCTACTATCCAATCTAGGAAAAATTGTCGTAAAAGCCATTCTCTCCAGACTGCAAGAATCAACAGACAAATTAAACACCATTCCATACGAACAATTCGGCTTTCGACGAAACCATAGTACGTTCCAGCAAATCCATCGACTTGTAGAATATATTATTACAGGATTCAATTGGAAACAACACACCGGTGCTGTATTCCAGGACATTGCGAAGGTTTTTGATAAAACCTGGCACTTTGGTCTCCTATGCAATCTCATGAGAGTAAACATATCAATGAATATGATACGCCTAATCAAATCATACCTTACCGATAAAAAAAAAAAAAAAAAATGCAGGGCAAGATTAGGGAAAACAAACTCTACCGACGCGAAATTGTAGCTGGAGTTCCACAAGGCCTTATTCGCCAGCTTTTATTCTCAATCTACATGACAGATAGCCCACAGAATCCTATGGCGTCCATCACGGCTTTATACGCAAACGATACAGTATCAAGATCTCTCCGTCCGTACCTTGTAACCAAGAAACTTGAAGACGGTATCTGTCTTGAAGTTTCTTACTCTAGAAAAATGGTTATCAGAGTGGAGGCTTCAAGTAAACCCTCAAAAAAGTACAGCCCTACTCTTCACCAGAAGGCTAGCAACCCCCCCCCCCATCCAGAAGGGGATATTCCAATATTTAATGCTAAAATCCCATGGCAAACAGAAGCTAAATATCTCGGAATACAATTAGATCAAAGTCTTCTATTCAGTAGTCCCATCAGACTCATCTGTGCTCAAGTATCCAAACCAGAGGAAATTAATGGACCCATGATTAACGGACGCAGCAAATTAAATACAAAAAAAGAAACTATTGGTGATTACGGCAGATTACAATGAATATGACCGCTACAAGACCTAAAGCCATTTTACTATTCACTGACTTAATCCCATCGCTCCCTCCCTCAGGGCGAGCTTAATGCTCACAAACTAGCCTTAACAATGCGTCTCTCTAACCAGACAGTGGGGAATATAAAAAGGGTTAGCTTCACCCTTTATAACAGTACCACTGAACTGTGTAAGTAATTAACAGACTTCTTACCAACCAAGAAAATCATATGCCATTGACAAACACTGCCTTCAAACAACCTAACGCAGCTGGGACTCCTGGAAATTTCCTCTGGTTGATTCCAGCCAGCTCATCCGATTTCAAATAATCTCTAGTTGCGTCTTAGGTGCAAACGAGATATTTTCTTTTGCTAAACGGTCGGATGGACACAGTTAAAGACAATAAAATAAAAAAATAAACCATGCACTGAGCAGTTGGTTTCGAAGTAAATTCTTAAGGGTAATTAACACGATGTCCTTTATTTATGGAAGGCATCTTAGTTATAATGGTCTCGATAAAGCATTCAGTAAATGACAGGTGTCCAGTTGTTTGTAAATGTTTGTCCAGATGTCCCCCCCCCTCATCCTGAAATGCATTACTTCTCAGATATTTTCCAAATAGTTTTCGAAATGTTTTCAATTCTTGCTTGATTTATTTTCATGATCTTTAAATGAAATTTAAAAGAGAATTATGCGTTTTTAGGTTACTAGACGGAAACATGACAGAAAGTGGAAATATTACAACCCCTCGGAATTAAGTGTGACCTATTTACGTGCATTACAAACAAGAAAACTCTGGTCGGAACACTTTACTCAAGCTACGGCCGATTTACATCTAAAATCCGCAAAGGCTGTTTCTTTGGTCATCTCACTGAGTGCTTCCTCTCGACTCCTTCAATCACTTATTCTATCTCCACTTCCATATTTCACACGTGACCACTGAGATCTCAACTTCATTCACGTTTTCCTAGTCTAAGAATTCTTATCTCATTTAGCGCAAAAAATCATCTTTCTTCTTTCTTTCCTCTTTCAATGCACTTTAATGTTTACTTCCTGTCCATATTTCTTCCTATTATTTTCTCTGTGTTTTATTTTGTCTCGTTCCCCCCCCCCCCTCTGCTTTTTCTACTTCCCACACCTTTTCGTTCCATTAAAATATCTAGCTTTCTCTTCCTTGTTCACTTTCGTCCATCTTTCCATCATTTCTTACCGAATATGTCTTTCGTAGCACTCTCAACATATTCGGCTATCTCATCCACATTTATTTTTGTTTGTTTTGTTTTCACTTGGTATTCCCCCCCCCCCTTATTTTCTCCTTAAATTGTTACCTTTCAACTTTCTTATCCTGACCTTTTCTTTATTTTCTTACTGATCTTTTTTTTTTTTTTTTTTTCACGAGTATATATTAGTCCGCACGTTTCGCCTAGTGGTTGTGCGCTTCGCAACCATATGCCTGGGGAAGGAGTGTCCTTAGGTTCGATTCTCGTCGCCGACGTGAGGAGCTTAAGGATCTTCTTCAGCCATAGCCAAGTTAGCCGGTCTTGGGCATGGACAGTAGGGTTTTCCCCTCGTTTATCCTGGGGTTTTTCATCCCGCAAAGCAGGCAAACCGACCTTGAGAATTCAACACTACTGGACATAGGATACACCGGAGCGGAGGGATGACCAGCTTATCCTGTTAACGGTTTGAGGTCCGTTGATCAATAAACCCTCGACACCGCAAGGGAAAAGGAAGATGAGATGAGTATATTATATACCACAAGCTTGTTCTCCCAACTAATTCAAAGCGAAAAATTCAAAAACCCACAAATAATATTAAATTAAACTTTAATAAGAAAATCGTAGAATTTCTTGAGAATGGCTACTGAATATAAGTAGCTGTGACGACGAAACTAAGAACCCAATACAGAGCTTGAGGGGCGGGATTAAATCCCCAAGTACATTAATATGAAGAGACAACTTCGGTTATAATTGATCCCTTTGAGATGATAAAATTCATTACATCTGAGGAATTATTGAGGTAATATTGCATAGTAAGCAAAACTGAATTTTTCACGGACTTTTCATCCGAAGGTGAATAAGCTGGTTTCATATGAAACTGTCTCCACTCTTCGCAAATTATCCGAAGAAAGTTAATAAACATAATTATTCCACGACCTTTGCCTCTTCTGTGTGATCTAAACAACACTTTAGTATACACTTTGGTTTAGGAGATACGACGATTTTCATTCCTTGGTGTAAAACCACCACTAATCTACTAATCTTTCAAGCCTAAAGTGACTTGTAAGCGATTGTTAGGTTTCAAGGGTAAGATAATCTAGATACCCAGATTATCTTTCCCTTGGCTCACCAAAGTAATAAATATACAGGGTCGCCAATAGTCTCGAAGGGATTTAAAATATTTAATAACTTTTTTGTTTATTAACATTTTTATTCTTTTTTTATAATGCATTTTTCACTGCCCGCCGCTAGAGTCACAGTGGAACTCCCAAGGCACACTTTTGGTAAGCGACTCATTTCGCTAAGATGTGCAATTAATTGGCCATCACGTTCTTCAGATCTGAAGATTCCCGACTTCATCCTATTGGGTTACCTGAAGGAAGAGGTGCACGTGAACAAGCCCCAGACAAAGAACGTCCGTGCAGAAATTAAGGCGATGCAGTTAGAAACATTAACAGCTGTCATGGGACATGCCGTGGAACATCTTTGCGAAGTCGAAAACGGAACGCATTTAATTGATGTGGTGTTTCATATCCAAGAGAATCCAAATTTCCTTATTCCTACTTGTATAATGCGTGTGTGGCTGGTTTGCCTGTTTTAATGGATAAAAAGCCAGAATTTTCGGGAGAAAAAACCCACCCACCACCGTATGAGACTCATCTACAGTTGAGAAGCACTGATAAAAGTTCGTCCTGCTCTGGACAGGATTCGAACTCTGATTATTTCACCCAAAGAGCTTTTTCGAAACCAGACGAGCTATGTGGGGATTCATTCGAACTCAATCTTTCCAATTAAAAGTACGTGTGCACTTGAAAGCCAACCTGGTTGGTCCAGAGGTTAGCGTACCCGCTTTCCAATGAACAGTTCGCAGGTTCAGATCCAATAAGAGAAGAAAAAGCTTAACTGGACACCATTTGAGGCATGGGAGATTGATTACAGAAGGAAAGAGGCAGACCAAGAATTTCATATATAAACCAAAGAAGAAGGTTCAAATCCCGCTGCAGGCATGGTTGTTCGTGATTGTCTTGCCTTGTGTATTGCTATAACCTTTGATGTGGCGTAGTATGACCTTTGTTGTCCTTGAAATGTTTCCAACTTATAACCATATACGATACTTATGCACTATAGGTTGATCAACCAACCTCTCGTGTATGGGCAAAACATTAAAAAAAAAAAAAAAAAAAAAAAAAAACGTGGAACAAAAATTACGTTTTACAAAACCTCTGTGGAGACACATGGAACGATTTATGACAATCCCATGAGCATGATCTCACATTTAGCGATGGCAATCATCTACTGCTTAACAATATTCAAAACAGCCATTTGATCACCAAGGCCGAAGACGGAATCCGTTTTTTTTTTTTTAAATATTATTATTATTATTATTCGTGACACCTCCAAGAAGTCCGAAGACTCATCGCGTGGAAACCTTCTATACAACTGTCTCTACAACTACACCGAACCTCTACTACCAATCATCTGAATTAACGCCATCTACCGCCCGCCAACACAACTAGTATTTTTTTGTCTGTAAATTGCGTGTGTTCTGAAGGGCCGATTGGTCTGTATGCAGGATGAAAAACCCGAGTTAACAGAAAAAAAAAAAAAAAACCCTGATACCCTCGTATGAGATTGGCTAACTCATCTTCGATTAAAAAAGATTTCTCCATCGAACTTAGGCCTATTCCAATCGAAGGGTGCAACGTGTAAGGGATATATATATATACATACATACATACATACATACATACATATATCCCGTACACGAGCCTGTGTCCTACATTGATTTAAACCCACTGAAATGAAATAAATAATGATAAATCACTTCTTGACTGGGATAATTACCAAACAAGTTAAATCAACGTATTATTCTTACCACAACTCTGTCTACCTCCCCGTAAAACTAACGTAAAAATTCCGCTTGTTATTTATATTCAGACCCCATTACGGTCATGTGAAGAGATTGCAACACGTGCGGTAGGAGGTAACTCTCCGTGGGTATGGGTAGTTGTATCTGTGATCCCGCCCACCTTTGCTCTCGGAGGATCAGTAACATAGGGGTGGTGCTGACATTTTTATCTCTCGGAGTTTAGTGAGCAGTTTATTTGGTAACCATATGTCGGTCATTTGGACATATCGCGTACGAAGCAGTTCTTGTAAAGGCGTGGATAATGATAGGATGGTGAAGTGGTTCGGGGAGGCTTTGACTTATGTGTGCATTCGACTTACGTTTTAGTTTATTCTGTCAGAGCCGTTTACAAGCTACCTGCAGAATTTGGTGAGTGTTTTTGTCTTTATTTATAACTCTGTGATTTCCATACTGAACGAAAGCAGCGCCCTCTGTAGTTAGTATAACGAACTTTTCTGTGAATAATGAAAGATAACGTACTTAGGCATAGAGAAACAGAGTTTACATACTTTTGATAAGTTAGTGTACATACTATGGGTGGGTTTGTTTCATAGTTCGGTTTAACACCAATCGTTAATGTATCTTAATTCTAATTGTATCATTAGGAATAAATTCATCTAATTAAATGCTAGCGTAACGGATTTGCCAAACATTGTGTTTACCTCTGTAAGCGAACTATATCTTGGGATACGAAACTGCTTTCAAATCAATAGCACTTATGGGACACACAGAGACAGACTAAATAAGGTAATATTTTATCCGTTGATGTTATCTGGTACACACCTGCATTTAATGGCCCTCTAGAGAACGCAGAGGCTTGGCGATGGACAAAACACACATACACAAGTCTAATCAAAAGTTGGTGTACTTAACTGCTGTATCTAATTGAAAGTAAATATATTCTCGAGGGGGAATGGGTTAAAATCACGCCGGTATGAATAATACAGAAGCTTCTTGTACGTGGCAATTATTCCCTCCATCTCTCTTTCTTTCACTCCATCGGAAAACTACCCTATTCTCCCCACCTCCCGAAAGGTCGGCTCTCAACGGATTCTTTTCATTACAGGCGAACTAAAACATGCCCGTCACGACAAGCAACGTCGCCCCCACACCACGCTGTGCCTTTTCTGACAGTAGTAATTTGGACCGTTCTCTATACACACGCAAAGACTCAAACAGAAACATCTGTTTAGGGTGTAGCCTCTTTAGCGATCAACCAATTAGTGTGTGTGTGTCCCGCCAAAAGAGTGCCGTGTGTGAAGGAGGAATGGATAGAAAGACAAGTACTATAGAGAGGCGGTGCTTTGGTTAGGGTGTGGTTGATAGTAGGGCGGAGTTCGACTAGAAACTGGTGTTTAATGAGAGAATTCTCTCATTCATACCGTATTCTTTTAGCTTCGTCCCATAAACATTTAAGAATGTTGTTAAAACTCTCCGCGCACTCCTCACTCCCCTGGCTATTCTTCCCACGAGATATCATCATTGAAGTCACAGTTCATTTAGCGCTAACTGATAATGAAACAAAATGAATACAAACTTGACTATCTTCGAACTAGATTGAATTAGCTATGTTTGAACAACTCCTGTGTACAGAAATGCTTGTACAACCTCTGGAATCATTTGTGGGATGTTCCCCCTGCTGCTGCGAGATATCGCGTTTTTTCTTCTTGTGAGATCGTACACTTCTTTATCTATCTTCTAAGATATCATCATGTACCCTTCTTCCTGTGAGATATCCTACACTTCTACAATATCATACTATATTAGGCTGACCATTTGAGACAAAAACGGATCATTGGGATGGTTATGTAATATTCTGTATGCATGAAAAAGTAAGACGGTAGAAAAAAACTTTTATTACATAAACATATTGAGCTTATCATCATTCTTCGGTGACGGAACCCATACAAAACTTTAGGTAGACATAGAGAGGGACTATTTCACCACGATCGTACCATGAATATTTCTCCGATGAAGTGATCTTATGCAGCAAATTTCGATCTTTCAACATCTCATCATGAAACTTCTCATACCCCCTCACACAATTTTGTCTTACAACTAACATAGCTGCCATTGTCTCAACGCTTAATCTAGATTTCTCCTCCACATCACACTAAATATTCTCTCAACAGGTGCTGTACTTCCTGGAAGACAAAGAATAAGCTCTCCAATATTTACAAAAGTCTTGAAAGTCTAGGCGTTTTTCGCTCATTATCAGAAAAAAATCTGTACCCATCTATCTAGTATCCAACTGCCTTACAATTATAGATTTTAGGAGGGTCCACCCATCCACAAACGATTATAGGTTATGAATAATAATTTATGATTGCCCAATAGTTTTTATTAAAAACGGGACAAAATTGACATTTTTATTAAAACCACGGGACGGCCGAGAAATATGAAAAAAAAAAAAAAATGGTACGTATGGTCAGACTATACTGTGCCTTTCTTGTGAGATATCGTTTTTTTTTTTTTTTTTTTTTTTTTTTTTTTTTTTTTTTTTGTCAAACATCAGGTTCCAGTACGCATTCTTTGCCAGCAGGAAAAGTTGCAAATTAAAAAGATTTGTGTTAATGAAGGTGCCTTGCCATCTTAAAAAAGACATTGATTATTATTATGAGATATCTTCCTCTTTTTGCGAGATGTCCTACATCTTCCACTTTTTTTCTTCGTGGGATGTTATCCCCCCCCCCCCTCTGAAATTCCTCAATGTGCTTTACGCGGAGTTTTTATCGAAATGTAAATAAAGCGATTCTACTGCAGAATTCTTTTTACAAAAATGGATTTTTCTCTTACTAAACAACAAATAAGTAAAAAGGAGAAAAAAAAAAGTGGATGGCATATTAATAACTGATTAGTAGCTTAAGTTCTTTATTCTTCTTATCTTGAGTTGATAGTATAATTGCGACTGCAGTAAAGAAACGCGATCGCAATCGTTTCGAAAAAAAGATTGCTTTAACACTTTATTACAAAAGGGATTTTTTTTTTTTTTGACATTTTTTTTCCCGCTCAAAATGAACGGGAATCGACAAAGGTGGAAATAACCACAGGAGTCTGTTTTTATTTGGCTCTAACACAACTGTTTAGAAAAATGTCGACTGTTTCAATTTCGATAAAGAATTGCTTTAAGACTGTTTTCCATAGGGAACTGCATCTTAGTAAGTTCATTAAGACGTTAAAAAAAACCAGATAACTATTCATCTCTTTAGTGGTTTGGTGATTCCCATTCTGCTGTTGCCAAACACGTAGCAACTGCGACTATTCGTCAACAAGAGTTTATTTTCCGTAAATACCAGTTTAAAAAAAAAAAAAAAGAAAGAAAGAAAGAAGAGGCAACATTTATTTAGGATGTTTATGTAGCGAGTCGATCCGGTTAAAATTAACGACTTTGCATTGGTAGAAACGTATCCTGGAATACGATCTATTTGCTAAAGAGTAAAAATAATCGAAGTAATCTTCTTACTAGGAAATTGGATTAAAATTCAAATAGAATATTTGATAAGCAGATTGATGACTGGAATTCGTCTCACTTGGGACTTGATATTGCAGATTTTAACTGGATTTTCGTTAATACGAATCGACATCTGATTAGTTCGCATTCGTCGAAATACCAGCCTGCAACACAAACATAAATTATTTACGCATCTTTTGTGAACGCAATTTTCTGTTTGCGATATTATTTAAGTAATTAATAGCGTACGTTGCTACAGTAATTAATAATAACCTTTGCATTTATTAATTCATTCTACTGTTTAATTGAAGACGTTAAGCATATACAGTCCGATGTGTTTCAACTTTGCTATGAGATGGTTTTTGCATTCGCCATTTGCTTTCAATTTTTTTTTTTTTTTTTTTTTACCTTGACATATTTAAACAAATCAGATTCTCGAGTGCTACAATATTGAAGCATTTTTTTTTTTTTTCTCTCTCTCTCGCAAACTATTTCGTCTAACTTTTGGTATCGCATGTAATATAAGCAATTCTAAAAGGCTTCTCAGTGCAACGAACGAACTCCACCTATTTTAAATAGAACGAAAATGAGATGGGAGGAAACTCTTCACTTGTGTACTCTCCCAAAAGACCGAAAAGAACAAACAAAAACAGGTATATTAAATACTTGAAAACAATAACCAAGATTTAGGGCGAAACCCAAAGACGACTTCGTTAAAAAAAACAACAAAAAAATAGTATGATGGATTAAGATATACGATGAAGTCACTTGTCAGAGTTTGCAGGGTGTATAAGTAGTAGCTAACTAGTAAAAAGTAGCCCAACAGCAGAGCACTGTCGGAAAAAAAAAAAAATCCAGAGAACTATGTTATGCAAGGTAATCAAGTCGGATAGAAAGAAGTTGCCCAAATGGGCGCATTTTAGTATTAGCGAAAGAAATTTGGACTCGGTTAGAGGGGGAATGGGGGGGGGACTTCATAGAGGACCTTAATCAATCATAGAAGTGAATTATCATAGATCAACAATACCAAAAAGAATCGTTTGGAAAAAGCGCATGACTAAACAGCATTTGGGATGAGAAAATTCTCAATAGGAAATAAATAGAAAAATTCACCGAAAGGTTTATCAGCACCTGTCTGCTAGAATAAAATATCTCTTCTATCTTCTAATTATCAAGTGAACCATTTAAATAAGAAAGGAGGCGGCTTAGGTTTTTATCAAACGTACGAGGGCCCGATTGTCAACAACACACTACTCCAACTTTCAAGATTACCTAATTAGTTCGCCATTTTAAGATGAGATCATTACAAAAACATTCACATCTACCACCCTGACCTCTAGCGGACAAGGGCAATAACACCCTTGTCATTTATTTTCTGGTAATTTTTCGCTATCGTTCGATTCAAAATCGCAGCGTCCTCTATCGGATGAAATGACAATGTTACTAAGAGATGATAAACTCGACATTATTGGCTCATTTTAATTTCGTTTTTCTGATGATGTCCGGTAATGAGAGTCATATGAGTGTGTGTGTGTGGGGGGGGGGGATGTTTGCCTTCCGGAACTGCAGTTGTTTAATATACTACAGAAACTAGATTTTTTTTTTAAAATAAAATTTTCTTTGAATTTCAACATGGTTTTTTCGTCAATGATGGACAGTGTGCGCTGAAGGGAGATCGAGTTCGCTTACAAGGAACTATTCTACGCTAAAAAAGAGAGGGGGATGTTTCTGCTCTTGTTTACACCACTGAAAGGAAAAGGGTGTGTCACATCGAAGTGTACCCTGAGACGTTGCCTGAACTTTACGTCACTTCTTCCAAATTCCAGTGCATCATCCCCCATTTCTAGTACAGCGCTACGAGGTAATTAATCACTCGGTGACGCTCTGTTTGGAGCTGAGTAATTTCGACAATGTGGCAGCTGTTGGAGTTTTTTTTTGACGAAGTGATAAAGAGACTCTTTCTTTCTTACCTGGTAGTGTCGACGCTATTTAATGATTGCAGCGAGAGTTTCTAGTTTAGAAAACAAATCCAAAGAAATAGTTCGGGAGATGCTGAACTCAAGCATAGTTATCGGCAAAAAGTCAGTAGACTTACGGTTTAACTGTCTCTGTGTTCTTCTAACTGTTTCATTTATGAGCGACTTTAAACGGGTTTCGTAACCATCTATGTATGTTCCGATTAACTACGATCCATTCTCCCTCATGCATATACCAGCGCTCTCACGAATGTTGGACCAATCAATTATAGAGCTCTTTCACTTTGATTTTTGAGTTACAAGCCAATTAGGGATGCCTACTTGCAGATCTTTCCATATATTCCATTATAATGTGGGCTATTATAACGTTATACATGACTGATAAGATATAATATTGTCAAAGTCGGAAGAATTCTGTCTTCTCTGGTCATTTTGGATCTTATTGAAGTTCGGAGATGAAGTCGAATCTCAAGAATGCTTTGAAATGTATTGTCGAAAATTGAGTCGGAAGTAGGCTTGCCATCAAATGGGAGTTTAATAAGTGTGGGGATGCAGATAAGTTATGTTTTTAATAGTATGTTATTTTTATTTGATATTTGATTTTTATTTATTAATTTTTTTAAATTTAAATAAACCGCTTAATTGATTTGTCATATTAGAACATTTTTGTGCTCTTTCTTTCAGAATTATAATCGTTAACCTTCAAATGACAATACAAATCATTTGCCAGGATTCCTCCGAGTATCCAAAATAGGACAAAAACGCTTGGAATACTTCGAAATTACGAAAAAAAAAAAAAAATATTTTTAACAGTACAGCACCTCAGTAATGCAATTGGAAAACCATAGGCGCTATTTAGTTAGCAAGATCCGGGTTCGAATTACGTCAAGGAAGCGAGGAACTTTATAAAAAACAGACAAACCGATCAAAGATCGCACGTAGTTAACAGATACATCGGCTTCACCATTCAATATGACAATTAACTACAACTGTCTAACAAGACCAATTTCGTATTAAAGTGCAATATCCAGTCATCTCTCTCTCTCTATCTCTCTATCTCTCTATCTTCTCTCTATTTCGCTCTTTATCTCCATTCAGCTATCAGTATTTCTCGTCATACAGTATATTCTAATATCATTCTTCTACCCCCCTCTTACTTTCATTCTTTCCGATAGTATATTTTTATTTCGCAGTTTTTTTAACGGTTTGGGTCAACTACTTTACGTGAAACTTGGCCGGCCTGCGTAAATGGTGTCGCCGTCTGCAAGTTGTTTCTGTTTTATGCGTCCGATTTGCTGTGCAGTTGGAAAAAGTCGTTTCTGCGTTGCTCCTTCTGTTATTGGTGTGAGCAGCAGTTTATGGTACTATTTGGTGTGTTCGGAGCAGTTCCGTGGACCAAGCCGTTATAGGAAAGACCGTAAAAACATAGTGCTGACGAACAGCATTCAGTACGAGGTGTTCCATCGGTAATTTCTAAAGTCCCCGGACGGCTATTGTTTGTGATGAACTCTCAGCATATTCCCTTTGATCCGCCACGGCTAAGTGACATGAATGTTAAAATAATAGCGGGTTCCAAGTCTGCACACACCAACAGAATTGATAATAAATTCCCGCAGGTTAGATTGTACAGAGAGAGACCATCCAACTTCTATTGATGCCTTTCGCGATCACGTGACTTTAGCTTGCTTGCTGCAGTTATGTGTTTTATGTAACCCTACTGTTTTCTTGATCAAACTCGTTAATTTTGTATGCAGGAGAAGCGGGTTCTCAAAGTCCATTTTAAGCATGAAAAATTGTCACTTGGATGCTACATGAAAAATATTTATTTATTTTTTTTCATTTGCAGTTCTTTTAATTTTTTAAGTCGAGGCTTTTGAACTCAATGAGCTATAAAAACTCCTTTTCATAGACTTAGTTACTAATAAAGGAAACAGATTCATATTTTCGTTATTATTATTTTTTTTTGTCATTAATTGAGGTCTCTTATTGGTCAGTATATGAGACGTCATATAGTTTGGGAAAATGAAGTGCCTGTTGCAGTTGGATCACAGATGCCCTTTCCACATCGAATTAGCAAGACAATTACAAACATCCATACCATGGGCGTCCGCAGAGGGGGGAGCACTACCCCCGGGGATCTACTTGTGAAAAAAACCCAAATAATTAAATAAAAATTTATTGATGTAATTATTTGTCTCCAAACTTTGCCTTACTCCCCCCCCCCCCCGGAAAATTTTCTGTGGACGCCCATGATCCATACCCCATGATGGGATTCAACTCCACAGTCTATTACACTATCATTCAAAACGTTTCAAAAATCTTTAGACTTAAAAAAATGTGTTAAGCATCTGCAAAAGTTATACATATATATACACACACACACTGTGTACAAATAAAAATTTTAATTACGTTACTGATTATTTTTCGGGATCATACCCTTTAAAGAGATTTAGACACCTCTTATGGCAAGGGTTATGCAATACAGAGTATTCGATGACTTCAGAAACGCCATCTAGTGGCGCAGCCAATGCTTATTTGGAGAAAAATACATTTAGATAGCAATTAATCTGTGTATTACTTTCTGTGATGAAATTATAACTCTCGGGATTATTAAAATGATTTATAGGCTTCTCTCGAGTCTTGTGCAATCCAATAAGTTTACTGACAATGTGTAGGGCAGTGTCAGGATAGCATTCGTTAATTATAAGAATTAATTATATTTGATAATATATATATATATATATATAGATAGATATATATCGTGGGGGTGCTTGCAACTTTCGAAATATACATACATACTGTAAGTACAGTGTATAAATGTTTGGGTAAAAATTAAAAATTAAAAAAAAATTAAACATGAAAAAATATTGTTTATTATCGATAAAATTACACAGTTTGGCATAATTCAAAATTACTTAAAAATAAAATCCATTTCTTTAATTGTAATTAAAGGAATTGATTTACAATTTTTGGACATTACAATTAAAGGATTTGATTGTAATGTCCAAATATTTAAAGAGACGGAGTAAACACGATAAGCACTACGAACACTCTACCACTGGCGCAAACTGCATATAAACAACAGTGGAACTGCGCGACGGACAGTGCCGCATTACGCTAATAGCTCGTATCTCAGTATGACGTGTATATGCTTGCGCGCGTAGCAATATGACACTGTGGTAAACACAGTGCTGCTAGCGTCCTTAGCCCTCCTAAGTGCTACGAGATGGAATTTTATTATTTTTTATACAAAATAAGAGAATTGTATAGGATTGTTGATGATAAAATTAAATATTACAAGCAAATATAAATAAATTAATAAATATATTTATATATCGAGAAAAATTGGGGGTGCTGCAGTTATGCAGTGCCTATGCACGAGCCGCCCCTGGATGCTATTATAATACCCATAAAATATTCCAGTATCACGTTGCAGATCTAGTTGCAGACATATATAATATCGCGCAAGTTTGTGTAGTTGAATGTGATCTGAGATGCCAGAGGACTCTATAAACAAAGTTCGCTCCCCCATCCCACCCTACCCCACAAATCGAATTTGTATCTACTGAATCATAATGCTTTTCATCCAAGTAATGATAAGATCAGAAGTCCCGAAAAATCAATAAAGTGAACTCCCCCCCAAAATCTATAGAACTATATTATGATTTCTTTTAAGTCTGTAACTTCGTGAGCATTTTTTTTCCAGTCATGTAGCGCATTATATAGACGTATGCGTGAATTATAAACTGTTATTGATATCTTTAAATGATGATTCGCTTAAACCTACTTCGAGGCACGCTAAAAGGCTAATAACTTCTGTCATGTTTACCAAACCAGGAAGAATAAAACCTTCAAAGTTCTTTGAGTTGACTGAACTTTTGTGTTAACTGAGATTGCACGCGTCAAATTTAAATGCGCCTTTTAATGCCCAGGATGAGCGTTGTCTTCGTCAAACTACGCTAACGTTGCAACGAACCTAGGAATTAAATAGGAGTATTTTCCCTCCTGTATCTCCGTGTAATGATGGCATTTAAGAAAACAATGTTTGTCCGTAGCTCCTAAGGGCGTTCTTGAGTCTCGCGAAGGCTCACTGAGAATTATTTGAATGGCCTGCAGCCCTCATTAGTTTTCCCCTTTGAGCTAAGTTGCACTTTCATTAACCTCTTCTTTCCTTCCAAGCTTGCCTTTCTGGTCTACCCCTTACAGTTTTTTTTTTTCTTTTATGAATCTTATTTTCTTGAGACCACTATAGTCTGAGTTGATTTGAGGTTTTGAATTTACGGACGGAGGTCAGGTCATAGAGGTCTGCAAAGCAGTTTGAATGCGATGCTGGAATCCTTTCCCACCATTTCATTTGTCAAGTGAACGAAGAAAACAGATGCCTTGGAAATCTTTCTTGAGCACTTTGGAATGGGGGACGGACATTTGGTGATAAATAGCAACCGGACAGCCCTGAGAATTGTCCAGTTTAATGCAAATACGGACATTAATTTCTTACAGCGACCTTTATCCAAAGCTTGGGGTTGTGTTATTAAGGTAAAGATGGAGATGACTGCCATTTATTGTACAGTGACTATAAACATTTTTTTTTTTTTTTTTTTTTTTTTTTTTTTTTTTTTTTTTTGCTACAGAAGGCTCTTGAGGTCTTAACATTTTTAAAAGTGTATATATGATGCTATTGGAACAACATCTGATTTGTATCAGATAAATAAAATAAACAGATAAATGCAATCGTATTTTAATTATCGAAAATATACAGAGTTAGCTCCATTAGTTCATTTACGAAACACAACATTTTCGCATCAAAACAAGGCAAACCAACCATAGAACACACGCAATGCAATAGCCTTATTCGTAAAAAAGAACATTTAAAAATTTTGATTAAATAATAATAATAATAATAATAATAATAACTATACAGTATTGATCTGTTTGAAATTTTCGGTAACATCTAGCAACATAATCGGCATGAACTGCCTCATTATCAGATTATAAAGACCCCAGTTGCTACCTAGAGTCTGTATATAGACTTCTATAAGAACATTATTCAAATTATCACCTCTATTTTGCCATCTGAGAAAACTAAATATATTACCGAGTTGTGTTATATATATATACTATATACTTAATTCCTTTTTTAATTAATTTATTTATTAAATATCTTCTGTACTTCATAGTTTCCAACACCATTTAATATTTTATATAATACTAATATGAATTTTCTAACTTTCATTGAACGATTTTTTTTTTCCCTTGGAGGGTAATGGATGGCAATGCTGCACCAATGAAATTTAACTGAGGTTCGGCTATTGCTGTTACCCCAATGGGGCGCAGAGATTCGAGAATTTTGAGTTCGCTCTCTTAAGGTTTTTGCTTTAAGGGAGCAATTTGAGTCTCCGGAGAAAGTGTTCTCCGGCACGGCCCGCTGAGGGGCTTTGTCGGTGAATGATTTTCTTCGGAATATGAGTGGTTCTGCTCGGTGGTGGTGGTGTGCGGGTGGAAGGCCATCAATGAGTGGAGCCAACGCTGAGATGGACGGTCTTTCGCCCACGATTGAGTGGCCTAGGGATCGTCCGAATTTTTAGAGTTGGCTTTACTTACACATCGCCAATGAAGTTCTAACTGAGGGTCGGTTATTGCTGTTACACTCTTGCCATGATCAGAGCTTGAATAGCTCAATAACACCTTATCCCTACACTGTCCTCTACAGATAACGGGGAAGATGAAAAGCATTCTTGCTTCGCCCCTTTAAGCCAGTCCTTATAAGGATAAGGACTAACTTTCAAAGTTTTGAAATGATATAATATATAATATAATATCATATATTTATAATTTCATTCTATTTATAATTTTTTTAACTAATTAATAATGTTTTTAACTAAGTACAAAGTTTTCGTTAGCATACGAACTGCTATATAAATTTAAATATAATCACCATATTAGTTGAGCATACACAAGACTGAGGAATCATAATAATACAATCATATTATAATGCTAAGTTAAAAAAAATAAATTATGCAGTTTGTTATAATGAACACAAATCCGTTTAGTTAATTGAGTTTTGTACTCATTTATTTAACATTGTCTAACAGTAGTTTTATGTAAGCGAATCGTTCACAACACTGCTGCAGGATTATTTATTCTTATAATTTTCCATTGTGTTCTTGCGCTTATTTTGGTAATTTTTATTTATGTAAACATGTTAATTTTCTTTTTAAAAAAAAAAAAACTAACCGGAATTAATTAAAAAGGAAAAAAAACAAACATGAAATTAATTCCAATCTCTTTTCACTTGTAATATGACTCTCACCGCTAGTCTTGAAGCTTATACCAGATAAAATAATATATTCTACTAAGGTATCGCTATTCAACTGACTGGCTTCTAACCTCGTAGTAAGAAAAGAGACATCACACTTTATTGCTGAGGCTTTGTTAAAATAATTAAATAAAAAAAGCTAATGAATAAAAGAATCTGTTTTACATTCGTTTATGTAATTCATTTTGGAAGAAAAGTAACTAAAAATTGCTGTTATTTTCCAACACCATAAGTTTTAATTTAAAGTTTGTAATATAATCTGCTCAGAGGACCAAATATATAAATATATATATATAAATATATAAATATATATATATATAAGAGGGAGGAGAAGAACTCTTTTCAGAACTTCCAGGGTAACGAATGGCAATGCTGTAGCTAATGAAGTTTTAACTGAGGCTCGGCTATTGCCGTTACCCAGCCATGACTAGAGCTTTTAGCTCAATAACACCCCATCCACACAGATTTTCTTCATTCAGATGACGGGATAAAGAGTCAAGGACTCAGTCCATCTCCCAGTTCTTTTAAGAACTTTAAGAAAAATATATAAGATTACAATTGATTCATTCGGTTCTTAAATTTGTCGTAAAATGTAAAATTCATTCAATCCAATATCCTTGGAGGGTAATGAATGGCAATGCTGTAGCTAATGAAGTTCTAACCGAGGCTTGGCTATTGCTGTTACCCTCCTGCCATGATCAGAGCTTTAATTTAACAGCTAAAAAAATATTAATATAATATATATTAATATAATATAGGTTGCTAGGGTATTGGTGATTCTTTGAAAAGTCCTTTTTAGGACTTCCAGGGTAGCGGATGGCAATGCTGTAGCCAATGAAGTTTTAACTGAGGCTCGGCAATTGCCGTTACCCAGCCATGACTAGAGCTTTTTAGCTCAATAACATCTCATCCACACAGATTTTCTTCTTTCAGATGACGGGATAAAGAGTCAAGGACTTAGTCCATCACCCAGTTCTTTTAAGAACTTTAAGAAATATAATATATTTAATTATATATATATATATATATATATATATATATATATATATATATATATATATATATATATATATATATATATATATATATATATATATTCTTAATATAATATATTAAATATATTATAAAATATTTAATATAATATATTAATTTCTGTTTTCTACATCTATTTCTATATCTTGTAATGCCTCAAAGACATTATCTGGGAAGAATTTTTGGAAAGGTTGCAGAATTACTGATATTGCCAGAGAGTTTGGAATCTCACAGAGCGCTGTATCCAGGGTACACAGGCACTGTTTTTGGTTTCTGAGGAACCTAGTTAATACTCTGGTCAATTCTATGTATGAAAAACGAGTTTCTAGTGGGGAATTTCTTCCAGCAGATTAAGTTCACTAACTTACTAACTAACAAAATAATTAACTTCAGTTAATTATTTTGTACATTCCTTAGACTGGAATCGAACCCAGGTCTTTCTACCCGAAGAGCATTGTCGCTAAGGATTATGATGTGGAGACTTTGAATAAATAAAATAACATATAATTGAAAGAAAAAGACAGTAATAGTGGCTACATTTTTCATTTTAAAAAATTTAAATGAGGTGACGTAAAATGCGCAGACTGTATGTAAAATCATTTCCTTGTTTTGCGTTGAATATCACATTAAAAAAATAAAATAAAATAAAATACTATTGCGCAGGACTCATTTTACCCCGGCATTCCAAAAATCTAAGTGAAGTTGGCTAGCAATAAAGGAATATCTAATTTAATTATTTATTTCTTCATACTTCAGCATGAATAAATAATAAGTATTTCAAACCCCGGCGATAAGTATTCAGGAATCTGCAATCTGCACTTTATTTGCAAATAATATTTGGAAGTTTCCAACCATAATTCCCCAACCGAAAAAAATCTATCATAGAAATGCTATTTCAGACTATCGTCTGGTATTACGGTTAGATACGCGATGATAGCACTTGTCTGTTATTCTCTCTCTCTCCCCTAGAAGCCACTTACAATCATTGATAGTCTTGAGCCAGCCTATCTCTGATTAACTAAGGGTGGAGATGGTGAATCCTGGTTTCCAAAAGTTAACTGGGACTAAACGGTCTTGCCTACTACAGCTAGAGAATAAAAGGCGTTAAGGATTTATTAATTTACATAAATAAAGAAAATAATAACAAAAATTCTTGTGATAAGCGTAGTTACGAATGGTATTGTTAGACAAAATATTAGTGGGAGGTTTGTAGTTTTGATAGTTTTAATGGGAGGGAGGGCGGGCATATAAAATTTGGTTGTAGTAGAATCAGTAGCACAAATCATATGAAAATTTACTTTTACCTTTCCTTTAGTGTTACATGGTGATTAGCATTCATTTCAGATAAATTATGGAGACTACAACCATGTTATAGGATCTTAACTCTGTAATATAACAACTCTCATGTTACATTAGGACACCCCTTTGCTGTAATAAAACTATATGAATTTGTTCTCTCATAATGTTATAAATAGAATATAACTTTGATGTAGTTTTTTCCACTAGAGGTCAGGCCAGTAGACTAACGGTATCACTTTCACATACTGTTTGAAATGTAATATAGATTGTCTGTATATATGTGTGTACCCGAGATGATGACCTTGATATGAAGGTTGAAACGTAGGGAAATTAAAATACTTATTTCTATTTTAGAAGTTCATGGTTGTAGTCTTCATAATTTGTCTGAAATGAATATGAAAATGATCGATAATTCGCAGTTTAATTTTAAAGGATAAACCCAGTGCTGTTCCATCCTATATAACTAATAGGTTTACGATACTTTATACATTCACGGCCCCACACTAAAAATGTTAATTTTTTTTTCTCCTCGTAACAATAATGTTTACCAGCGCCAATTCAGTAAGCCTCTTTCTACCACCTTAACAATTCCCGAATAAAATGCCCACAGTTTAATACATCTGCAGTAAAAACAAAAATATAAAAGCGCACGCACACACACACACATGCCGAAATCTTGAAGCGTTTGAGTCGTTTTAAATTATGGGTGCTTTTCCACAGCACTTAAACTCAAACAAAGACAACGAATCCAATTTCCTGTGCGAGAAAATGAGAAGCAAATCATATAATCTTACAAACACCGATACCATAAAAATGTTCCCAAAGAACGGAGCTCCAAGTAATCCTTTTTGTCTTTAAATTGGAGAACTTTAATCCAAGCATTATTTAAAACTATTCTGTAGAGAAATCAGCTCGCACAGAATTAAATAACATTGCAATTGTAAATTCCTTTGCGTAGGCTTTTGACTTAAACGAACCCCTTCCTTCCCCCCCCCCCGCCAACTCCATCCGTGTTCGCTCTCTTAAAAATTCTCTAGTGTTGTATTTATTTTCGTCGACGATTCCGCTCTGCTAAAACTATTAAATGCCATACTGTAATCTAATATGAAAACTCTGAGTCAAAAAAATTTAAAGAAAAATCTAAACTCGACGTTGGTGTTATTAAAATCTCCCTCTTCGTATCTTCGGGAGTACAATTCGTATTTCTTAAGGACAAAAAGTTGTCTTTTTAGATGCGTTCTGAAGCCGACAACACTTATTAACTTCGTCGGATCGGTTTGTCTGTATGTCCGTTCGTCCGTGTGAAATAAATCGATTGACAGCTGGTTTCAATTAAACAATATTTAATACTTTGAGTAAAAGTTGT
Source organism: Typopeltis vanoorti (assembly GCF_054136105.1). NCBI lineage: Eukaryota > Metazoa > Arthropoda > Arachnida > Uropygi > Thelyphonidae > Typopeltis > Typopeltis vanoorti. The sequence continues at coordinate 72,209,984 of NC_143568.1, read as the reverse complement.
TCTTCAGTTTTAATCTTTACTACAACTGAACAATAACTACCATATATAAATCAAAATATATTTTTACTGTCCGAGGTAATGCGCGCAGTGGAATTACCCTTGGGCGCCGGTGATTTTTATCTTCCAATCAGGATATTAATTGCTCTGCTTGACATAATCTCACTTATGTTCTAGCCTTTTTTATTAATTAACTAACCTATCTTAATTACTCCACACTATTATTGTGTGCGTGTGTGCACTTGAAAATAAATTAGGATTTGTTTATTTTCCTAAACGCTTCCAAAGGGACCTGCAACTGAAGATTCATTAATCAGTCTCAGACGGAAGTGGCAGGGTTTTCCTCTCGAAAACTCGAGTTTTTCATCCGGCCACTAGAACACACTCAATTAATAAAACCAAACCAATCATCTGGGGGAGGGGGGGGGGAAGGCCTGTAAACACATTTAACGGATAAAAGGCTTTAGTTGTGTGTGTGTGTGCGTGTCATTGATAATTCTAAATTCTAACCACACCTGATCCCATAAGGACACATCGACAAAATTGTCAAATTTCAGAGGTAAAAATCGTAAACAGCAAATGAATGTGTGGTGTTCCATGAACATTGGACTCCGTAATTCTTCTATTTTTAAGTCACCAAAAACAGATGAAATCTACCTGAACACTTCAGAACTACTTTCTTAGCCTTTATAAGGAAACAGCTTCAGAAAGATGGATTGGAACAGCAGAGTCCCCCCCAGGTCACTAGAGATCCCTATTTTTTTTTTTTTTAAGTTCATTAAAGGATCGTGCAAACGCAGGCGAATGATGTGACTGAGCTACGTGGAAGAATTTATACATATATATTAATTCCGCACACAAGAAATCATAGAACTCCTCCAGCACGCCTGTGCCATGGGTGGGACCAAAACATAATCACTTCTTCCCATTCCTTCACACGAATATGCTGGGAAACACCTAGCCAAAGATTGAGTACTTTCTTGTTGGTCACTTGGCGCTACTATGAAATGTCTTTGCTATTAAGAAGACGGAGTACTCCCTCATTGCTTCTGTTGCAATGCCACCTATTGAGTCCATTCCAACTTACCTTGTAGATACGTAAAACCATGTGGAGTTCTGCCCTCCCTGTTCTTGTGATGTCACACCATTAGGCTTTTACCTGCAAAAGTGCTCTGAAGGATACACGGTATGCTAGAAAGCCAACATTGAAGGAATTAAGATGTGTTTCGTATAGGGATAAGGTGTTATTGAGCTATTAAAGCTCCGATCATGGCAGGAGGGTAACAGCCTCAGTTAGAACTTCATTGGCTACAGCATTGCCATCCATTACCCTCCAAAGGTATTAATCACCACACTCACTGTCGATTCTCCAATCTTTCCTTCATTAAAAGCTCCCTTATAAGGACTAGCTTAAAGGGGCGAAGCAAGAATGCTTTTCATATTCCCCGTTATCTGTAGAGAACAGTGTATGGATAAGGTGTTATTGGGCAATTAAAGCTCTGATCGTGGCAGGAGGGTAACAGCAATAGCCGAGCTCAGTTAGAACTTCATTGGCTACAGCATTGCCATCCATTACCCTCCAAGGGTATTGGATTGAATGAATCAATCACCGACTATGTAAGTAAAGGTGAAATCTCAAAAATACGGACGATCTCTAGCCCACTCCATAGTGGGCGAAAGACCGTCCTAATCTCAGCGTTGGTTCCACTCAGTGACGGGCTCCCCGACCACTGAGCAGAACCGCTCAAATTCCGAGGAAAATAATTCACCGACAAAGCCCTTCAGCGAGCCGTGCCGGAGAACACCTTCCCCGAAGACTCAAAGTGCTCCCTTAAGGCAAAAACCTTAAGAGAGCGAACTCAAAAACTCGTCGCCCAAGAGGGTAACAGCAACAGCCGAACCTCAGTTAAACTTCATTGGTACAGCATTGCATTGTTGCCATCCGTTACCCCCAAGGGCATTAATGAACCAATCGACCATGTAAGTAAAGGTTCAATCTCAAAAATATGGACGATCTCTAGGCCACTCATTCGTGGGCGAAAGACCGTCCAAATCTCAGCGTTGGTTCTACTCAGTGAAACTCGATTACCGAGCAGAACCGCTCAAATTCCGAGGAAAATAATTCACCGACAAAGCCCCTCAGCGGGCCGTGCCGGAGAACAACTTCCCCGGAGACTCAAATTGCTCCCTTAAGGCAAAAACCCTAAGAGAGCGAACTCAAAAACTCGTCGCCCAAGGGGGTAAGAGCAACAGCCGAACCTCAGTTAAACTTCATTGGTACAGCTTTGCGTTGCTATCCATCACCCCAAGGGCATTAATGAACCAATCGACCGCATCTCACGGTCGATTGATCCGTTTCCAACCATTAAAAGCTCCTTATAGTCCTTATAAGGACTGGCTTAAAGGGGCGAAGCAAAAATGCTTTTCATATTCCCCGTTATCTGTAGAGGACAGTGTAGGGATAAGATGTTATTGAGCAATTAAAGCTCTGATCATGGCAGGAGGGTAACAGCAATAGCCGAGCCTCAGTTAGAACTTCATTGGCTACAGCATTGCCATCCATTACCCTCCAAGGGTATTTTGGCTTGAATGAATCAATCACCGCATCTCACGGTCGATTGTTCCACCCCTTTTTTTTCTAAAAGCTCCTTATATCCTTATAAGGACTGGCTTAAAGGGGCGAAGCAAGAATGCTTTTCATATTCCCCGTTATCTGTAGAGGACAGTGTAGGGATAAGGTGTTATTGAGCTATTAAAGCTCTGATCATGGCAGGAGAGTAACAGCAATAGCTGAGCCTCAGTTAGAACTTCATTGGCTACAGCATTGCCATCCATTACCCTCCAAGGGTATTGGATTGAATGAATCAATCACCGCATCTCACGGTCGATTGTTCAATCCCTCTTCCTAAAAGCTCCTACCAACATATCAAATTTAAATTTTTCTCATATACTATTAATAAAAAGGTGTATTAATTTATTACTAAAAACTTGGGAAAAAATTAAACAAAATAAGTTTTTTAAAATTTATTTTAAAGTATGTTAATTTTTTTATATACTTTAAAATTATTTTTATAGTTTTAATTATTTTTAATGTAAATAAACAAAGTTTGGCATGAAATATCTTCACGTCTAGGCTACTTCGACACCCATGCCTTTACATCAATTGCCTTAGTTTTTTCTGGCTTTTTTTTTTTTTTTTTTGTAATTGAACTTTCAAGTTTCAATTATCAGAATAATAAAATTATATTTTTATTCCAGAAAATTTTATTAACCTAAAATTAGGATAATAAAAATAATTTGCGTCTGATATTCCTGGAAGTGTCAAGTCTTTGAAGAAGAAAATGAAGATATCGTGGACCAAATTGGATTTCTAGTTAAAATAAGCCTGATTGGTTGAGCGCATCTAAACCCAATGATCACACTGAAATAATGTATTTTACTTTGTTATAGCGCGATTAAGAAGAAAGAGGGAAAACATCGACGGGAGATTGCAAAAGTTTTATGTGCCGAGTTAAAGGTAGGGAAAGAGGGGGGTAGGCTATTGTAGCGAACAGCCGATGCATGCCAATTTCGCACCCACCTATCAGCGAGCCACTAACAAGCTGTGCTTTCTTACAACGAAAGAAAGACTCACCGAGTCCAAACTTGTAACTTTTTTTTTACGATCTTGCTACAGCTGTGCCAGAACACCTTCCGGAAACTGAGTTCGCGGCAAAATAGTTGTTACCTGAGCAAAGGCGGCGTCTAGTCTTGTGCATGATCACCAATAATAAAACGGGTCTATTGATTTAGGCTCAAGGTTAGGTCAGGAGCTGATGATCAAGTCGGAGATCGCTCCCACCGCATTTATAGCCCGTGTGGTCATGCCGCTCGAATTGCCCTCCACACTTTTACGACCAACCAAGTCTGCCAGTCTGTATAATTTCCCTTTACACTATTCCGGCCTCTACTTAACAAAGCTACACCATAAACACGAGCGGCTGTTCATTAAGGCAAAAGACAGACTTGAAGACAGACCCACGGGCTCTTAGTGACTCCCGTGCTAGTTTTGTTGACACTTCTGTGAGAGAATAATAGTAATAGTGGAACCGTTATACTCCTAATGTTCTCACGAAGCTCCCTAATTGCAGGGCCCTGTATCCTTACACCCCACATAAATAGTTTTTACTTTCCCCAAACAAAACTCCTTGACCGAATTTGTAATTGCATTTTTTTTTATTTCGTGAAAAAAGTAAAAAATAATTATCAGTAATTTAGCTTTACAAACTTTGATAATTTAATAATTAAGATATTTTGTGCAAGAGGTGGCAGCACTGGTGCTTGTTGGAAAATGTAACTACAGAAACAAGAATTGTGTGATAAAATAGTCTTTGTTGCTATGGAAATGCCTTTTCATTCTTTTTTTGTTACAATTCTTTTGATTATTTACCACAATGGCGTCAATTTGTCTACCAGAAAGGTATATTCGCCATGTAATCGTTTACTTTAATCACTTGAATAATCTCACATTGACTCTTCAGTCGGACATGTTTAAACATGTCCGACTGAGAAGCGTCAATTGTTCTTTCAATCCTTGAGCGCATTTAAACCGAGGTCTTTCCCACAAAAGGAAAAGTATAGTTCTTCCAGTTATGACAGGAGGTGCCTTAAAAGAAAGTATAAGATTATCGTTCGATCTATATATTGAATGATATATAGATCGAACGAGTGCACTCTCCATAACAGCATTGGTTCTGTTCAGTACCTCATATACCAAAATAAATGACGTCATAATTATAATTTGTGATGATATCAATAACGTTTTGGCTTACTCAGTGTGATAGATAGTATATTTATTTATTATTATTACTATTTTTATACTAAATTAGTATACAATCTGGCCATATTTAAACCAGCGCGATTACTATAACGTGAACAATTTTAGCGAAAATCTCAAACAGTAAAATTTTATTAAAAAATAGCCAATCAGAGCGACTGTAGCTGTACAAATTAATCTGATAGATTGTTAAATATCTTTTGGAAAACCTCTTTAAAGCAAATTATTAACAACAAAGACGAATTATGTATATGATTGTAATAGCGCCTTGTACTGAGTTGTCACCTTTTGTTTTTATCCCCCCCCCCCACAAAAAACATTACTGATGGCCCACCTTTCATTCCATTCTCATTAAGTTCATTGTTTATCTTCGTAAGGTTTTCAAGTAAATTTTAGCGTTGATGGGACAAATAAAAACAGTCCTTTCCAAGCACCCTGGTGAGCTAAGACCTCGTGGGGAAATCAAAGAAAAGTGGGGAGGGATTCAGAATAAAGCATCGTCGACCTTAGACACTGCCGTAATGGGTGTGAATTGGGAATGTTATTGTTTAGTTCGTCAGTGATGTGGGCCGGCAGAGACAGGTGAACAGGGTGGGGTAATGGATGAGAAACGGGCCAGCACACATCAGGTGTGGTCTGTGTTGTATGCCAAACGATCGCTGGAAGAACCACACACACAAATTCCTTTCCACTGGTCTTCCCTGCCAGTCCTGCAAAACTCTGCCGTCACTCAAGCAAGTGGAACACCGTTGGTAGCAATTTTCTCATTGACGGCTCAATTCGAACAATCCCCCTGAGGGGGGGAGTTGGTTTGAATTTTGTTTTTTGGGTTCCTGTTTCGTAATGGGGTGGGAGATACTTTTCTCCGCAGGACAAAAGTCGAAACAAAACATCGTTGAAAGGAAGGTTAATAACCCTTTTTAAAATAAACAGTTTTTATGTTGACAGATGAATTCCTGGCTTATGACTGCTCCAAACCGGATCTGCAATCTGCTCTACAATAGCTGACAAATTTCTTCATTTTGTAAGGGGGGGGGGTAATAAAAATAAAAACTCCCTGTTCAATGGTTAGTCGGCATTTGTCATAGACATGCTCCACCCGAGTTGCAAGCATTCGATCCGAGTACCTTATAATTAATATATCGTCCATTTTATGAGCCATCTTCTTCACTTTAGCGTCAAGTTCAAAACAGAATTGCTGTCTTTAAATGTCGAGGCTCTAATTATCGTTAAAACCATCATTAAGAGGAACAATATTTCAAGTGATAATAACCAGTATAAGACATAATTATATAAATTGTTTTAGTTTGAGTATTAGTGCACAAAAACAAATCTTATTTTGTTCGTTTACTCTCTGGCAATAAAACTGTTTGTCATTTCCAAAAATTGAATTATTTATTAAGACTTTTGAAATGTGCCGACGTTAAAACAACATTTATGTAAATTGCATTCTCCCTTTCCCCGGAAATCAAAGAATATTTGAAGGATTAGATGAACTGGAACACCACAAAACACTTGAAAATAATAGCACTTCACTTAATGACAAAGATGAGTTGTCATGGAAACGTAACAGTGCATGCGTTAGGATAACAAGGATCAAAGAAAAACTATTTCATTACACGCCGAGAACCAATTATTCGTTTATTATTTAGCAACGGTGATCACGTGACTTTAATCTTATAAATGGATCAGATACGGGTTCACCTCGTTCCTCCACCATTCCTTAGGACTGGTTGAGCCCTTCAGCTGAGGGATTAAGTATGTATTTTATGACCGTAGAACCATATGTGTGTGTGTGTTCAAGGGCCGGTTTGCCTCTTCTAGGGGACGAAAAACTCGAGTTTCCGGGCGAAGTAGCCTAGCAAAACAGCTAGGCTACTTCGCATTGATATTAAAACACTAATGTAGAACGACTGGAAATGCGTAGATCACACACAATCAATAAACTACAGACCTTATATATCTTGTAATTACTGTCAGAAAGCTAACGGGAGTTTCTATATTCTAGATCAGCACTTCCCAAACGGTGGGCCGCGGCCCCCTTGGGGCCGTAGGTTTTGTTGAGGGGAGCCGTGAACTAATGAAAACAAATTTTAAATCTTTTAAGACTAAGTAGATTTTTTTTTTTATCTTAAAAGAAACGTATTTAATTTTTATTATTTATTATTTATTTTTTATATTTTAATGGAAAAAAATCACACATTGGTGCGGGTTCACAAATTTTGCTTCCTGCGTATTTCGGGCTTAATGAATATTAGTAAATGTATGCTTATTCATATAAGTTTCGTTTCGAAGCAGAAATCTAAGAATTGCAGTTTCAAATATTTCACCTGATACTGACATGTTGTGTAGCAGTATTGAAACACATCCATCACATTAACTTGTTATTAAACTTCTTTTATATTTTTAATTCTTTCTTTATTACTAATCGTTTTACGTTTCATGTGCTTGTACTGCAAATGTACAATAACAATACATCTATCTATATAAAATAAAAATATGAGATAATGAGCCATGTCAAATGCGTATGTAAGATGCTAAAAATGTATTATTTGCATTTGATTTTTGCAATATTCGCTGTGTATGTTTTGTATTGAATATAAATACAATAAATATTATAATAATATACGTCTATATTACGATTTTGTTTCGAGGGGGGCCGTGAAATATTTTAATTTTTCCAAAGGGGGCTCTGACATCCAGAAGTTTGGGAAGCACTGTTCTAGATCATCGGTGGTACGTGTACTCCTGGGGGTACGTGCTGGGCCGTTCAGGGTTACACGAAAAATAATCAGTAATGGCGAAAAAACAAGTAAAGTAAAGAAAATACATTAAGATAGGCACTGAACAAAAGTGTCAGTATTTAAAGACAGCTATTTTAAAAACGAGCGGTACAATTTATAGAAATGGGTTTAAAAGGGGTACACAAGTGGAAAAAGGTTGGGAGCCACTGCTCTTGATTGTTAATAATTTACCATTTGATTGTAGAAACGTTCCTTCTCATGGAGAACTAAGAAATGGGCCTGTGGAAATATGAAAATGAAAAAAGTGAACTGCTTGAAATTAGCTAACACAAGTTGTCCAGTACCAATAGCCTCGTAATACATACATGTATCCCCAAGGATACTAAGATACTTGGAGATACGATCTCGAAGGACTGTAATTTTGTCCTCTAAAAATAAAAATAAAAAAAAAATTAAAAAAAAATTAACGTATAGTAAATTGCTATCTTTATTTATTTTCTTCCTATGTCGGGCAACGTCTAGCGTACACATTCGTCAGTTAATATGGTGATTAGACAAGTAAGTTATCACTTCAAATTTCGTTGCTAAAGCCGATCTTATTTTGAGGGGGTTAATCGTAGGGGGTTAATCCGAAAAGGGGTTAATCGTAGTTAGTTTTAAAACAAAAGCCGGGGAATCAAAACTAATACGAATCGAATGCGAGCACGTGATTCGAAGATTTCGGATTACAATAAATCATTTTCATCTTGATTTAGCGACAACCAGAAAATTGGGTTACCATGGTTACCGAACGTCTGGTATCTAGCTGTATATGTTTCTAGGCATAGTATTAAGTAGGATAATTACAGTTTATTTCTTAGAGAAATTAATATAGGATTAAATACAGACTTTCGTCCTAAACACATCATCAGAAGTCAGTATGGAAAAGACACAACCTTTATCCAAACACATTTTATTTCTATCTTCCTCTGTTTAAGCTTTTGAATGTAGAATCTTCCATTCTTTCTCTCTCGGAACGCTTCCGATAGACGACGTCCCGATGATGAGGAAAGAAATCATTGGACGAGTAGGACCTCTCCTCTATTACGCCTTCTCTTTTGCAGGCATCATTTGTTATCGACATCAATTGATTATTTATAGAACGCGCTAAAAAAAAAAAAAAAGTATATCTTGAAGTACGGAACAAAGACAAAATATCAAACTTATCCTTGCATAACAATATCACTTCTGTTACATTTGTAAGCCGAATAAGGCAAGAACTGCCTTCTTTTTCACTTTCTCTCTTTCCTTTTTACATCGTTTGTCAACGGCTAATGGATTTTTCACTCACTCTCCGAATGCTTTGGTATTTTTTTTTTTTTTTCATCTCCCGATTTTTATATGTGCACGGTGCCTTAAGTGACGCGGATCATATACTCACAAAATAAGCTTTCTCTGCGTCCACTTGAAGGCTGTGAACAAAATAGAAAAGAAAAAAAAAATTAATCAAATCCCAGCTGTATGAAATTCCAAGGCTCACTTAATCATAATATATAGAATGGAATTAAAACAAAGCCTTCATTTTTTTTTATCACGTTAATAACGACCAATGACGGCTTGGACTGTATGAAATATTATGTTTATTCTGAAAGTAAAATATGAACATTTTATGTCAAGTAAAATAAGGTCAAATGATAAAAAAAGAAAAAAGGTGTCAGAAGATAGTACGCAGTTTTTCTTAAAGAATAAATATATAGTAGTTTTAAAGTACATTACTTAATGAGTTCTTTCATTTTATATTTAATGTTATTTATTGGAATAAAATTTCTTTTTTTATTCCTTCTCAAAATAAAAAGTGAAATTTATCTTCTCACTGAGCCAATCATGGATTTTTTTTTATCTCAATGATAGATTAATAACATTCTCTCCTAGCATGTACGTCGAATGTGCTTCAAGCCAAATCGTTTATATTGATTTTTTAAATAAAAATTTATCAAAAATTCTACCACTTTCCGCTACTCTAAGTAAAGCGATGTATAATAGGTTAATTAAAATTATGTTTCTATAGCTAAGTTGAAAAAGCAGTTAATATTTGGTTAATTACATTTTATCTATGAAATGTACATTGCAAGTTCAACAATCGTTTTTTCAGTTAACAATACTAGCTAATAACTCTTATTCATTGTTGACGTAATATTATCGCTAAACTGTTTGCTGAGATTGTTGATTTCCTAACAATGAAGTGTCCATTTCAGTTGAAATGGACTATGCATTGAAATCTAGATTAATGGGTGCATTAAAATTAGCTCATTCTTATCAAATATGACTGAAATTCACTTCGTTTGTTGCAGAATTCATCCAGACTCGTTAAGTTATAATGAAACTAAAGAAGCGAGGTAATACGGTCTCCTATAATTCATTACAAAGATTTATGTGGTCTTGTGTCCGAATGAGAGATGGTATGGGTGGCATGATCTGCTATTAGGTATGATATATTTGCACATTTCCACAAATAAACCGATAGTAAATGGAAATAATTGGACTTAAGGTCCAACCCCTGTTGGAAAAAGAAAAAAAAAGAAAGATAAATTGAGTACAGATTAATCTACAATAAAAACACAAAGCCCATTAAAGTTTTTATTATATTCAATATTTAAACAATTCTTATTCATATTTTATTCCTGTTAATTTAATTTTTTAATTAATATTATTAATTAATTTCTGCAAACCTGTATTATGCTTTTTTAAAAATTTATAACAAGACTCGTAAAGTATTATTTACTATGCTCTGGTTTAAATCAAGTTAATTTCATTTAATTTTTATTAAGTAAAAATTTTTAAAATTAATTTTAAATATTAGTAGATCGATTGCTTTAAATATGATGTGGATTTAATTAATTTAACGATAAGAGAAAAAAAAATGAATTAAATGAAAAAAGTAAAATTTACGTTTAATTCACTATAGCTGGTAGATGATTTTCATCGATCGGTGCTGTGACGATACATTGTTTATGAGAGGACTACAATATTCCATACTTTCATACTAAACTGGCGATATTTTTACAAGTAGGAAGGACATATTCCCAAAAAATTAATTTGCAGTATCTTTGGAGGTATCTGCAGCTAAAACTAATACACGGAATGAGACCACATTTTATATTGAGACTTTCGAAGGCATGGGGAGATGAATTCTGCGAAAAAAAAAAAAAAAAAGTACCAAAAGTCGCCGATAAGGGAAATTTTGGCGCTGGCGGAGTCGAAAGCAGTCATATATTTGTAGTAAACGCAAGTAAAAAGGATTATGTAAATTTTACTGTGCGTACGTCACAGCAGTGCCGCCAATTCCACTTAAAAAGGGATTGGGAAAGTTCGAATGACTGATGAATTGTGCTCAATATGCGTCCTACCTTGCCTCAGCATGCTTTACTTGTTAAGTTGTTTTTACCTTAAACAGTGCAATGCCGTAGCGGCCCTTCGGGAATTTAGAAGGCTTCATAACCTGCGTACAGGTCCTATGACAGCTATAGCACCAAGAGCTCTGATTAAGAAGTTTGAAGAAACTGGATCAATAGGAGTTAGAGCTTGCAGAGGACGGAAAGCAATGCAAGAAGAGACAGTAACAGACGTTGCTACTGATGTGATCGATGACACAGGGACCAGTACTGGTCCAAGCGCTCGTGCCATAGCTCGCAAACTTGATATGGCTTATGGTACAGTCTGGAAAATCTTACGGAAAATGCTTCACTTCTATCCGTATAAGTTCAGTCGTGTGCAAGCACTAACTACCGCAGATTATGATAAGCGCATGACCTTCGCGCTAACGTTCTTGCCCGAATGGAGGTCGACAATGACTGGCCTTGGAGAATATTGTGGGGTGATGAGGCCCATTTTTATCTGAACGGGTCGGTCACTCCAAACTGCAGAATTTGGGCATCTGAACATCCCCAAGCGATCCAGCAAGTACCACTGCATTTTCCAAAAGTAACCGTGTGGTGTGGCTTTCAGCCGATTTCATAATAGGACCATACTTTTTTGAGCCTATTACCCCCTACAAGTCCTGTAACCCGCTCCATCACTGGAGAGATTTATCGACGAATGCTGGAAAATTTTTGTCATTCCTGCATTGCAGCAAAGACAATGTTTGGACTCCATAATTTTTATGCAGGATGGAACACTGATCATTCAGCGCCTTTTACGTCGCCAGCATTTCAGTAACGAGAGGGTTATCAGTCAGTTCTTTCCGACGGCATGACTGCCTCGATCTCCGGACATCACTCCATGTGACTTTTGGCTGTGGGGGGATTTGAAATCCGTTGTGTATCTTGGTGGCGTTCCCAACTTGCATGTCTTGAAAGAGAACATAAAGCGGGTTGTTATGAACATCCAATCTGACTCCTTACACTCAGCTGTAGCGCATGTCGCAAATCGAATGCAATTTGTTGTCCAGGGCCCCGGTTTTTTTTGAATAAAACATTATTTCCTGTGAATTCAATCACTACATTAATTTCTGTGTCTCTCGCAAGTTGTTGTTTTAGTTTAATTATTATTATTATTATTATTATTATCATTGTAACGCGCCACATATCCAGCTGGAATGAGTGACGTGGATGTCGCTTACACCGTCAAATTGTTATTATTCCATTTTATCTGCCTTTAATGTAATTATCCGCTTGTTTTCGCTCCGCCAAATTTCTCCTATCGGCGAGTTTTGCTACTAAATCTCTCTCTTTTTTTTTTTTTTTTTTTTTTTTTCCCCGCGGGAAAAAATCTCTCCATGCCTTCAAAAGTCTCAATATAAAATTTGGTCTCATTCCGTTTATTGGTTTTAGCTACAGATGCCTCCAAAGAGGGAAAGTATTTTATGGCCACCCTGTATATAAATTCAACCAAAATTAATTGGTGAAAAACGTAATGGTTGGGTTATTTAGAATATTATCATTGGAATCAGAGTAATAAACAATTAGTGTGATGAATTTGGGATACATATCGTATTTCAGAACTGATTATATGCTACACTCATAAAAAAAAAAAATGCATCCATTATATGTTTTCTAACTTCCATTTATATTATTGAAGAGGTCCGTGTAATATCTCCATTTGCAAGTACGTGTGTTTTGTTTATTATTTATTTATTTATTTATTTTTGAGATTTTTCAATCTCTTTAAAAGGAGGTAAAAGCTTTAAATTCATGAATTTTCAATTCATCCAACAGTCTGCATTTTCGTATATTTGGTTTCATTTCTTTATTGGAATTCAATTCTGTAAAAACAAAACATAAATAAAATACTATTTTATGTCAGATATTTTCAAATAAAAAAATATAAAATAATTAAGTTAAAATCGACGCAATCGATTGTCATGAAATTTTTGAACCATCTTTCGTTCTCGTGAACTTAATTTTTCCGTTGACTGAATTCTGTGTTTCAGCTAGTGATTAATAGACAACGACATGAGGCATAAGATCGCATCGCCACACGAAACTTATAATTATAACATTCTTTTAAAATGATTTGTTCTTTTCCATTCTGTAATTTTTGTAATTATTTGATCACGTGGTGCGAAACCAACATTCTCTGTCACATCACGCGCTATCAAACTCGAACGAGCGTGCCATGTTCATTTCACCACGTGATAATCAAAGCGCTTAACTGTGTCATGTAGATTTCGTTTTCATTCAGTGGACTGTTGTAGCAGTGGACATTGTTGTCATCGTTCGATTGTTGGTGTCATGTTAGATGCAGCAGATAAATGTCGTCAATTGTTACGTAATAATTAATCTTGTAATGACTTTTAACATCTCATTTTTCTCTTATTTTTCAACAAAATGCTACAGTGGCAAAAATATTTGTCATTGTAACAAAACTTATCAATATTTTACGCTTAAATTTCCATTGGAGGGATGTCATAAGATATTTATTAGTTTTGTTGTACCAATTTTTGAGTCGTGATTAATTATCGTTTGGTAAGTTGTCAGTAGTGTCACCGGGTAGTTTAAAAGGCGTTGTTATTAATGAACGCACCAAAATTGACCGGACAGGGACAGGTTGTCCTTTTTAATGCATAAAACATTCCCGACTCCTCTACGGATAAGGGGAAAGTCTTTTTGACAGTTTTTGTATCTTTAGCTAGACGGCAGCAGGGGAGGGGGGAAAAACACATTAATATACAGGATTTAATTATGTCAGTTTGGATATAGTAAACTTAAAAGGGATTTAATTAATTATTGTTGCAGGTTTTTTTTTTTTTTTTTTGTTAACGGAAAAAAGAATACTGACCTTCAAGAAGCGCCACCTATGTACGATATGATGAACGATTTTTTTTTTTTTTTTTTTTTTTTAAACGACTTTAACTATATAGTGAAAGACAGAAAGAAAAAAAAAAAAAAGACCGGGAACACGACACTTTTGTAAAATTAGCCTGCATAAATACGCCTACTTAGCCTGTTTCACCTTAAAAATAACCATTTTTTATGATTTTTTTCCTTCTATCGTTATTAATTTCGGGTAGATAAGGGCACATGACCGTGAACATTGCCTTGCCGCCCTCTGCAGCTAAACTGTGGGTGTACAGCTTTCGGAGATCTTTTGGTGACCTGGTAATTAATCGTGAGAGTTGCCGAGAGAGCTGAGTTGCTATTAGCGTTTGGTTGCGGGAAAAAAAAAAAAAAAAAATCTTCAGTCAAAGGGAGAGAGAGAGAGAGAGAGAGAGAGAGAAAAAGACTGTTTGCCCTCGCCGTCAATCAAAGACTCTCACTGCATCCCAACAACATATGGCAAAGGTGTGTCAATAGTTGTTGGGTTGAATTTTTTTTTTTTTTTTTCTTTTTTCCGGATATCATCTTACTGTTTCGTGCGATAGAATGAATGTATTATAATATCCATTCATCTATCTATCGTATAATCGTCTAAGTGCTTAAATCTCTTAAACATATTCATCGCTATTAATAATTTCGTCTCTGTTTTACTGTTCGTTTTTTTTTTTTTTTTTTTTAAAGTACTATGTTCCCAACTTTTATCTCAATACTTGGAGAGTCTATCGTATTGCTTTCCATCCGATTTTTGTCAGTCCTTAAATGGATTGAATCCTCTAATTAGGGTTTTAACAAATTTAATACAACCAGTTTGTCACCCATTTAAGGGTAAATATTTTATGTGTATGTGTGTGTGCGCGCGCGCTCACGGATCGGTTTGCTGTTTGGATGAAACATCTGATTTTTTCAGAAGGTGAACTCCTCCGCCCTACCATCGTATGAGACCGGCTAAGTCACTTTCAGTTGAAAAGTCTTGATAAAGGAGGTTCTTCACGTCCTAGACGGGAATCGAACCCACCAAAGGGCTTCATCTGTACACTAAACTACGGGCTCCTCGCTTACGTATACAGAGCTTATATGTAATATGGAAACCAAACGGATTCGAATTCCGTGTCGAACTTCTTGTTTTGTATGCTGTTAGTTTTTTGTGGAATAAGGATAGTAGCTTGTAATAAGCAAAAAAAAAACTTTTCTTCTTTTAATATCATACGAAGAACTTCTGTAACTTAGTCGGTAAAGACGTCAATACCTTTGGATTGGAAAGATCTGGGTTCGAGTCCCATCTCGAATTAATTCGGTTTCTGTGAAGTCAAGATGCTTGGAAGTTACGAGCTATTGAGCCTAACACGTGTAAGTAAAATATTAGAAAACACGTACAAATATATCCATAACTACAAACGTAATTAATTTAATAAAGTATTTTTTATAATACATTATAATAAGTATAAGAAAGAAGTGAGTGATATTCTGCCCTTTGATGAATTCAGTTTCTCTCTGAGAAAGAACTGGTTTTAAGCTTAGTTCACTGGACTTGATCAATGTAACTATTGTATGACGTCATATAAAGCAGCGCCTCTTAAGTACATCACACTAACCTCAGAAAAAAAACACACTGGTAGATATATATATATATATACTGTATATATATATATATATATATATATCTACCAGTGTGTGTTTCCCCTATATATATATATATATATATATATACATATATATAGGGGATTCCTGGAGTGGTAAATATGATGTCATTGTTGTATTCTGATTTATTGTCAAAAATGTACATATACCTCTTTATTTTTATTTATTTTGTTGTAACTACGTCACAATTTGCTTTAAATCATTTTTTGATATTAACATATCAAGAAAAATAAAATATAATCATGAACGAATGTCAAAATATCATGCGGCAGCATTGCTGTGTGGTTTTGCACAGTGTTATACCATATATGCGAATCTTGCACATGCGCAGAATATGCACCAGCATCTTCTAATCTACTACATCCACTCGTAACCCAGTTTCTGATTTCTCTAAATCAGCCATTCCCTATAGACAGGTAAAATGATACCCTTTATCTCCTCCACCCCCCAAATAAATCATTTGGCAGACTTCGCATATACTCACAACCGACAACCATTCGCAACCCCATGATCCACAATCCTTGTGAATCATGGGGGTTGCGAATAGTTGAACAGGTTTTAAAACTCTAAACTCTTCATTCACTTGTGTAATGTCATTATGAGATATGACTGATGCAGATCACTGCTGCCATCGACGCGCTACACGCACACATCGGCACAAACGATAACCGTTCTCATCATTTTGGTCTTATGTTGCCCAGTTATAGTTTCCCTTATATTACATCCCTTTGTTGAAATACAGTCGACGCTTAGAGATGTTGACCTACAGGTCCTTGAACACCTGATTCCATTACGATGCTAGAAACCAGGACCAATTCGGTATTAAAATCAAGTTCAGAACTCCGTCTGGCCTTTATCAGTTAAATTTAATAAACAGCTGTACGAACAGGAATGAACCAAATCCAATGCATTCTTGCTTGTGACATAGACTGTCAAATACGCTAGGACGTATCCCAGGGCAACGCCAAGGTATTCTTATTTTTGTATATATTTTTATTTATATAATTAATCGAGCTAAAATAATATTTGTAAAAAAATTGCTAAAAAATATAAATTGGACTACAACTCTCAGAATCTGTTGTCATAGAAACATGACGTCATAATACTCGTGTGGAGCACACAAAACGGCTTCATGATATACAGACAGAAATTTATAATTAACACTGGTTTATTGCTTCGATATTAAACTTAAAGCCAATAATAAATATTTCAAGATAATATATTTTATTTTCTCGTTAGATCCATGATTCACTGGAATAACGGAATAGGGTTGTATATATATATATATATATATATTTAAAAAAAAAATCTTCATCAGGTGTTTCCGAAACAGGTGGGTTTGCGCATGCTCAAATCTCGGATTCCCTTTTATTCATTAATCATGTCCTGTAGTAGCAGAACTGATAAGTAAATTGCTGCCTTGCCCAGAGGAGGGCAGGTGTTGGGAGATCATTGTTATTGCTAAAATGTTCTTTTTTCAGCGTTTTAACAGCATCGAGGGTGTTCTGGTGGTTGATGTCAGATAATGTGATTCCTGCGCTCCCACAACTCTGAGGTCACGTGACTTATTAATGTGAAACCGACATAATGAATTCATACCAAGATATTTTCACTTTATTGGTGTTTAAGCAAAAAAAAAAAAAAAAAGTAGGTGGCGCTGCATGCAAATAGGATAAGCGAAATCTACAGTGAATACTTCCATCATGATTCTGCCTACAGAATCTAATTTGCTTCTTTCATCTTTTGATGACGTCATAGCCTGCAATGCAAAACACGTGTAACCAAGTTTTTGGGCTTTGATTAGATAGAGTCGGAAGGGAACTTGTAGATGAATTTTTACCATCAGTTCCTTCCTCTTTATTCTCAAGTGCGTTGGAAATTTCGTTAATCTAACACGCTTTAATAATGAACTCAAGACTCGACTTTGTAAAACTTATAAATTATGACTAATTTAATTATTGCATCTTAAGGTAGGTTTAGCTCTTAAAGAAGCGTTGCTAGCTGTAAAAGGGAGGTTCGAAAATGAAGAAAGCAGAAACCCACTACGTGTTTGACGTCTAGAAACTTGATTACCGGTTTGTGTAAACGAGTTACCGAAGCGGGGCGCATGCAAAGAAGTAAACAAACAAACGTTGACACGAAAGAATCCTTACGCGTCGAATATTCGACCTCACCAGCGGCTCTTTTATGAACGAATAATTTTGCAAAGTGCTGGGACGAATGCATTGGTTCGCCAGAGGCAGTCCAAGGACACGAAATAAGGACATGCTCGCGATCGCTTTGGTTGCAGTAATACCGAAGCAGGCTTGGTTTGTATCTTCTTGTTGGCACACATTTTTTTTTTTTTTGCTTTTAAATTTAATCTTAAGAACTCTGAGGGGCTTCGATAGGTGAATAAGAATGTCATCGAAGGAAATGAGTTTCTAATTTCTGAAAGAATTGTGCAAAAAAAGGTTTCGCTAGTGGTAATATGAACATTTCCAGTCGTTTCTTACTTAAAAAAAAAAAATATATATATATATATATATATATATTTGTTATGTGTCAGATCCATAATATTCTGTACTGTCCAGAGACACCTTTCGAAATATCAAGCTATAGTTTGTGTGTGTGCGGGAGGGGGGGAGGAACCAGCAATTCGAAGTGTTGTATGCAAACAACTGGTTCTGGTGTTTATTGGCATCCTCAGGCTATTAAAAGGAAAGAAAGTCGTCCAATATTTACATTCCGATGCATTCTTATGCTGACCAGTACTTGAAGCAAACATACTTTACTTCGTGTTTGAGTTCCTTTTGAAAACCGTACTTGATCCTTTGTACTTGTTACAGTTCATGGAACTATGTATAGTACTTTATATTTATTGAAGTACTCGAAGTATTCTTTAAAACCATGCTTAGTACTTTGTATTTGCCAAAGAAGAAACTTAAGAAACTATATGTGTAAGAAACTATGTATGCCGGCTTGGCTGGCCAAATGGTTAGCGTATCCACTCTCCAGCCAAAAGTCTGTGGGTTCGAATCCTGCCGTGGGCATGGATATTTGTGATTGTCTGTAAAAATACTAGTGGTGGTTGTAGGCAGCAGATGGCATTGGTGTAGATGCTGAACGTAGTTGTAGTTGGTGGATTGAGTGGTGCAGACGGAGAGTTGTGGAGTAGGTGCCCTCCCTTGATGAGTCTTCGGACTCTCTCTGGAGGTGTTATGTAATAATAATAATAATAATATACTCTACATTTCTCAAAGTTATTTGGAGTACTCTTAAAATTATGCATAGTACTTTGTTTTGGACTACAAAGTACTTGGAGTACTCTTGAACCATGATTAATACTTTGCGTTTGTCAGAGTACTTGGAGCACTCTTAAAACCATACTAAGTACCCTGCATTTGGCAAAGTATTTGGAGTACTATTAATACCATGCTTAGTACTTTGTATTTGCCAGAGAAGAAACTTAAACTATATACTTTACATTTCTCAAAGTATTTGGAGTACTCTTAAAATTATGCCACTTTGTTTTCCAAAGTACTTGGAGTTCTCTTGAACCATGCTTAGTACTTTGCATTTGTCAGAGTACTTGGAGTACCTTTGGAAACTACTTGGTATTTTGTATTTGCTAAAGTACTTTTGAAAACCACATCTACGTTGAACCTGGTAAAGTACTTGAACAACTTGAGAAACCATATCTGATCCTTTGTATTTGCTAAATTATCTGAAGTACTTAAATCATATTTGATACTTTGTACTTGAAGTAGCTTGAAAGTACTCGAAGTAAATACAAGTTTACTTTAATTAATCGTTGAACAGAACTGACGATGGCGTTTCGAACTTGTTAGGTCTCCTCAGAGGTCAGATGCACCTCTGAAGAGAACTAAAGTACTTTATGAAAATTACACCTTATACGTTAAGAAAAACTTAAGAAAATAGTACTCGATATGTGTTTTGTGCTTGCTGAAGTGTTCGAAGTACTTTAGCAGTTTGATTACCGTTCTCCGAATTGATGGCACCGTTTCGTGTCTTCGGAGGACAGAAAGGGGCTTACATTTGCAAGTCCACACGAAGAGCACTCGATTTGTAGAGGATGAGCCAAAACGCATTCGTAAAAGGACTGAAACGATCCTAAGGCGATCATGCACTTAGTTTCATTTTTTTTTTTTTACTTTAGAATTTTTGTTTACTTATTTTTTAAAGTTTTAATTAATCTTTAGTTCGAGTTTAATTTTAATTTTAGGCAAATACTTAAAATTTTATCTACTTAAGATCTCTAAAATTAAACTTCGAATTAGTTTAGGTTATCAATGTGACGAATGATAGTTTATGAATAAATAAGTAAATAGATTTTCTACAATCTACAAACTGGCTTTTGGAAATCGGTATGTAGTCATTAGTCGTGAGCGAACAATTTTTCTGAGTTTTGGAAGTAAAAACCGTGAAAAATCGAACATTTCTGGAAGAGAAAACCTCTTTCGCTTCTTGTAGTGGGCGACTAGAATCCAATCTACAATAGTCTTTCTTCTGGCATTATTATTATTATCATCCAAATTCAGATTTATACCAAGATATACACGTTCAATCCTTCGTAGCGTTTATGTTTTTATTCACTCAGTTAACTTCTACTTCACTCTCTCACCTTTTCATTTATTTTTAATTGACTGTTTTTATATTTTTGTATTCCTGCTCATAAAATCATAGCAAGACCAACAGGATCAACGCTGCCAAATTAGATATTCATTCTGGAACATTCACGCAAAGTTGCTCGTGCTTTGCTCACGATAGTTTATGTAAAACCGAATTAACTAAAGTGTAAACGTATTTTGGAGAAATTTTTACGTTTTTGAAATAATTTTATGTGATTGAGTTTTCATGTACTTTACGTCTACAGATAATGAATAGTACTTGCACTTGAAACAAGACAAAAAGTATTTCTTTTAAAAAACAATATTTTGTACGATACTCAAAATGCATTCCAGGATACTTTTCCTACAGTACTTTTGTATGCTTTTACAGCAATTTCCTAGAGTAAGTACTTTTTTGTACTTCTAGAAAAGTCTTTTTCTGTGCTTTTCTAGAAATTTTTCCTGGAATACTTTTCCCCCAAAGAACGTTTAGAGTATTTTAGAGTACTTTTTCCTCAAATAACTTTTCTGTATTTAAGAGTACATTTCCACATATTCTTTAGTACTCTAAAAGTACTAAAGAACTTTTAGAATATTTTTCTCCAAAGAACTTTTAGAGTACTTTAGAGCACTTTTCCCCAAAATAACTTTTCTGTATTTTAGTTCTTTATCCAGATTCCTTTTCTGTATTTTAGCAAGCTTTTTTCAGAGTACTTTTCTCAGAATAATTTTAGAGTACTTGTTCCAGAGTACTTTCCCGAGACTAGTTTTAGCGTAATTTTCCTAGAGAAGTTTTCGAGTACTTTCCCAGCCTACGTTTCTGTATTTTGGAATACTTTTTCTGTATCTTTTTTCCAGAGTCCTTTTCTGCATTTTAGAATAGTTTTAGGAGTACTTTCCTAGAGTACGTGTCTGTATTTTGGAATACTTTTCTGTATCTTTTAGTACTTTTTCCAGAGTTCTTTACTGCATTTTAGAGTACGTTTATGTATGTTATGCATTTCCCAGAGTACGTTTATGTATTTTAGAGTACTTTTCCGGAATACTTTCCTGTATCTTGGAGTACTTTTTCCAGAGTTCTTTTCTGTATCTCAGAGTAGTTTCAGAGTACTCTTCCTGTTTAAGCATTATTATGAGACTCATAACTTTTCGCGGGGCAGTGTACGTTGTGATTTCGCTTGAGAGCATCGAGCCATCCTTATTCATTAATATTAACAATTTTATCGACGAATTTATTTTGAAGCAACTTCACATTCTCCTTAAGCTAAACATTGTCGCAACACAAGAAGTGTTAAAAGTCGTGTTATCATTTTCCCTTATAATTAAATAGTTAAGCACTTTATTCTGCTACTGCTTCCTATTTCAGGTCCTGTTCTTAGCGAGGGCTTTATTTAATTCTGTACAATCACCTGTTGGAGTTAATTAGTATAGAAAAAAGTTAGGTAGCGAGGCGCTGCTGGATTTTTCTCCCAAACTGTTTTCTTTTGCTACTTAATTATACCTTGTTGCAAATGCCGTAAAGACAGCCGCCTTCTATCTTTGGAATCACCTTTCTTTTCATCGTCCCACCAACCTTCCCCTCCCTTCGACCCTACACTCCCCCCCCCCGTCTTCGCTTTCCGGTATTCAAGTGAGGGAGTCGGTATTTGGTTGTAGCATGCTTATCCGAACTTTTTAATTACAATCTTAGTCACTGGGTCAACTGGCTGTACGCCAGACAGAATAAAGACAGCCTAAGTGGTTGCGCACTTAAATAGTTATTGATTTTAAGGGAGTGATAATAATAACGAAAAGAAAAATTGAGAACAGAAATTGTCAAGTAGAAACTCTGTGCAAAAAATGGACAATCTCAACAACATTGTTAGTTCTTGAAGTAACTCGGCGTTCTCTCTTTTTTTTTTCTTCTTCTTTGCTTCTCTCCCCCACCTTTTCTCCCATCAGCAGAATTTACAAGAACGAACAAAATAAAAGTACACACGTAAGAGTAAGTCTCAATATTTATTAAGATAAAAGAACATGGCATTTTTAAAAAGCAAATTCGTACAAAATAGCGAAGAAAACAGGAGACAAATAACCCCGATATTATAACAAATAGGCAGACGAATAGTTAAGGCATTTTTCTAAATTGCATCGTTGAAAGATTTGTAACAGAGAGACTCACTAAAAACATTGCTGAAATTTGCATTTTTAAAAACTGATTATTGAAAGTTTTGTAACAAAGGAAATATAATCATTGTTGAAATCAACATCGTCCATTTAGTTTAAACGAATAATAGCAGTATAAGAATAGGAATTATTTAAATTGTTTTAAGCTCTATTATTACGTGTTTTATTTTATTTTTTATTTTTTAAAAAGTCTGGCTAAAAACGCACTTCAATGGAAAAGTTGTATTCTGATGATCTTACGATTGCATGGGCTATTGACATACTTTTTCGATTTCAAAACTCAATTCGCCAAGCATTTTCAGAACAGATGCGCAGATACTGACCCCCCATGTGACTGCTTACGTCTACAGTCAATATATGAGAAGCAATAAAGAGTGCTAAGATCTAAGCTTGCGACCATCTAGATAAAACGCTCCGATCATGGCCATTTCCTTCAGTTACAAGTAGTAGTTTGAAGTTGACACTCCAACCCAGTCTACCCCTACAAACATTGACAGCAGTTTGGGCGATTTATTAAAGGTCCTGCCGCTGAGTCCAAAGTTTCTCCCTGGACCTTGGTTAAATGCGACTACGAGCGACTCTACCATACGGCACAAATGTGCATTAAGGTCAATATAGTAGAAACTAAATCTACTCCTAAGAAAACCTTTGATAGAAACGCTAGGTGGGCCGTGTTTCGTGGCCGCAGTAAAACTGTCATTCGGGGTGTTTGCGAAAGATGTATTGTGAGCATTTCCTGACTACCTTCACCAAGTGGTTTTCCCTTAAAAGTAGATGGAGGGTTGCAGATAAGAAGACGCATTGTGATTCGGAAGTCAGTAAATCTTTGAAAAGTTTTTGAGGGCTGTTGTTTATCTCTTTAAACATCATTGAATAGATTACGGCTTTAAAGGTACTTATACAGTAGCGTAACCCGAATGTTTCTGAGTAAGTGGTCACAACTCAATTGACTCTAATGTGATCTGAAAGCATTTGGTAGATCGACTATTCTTTAGGCTGTAAGACTGCTTATTTTACGCTGAATTGAGTAGAAAAATAGACCTTTAATACCTCCATTTATTGTCATATGACATGAAAGGAGTAAATCATGTAAAAATAATGTATAGCGATATTAAACTGAATTTTTATGCCTGTTTGGGAAAGGAAAAAAAACATCAGACGAATCTAATAATATTTGAAATGAACATAACATGTGAAATGTACATTAAAACGTGACTATTTCAGATGTACATTTCATTTTTTAGCTCCATTCATAGTTGCTCATGCGCACTAAGAGCGTAGCACTTGATAATTTCATTTTTTTTTTTTTTGAACATTCGCACTTTTTTCTCTCTTCATAAGTTGCGCACGCGCAGTAATAGTCGCTACTTCGTTATTTTGGAGATATTTCCATTTTATGTTTATTTTTTTTCACTGGAAGTTTTATAATTTTTAAAATTTTATAATTATTTTCATATATAATTCTTTTCTTTAAAGTAATCATACAAATTTTAATACACCTAAAATTTTACATTATAAATATTTTATATAATAAAAATAATTTTCCTCTATTCGTATAAACTACTAAAACTGGATTTTATTAGTTTCCATATGTTTTAAAGACAATTATTATTTTAAAAATATTAAAAGGAAACAAGAAACTAACAACAAAAATTGAAACTTAGTACATTCGGCACATACTTTTTAAGTTAATCATGAAAGTATGAAATTTTTTCCTGGTAAATAACATAGATCTTCGTAGTTTGGCGGCAGAGGGTGTTTTCAACCCCTCGGGGATAAGACGGACCCATTTGGTGTGTACGGCCCAGCACAGAGATCCTCCCGACATGATGTCTGCCTAGTAATTACAACATACTCTCTCTCTCTCCAGGTGTGACCCCCCCCTCCCTCCCCGCCTCCCCCTAAACCTAAAAGTCTTCACGGCTCTCATGCGTCTAATAAGTGCTGACATGCAGCAGTGGAGTGGAAAGTATAGATCAACATATGACCCCTAGACACGGACGAAGAACGGAGGTTACTAACATTCCATGTATGTTGAGATATAGAGAAACGCAATAGTTAAGTTTATTGTTTGAAGATTATTATCTAGTTCAGGTACTGAGTTTACTTACACTGGCACTGTTGGTCCGTGTCTGAAGACAACCATTAGACCCCTACAGTAATTGAGGGTGAACTCACGGGTTAATCCCCACCTCCCATTCCTCACGCACTATTCTCAATCTTTGGATTTATTAAATGTCCCTAGAAGAAGTAATTACGTCTGTTTTCATGGTTTCTGTTTCTTTCTTTAAGTATTATTGTCATAAATACTTTATTTTCCTTTTAATTCTTATATTTTTGTTTGTTTACTGCTTTTTTTCTGCAAAATGTTCCACCTGCCACTACGGACACACAAATATTGGGATTGATAATAAATGTTTTTGAAGATTATGTCAGTTTTACATAAAATCGACAGCTGAAAAGTAAGAAAAATAGAAATATGTTTTCAAAATCTTATTTTGTAAGCAACTGGATTCAAGACAATTGCGACAACGTTGGTGCAAACAAGTTAGTTCTTTAGCATGCTGAAAACGGACTTAACAGAACTAGACAGAAACAAATTCGCTTGTTCTCAGTGCTTGTTGATGTTAAATAGGATTCATATTAAATGAATTCTTGTGGTGAACATGTAAGAGATGTCTATTCTTCTTCTTCTGGTAATGCTTATCTTATTTCTTTAATATTACGAGATTGTATTATGTATAAAAATCTCACAAATTTCTCTGCATCCAATTGCTGGATTACATCTGAGTAGAAATTGATAATTCTTTGTTGTTAGTTGCCTCTTGCTCATTGGTTCATTTCTGTGCTTTCTGTGATACAATTTATCTGTGCTTTTTATAAGTTCATTGTGGATTTCACAATCAAGACAGTTCATTGTTGATTTCATGAACTTCTGTAAGCTATCCAGGCTATGAAGACAGCATTGTCGATTGCATGAACTTTTATAAGCTTATTATTGAGTTCATGAACTACTGTAAGCTATCGTGGCTATGAGAACAGTTCATTGTTGTTTTCATGAACTCTCTTGAAAGCTCATTGTTGAGTTCTTAAAATCAACAATGAACTTTCTTGATTGTGAAATCCACAACAATGAACTTTTATATGCTCATTGTTGAGTTCATGAGGAGCTTCTGTAAGCTATCCAGGCTATGAAGAGAGCATTGTTGATTTCATGAACTTTCATAAGCTTATTATTGAGTTCATGAACTACTGTAAGCTATCGTGGCTATGATGAGAGTTTATTGTTAATTTCATGAACTTTTTAAAGTTCATTGTGAATTTCACAATGGGGAGAGTTCATTGTTGATTTTATGAACAAAAATTAATGGATTTCAATTGTTTATGAATTGTTAACATTTTTAGTGGAATTCACGCATGAACTTTTCTACGTTATTTCATTTTTACTCTCGTCTGACTATTGGATGTTTTCTGTTAGAATCTTAAACATTTTCCCATGTTTAAAAACTGTATTTTATTTTATGTACTTGCTTATATTTCCCTGAGCTAAATATCCGAAATATTTTATCTATTTTTTCGTTTTTTACGTCAACATTTTTCCTCTAAAAAAATCCTGCCTTCACTGCATCAAGAAAATAACCAGTTATTGTCAGTTTTCTAAGATTCTAATCAAACCACCGTGTACTTGACGTTTTCAAGAATGGCTAGCACCAAACCGACGCCTATATACGGTGTGAACTTCTCATCCTTACAATTCCAGATGGCCGAAGTCCGTGATAATCCAAAGTCTTTTCCGCTGTTGGGCTTATCTGCGTTTTTCATGTCAGTCAAATGCAGCTTTTCGTTAACGGGGGAAAAAGAAAGAGAAGCAAAGGGAATGGGAACGAGGGGACAGAGAGAGACGTTCCATTTCCTTCAAGCTCTTAAGCATCGCTCTTCAGGATGGCCGAAACCAATGCTTGACCGATTCTGAAAGGGAAACAAGAGGGTGATCAGTGAGGTAGAATTCGGTCGACAGCAGAGTGCCAAACACCGCTGAGCCATACACGGAGAATAATAGCGGTGTCATCAAAGATTGATCATTAAATCCTGTGGAATGGTCTTCGGAAATGTACTCAATTAGAAACAACCTCACCGCTCAACCCCTTCAGGAAAAAAACCCACCTTAACAATGTAAGTAAAGCAGCTCTGACAATCTTTGAATACATGATCATAATAGAAAACTTATAGCGCCATCTATCCGAAAAAAAAAACAGCATTCGTTTGATACTAAAAATTTGTATTAATATATAACTAAATAAAATATGTAGAATGAATACCAGATAGATAGAAAGAAAGATGAGGAGAGCAGATGGCCAACACTCCGTTTTCAAAATAAAAAAATAAAAGTGTGTGAACTCGGGAGCGAAGGGAAGTGTACTCAAATAGATAAAGCTGGCGATGTCTGCCAGTCATATACCAATTATAACCATCACCTTCATGCCTGTCTTAGATTAAACCGTCAATAGTTACCCTACGAACAATTTATCAGCGTACCCTTAACCGTGTAATCTCCCTTATTTCTCCCCCCCCCCTGAAACCTCTTAAAGGAAGTACTCAATTAGAGGAAAAAAGACCTGTGTTTAGAGTAATAGCTGTTATTTCGACTTCTGAGTTTAGAAAGACTCAAATAAAAAAAAAAAAAGTCTTTAATTTGGGGGCGTTAAAACGTTTGGAATAATTCCCAATAGGGTGCAATTTACGAGTAAAGCACATTCGCTAAATATAGGGTTGAATAATACGTCTATTTCCTCTTCTGTGATCCCCTTTGGGTGCTTTCTCCCCTTAATTATACTACTGCTTCGTAAGGGGGGTGGAAAGAGGGGAAGGCTTAAGAAAACTTCTTGTACAAATATTTGGACTCAAACTTTAACAAGATTTTAACTCTTAAATCACAGAACAACAATTAAATAAGCGGCGTAGCCGCTAATATATGAATTTTAATCATGTCCGGCAATTATACAAACGAACCTTCCTAATGAGTTGTTCTGTAGTTGTTGTGGAAACTGCTAGTCCCACATGTGTCTTCAGAATGCGCCCTTAAACATAGAGGGAATTGTGAAATTATGATCCTTTTTAATCCGGTACAAATGTGGGCCTAAATGAGGAACCCCGTCTTACTAATACCATCTGCGAGTTTAATAGAGAAAGCAAATAGATGTTTGCTGCATTAAGACCGAGATAATGATTGTCGTGGAAGATTTCAGAAAGCATTTTCTTATTTCTATGGCTCCAAAGTCTTTGCTCGCTTCTTGAAGCATACACGACACCTCTCTCGAGGTAAGTTAGACACACTACAACATTCATTTAAATTACGGACTCATAAGCATGTCTAGAATATTATTATAGCCCTCTTAAACCGTTCCTTTGAAGGACACGTGAATGAATCACGTGAGCAGGAATTGATAATGTATACACCCGTAGGGTGTTTCAACATTACATGTCAAATTCGAAGCCGTATTTCAAGAATGTAACCGACTTTATATAATTGTAAGTCCTCGTTGAAAGGCTGTTTGAATTTTTTTTAAGTTTTTTATTTTATTTTAAAAACTGAAACGTCCGTAGTTCAATCACGATGTAGAATCAGATCAATGTTTATGCGAATTTTAACTCAAACATCTCTACAATATATACACTCAGGTACAAAATATTATGACCACCTGCCTAGTAGTGTTGAACCTTCTTTGGCCAAGATAACCGCTTGCATTGATACGGATGGTGTTCTTCTTAAGGTATTCTTCTTAAGGTTAATATGTCTTCTTAAGGTTAATATGTTCTTCTTAAGGTATTCTGGACCAACGAGCCATCAACCAGTCGAGGTATTGGCATCGACTGGCAGACGCTACGTGCCACATAATCTCACAAATCTTTGGCGGCCACACAAAATGCTTGAATATGTTCTTCTAATCAATGTTCGTGTCAATAGCGGTTGTTATATATATATATATATATTTTTTTTTTTTTTTTCTCGTATGACTTAATTTAATAGCAGTATCAGTGGGTTTGTAGGCTCTCACCCACCTTCTATTTGAAAGTCTATCTACCGTTTGGTTTGATTCTTGAAGGCGATTTTGCCCCAAAGTCGCTAACCTGTAAGATGGGAAAGTACTCATAGTTTCTCCTTGGATCGATAGTTTTAAAATATTTCTTCAAAATGCATATCAGGAGATGGAAGAAAGATCTTATGTTGAATTTAATGTCTTTTCGAGTCATAAAAATTTCCAACGGCGGTTTGAAAGGTTATGAAACTCAGAGATGAGTAACAGAACGTTATAAAATATCTAGACTTGATGCTTCATATTCACTTGCGCTGAAGAGTTAAAGAAATGTGTTGTGCTTTGTGTTCTAGCAAACATCTTTAAAAAGAATTGAAGTAAGAACATGTTTCTCTCTCTCTCTCTAATAATAATAATAATAATAATAATAATAATAATAGAAAATTAGAAAACTGGAGTGCACCTGGCAAAGACGAACTACATGGATTTTGGTTAAAGCATCTAATAAGTCTACACATGATCGAATGGCAGAACAATTTAATTATTTGTAGCAGTTGAAGATTGGATGATATCTGGATGAAAGATAAGGATAAAGGTGCACACCCTAGTAACTATCGCCCAATAACCAAATATGCTTAAGCTGTTCACTGCAACCATAGCAAATTCCCTTACCACTACTTATCAGATAATCAGATTGAACAGAAAGGCAATTTTCAAAAATCCAGAGGAACAAAAGACCAGATCTTTATTAATAAAATGATTCTCAGAAACTCAAAAAGACGAAAAACTAACTTAAACATAACATGGATAGACTACAAGAAAGCATTCTATTCTCTCCCACACTCCTGGATCCTAAAATCACTAAACATATTTGGAATTAGCAAAAACATAGTTTCTTTCTGGATGCTGCTGCTATGAAATCATGGAAAACAACTTTAATAGTGAATAATGAACGATTCCAAGATATCAGCATTAAACATGAAATTTTTCAAAGTGATTCCTTGTCATCATTGCTCTTCAACATTTCTTTGATACTTTTTTCTATGATTGTGAAGAAAACAAAACTTGGCTATGAAATTCCTAAATGTAATATCAAAATTTCTCATCTGTTGTATATGGATGACTTGAAGTTATTTGGAAAATTGGCCCAGCAAATAGACTCTTTACTGAACACAGTTCGTATTTTCAGTCAGGACATCAAAATGGAATTTGGTTTAGATAAATGTGCAATTTTATCTATTAAACGAGGAAAAATTAACGACACTAGCAATTTTAATTTTGATCAAGAGAAATATATAAAAGCAATTTCAGCTGACGAACACTATAAATATCTAGGAATATTAAAAGCCAATGATATTCTCCACTCGAAAGTTAAACAACAGATAGCATCAGAATACATCCAAAGAGTTAGAAATATTCCAAAAACAAAATTAAATGGATTAAACACAATTAGAGCAATGAATTCTTGGACTATACCAGTGATCCGATACACAGCTGGCATAATAAATATTGGACAAAAGAAGACCTGGACAAATTGGACCGCAAAACTAGAAAACCAATGACTATGCATCATGTATTACATCCACGAAGTGATGTTGACCGGTTGTACCTACCGAGAAGAATAGGTGGACGGGGTCTGCTGCAAGTGAGACAGACTGTGGAAGAAGAAGAAATTAGTTTAAGAAGTTACATCGACAATAGCTCTCAGCCAGTGCTTCAAGCAATTACACAAGAAGGCCTTCTAAAAGCAACAGGAAACAAATCTGATTACAAAAAGGAACAACAAAATAACCGATATGTGCGCTGAAAAAATAAACCCTTGAAATGGTCAATTTCTTCAAGATGCTGAGAACAAAATTGACGTGAACAAGTCGTGGCAATGGCTACAATACGGATACATTAAAAAGAAACAGAAGGATTTATTCTAGCAGCCCTAGAACAGGCATTACAAACTAATGCAATCAAAGCAAACATTTTGAACATCAATAATAACAGCAAATGCAGATTCTGCGATCAGAAAGATGAGACTGTAGAACATCTAATCAGTGCCTGCAGCAAAATAGTTCACACTGACTATAAATACTGCCATGATCAAGTGGCCAAAATAATTCATTGGAATGTATGCAAAAAATACGGCTTTCCTACACCTGATAAATGGTGGCAGCATAAAATAATAGAGACAGTAGTGGAAAACGAAACAGCAAAACTTCTCTGGGACTTTAGAATACAAACTGATCGGCATTTAGAACACAACAGGACTGACATCACAATTATCGAACATCGACAGGTTGGGATTATCGATATCACAGTACCCAGTGATAACAACATCAGCAACAAAGAACTGAAAAATTCACTAAATATCGAGATCTGGCAATCGAAGTTGGCCGACTGTGACTTAAACACACCAAAGTCATCCCTATAGTTATCGGTGCGCGTGGTACAACTTCAAAAAAGCTACCCAACTATTTACAGCAATTAAAAATCAATGAAGTGACCCCATATGACCTACAAAAAACTGCATTACTTCCATATTTTAGTCCATATTTTACGACGCTACCTGACGGACTATTCTAAGATTCTTGGGTAGAATCTGAATTGTTCTGTATCACCAGTCAAATTTTTATTTATATGAATATCTTGTTTTGACTGTGTATCAATTATGTGAATAAAATAATAATAATAATAATATCTCTCAACAAAATAGCTAGGGAAAAAAATTCCAAATGAAGTCTTTACCTCTTCATAAATTTCAATAGAACATTCCTGATGAGTTGCAACAATGGTGAAACAGTTATTTATGAAGATGATCAAATGCATTTGGCGATAAAGATCTCAAAACTCCCCCCCCCCCCCTTTTCAAACTCTATTAACCATATGTGTCGAGTTTGTTGTCTAGGTTCTGATTTTTTTTTTTTTTTAATTGGCACAGCAGTAAGGACATGTTCTCTCTAATAATAATATTTCACAACAAAATAGTGGAGGGGGAAAAAGTCCAAATGAAGTATTTACTTACTAAATTTAAATCGAAACTTCCTGATGAGTTGCAATGTTAATGAAACAGTTATTTATGATAAATTTCTATGGTTTTATTTAATTGATGCTCCGGGTTATTTTCTTACAGAGGACGACAAAATACGAATCCTTTCTTGTGCATTTATTATAATACGGGGCACTTCAACCGTACTTGAAGTGCGTCTATAGTTGAAAACTCAAGCAAGGAGAAAATTTTTTCTTTTTAATTGAAGAAAGAGCTCAAAAGAATTTCCTCTGCCAAATACAATTAGAGAAGTATAATGTCGACATGATTGGCTCGATAATTTGATTATTTCTTGTGATCCAGTGGCAGATGGAAATGGAGAAAATTAATCAAGAAAAACCTACTTCATGCGACGTTCATTTAGAAGCCTTCAGGCTACAATTGATTAAATGTAGAATCTCATTCATTATACAGTTCACCACCGAGCTTCATTACTTGAATGTTTTTTCTTTCTTTTTTTTATTGTATTTTCTTCTTTTGTTTATAACTCATGAATTAGAAATGTGTAGACAGACGAGCATTCATCTTTGAATGCAGGAAGACTCAATAGCTTTACGTGTAAGGCGCCTTTGGAAGCGAAGAAGATCTGTCAGACACAATCAAAAGCTTTACGCACAAAGAGATGGCCTTCTTCTCGCTTTAGACAGCAAAATAAAAACCGAAATTTAAATAAAGAGAGAGGAAATGAAAGAGAGAAAAAATGAGGTGCGATTGAACGTTGAAGAGAGTTCAGAACTTTTCACTATTGAATCTGTAAAATTATCAATAGAAAGGATTAAGATTGAGTAATCCAAGCACGTAACATAGCCTTGTATTTGCAAAGGCTATTCTCCTGCTTAATTAATGAAAACTCCAAGTATTGGCCTTGTTCTTTTTGCAAGATGATTTAGTATTACCCAAATAGAAATGGACTATTGACAGCATTTGCTCTCTGTGTACTAATGAATACGATAAATAATCAGAGCAGCGGCGCACTCAGGATTTAATCTTTGGGGGGGGGGGGGGGGAGTTCAGTAGACGATTTGAGAATACACACTACGCATTGCATACGACCTATCACTGAGCATCTGCAATGATCGCCAATACATGATACCCGTGATCTATTCTGGCCCGGCTGGGGCAAACCAAGTAGAGCTCGGTCCGCCCGAACGCTACCCCGTTCGCCTTGCGTTCCCGGCGGCCGTGATTTCCGACAGCTATAGGGCATTCCCACCTTATTGTGACCGCTTATTCATAAGTAGTATAGGAATAGAAGACACGACACAACATAAATTTAAAAAAAATGAATTTTAATTAGGAAAAGATGTTTGGAAAATTTTGTAGTGTTTTTTTTTTTTCTTTTTCTTTTTTTAGGGTGGAGAGGGCCCCCCCCCCAGGCCCGTGCCCCCAAAATGATGTAGGGGAGCCCGATGTACAGGAGTGGGAATGTGCTTTTATTATATCCTGGGGTTCTGAGCTTTCACTTCGATCGCCAATCCCGTAGGGAGGCAGATCCCTAGCGGTCATTACCAATTTTTAGTGACCTATGGAGGTCATTGATGGTTTTTCATACAACTGATGATTCTGAGTCGCTGGTGACGTATGGTCTGTTCTGATCACTCAGTGTTTAATGTAAATTTTGCTTACATAGTCATGTTTTTATGTATTCCAAATGTCTATTTCAAATCTGTTTTTGCATTCACGTTGCCTTTTCCTAAGCTTTTCATTATTTTTATTCGTAGCTCAGTAGACGAAGCCCTGTGGTCGGAAAGACCAGGGTTCGATTTCCCCTCCATGACGTGAGGAACCTTTTTCTGGTCTCTTTCGACTAAAGGTGAGTTAACCGGTCTCATACGGAGGTGGAAGGTTTTTTCCTTCTGGAAATTCGAGTTTTTCGTGCCGTCAGGCTCAACCGACAAGTCGGTTGGGATCACACGCGTAAGGGCGCATCCTGTAAGAAGACCGCCCTCAAATAGATGGGATAAGATACAAGAGAAAGAAGATCTTGTAAATTCAGTATAGTATGAATACACAGTATAATATCCGACACAGCAATAAATAAATAAATAAAATGATAGGAAAGAAGTATACGATCTTATTTCCAAATGATAATAGCTGTTATAATAATACAAAATAAATTCGTAAACTCATTAACAAAAATCTTCAGCGGAACTCCATGGCCTCCTCTTTCCCCCCCCCCCCCCCCCGTAATCATCATAATATTGGGGACTTTCAAAGACATTCATATTCAGCCTGCACACAATTTCACACTCGTGAATTATGAGACCACTTGCTTCGTTATTATATTTGCATAATCAGAATATCATTTGTGTGATGGAGGTGACAACAGCTTGGAAGAGGTATCCGTCGACTTCCTAATGACTCTCCTGGAGATGTTCCCAAAGGTATATTAATATGTACATTGCAGAATAATACGGTGAACTATTTACGTGAACAAGACTTAACTCCACAACTCCACTTATAGAGCAGTTATCAGATTAAAGATCGTGTAAAGCCAGTTCCTATGGTATTATCGTATTGTGTGTAATTACTTGCCATATATAATCAACAGTTATTTCTTGATGTTCCGATGCGGATGGATTATATTGTTATGTTGGTATATAAGCCATTATATTACATCAATTCATTCAATACAATACTAATACTTATCTGATGTTCATTATTTATATATTAATCCCGATATTTCTTTTTATATTACGATAAACTACCTCAGCACAACTACAAAATAGCATTACAATTGTTGAGCTGTTATATTGTTGAAACACGCTTCTAAGTGACATCTGGTGAGCTGTGTTTGAACTACGTTAATCTGGCCTTTGATCTGCTTCTCATCTGTGTTTCTATCTGCTATTATTGCTGATTTCAGTTGTTACACGGAATTAGAGATGTAGATGCTGTCGCGAGCGTTGAAGCAGTACTGTATTAGAGACATTTGATACGAATCACAGTAATAGCGTACTTTGCCAGATCGGAGTTTTCCGTATGGAGGTAACGAAATCCCCATGGGGGTTCCTTCGTTTGCCCAATGTACAGTAGGCCCTCGGGAGATTAATATTCTAAATATTGCGTATCAGCAAAGTATTTGTATTAAATGAACATTGTAATAAATTATCGTTATCACAGAAATATGTATAATGACTTTAAACAGCAAAAGTTTAAAGGTAACTGGAAAATGCCATTAATTGCTTTTGATTACAGTAAAACGGAGTTATCCGCGAGCTGTTTGTTGGCTTGTACAAACTGTGTTTGGATGATTCACACAAAAACGTTATGGCATTGAGTCGATTATACCAGTGGTATTGTGTCAATGAATTGTGCGTGATTCTGTCAGTTTTTTGGAGAGAAAAAGGCCATCGATCCCCATATGAGATAGACCAACTCACCTCCAGTTTATTTATTTAAACCATTGATTTAATTAAATATAATTTTTATTTTATTTTTTTAAATGTTGATTTGAAGAAATGTAGGGGGGGGGGGACAAGAAACCGAGAGCTGAGTCTGGGAAGACGTCCACTATATGAGAATCTCATAGTGATAATACATCTGTAGACTCTTCAGTTCTACGTTGATAAAAAACGAGCTGTTTTTATTATTATTATTATTATTATTATTATTATTATTATTATTATTATTATTATTATTGTGTGACAGAATTCCATAGAGTACTGTGTTGTCATGGGATGACTATAGTGACAGGAATAGGCGCCAGGGCAGTGGATCTTGAGCAGTGGCGTCACCAACATATTAACATTGAAGGGTTCTAAAATTCTATGCAGCAGCTGACTTTTTTTAAGTGGATGTGAGCTGTTTTTTCTTCTATACCTAATATAAATATGTATTATTATTATTATTAAGGTAGGAGGTCAATTGAATAAATTCATATGGAATAAGAGACAAATTAGTCAGAACACTAAATTAGCTGTATACAAGACAGTGTTCAAACCAGTTTTAACTTATGGATCTGAGAGCTGGGTCAGAAGTAAAATACTTGACCAAAGACTAGAGACCACAGATATGAGAGTCCTGAGAAAGATTAGAGACGTGAACAGATGGCATCAATGTCAATATCATATTAAAAACGAGGATATTAGGAAAGAACTTGGCATTGTCAGCATCCAGGAATATGTGGACAGAGCTAATCTCAGGTGGTATGTCACTTAAACAAGTGTTCTCTGCCAGGTTGGCAGGAAAGAGACCCAGAGGAAGACCAAGATATAGGTGGATTGATATGGTACAAAGGGCCTTAGACGATAGAAATATAAGATCTGATAATGTTGGAGTCTTGACAAGTATCAGACTGATTTGGAGGAAAATTGTAGATAGGAAGTTAGTAATGATGTAAATTTTTCATGTAGTACTATCATATCCTGTACACCCCTTGAGGGTACATGGCAGGAATTTGATGATGATGATGCATATGGGTACTATGAGAATTCTACTCCAATCATCTGGAATTCATCCCGCTATCTAGGCCTTATTTTTCTCAATAGAAATTTTTTTTTTTTTTTAATTACCGTATATGTCGGCGTATAGGAGACCAGTGTATAAGACGAGGTCTAAATTTTAGGCTATTTTTAGGTTTTAAGCTTATGTCGGTGTATAAGACGATCCCCCAATTTCTTCTTCCTTGTATTAATGCAACGTTAGGTTGTTATATCCTTTATTTTTATATTTATGCATATCAGTTATTTTTTTTGCATAGCATAGATTTAGTATTTACGCGAATTATCCTAATTAAAAGTGATTACCCGCAATTTTAATTGATTATTAATTTTGCATTTTTTTTTTAATTTTAAGATTATTAAAATTGTTATCATTTAAAATCATGGAACCAGCAACAAAACGAAGAAAGTATGAAGCTCGATTTAAAATAAGGGTAATTGAAATGGCAAAGCCAACTAATAATTGTGCTGCTGCAAGAAAGTTTGAAAATGTGCGGCTAGAACGGGGATCACCCGATGGCGGCAACTGGAAAATGACGTTGTGGAATGGGTATTCCGAAACAAAGGCAGAATGGTTATCTTGTTACAAGAAATATGATTGGAGCATATGCACTAAAATATGCATTTTAGACGCACTGAAATGGTCAAGATTGAATCCGGATGAAAATATAGAATTTCAAGCTACTTCAGGATGGTGTAATCGTTTTATGAACAGAAAAAATCTAGTAATACGACAATAAGCGAAAATTGCTCAAAAACTACCACTAGACATCTGCTTGAATTTAAAGATCACATGCGAGAAGAGTGGAATAATTGGATGTTGACTGGTGAAAAATCATTTACAAACGGTGGAGCTATGCGTCACTTGATATGTTGTGCAATTTTGTGATCAAAGCATAGAATAAAGTAAAAGTAGAGACTGTAACAAAATCATTTAAAAAGTGTATCTCTAATCTTATGGATGGTACGGAAGATGATCTGTTGTGGGACACTGAAAACGAAATCAATTCACCGGATTCGAACTGGGATCCATATGACGATCATTTAAACAATGAATCTGAGGAACTATTTTCAATAGGTGATGAAGAAAATTAACATGAAAATTGAGGTTAATAATTATTATTTGTTTTTAACTTACTTTTATTGTAATAATTTAAATACATTTATGTAACAAAAATTAATCTGATTTGTTTATAAACACTGCCTATTTTCTTATATAACGATGTATTGTAACTACGTAAATGTTCATCCAAGAAATTAAGCTTCTCTTTTTATACTCGCCGTAGTATTTGAGAGTCGTCTTATACGCCAACATATACGGTATATCTGACAATGTTGGAGTCATGACAGGTAACAAATTGATTTGGATGAAAATTGTAGATAGAAAGTTAGTAATGATGTAAATTTTTCATGCAGTACTAGCATATCTTGTATATCCCCCTTGAGAATACATATCAGGAATGTGATTATTATTATTATTATATCTTCTGTTACAGCAAAACATCATTAAACTATACACTCTCGGAACACTGGTTTTGAGTTAGAATACAACAGTGCATTATATATATTCTTGAGGGAGGATGATAAAATTAGTTTAACTAATTTTAGTTTATTGGATCCTTGGACGCCTATCTACACTTGCAGCTTTCAACATGGAACGTAACATAAATATATTTACCCCGATGGAGGTCTAAGGGCTACCATCCTCCTAAAAGATTTATTATAGAATGTGTGGGGGAGATTAAAAAAAAAAGCTGTATAAGCTAAATATACAGAGAATAAAGCAATATATATATAAGAGAGAGAGAGAGAGAGAGAGAGTAAAAAATGATCGTATATAATGCCATAAGCTTATAGTCACAGATGCGACTTTAGCTGAAAGGATTACGTGTTTGACTAAAATCTAAAACCAATATTTGTTTTCCGAACATGGGGAGGTGTATGGAAAACGACAGATCATTACCAATATTGTTACCGCCAAAAAGAAAAAAAAAAAAAAAAAAAACATTTTTATTATTCCGTATTTTTTTTTTCTTTCAAAATCAGAACCGCAGTTGTCAATAAAAAACATAAATAAGCTTGTGATATGACAGCAGGAGCTATGCTGAGGGGTAACGCAACCCAGCCATTTGTCACCCACGTAATATATATCAGACAAAGACATATTTTATGTTTAGAGAGAAGAGCAGGCCCAAATACCCCTTACTCCAGTCATTTGTGTAACCAAGAAAAAAAAAAAAAATCTGTCATCCTATTTTGGACCCTAAAAATATGTCGTTTTTAATGTATTATTTTGCTATCCTCTCCAGTGATAAATTGACTTCAGTACGCTCTGTTGTCTTCGATGCTTGATTGTCAAGTACTAGTTTGTTCGGCACCAAAAAGGTGATTTATGATAGAATTTCCCAGTAATCATTGCGCGCTCAATCAATCTATCACCATCATGACACAGAACATTTGCGAAAACCTATGCACCCGATGTCTGGGAGAACATATATGGGCCATAAATCAATTTTATTGAAACGTTCATTTTGTTGAAGAGCAAATACAAAGCTTTGGATGCATGACTTAAATGGTACACGTCTTCATTGGGTGTAATATACACAAGCACGCACAAACCGGGCTAGTTACACTTTACAAATATTTCTTCTTTCAGTCCATCTGCGTTCTTTTCATCGGTGATTGTTAGAGAGAAAGAACTCTCCCCCCCCCCGCTCCCTCTTTACGTCTGTCAAACAAAAATTAATTATAAATGCCTAGTAGCGAGATTAACGATTTATTTCTTCTCGATATGTAATTATGTATAACGAACTATGGACATCAACAATAAATAATGGTTAAAAAAAATATTTTTTTTAATAGCAATAAAGATTTTAGTGCTGTGTAGTTGTGTTTAATGGGTAATTAGAAACAAAAGTGCGTAATATTAGCACTTTTAAGCAGGCTAAATTAACTACCTAAACGAGAAAATCACTGTTGAATGTCGAATTAAGCATCTTTATGTCT
The DNA here is from genome assembly GCF_054136105.1 of Typopeltis vanoorti. Lineage (NCBI taxonomy): Eukaryota > Metazoa > Arthropoda > Arachnida > Uropygi > Thelyphonidae > Typopeltis > Typopeltis vanoorti. Next base: position 72,171,200 of record NC_143568.1, on the reverse strand, counting down.
TATTTAATTTAATATTTCCATAAAATGTTCTTAATTGTTTTTTTGAAAACATTTGTTACCCACACGAAGCTGAGGCTTTTGTGACATTATTCCCTATATAAGTAAGGACTGGCTTAAAGGAGCAAAACAAGAATGCTTTTCATCTTCCCCGTTATCTGTAGAGGGCAGAGATAAGGTGTTATTGAGCTATTAAAGCTCTGATCATGGCAGAAGGGTAACGGCAATAGCCGAGCCTCAGAACTTCATTGCCATATATATATATATATGTTAAGGTAAAGCCGTCTCTAAAAATTCGGATGATCCCTAGGCCACTCAATCGTGGGCGAAAGACCGTCCATCTCAGCGTTGGCTCCACTCAGTGATGGCCTTCCACCCACACGCCACCATCGCTCATATTCCAAAGAAAAGCATTCACCAACAAAGTCCCTCATCGGGCCGTGCCGGAAAACACTTTCCTCGGAGACTCAAATTGCTCCCTTAAGGCAAAAAAAATCTCGAATCCCTGCGCCCCAGGGGGTAACAGTAACGTTGTCCTCACCTCCGTTAACTCGAACCTCAGTTAAACTTCAGTGGTACAGCATTGCCATCTAGTGCCCATACCCACCAAGGGTATGGATTAATAAAGATTAATAGATTAATCTTAATCACGGTCAATTCAACCTCCTTCCAAATCATGTTGACAGTCATATAAAACTTATATTTTCATTATATGTAATTTAAACTGGTGTGTTTGAATAATGGTAAAAGATTCTGAAAAACAAAAAACAAAAAAACATATATGACTAATTTTCTTTTTAACAATTTTTTAGAAAACTTCCTGCAGTGTTCAGTCACTTCAATCTGTTTTGATAACTGTTTATTTTAAAATAAGAGCAACGTATTCTAATTACAAATTTCCGTTGCATCAACCTTGTTTCTTATTGCCATTCAGCTATTTGCAACCATTGGAATATTTTAAAGTTTGGACACACAGTGAGACAGATAGACAGGACGGCTAGATTAACAATTATACACAAGGAGCACATTTGTTTCTATTCATACATTGGCCCATTGTATCGTGGTCGGTCGATAACACTAATTCTCTCTCTCTCGGAGGCCATTCATATGAAAATGTCAGAGTTAGAGAGGAAAATGCTTTGGACCGTAATTACTTGTACTGTATAAAGGAGACATACAGGATAGGAATTGGGCGGGGGGGGGGTTAATCTCACATGAATTATACAGCATTTGCAACAGCGTGACAGACTTCTAACATACGATTGGTCTGTAAAAGAAAACCGCACCATCGGAATTGTGTGGTCTGGTTAGGAGTCAAAGTGTGCCGACACAAAGAGCAGGTAGAGACGTAAATGAATAGAAATAGCCTTCTGTATTTCATAGTCGTTTAATCCGTTGGAATAGGCGATCCTTGGTGGGCAATTTAAATGATAAAATATTATTTAAGAATTCGAAGAGTTGGTCATTAGGCCTAACAATTATTAGGCTTAATAATTGTTAGGCCTAACGATAATTAAGCCTAACAATTATTAGGCTTAATAATTATTAGGCCTAATATCTAAACTTTCGGTGGAATATTGGATTTTTTTTTCCATATTATTCTCGTTTTTTATCTGAAATGCATTTTAACACGGCCTTACATAATTCATATTCATGTGTAAAAAAAAAAAAAGAAAACCAGATTGTTTCCGTGCACACATTATTTTTTTATGTCAAAATTCCAGCATCTTATCTTTTTTTTTAGCGCATATTCAGTTTGCAGCGAACGTAATAGCCCACAACTGTTCTTAAAAGTGCATCTAAATCCTCCGGTTCCACCACCTAACCACTTGCTGTAGCCTCAATGGCCGTGACATTAGTTTGGCTTCAGCCTACTCCGACCAGACATCCCTGTCAGACCCTCCCACCTGGTCCACAGAACCCTGTCTGGCTTGACGGTTCTCTGTCTATAATTACAGCTCACCATCAGCTGACTAATTTCCGCCATCAATCTCTGTGACAAATGGCTCTAGGAATTCAGCACACCCTCTCAGGCAAACCTTAATAAAGAGCCTATTTGACGAAGCACATTACTCTCTGGTGATGTGAGAATGTCAGGTAGACGGCAATAGAGCTCTGTTTTGGGTGGATTGCAACAATGAAAACACAACGTGAGCACAGCTCCCACGTGTCAAGGGCTCCAAGTAATGCAACGAGTCTCATAGTCAGCTTCGTATGTAAATAATGTTCCCTTCAACAGGATTTTCATAGCTTACCGTAGCTGACACCGGGAATATTAATTTACGAAAGATGACGTTAATGACATTCCCATAGAGACGATTGCATCATCCTTACAGAACTATTTCAATACATTTAGGAAACTTAAGGAAAAAAACTCTTAATATACATTACTATTAACTTCACTCTAAGGATTTCCAAAGGCTGATTTATAATCTAACAAATAAGAAAAACTAATTGGTGTATCCAAATATTTCGATATAAAAACTTTTTTTTAGTAAAAATTTTTATTTTTTCTTTAATTTTAAAATTAAAAATAGATTTCCCAATTTTATTTAAATGTTTAACTACATTTAACTTGTCTAGTTACTATTATTCTGAATAAATTCTATGTACTCGCTTTTGCATACCTACTTTAAATTCAGAATTAATAATAAAAACATTGGCTTGTTTTTCATATATTTTATTATAGAAAACATGTAGCCGAATATACATGAATTCTTTAAGAATGTCAATAAAAAGAAATTTTATGGAATTTTTAGATTTTATCCTGACCCTAGAGGAATAAGAAAAAAATCTGTCCAGAGCCAATCGTGGACCTTTCTCCCCCCCCCCCCCCACCCCGAAGTACTTTATAGTCAGAACAGGCAGACACGCCAATGTATGAATACTCTGGCTTTTCATACAGATCGTCTGTAGCATGTTGGTGTCCCCCCCGCCCCCAATCAAACTCAATAAGAAGCGCTATGACTTCTTTCTCTTTTCAGCAAAAGTGAGTGATTCTCAGCCGTTCAGTCGACTTGTTTGCCGATCCCGGCAGCATAAGCATTCATGGACCTTCTATACTGTGAAGCACGTTTCTGATTTCGCATATTTGCAGCTTCTGACGTTTGAAGTCTTCGCTCTCTCTCTCTCTCTTTTATTTATTTTTTAATCTCAATCTCGTGCACGAAAAGTTGGGATAGCCTGCGGATAACATAAGCCAAGAATGCTTCTATAGAATGGTCTTGCTCATGCCACTTCAGACCTCCAGTAAGCATCCGCTATCGAACGACTCATATACGTACATACATCCCTGATAGGATTCTAAACCAGAATCTGTTGGTTGCAAAGTAAATGAGCTATCCATTCGTTCACCTAGCCATCTTTAATGCCGTTTTTCTTAGAGAAAATTCGGTTTTTCATCCCTAAAAAAACAGACAAACCGATCTGAAGAACGCGCACATTAACAGACGTAGCATACGGGCCTAGTTGAGTTAGTTGCGTCGATTTAATTCAGAAGAACAATATCTTTAGTGGTCCAGATTATAATGATCTTAAACATGATAGTCAAAAGAATGTTGTTTTAATATTCTCGTTCTTTTTAAAGGTGTTTCAAAAATTCACATCGTTCTCTCTATCCATTCTTATAGGAAGGTCATAAAAGCCATACTTTAGTAATCACTTCCAATCTGCTTTTCATATTCAAAGCTAAACGTCGTTAAATATTCGTATTTTTTTTTTTTTTTTTATTCTAGCGTGAAATGAGTTCCGTCGTATAACGCAGTTCACCCACGTCTCAACTTTCCTCCACTCTAAACCATAATTCGTCAGGAGATATCACGTGATACGTATCTATCCTGGAGCAAACAACTTTCCCTATTTCACACTGCTAATAAATAGGTCTTCCGTCTAAGTCTGTTGTGATTACGCTAATGTTCCCCGCGAGATGTTACGAATTCCGCGCATACACCCCCCTTCCTTTCGAGTGACCTGCAAGTTTCTGCCTCTGATTACAAACGGCTTAATTATTCAGGATTTGCTTTTGCTCTGATTGCAGCCTTCCGGCTTGATGAGTAGCGTGTTTTGAGTCCGGACTTAACCACTAGTAATGTGGGGCTACGAAAGATTTAGCCACGTGCGAAGTGTGCAACCAAGTTGGTTCAGTAAATCAGCTGATTCCCTTTTTCGTCTAAATGAAGTTCGTCGGTCTCATTTATGGGTATTCACATCGAACACAAAAGTCATAAATTGTCCTTTGTGGAAAATTAGTTCCTTCATTGCCGTCCTGAACATTTTAGTTGATACCTCAATGCAGGAAACAATAAATTCCTTGTAATACTTGAAATCGACAAAATAATGTATATTTCTCTTCAAGATCAAAAAATGTATATTTCTTTTCGGGATGCATCAATTGATGTATGTTTCTTTTTTTTGAGATGCATTAAATAATGTATGTTTCTTTTCGGGATGCATTAACGATGTATATTTCTTTTCGTAATGCACAGAATAAAATGATTTTGATTAACTACTAGTGAATGAAAATAACTGAAATATTGCGAAATATATTCTTATTGTGAATCTGAAAGATATTTCAGATTCACAATAAGATAAAAAAAAATCCTATAAAATTCTCCATATGTAAACAACCAACAAATTCTGTTCGCAATGTAAGAAACAAATAAATTGATTTAAGAGTCATGTGTAGGAAAGAATAAAATAATTTGGATTTTTTGAAGAATAAATTAAGCATTTTTATTATTTGGGTTATGATAAAAGAAACTAACATATCGCTTCCATATCAATGAAAAACTGCGTTGTTTATGATTTTTATTTTATTTTATTTTTTTATAAAGATAAGTCTTATAAACTCAAGGAGTGTACAGTAGCGAACAAATTAATCCAGACACTCACATTTTAAAGAAAAATTTTAATTTCGCAAGATAATAAGTATAAAAATTAAACTCAAACTTTACCTAATAATTTATGTGCTCCTCTATTCCTAATAAGTTCATTAATTCGCTTAGGGATGGACTTTGCCAACGTAGAACACATTTTTGTTATTTCTGCTATTAGATGTTGTGATTTTTGAGGAACTCTTTCACTTTTGTTTGAAGTGTGCCATGGAGCGAGATCCTGTTGGAAGATGAGCTCTTTGTCTTTCTGGATCTTTTTTAGCTGGGTGTTTAGGAGCTTGTTGAAGGTGGAAAAGAGGTTTTCTCAGCCGCTGATTTGCGAACATAGCGTGCTCACTCTCCTTGTATAGAGAAACGGCTCTCGTCTGAGAATATGACCTTCTTCCACTTCTCAACAGTCCAATCTTTGCGCACTTTTGCCCACTGGAGCTTATTTTTCTGCATAATTTTCGTCAAGGGTTGTTTCTTTTCAGGTCTGTGAGCAGTCCCTGAGCACTCCCTGCTTCCAACAATCTGCGACGGACTGTGAAGTCAGAAAAATCTCACTAGCTGCCAAGTCTCTATTTAAATCTACAGCGGACAATCTTGGATTAATTTTGCTTTACGTAAACTAGTAAATGATCTTGAGTAAGCGTAGTTTTCCTTTTTCGCCCAAATTTTCCTTTTTTGTCAGGTGGGAAGGTACCTGTCTCCCTAAACCTCTTTAAAATCGCTTTAGCAGCCCAAACCAACACCACGCTCATCAGCAATTCGTCTTTGAGTCACGGACCTGCGCCGAGAAAGAATATTGTTGAATGCTTTCTTGGAGATGCATTTTATAGCTACACAAAATGAATAAAACACCACGAATGTCAACTTGTTACACTATTAAACATGCACAACACTGTTGATAAACATCGTAGAGATGGTTAAACAACACTCGACCAAAATACTAAACTAAAACTAAATCCAAAATTTTGTGAACTGAAACAAAAACTGAAAATCCGGCTTGTTAGGATTAATTTGTTCGCTACTGTATAAGCTCGTCAAAAGAAAGCTTTTGAAGACATTCATTCGGGATTCGAACCCTTAGCCTTTGCATTAACAGACAGTGATTATCTACCTACCGAAGCCGGTGGTAACTCAGAGAAAATGGAAATAATTATAGGAATATAATCTTTTTTACAGTAAACATAAATATTAATATCATTAAATTCGATCCTAAATAAACGAAATAGCTGTTTTATTTATTTATTTTTTACTGATAAAACTATTTATATCGTATTTAAACAAATGTAACAACACTTTTGTGCTTTAAGATCATCTAAATTGTGCGTAGCAGTCAAGATTTTGCTTGACATTTGCACAAATTTTGGAAGGACACTGACACAATCGCTAACGAACTAAGATTACGTCGAAAAAAAACAAAATAATAAAACAGAAACCTGTTAAGACATCCTAACTTGCGGATGTACAAAGATACATCAAAAATCTTTACACTTTAAAATCTGCAGCTCACTGTCAGAATCGATTCGAAGTGAACGCGTCAAACGACGGTAGTAGAATAGGTCATCTCGACTCCGCTGATAATATCGACCCTGGTAATGAGGGGCAGGAAATTACGGAGATAATCTTGAAGCAGGAAAAGAACAGAGGAATGTAGATAAATTCCGAGAACCCAAAGACGATGATTACAGATACCTGTCAAAGCACTGCGACTTTATAAAGCGACCTCTGCTGTTAGAAAGTGTAATTAATTTTTCTTTTTTTTTATCCCCGTTTAAAGTGTGATCAGTGCAAAAAAAAAGTGTAAATGAAGCATAAAAAAAAAAGGGAAAAGGGTTGTTGCTTAGCAACTATGAGATAATGTTGTTTTAAACAGTAAAAGTTTGTACATAGTTGATGGATTAAAACGCGAAATGCAATTTTCAGGAAGTCTCGATAGCTTCATAAAACCTGCACTTTAGTACACGCGACTTTAATCTTTGATATCTTTTCTTCCCCTGCTTTTATTTCTTTTAAAAGACAAACCAACAACAAAAAAGCATCCTAGATGAAAGAAAAAGATTGTACATCTTAAAAAAAAAAGGGCATTGCGTCGTTATCATAGTTCTTATGTTAATTTTTATCAATACTACAACAACATTAGGATAGCAATTACAATTATTCATTGTTGGAAACTGCTGCACCAATGAGAAATCAGTCGTTTGGTATGCCAGCATGTACATTTCTTTCACTGAACGCGAGTTTGGTTCTCGCGCACACATCCACGCGCCACCTTGTCCATTTCTTTCTTTCAAATAATGATTGAAATCAACTTCTGTATTTTACCTTTTTTTTCTTCTTTTTTTTTTAATTTTTCGTTATCTCGTTCAAGGAAATGTACATTTTTTTTTTCGTTTGGAAATAAACGCAGTTCAACAATTGAATTTAGCTTGTTAGTCATTTAAATAAATGGAATTATTCAAATGTTATCATGGAAATTTAAATATCGAGTTTGTTGGAAAGCTGACGACTTTCTATTTCAAAAATTTTCGTAAGCCAGTCAGCATTTAAAAGCACCATCAAACAACAAACATTTTACTGGGTGCGTGTTAATAATTTTTCGCCAACGAAATTATATTTAAGAAATATCACCGTTAGTTCATTATAAACTTGGGCATTACGCCATTGAATTATGATTGCTCAGACAAACGACGTTGTCTCTTGTTAATGTAGTTCGTAAGGTTTTTATATTTAGTAGGTCTGGCAGTCTTTTATCTGTGCTTCAGTCCTTAATTGTCTCCCGTCTTGTGGATACAGATAAAGTCATCAAGAGTGAAGTACTTTCACTAATAAGAAGGTACGATGGGGGAAAAAAAATCTACCAATAAAAAAAGGGGGGAAAAAGCAAAACTTAAAAATTTATCGGAGCAAGAGGGAGACACAGTGGTTGTTTCTCTCACGTATAAGTCTTATCAACCGCTGTAGACCCTGTACTTGGATTCCATTCTTTTGTGGACATCAACTACAAGTGGTTTCCCCCATACCCCCCCCAGACAGCGTTCATCGAACAAGCGACTATTATATCGATCGACAGACTTCTCATCCCCCTGTTTTCCTCCTCCACAGTCCCTCCCCTATCCCAGATTTCCCCCCGTTCACTGAAGTGCTTTATCTAGAAAACTCATAGGGGAGAAGTCGCTGATGGGGACCACCCTCCACCTTCCGGTCATTAATTTATCACACTAGAAGATGCTCCCAGTTTATGAAAGAAGATGGAATACCCACTGACCGAGAACAATGGACGTGTCAAGAGCAGTGTTGGCACAACAGCGCTATATAAAGAAGTGCAGATGACACGCTAGATTCAAACTGCAGTCCTGTCCTTATTAAACTTTGTCTGGTAATCCTAGGTAATTAGCTTTATCACGGATGCCACGCTAAACAACATGTGCCTCTCATGCTTATTGTGAGAGGGGAAAACTCTCATATTTACACAACCTCCTTTGTAGAGTGCACATTTCACGTAGTAGAAGATGTGATTTGTGTCATCTGTAATTATTCTAATTTGATAAAGCAATGAGTGGACGAAATAAGTTCTCCTAGGTTCAAACTGGAATAATAGACCTCGCCAAAATAATTCTCAAACTGAAAAATTTCGGTTTTGCATATCTATGAAGTGTTTTTATAGCATTCAAATTAAATTAGTCGAGGTGAACTAACTGGGTCAAAACCCAAATACTTTGATCAACTAAATCACCAATGTTAAAATACCCGTATGTAATCTACTAAAGTATAGAGTCATAAAGCTTTATTTTGGCATAAGTAAAACATTATAATGAGACATGTTATAGATCCATTTATATTTTATGGCCAATATAGAAAAAACTTTAAAAAGGTTTTAAACTTTAACCTAATTCATGCATTATTTAAATTAAGGGGATATTAAATCCCACATTGTTTTAAAACCGAATAAGAAACTCAAAGATTGGAATCAGACAATTGTAATTGAATGATGGTGTTTTATCAAAGAGTATGTCTTCCATAGGCCCTGGGAGAGAATGGCGCTTGTTATGGAAGTTGTCTAACATCTGCTGGCATTTGTTGTTTTGTGTACTCTACACCACCATGTGTAATAACAAGGACCTCTATTGCATCCCCATGTCTAATAAGAATGGCTTGTATTGCATGGGTCTCATGTCTACGAAGAAGGACCTCAATTGCACCATACAACCCCATGTCTAATAAGAAGGGCACCACTTGCATGACCACGTCTTCCACGCAACGAGTGCAACTTGAGGACCCGGGTCGAGCCCACTTCCTGTTTCCAATCTTTGAGTTTCTTATTCGGTTTTAAAACAATGTGGGATTTAATATCCCCTTAATTTAAATAATGTTTATATCGCCGAAATGAAGCTTATTAGCTCTTTATATTTAAGTAGCTAATTCATGCATTTGGTCTCTCTGCCCAAGAGCCCGTATGTATCCACATACGGGTTCTTGGGAAGAGCATGTCTTTTAAAAAGTGCAAACCAAGACATAGTCTCATAAGTCATAAGTTATATTCATTTTTTCTATATTTGACTATAAAATATGGAGGGATCTATAATATTCTGTATTCTAGTAAAAAAAAAAAACTTACTTATATGCTCCTTCTGGGTAGAATTTATGCCTTTTTTTTGTACAAACTAAGAAAGTCTATGCCGAAAAATATATTTTCATATATATTCATATTCATAATATGTTTGCATATCTCGGGTAAATTTCAAAATTTTTTTTTACATTTAGCTATAAAATATAGATGGATCCATAATATTCTTTACAATATCAACATACCAAACGTTTATAAGAAAAAAAAAAACACGAATTTACTAAAATACCAGTATCTAATAAGAAATAAAACACGAATTTATTAAAATACCAGTATCTAATGTTATTTAGAATTGCTTGGCTTACATCCGCTGGATGTCTCTGTCATCGGTTGCTGGTTTGTAAGCTAACAGCAAGCGATATTTCCCTAAACATCTATTTTTCTTTGCGGCTCTACTTTCCCTTCATTTCACTTAAGTTTTTTTCCGGTTTTTTTTTTTTTTTTTGGATAAAGTTATATGAGTGTGGAAAGTACATTTTGTGTGGTGTAAAAAAAGGTGAAATAAAATCAAGTGTATCAGTCGAGTTGATTTCCTTTCTCTGAACGTGTTTTTGGGCGATGGTAAAATAGATCGTGATTCTCAACGATGAAATCTACATGCAGGTTTCGGCATTGGCAAGAGGTCACATAAAATCCAGCCTTTAATGGGGTTCCATAAAATTCCGCCGTATTGCAAATTATGTAGTCGCAGTAAACAAAAGTTTGTGTGTCAGTCAACGACTTGGAGTTTATCGCTGCCCAGAACTCAGATTTACTTCAAACATCCATTTTATATCGCGGCCAGACTGGTTTGATGGTTTCACATACGATTTGCTTTGAGAATAAACTTTCCTAGTGATAACAGTACTAAACAAATAAAAAAAACAATTCTATAAAAAAAAGGGATCTAAAAGAATATTAAATTTTCGTATTTGATACTTCTAAACCAAATAAGTATTTATTCACAACAAAGAAACTCCCTTATACCCCAAAAATATTTTGAAATGATAATAGTTGAAAAAATAAATCTTAAGCTAACGGTAATGATTTGGTCGCATGCTTGTCATCGTATGTCTTTTCGCCTGTTTATTTTCTTTTGAAAGAAAATACTGTATTATAGAAATACCGAAGTGAATTCTGTAAAATGAATCAACAAATAGCGGATGTGAGTCTCCAACAGATTACAGCAACCTTGTAGCATTCGTGGGTGGCTCAGGTGTTGGCCACAGGCAACTGTATTAATCGAAATGTTGGCCGGGAAATTATATTATACTGTTCGGAAACTTCTCACTGAGTCATCGCATATTGGGAACAGGTGCCCTTCCCCCTATCCCCCTCGTTAGCTAGTTTCGGAATTATACAGAATTCTCCAAAGTAAGTTACCGTGTTCGTATATAGTGCTAGTTATGGCCACTTAGGGAATTCTAGTAGAGGGGAGATAAAAAAAAAAAAAAAATAGGGGTCATGCGAGGACAGATAAAGATTATAATAGGATTACCAAACTAATTCTTTCGTGTTATTTGTGCATTAGGTTGCCTTTAGGCTTTTCCCATCGAAATAAAGACAATCAGAGATATAATTTACAATTTAAGAATTCGTTTACAAATCCTTTAATTCGGCGGTTAACATAATAATGTAATCCCTGCTTTGCTGAAGATAAGGCCAATCTTCAGTCATGTCTTAAGCCCTGTAATCCAAAACAATTTATTCCTTATGAATATTTGAGTAGAATGTCGGCTCTTTTTTTGGCACCATGTACATTCATTTTATTTTATTCTTACATGCTAATTGCATAATAGATAGAACTGTATATATAAAAATAAGAACTTAGAAAAAATTTTTTTTTTTCCTGTCTAAAAGGATTTAGACATCTTAAATGATTAAAGTAACGCGATTTATGTAATGAAAACATTTTGGTTTACAATGCATTTATTTCTCAAATTTATTCTCATTAAACTCATTCTAATTTAGCGTTCTCTTTCAAATTTGCATCCCAGATTTGGTTGATTTTTTTTTTCTTTAGCCTAATACTTGTGGTACCTTTACAATTTGCTATTCCACCACTAGGAGGTCCATTAGTTCTCGCAAATTAGATTAGCGGAATTAGATAAAGGACCTTGCTTTAAAATGAGGGTTAATCGGTGTCCCACCATGCTTTAGTTCGAGAACAAAAATAAAAATTGAAGAACAAATTCGCTGAAATCCCTGGCCTTAGGGAGTTTAGTTCATAAAAAGCTTCTCAAATGAAAGGTCGAAAGCTTGTGTTTTTAAACTATACATAACACGTGGGGGTTATAATCCCCCAGGATAAAAGTTTTCTATTTAAAAATTATTCAGTTGAACAAAAACTGACCCTTGGGATCGATTTTTTTTTTTTTCCCCTCGTCGCGTTATCTTAATCAAATTATGCATTAGATTCTGAGTGAGTATAAACTAAAATAAACAGAACAGTTGCCATCTTCCCTTCTAGCTAGTCTCCTTTATTTATTTATTTTTTATAATATTGTGATTGTCTGTGGAAATACCAGTGGTGGTGGTGGTCGGCGGTAGATGGCGTTGGTGTAGTTTCGGTCAGCTGGTGAATTGAGTGGTGGAGACAGAATTGTAGAGCAGGTACCCTCGATGAGTCTTTGGACTCCATGGAGGTGTCAAATAATAATAATAATAATATCCTCATAATTTTTCTATTATATTGAGGGACATCCATCCTTAGCTATCACAGATAGTTGGTTCAAGGCTATTAGTGATTTTAATAAGCATCCAGGAAGAGAGTAAGGCAGACAATTGCTGCCATCTCGTGGTCTCTAATGCTAACACTGTATATATATATATATATATATATATATATTATTTAATTATTTAACATATATAAAGGATAGTCTTGCCGGACTCCTCTATTTATTGGTTTCCAAGTAGATATGCTATCACTTTGCTTTATTGGAATTTCATTATTATGGTATATGTTCAATAGAGCATTGTATAGCTGGTTTGGAATGTGATATTCCTTTAGAGTTTCCCATAGTTTATTTCTCAAAATTTTGTCAAATCCTTTTATATAATCGATGTAATACGCTATGTGTGTTTCGATGTTGTATTCTCTGTTTTTCTAGAATTATTTTTAAAATAAAAGCCGAATCTATACACGATCTTCCCTTGCGTCTCCCAGTTGTGATTCTAGATAGGATATTAATTTGTTTGTTAACATCTTTGCATAGATTTTGTATCCTGTATTGAGGAGGCTGATGCCACGATAGTTATTACAATCTGTTTTTTGTCCTTTTTTGTAAATTGGAATCATTAGAGCTCCACCTCAGTGTTTTTGGGGGGGATTTTCCCTCTTTGTATATTTGGTTTATACGTTTTAGAAATCGGGTATTAAATTCTTTACCTGCAAATTTAATAAGTGCTGTGTGTATATTATCTTCTCCTGGTGACTTGCCTGTTCTGCTTTGTTTGAGGGTGTTTTGTAGTTCTTCGTATGTAGCCTCATCTATGTTACGGATGTTGTATTTCAAGGGGAATTCTTGTATCAAGGAGTTCGATTATATCGATTTTTGTTCTTTCTTTTCAATCGTTATTCATTTGTTTGAAAATTCTATATGTGTTAGGTCTTTTTAGTGTACAGTCCCGTTCTAATTTTGTTATAAAATTTTCATGCGTTGCTCTATTTTTTTCCCCTTCATGCTTTCTTTGCTATTGCTGCTTTCATTTTATATTCAATGATTGATTCATCTGTCTTTAAATTTAGCCATTTAAGCCATGGAAGGGAGGTTTCGACACTGTGAATTTATAAACCAAATATATAAAGAGGGAAAATCCCCAAAAAAGCTGGAGTAGAGCTCTATATTATAATATATGTGTATTATATATTATAAATTGTTATTAATAATAATATTGTTATTAATATAATTGTGTATTATATATTATATATATATTATTTATATGGTCTGAAATAGCGTGAGTTCAGTGGTCGATTTTCTCGAGTTTTGGAATTAAAAAATTCAGTTTCAGAGAAAAAAAACTACTTCTTCCTACCAAAGAGTGACTAATTCGGAACCGGTCGAAAAAAGGCTCGAAAAGGTTTCTCCTATCAACAACAACTTGACTCGAACTACAACGGCATTTCTTCGGGTGACCTGGTGGTGTAGGAGTTAAAAGTTCGGAGTATTAGTTGATTTATGGAAGTGACAGACGCAGCAAATGAATCACATAGAGGTCATAATAGGGAAGGGAGGCTTCGATACTATGAATTTATTTATTTTATTAAATATATCTAAAATGATTTTTTGACTTTCTGGAAGTTTGGGGAATTGGTTCCGATTTGACACATTTAGTGGTAAAGTAAACTAATACTTAAATAAAGGCGCTCGAGTTTAAAAGAAAAACAAAATTAATGATTTAATTCTCATTAGAATTGTCTTTGTAATATGATCAATGCAGGATTGGAATGTTAATCCGGTGGTATAGCCAATAAACAGAATTGAAATTCCTATCATGATTTTCATTTGTTATATTTTTATAAACCACCAAGCCTTGATGTACAGTTCGATAAAGTATTTGCTTTTCCACTGTAGCCGCTTAGAGTAGAATACGGAAATTATAAAAATAAGTAAAATTAAAAAAAAAATTCTTAGGTCATTCGCGGAGCTAATGTACGATAGTATATTAGTTCCCAGTCCTTCGTGGTAAAAATCACATAAAAAAAAAAAAAATCTTAGCCCGCTTATTCATGTAGTAAATGTACTATAGGTTTTTCGTGATAAGATTCCCATAACAAAATAAATAGCATTAAAATCTGCAATGATATCTTAATTGAAAAAAAAAAATTAAAAAAAAAACGCGATGTAAAGAATTAAAATGTTGATGGTTCTGAGCTCCAGGAGAATAATATAATATAATAAATGAAAGACAAAATCATTTGGAGGGCTAAAGAAAGTTATAAATACCAGTAAAGATGAAAACAGTAGCACTTTTGAGATCAAAATCAAATCTGAATACGTAATTGGGAAAGGTGAGATACGAGGTTAAAAAAAAATCAATATTTTAATTTAAAAAGAAATCATAATTAAAATATGCTTCATTGTGGTTTGAATTAAGTCAACCAAGCTCATTTGTGTTCGACTTGAGACGCAAAGAACCTTTTGTGAAATGGGCTCGGAGAGGCTGAGTTTTTAAAATGTTTGCGACTCAGTTCTAGGCCTAACACGTGAGCTGTCTTAAATGCATAAGCAGATTAGATTGTATTAAATCTACCAGAACTTATCGGTCGATTTATAGGACAAAGAACTTTGGTTCTATTTGCGCTTTAGATACGAGTGCTAACTCGGATTGACACCACTTGAAATTTGGCCTTCAAAATAAAGACGTTACGTGATTTTCTTGGCTGTTTTAAGATTGCAAGAATTCTCCTTCCACTTTGCTGGTCCAAAGTGTGCTTTTTGAATATCTAAAGTGTGTGTAGAGGGATTTAGACAGTTTTCAGTCTTTGTTAGCTGTTTTCGACAACCTGGATTTTTTTTTTTTTTAATATGTCTTTAGCTGACTCAGCGATCATTGTGTTTCATTTTTAAATCAGTGCTGATGTTCTGATTGATTCTGATTACTATAATTTTTTAAAAATAAAAAATAATTAAAAACAATATATACAATAAAAAATAAAATTTTATATTGTAGAAATATAATCATAATAAATAAACATAAATAACAAAATAGCATATTAACTAAGACACCTTTATTCTTTTAATAGAAGATAATATGAAATAAATGATTAAAGCGAAATTATCAGAATTTTAGTATTCCAGAAGTTCCTTCAAAATGCAAATTGTAAAGTTACCTTGGAAACGCCATCATTCCTTTATTCGCAACTAAATGACAAATTTTTCCTAATCCAAAACAAAGCTATATCCTATTACGGAGTTTGCATATCGTTTTAAAAATGAAGTAATAACAGGACAGAAAGGCGAAATTTCTCTTCTCTTGTATTACAGTACCAATAAAGATAACGGCTTATTCCTGTCTGCTTTCCGAACTTAATTTGCTCTCTAATTAAATATGCAGTGTTTATTGAAAGAAAGGGGGGGGGGAACGGTAGAATTCTCCCAACTTTCGGGAAAAAAAAAGAGAAAGAAAGACTAATTCTGTTTAGTGAACATTAAACGATTCTCTCATAGGAAAACACAGAAGAGATGAGAAAGACCTTTTGCATACAACAAATCTTCAAGGTAATCATGATCAAACGTTAGTAATCCGACCTGATCGCGCGCGCGTCACCTTACCACTTCAATTTAAGCAATTTGTTAGCGTTCATTTGCGTCGGGCTGCAGTGACTGCTTCAATTTCTACGAGTAACTTGTACTTTGGCTAAAAGTACCACTCAAATAAATTATTCGTCATCCTGTTCTAAGGCAATATTCATTAGCAAACTCACCTTTTTCTGACTCATCTTATCAACCGTCTCGTATATGTTCTATAGACAAACATGTCGCCAGCCCTCATCCTTAATTTGTACGGTAAATCGAAATACTAATTGGATGCAATTTTAAATTTTTAACGATCATTTTCCCAAGTAATTGGAAATTATGGGTACGCACAGCTCAACCCTTAGTCGCTAAAGTTGAAAGAAGTAATTTAGTTCCTAAGGTATATCGCGTGCACACACACCTTGCTCGTATACAACAACAAATTACACAAATCAAAATCACACTTCGTCCAAAGTTTTCCAGATTTTTCTGTCTTCTCAAGTGAAAATGATGTCATAAACTGGGAGCAAGAATGCTAATGAAATTTCGTAATTGAAAAACGGCCTCTGCTTTTTCTCATTTTATTTATTTATTTATTTTTAACGATGTCTCTCTAAGAAATGGCTGTAGATGTATTAAGAAAACGTGTTCTTGTATGCCTGTTCTGAATATTTAAATGCGTTTTGCAAATATTATGTATATAATAAAAATTCAAATATGGCTTCCGTTTTATTACAAATTTTTAAATATGTATTTAGCACTTGTAAAGTGCTGCTATTTCTTTTTCACAATTTATTGCTATTATGATGATAGTTCCCTAATAGATAGCAATAGATGGCGCTTACTTCGGTTTGAAGCCCCCTTCCAAACACCAGTAATAAGACAGATTGAAATGGTTTGAAATAAAACCAAGTTGTTTTAGGGAATATTTACATACATGCGAGGCGAATCAAAACATTACACGATCTCTTACCTCATCAGCGATGCTACAGTCATTTCAAACAAAAACTTTATTCACATTACTTTGTGTCTATTTTTATGAAAAATATTCAGGATACTCAAATCACGCAAAAAATGTTACATTTATGAATTTTATTTTTTCATGCTCACCAGATGGCGTTGTATACTTCTCATTTCCTATCACATCATGCCTTCCTTTATTGGATAGCCTGTCAAGAAGTTGTTTGAAATTATGGTAGAAGTAACTAATATAATATGTCTGATAATTTGCGTATGTTCTTCCAGCCAATTTGTGTCTATCTGTAGTGAGATGAAAAATTCTACTTCCAGCAGCAAACCCTCCCATCTTCGTATACAGTCGAAATCACTTTATAAAGTTTCTGTGCTCTCCTAGTTCGGATTCAAATCCTTTGGCAACTTTCGATACAAGCAAAGTTACGGAAGCTACACAGCCAACTTCTCATACATCGAAGTAATATTCTTTAGTTGGAAAGATAAAAAATCCTCTGATATATTTCATTGCCAGAGGGAGTTAGACGGAGCTCTTTAAGTCCTAATCTTCTGATGATCAGCGGTAGAAATTCTCCATCCTTCAGATATCACTGATAGTGAGTTCTTGTCATCAATGAATCAAGGGATTTCAGAGGAGAGAGTGCTGCCATCTAGTGATACCATACGTAACATATATACTACGTTTAACACAGTGTCAGTTTTGTGGTCATTTTTTGAGCTGCAAGGTTACTGCAAAAGGAGAAAAACCCGAGTTTTCGACCAGGGGGGACTGGGACAAATATCATCTCATTATGATCTGCTAATTCATCTTCCATTGAAACCTTTATAACAGCTTCTGACGTTTTAGACTAGGTTCGAACTCAGGTTTCTGGACAAAAGGCGTCATTGTTATAAAGGCTCTGGTTCATTTTTTTTTTTTTTTTAGATAGGAAAAATCTCTAAATATAGCGAAACGTCCTCTGTGTGTATAGCCATGAGACCGTAAATAAATTATATTGTCCGTATCATCAGACTTTATGAAACGCAAAACCTCAGGCTTTATCTTGACATGTGACTTATCAAGCCAGATACGCGGAATGATGTAAATTAATTAAGCGATCAGGGGATGTAAGGCAACCACCTCAAAACCCATTAGAGAATGCAACGATTGAGATCACAGTTCGTTACAAAGTTGTCTATTGTTGTTATAAGGGGATAAATAATGAAGGTGAAACCTAGTAACTGGGAGAGTGAAGAAGCAAGTGGGCTCAACATGTCAATAATTTAGCCTCTGATCTTAAGAATCAGGTAGAACGCATTTCTGTAACGTGTCAGATGTGTGAAAATAGGCTTATCGTGGGCTCATTATTCATAGTTAGCTGAGTACTTGCTAATACGTAATTGGCTACATTGTTAACTAAACAATTCTTCTAAATTCATGTTATACTGTTATGTTTCTTATACTGTTAACAATACAATACATGTCATCATATTATTTACTGCTCGTATTGTATTATAGCAATATTATATATGTTCGTATTATGCACTGTTAATTAATCTACACTATAATTAAAACATTTTTGTTATTTAACTAAAAATCCGAAATATTTTTTACTTTATTTCTTACCAGACAGGACAATATCGTCCCTATTACATTCTCTATTGATCTGCTATTAGACACGCAATGACCGCTCGATGCTTTGCCTTCGTAGTGTTGCTTGGAATATTCACGTAATAATTACAACTGTCGAATTGTTCGCTTCTTCCATTTTTAACAGTTTATTTACAGCTAAATCTCACCTGTTGATTATAAATATTCGTTCCAATAGCCGATTGGTTAATAGAATTACCACAGTCGGACGAAAAAGAGCAGTTGTTTGCAAATGATCTGGCAAGTCTTCCTTTTAGAATTGCCGACGCTGTCAGATATTTTAAACTGAACAATTTTTCTTGGCAGCGAATCTTAAAATAATAAAAATTCAGCAATCATAACTGTGGGCCACATCTTTGCTGTTTCATGCTTCCAATTTTAATATTTTAGAATCTCTTTACCTTCGTGTTTGATATTCGTCCTATACGCGCTGCTAAACTGATTCCCCAAACATTGCTAGTTGGAACAGTTGAATATCAGCATCCACAGCAATGGGCTCAATATATAAGAGCTCCTTCATACGCTACCAAATGTAAGTATTGATCTAAGAGGCGAGCGATATATTTCGTTCCTATTGTCTCCCTTTTTCAATTTTATTTCTGAATTCCAACTGCAAGGCCTGCTTTATATTTTCTCGATATATATATTTTATATATAAATATATTTTTTCATTCTTTCTTTCATGGGTCTTGACAGCAGGATTGTCTGGAAATTCATTTAATATTTATATCCCTGTTGCGAAATATTCATCAGATTTTTTTTTCTTTTTCAGTGACACATTCCGTATTATAGCAGGGCTGTGGAAGAAATCTTGGAATAAATAGTTAACTATTCTGTTTATCTTCAAATGCGCATGTGTATTGGAGGTTTTACTGTAGAAAGAGATTGGGAATAAAGAGTTTACAGTAGCGAACCAGTGGATAATCACTTTTTAAAGAAAAAAAATTTAATTTCGCAAGGAAATAAGTACAAAAATTAGCATCCAATTTTATTTATGATTTATGTGCTCCTCTATTCCCAATAAGTTCATTAATTTGCTTAGGGGATAGACTTTACCAACGTAAAAGACATTTTTCTTATTTCTGCATCTCGAATCCATACTTTTATAATGGATTGTATTAAGTATCCTTTGAATCACAATTTCATTTTTCAAGTCTCTTTTTCAGCCCACCAATTTTCTATTGGGTTAATGTCAGGAGGGTTATCTGGCCACTGAAGCAGTTGGATGTTGTGATTTTTGAGGAACTCTTTCACTTTTTTTGAAGTGTGCCATGAAGCGAAATCCTGTTTTGGAAGATGAGTTCTTTGTCTTTCTGAATCTGGGATATTTTTATTGGAGAAATGAGCGGTCAACAGGCACAAGTGCTCTTGGACCATCATATGTAAAACAACCCCAGAACATCTTTTTAGCTGTTGTGTTTAGGAGCTTGTTGAGGGTGGGCAGGAGAAGTCTTCTCAGCCGCTGATTTGCAAACATAAGGTACTCGTTCTCCTTGGACAAAGAAATGGCTCTCATCTGAGAATATGGCCTTTCTCAACAGTTCAATCTTTGTACAATTTTGATCACTGGAGACTCTTTTTCTGCAGAGCCTTCGTCAGCTGTTTTTTTTTTTTTTTTGGTCTATGGGCAGTTCTCCCTGCTTCCAACAATCTCCGATGGACTGTCATATCAGAAACATGATCTATGAGACCACTCTTTTCTCCAATATTTTTATGTATTGGTCACTTTTCATCATAGTGTCCCCATGCACAAATGATCCTGGAGAGTCGTGTGTAAAACAACCCCAGAACATCTTGTTAGCTGGGTGTTTAGGAGTTAGTTGAAGATGAGCGGGAAGGGGTGAGAGTATTCTCAGCCACTGATTTACGAACAAAGGATGCTTGGCCTCCTTGGACAAAGAAATGGCTCTCATCTGAGAAAGTGACCTTCTTCTACGTCTTGGCAGTCCAGCCTTTGCACACTTTTAACCACTGAAGTCTCTTTTTCTGCACAGCCTTCGTCAACAGTTTTCTTTTTTTTTGGTCTGTGGGTAGCCCTACCTGCTTCCAAGAATCGTTGAGGGACTGTCATGTCAGAAACATTAATCCCACTAACTGCTGTCTCTCTTTAAGTCTACGGCAGACAATCTTGGATTCATTTTGCTTATATTTTGTATTTTGTATTATGCATTTTGTATATAACTAGCAAACGATCTTGAGTACGTGTAATTTTCCTTTTTTGTTAGGTGGGAAGGTACCTGTCTCCCCAAACCTCTTCAAAATGGCTTTAGCAGCACCCAAACCAACACTTCACTCATTTGCAATTTGTCTTTGACCATGGATGTGTGCTGAGGACGCTTTCTTAGAGATGTATCCATTTTATAGCTACACAAAATGAATAAAACATTACGAATGTCAACTTCTTTACACTATTGAAAATGCACAACACTATTAATAAACATCATCGAGACAGTTAAAGCAAGCAGCATTGAACCAAAATCACTATTTTGGTGATCTTGGATTCATTTGAAATAAAACAAAAACCGAAAATAGTAAACAGCTACTATTTTGAGCTGAAACAAAAGCCAAATCCAAACCAAAAACTTGACGAAAATGTGGCTTATTTGGAATAATTTGTTCGCTTCTATAATTAGTTTGGTCGGTTGAAAAAAAAAAAAAAAAAGTATCTTGTTCATGATTTTCGTAGACTTTGCATTACATCCTGTAATCATACATGTACATTTACACTACTAAAACTCTGGAAAAAAATGTATTTTTTCAAACTTTATTTTTAAAGGAAAGAGAGATAGGTAAAGGAGTAGTTTTTTGCACGATAATACGCACATAAAAACATGATATTTCGAGGTACAATATACCAATTTTTTAAACAAAATTCTGTCGTTAACACGTAAACCAAGATGATAAAGTATTGTCATTTAGGGACAAATTTTTTTTGTCATCAAAACAGGACATTGTGAAGGATCCTGTAGATGCAAAAGGCTTCCTCGTGTACTAATAAGCAGGTGCTGTTAATTATCCCCAGAACATTACACTATTGATTCTCTTTTTCCCCTCTCCCCCGAGGGTTTCCAAGACCATCACCTAGAACGGTTCTTATAGATGAGCAGCTAATTGTTTGGCGCTGATGAAACAGAGAGAGAGATGGGGTAAATGTGATGTCCGTTTACTGTAGAAGTCAGCGTAATAGTGAAAGAATAGCAGCATTTGAAACCACGTGGGATTCCCTTTGAGATTCGGATGAGAAAACATTGCCCGAGTAGGTTAGCTAATGATGTTCGGCTTGTCAGTCAACCTTAATGACAGAGCCCCATTTTACTGATTAAACGAACAAAGGGAAGTCTTTATTACGTATTATACTTCAGGAAAATGACACTTCTATTTCATGTAAGATCAAGAGTCAAGACAGTGACTCTCTGGTACTTAAGGGGTCGAAATACTCCTGTTACATCAGTCGTTGCTTCTATAGAGCCCATTTCTCGCTGAAGTTTTAACTGTTTTAACTTCATCGTCTAAAAATAAATGCCATATCACAAAAAAAAAACATACCATCAGGTCATAAACAAATACAACTACTGATAAAGCAAGTGGTTGACTGCATTTCGCGGCTTCTTGGCTGACGTTATTGTATTAATTGTTGAGAATGTAAATTTCGATCTGAAATTCCAGATGCCACCAGATATTAAAGCTACCACTAGTTATTTTTTAAAAAAGTACACCTAGTAGCTGCTTCTAAATTCTTGCTCCCTCAACATCTAGTTCGCTTTCTCACATACCATATGTTTTTTTTTTCTTGTATTTTATTTTTAATATTTTTTTATGAAGTATCACTTTATGTTTGTATACTTTTTTATTGGCTGGCCGAGTGGTTAGCGTATCCGCTCTTCAGCCAAAAGGCTGCGAGTTCGAATCCTGCCATGGGCATGGATGTTCGTGTCTGTCTGTCTGTCTGAAAAACTAGTGGTGGTCGGCGGTAGATGGCATTGGTGTAGTTGCGGTCAGTTGGTGGATTGAGTGTTGTTGGAGACAGAGCTGTAGAGCAGATGCCCTCCTTCGATGAATCTATGGACTCCCTGGAGGTGTCTAATAATAATAATAATAATAATAATAATAATATATATATATATATAAACTCAGTAACAATTAGCACTCCTGTAGAAAAAGTCGGACTAAATAAATAAAGCTACCCCTCCCCCCTTTTTTATTGATAATATGGAAGTTGTGTCAGAATAGGATGAATAAAAGAAATATTTTGTATTACATAAAATTAATCTAAAATATATTTAATATACAAATACGTTTTTATTTGTTAGATAAGAGTTATGCTAATACCTCAACTATTAAAGTAATGGAAGTTTTTTTTTTTAATTCTTTGTACTTTTTTATTTTTATTTATTTATTTATTTGCGTTTTCTAATTTACTGTGAAGCATGCAACGTTCATATTAGAGAAGGCAATAAAATCTCTAGCGATGACCCTAAAAACTATAGAGGTATCAATATATTAAATTCATGTTACAAAATATACAGCAGAATCTTAAATAACAAATTAATGAAATATTCCGCAAACTTTATTCTAGAGGTACAAAATGGATTTAGAAAAGGACGATCATGTATAGACCCTAAAATTAATAATAGAGAAAAGAAGAGAATATAATTTAGAAACACATATTGCATTTATTGACTTTGAAAAAACATTTGACAAAGTTAAAAGGAACATTATTTAACATATTAAAAGAAAGACAAATACCAAATAATATCCTAAAAGCTGTCACAAGTATATATGAAAATAATCAAATACAAATAAGATTAAATCACGAGCTATCACATACGAGAGAGATAAACCAAGGGGTCCGACAGGGATGTCCCCTCTCAGCAACTCTTTTTAATATCTACTTAAATGAAATAATAATAAAATGGAGTAAAAATTTACATCAAGGAATTAAACTTTCACCTACAGTTAACTTAAACACTCTCCTCTTTGCAGGCGACCAAATAATAATTACAAATTCTGAAGATAACTTACAGAAAGCTATTTTAAATCTAAATGAGATATCCAAAGATTATGGTACGATAATATCAACGGAAAAATCAAAAACTATGGCCTTTAAAGGACAAGAACTAAAATAGTAATAGATAACAAGATCTTAGAACAGGTGAATTCATTTAACTACCTAGGATGTACGATCACATATGAAAATGAAAAAGATATAAACGTAAAAATTGCAAAATATTTAAAAATAGCAGGTGTAATAACTCTATATTTAAACCAAACCTAATTCAAAAACAAACCAGGCTAAAAGTATGCAATACATTAGCCCTACCGGTCTTAATGTATGGAAGCGAAATCTGGACAATAAAACAAAAAGACAAATAAAGATTAACAACAGCAGAAATGAAATTTATGAGAAAAACTGCAAAGTATACCCTATTTGATCACAAAAGAAACGAAGATATTATGAAAGAATTAAACCAAGAACGTAAATAAAAAATTAAAAAATATAAACATAAATGGATGGAACACGTTCAAAGAATGAAAACAGAAAGATTATCAAAACAAGCCTTAAAATACAAGCCATTAGGAAAAAGAAAACCAGGACGTCCTCTTAAACGATTCAACGATGACTTCTAAGGCCGGAACAGGCCATACTAGGCCGAAATCCTTGATACATATGATGATGATGATGATGAATAAAATCTCTGATATAGGCTGGAGGTTAATATTTGAAAAAATTAATAGGCCTATTATTTTTAAAGTGACTATCACAATAGACAGAAGACGTTAATTAATCAGATGGCAAACGCTATCCGATGAAACAATGAAGGATCACTCAGAGAGAGAGAGAGAGAGAGAGAGAGAAAAAAAAAAACCATAATCATAGCCCGACAGAGATTAGTTCAGTCTTGATTTCGATTTTAATTATTGGATCACTTTCTCTTTAGTTGTTTGTTTGAGAGTAATTGTGACGTCACACTCATTTTAACTCGTGTGCCGAAAAGTACATTTATTATTTTTTTTGTTTCGTTTCCTATAGGAATATTCGCCATTGAGCAAATGATGAGGCCTAGTATGCAGTTTTCATTTGAGAAAATATATTAATGTAACAAAATGTTGTCATGACAACAGTACAATGAATATTCTGCATCACAGATATCTTTTTGCAACGTCGGAAAAAAATGGCCATTTTTAGTGAACTGCTTCTACATCAACAGTGTGTGTGTGTGTGTGTAGAGAGAGAGAGAGTATGCTGCTTTTGATTCTTTGTTCATCTCATAGGAAAATGTCTGTAGAATGCATGCCGTGCAATGCTCAAGTATAAATGAGTTGCTCCGATCGGGGCGCGTAGACTGGATGGCAAATTAATTTCCATATTTTTCATTACTGGTGAGGTTTTTGCTTGAGATAATTCTCATTACATTGTACTCAACAAAATTGCATTCATCACGCAGTTGTGCGAATCTCTGCACATGGGAAAGAGAAGTGTGCACCTGTATAAGCACAAATACCACCAGGAAACAAAGTCATACACTCCCGATCCCCCATAAACTCCGTCGACGATTTAAAAAACTTGTTCTTATCCCCTCTTTTCTCTATCATATAACGAGATAAATTAAGACCGAATTTTCTTTTGACATCGCCCTGTTTTGAGCTACTAATTTTATGCTTTTATCAGTTACTTTTGTTGTTCTTTGATCATAAATCAAACGGGCAAAGGCGTTATTTATCAGCAAGATACTTACTAGGATGACACACACAGTATTTAACGACCCTATAACAAATGATCCTTATTGGACTTGTAGCATTAACCAACACCGATAAACATATACAATATTTTATTTCTTTTTTTAACCTATAGGCGCACATTTCATTAGGGGACTCAGCTCCTGTCTCCATGCCACCCACTTGAATGATGGTTTTCGACTGATTAGCACACTTAACAAAGTCAGTGTCCATTTATGACAATTATGTCTTATTATGTAAGAGGGCGCTTCGATCGAAACCGTTGGTCACATCTCCCATCTGTAGATCAATAGACAAATCTCCTAATTTATTCTCCTTTCAAATTTTTTACCGTCATATAATCAAAGATATATCTTAAGAAATTTTCATTTCCCATCTCTTTCTGCTTATCATCTTGCCGACTAAAATTGGTCCCTTTTTTTTATATTCCTTTTCCATTACCCACTTGCATTATTCTTGCAGCACTTAGATTGTATCTAAGCACGCACCATCGTATGATCAGATCCAATATTCAAATGTAACTCGTTTCGAAGACTCATTGCTCTCCCAGAAAACCATGCAGGCGTCATTGAAAGGGTCCAGACTCTATTGGGCATCATTACATCACGCACATACGAACCTTCAATATATCTGATAATTATACTAATGGAAAATGCTACACGCATAAGGGAATACACTAAATTGTTGCACAGATGAATGACTGGCTCACTGGTGTATTTATATCGAAAGGATACTAAATAATACATTAAAAACAAAACTTAACAATTTAAATATCATATGCTGCGTTTGATATCTATAGAATATTAATTTTTTTTTATTTGCATTGTTATTTATTTATTTGAAATTATTTATTGATTGATTTATTTATTCAAAAGTTTTTATTTAAAATTTATTTAAAATTACTTAAATAAATATTACTCTGTTTATTTAATTTGTATGTAATATATATTTGCATAGTTTTAAATACAGTGCAATCCTTGCATTTAAAATATACAATTAAAATGCTAAATTTATATATAAAACAATTTAAAATAAAATAAAATTTAAAATAAAATAAGATGATTAATAATTTTTAAATAAAATTAATTTATAAAAGTTATAAGTTAAAATACACCTTTTTATTTTAATCATATCTTGTTTCAAATAGCTATTAAAATTTTTATTGGTTGATATGAGAATGGGGAATCGACCGTCAGATGCGGTCGATTGGTTCATTAATGCCCTTGGGGGTGATGGATAGCAACGCAAAGCTGTACCAATGAAGTTTAACTGAGGTTCGGCTGTTGCTCTTATCCCCTTGGGCGACGAGTTTTTGAGTTCGCTCTCTTAGGGTTTTTGCCTTAAGGGAGCACTTTGAGTCTCCGGGGAGGGTGTTCTCCGGCACGGCCCGCTGAGGGGCTTTGTCGGTGAATTATTTTCCTCGGAATTTGAGCGGTTCTGCTCGGTAATCGAGTTTCACTGAGTAGAACCAACGCTGAGATTTGGACGGTCTTTCGCCCACGAATGAGTGGCCTAGAGATCGTCCATATTTTTGAGATTGAACCTTTACTTACATAGTCGATTGGTTCATTAATGCTCTTGGGGGTGATGGATAGCAACGCAATGCTATCCCGATGATGGCCCGCTGAGGGGCTTTGTCGGTGAATTATTTTCCTCGGAATTTGAGCGGTTCTGCTCGGTAATCGAGTTTCACTGAGTAGAACCAACGCTGAGATTTGGACGGTCTTTCGCCCACGAATGAGTGGCCTAGAGATCGTCCGATATTTTTGAGATTGAACCTTTACTTACATAGTCGATTGGTTCATTAATGCCCTTGGGGGTGATGGATAGCAACGCAAAGCTGTACCAATGAAGTTTAACTGAGGTTCGGCTGTTGCTCTTACCCACTTGGGCGATGAGTTTTTGAGTTCGCTCTCTTAAGGTTTTTGCCTTAAGGGAGCACTTTGAGTCTCCGGGGAAGGTGTTCTGCGGCACGGCCCGCTGAGGGGCTTTGTCGGTGAATTATTTTCCTCGGAATTTGAGCGGTTCTGCTCGGTAATCGAGTTTCACCGAGTAGAACCAACGCTGAGATTTGGACGGTCTTTCGCCCACGAATGAGTGGCCTAGAGATCGTCCGATATTTTTGAGATTGAACCTTTACTTACATAGTCGATTGATTCATTAATGCCCTTGGGGGTAACGGATGGCAACAATGCAATGCTGTACCAATGAAGTTCAACTGAGGTTCGGCTGTTGCTGTTATCCCCTTGGGCGATGAGTTTTTGAGTTCGCTCTCTTAAGGTTTTTGCCTTAAGGGAGCACTTTGAGTCTCCGGGGAAGGTGTTCTCCGGCACGGCCCGCTGAGGGGCTTTGTCGGCGAATTATTTTCCTCGGAATTTGAGCGGTTCTGCTCGGTAATCGAGTTTCACTGAGTAGAACCAACGCTGAGATTTGGACGGTCTTTCGCCCACGAATGAGTGGCCTAGAGATCGTCCGATATTTTTGAGATCGAACCTTTACTTACATAGTCGATTGGTTCATTAATGCCCTTGGGGGTGATGGATAGCAACGCAAAGCTGTACCAATGAAGTTTAACTGAGGTTCGGCTGTTGCTCTTACCCACTTGGGCGATGAGTTTTTGAGTTCGCTCTCTTAAGGTTTTTGCCTTAAGGGAGCACTTTGAGTCTCCGGGGAAGGTGTTCTCCGGCACGGCCCGCTGAGGGGCTTTGTCGGTGAATTATTTTCCTCGGAATTTGAGCGGTTCTGCTCGGTAATCGAGTTTCACCGAGTAGAACCAACGCTGAGATTTGGACGGTCTTTCGCCCACGAATGAGTGGCCTAGAGATCGTCCGATATTTTTGAGATCGAACCTTTACTTACATAGTCGATTGGTTCATTAATGCCCTTGGGGGTGATGGATAGCAACGCAAAGCTGTACCAATGAAGTTTAACTGAGGTTCGGCTGTTGCTCTTACCCACTTGGGCGATGAGTTTTTGAGTTCGCTCTCTTAAGGTTTTTGCCTTAAGGGAGCACTTTGAGTCTCCGGGGAAGGTGTTCTCCGGCACGGCCCGCTGAGGGGCTTTGTCGGTGAATTATTTTCCTCGGAATTTGAGCGGTTCTGCTCGGTAATCGAGTTTCACCGAGTAGAACCAACGCTGAGATTTGGACGGTCTTTCGCCCACGAATGAGTGGCCTAGAGATCGTCCGATATTTTTGAGATTGAACCTTTACTTACATAGTCGATTGGTTCATTAATGCTCTTGGGGGTGATGGATAGCAACGCAAAGCTGTACCAATGAAGTTTAACTGAGGTTCGGCTGTTGCTCTTACCCACTTGGGCGATGAGTTTTTGAGTTCGCTCTCTTAAGGTTTTTGCCTTAAGGGAGCACTTTGAGTCTCCGGGGAAGGTGTTCTGCGGCACGGCCCGCTGAGGGGCTTTGTCGGTGAATTATTTTCCTCGGAATTTGAGCGGTTCTGCTCGGTAATCGAGTTTCACCGAGTAGAACCAACGCTGAGATTTGGACGGTCTTTCGCCCACGAATGAGTGGCCTAGAGATCGTCCGATATTTTTGAGATCGAACCTTTACTTACATAGTCGATTGGTTCATTAATGCCCTTGGGGGTAACGGATGGCAACAATGCAATGCTGTACCAATGAAGTTCAACTGAGGTTCGGCTGTTGCTGTTATCCCCTTGGGCGATGAGTTTTTGAGTTCGCTCTCTTAAGGTTTTTGCCTTAAGGGAGCACTTTGAGTCTCCGGGGAAGGTGTTCTCCGGCACGGCCCGCTGAGGGGCTTTGTCGGTGAATTATTTTCCTCGGAATTTGAGCGGTTCTACTCAGTGGTTGGGGAGCCCATCACTGAGTGGAACCAACGCTGAGATAAAGACGGTCTTTCGCCCACTATGGAGTGGCCTAGAGATCGTCCGATTTTTTGAGATTTCACCTTTACTTACATAGTTGGTGATTGATTTTATATGAGATGCCCATATATAGGGTAACGGATGGCAATGTTGAACCAATGAAGTTTAACTGAGGTTCGGCTGTTGCTGTTATCCTGGGTAAATGAGTTCGCTCTCTTAGGTTTTGCCCTAAGGGAGCACTTTGAGTCTCCGGGGCAAGTGTTCTCCGGCACGGCCCGCTGAGGGGCTTTGTCGGTGAATTATTTTCCTCGGAATTTGAGCGGTTCTGCTCGGTGGTCGGGGAGCCCGTCACTGAGTGGAACCAACGCTGAGTTTAGGACGGTCTTTCGCCCACTATGGAGTGGCCTAGAGATCGTCCGTATTTTTGAGATTTCACCTTTACTTACATAGTCGGTGATTGATTCATTCAATCCAATACCCTTGGAGGGTAACGGATGGCAATGCTGTAGCCAATGAAGTTCTAACTGAGGCTCGGCTATTGCTGTTACCCTCCTGCCATGATCAGAGCTTTAATAATAGCTCATAACACCTTATGCCTACACTGTCCTCTACAGATAACGGGGAAGATGAAAAGCATTCTTGCTTCGCCCCTTTAAGCCAGTCCTTATGAGGACTATATAAGGATTGGTTGATATTGATATTTATTGATTGATCACGAATTAAGCGGGCAAAGGCGTTATTTATCAGCAAGATACTTAGTAGGATGACAAAGTATTTAACGACCCTATAATCGAAAATTTTATCGAAACAAACCTTCCTCTCTCTCTCAGAATATTCTTTTACTGGACCTTTTGGCTAAGTTCAAAGCGTGTAGTATCTGTGCGTATCAGCTTAACAGGCTAATACATTTCGTAGTATCTGTTCTTAACCGTTAACATCGGTACGAGTCCCATAGGGGCTCGCGATATTTAACCGGCTATTTAGAGGTCTTCCTAAACCCCGGACTGGGGAAATTTCAAACATTCGGTGGTGGGAATGGTTATTCCCCCCTCCAATACTCCAGCAATGTCATCTGTTGGTTCTCGCGTCCGAACCCTCGGCCTTGAGGTGGATGCGTCAATGCCAGTCAGGGCAATAGCAAGAGCTCTCATGGACCATGTAGGAGCCGAAAATATATTCGGGTTCACTCCTTATGGCGGCGGAAGATACCAAGTAGTCACCAAGAACATCGCTTCCAGGAATAAGATACTTGGCGGTTTTGAATGTGGAGGTAAAACAATTTCTCCCTTCATGGTAGGGAGCATCCTTAAAATGCTCAAAATATCTAGATTCCCCCTAGAATACGCGGAGAATGAAGACATCATTCGGAGCGTGTTCTCGAAGTGGGGTAATGTAAAAGAAATTCAGATCCTTAGCGATGCAAAAAACCCAGAGTGGAAATCAGGAGAAGTTACCATCTCTCTTGAGATGAAAACAGAAGTGCTCAACTTCATTCTCATTGGTTCCGCCAGGATAATGGTCAACTACCCTGGCGTGAAAAAACAATGTTTTATATGTGGTGCCTTCAGTCATCTTGGGGCAGACTGCCCTAGAATCAAATGCAAAAATTGTCTGAAAACAGCCCATACAATAGATAAATGCAAGGCAGCTTGCCTCAAATGTGGTCTCTGAACCACAAAGTGGAGACACCTGCCCATCCAGAATCTATGCAGAAAGGATGGGAGGCACGATAAAACCAACAGCTACTACAGAACAAGAACCGGGAAACCCGGATTTTCCAACTCTAAACGAGGCACACGGCTGTAGGAGAGAAGGCAGCCGCCACAGAAACCACAGCATCCACACCCAAGAAAGAGAAGAAGCGAGAAATCCATGAAGAAGAAACAGTCAAAAAACAAGCTGTGTCACATGATGAAATCACTGCAGAAGGAAAAGTAAATAAAACAGAAAACATGGAGGCAGGCAGCACCCCCTTCAAAAGACCTCTGAGTCCAGAGGAAAAAGAGATGAAAAAAATAAAACCAGCAGAAACAGAAGAATTGGGGACTCTTCATGCAAAAGCAGGGGAGACTCTAAAGCATCTAGTTAAAGGTATCCCTGGGATGGCAGAAAAATTTCAAGACGCAATAGTGAGAATAGGGGAACCTGAGCTCCTCCTCACTGGGAAATATGGTCCAAACGTAGTTAGTGCAAAATGGGGTGACATATTTGTTGAAGACATCAGCCAAATCACCCCTGAGCAAGTACAGCTAGCCATGGACATAGACGAGGAGGCGGCATCGGCGTTCTTCATAGCTCTCTCCAAATTAGACATGGCCAAGGGAAGTGAGGTGGCTAAAAGAATAATGACTGCCCACAAAAAGCGACAGTCACAATAACCATCCCATGGTTTCCCGTCCACAGCAATAGTTCTCTAGTTCCAACAGGTGGGGGAGGGCCTGAGAACCTGAGCGGCGAAGGCCTACAGTGAGGCGGTGCGGCTTCTTGAGAGCTGCATCACTTAGGCCAGACCCATTTCCCCCACCTTTTTTTTTTTTTTTGGTTTCCAGTTCTTTCTATAGTTTTATTTTCTCTGTACTTCATGTTTTTGTTTTTTTTCCATGTTTCCTTTTTAGGATTTTTCCTTTTCTTCTAAAGTGAAAAATCAACGGACGTTTTAGAATCGCCCCTGGGGGGCAAACAGCTAAAACAGGTCAACCGAGGCCTCTTTAACCTACTCTACCACTATGCACTCTATCTTTATTTCCTCTCCCACTATCTGCTGACTCTCAGCCTATCTTACTCTACAGGCCGATGATGAAGATTTGTTGAACTCACAAATTATTATATCTTTCGTTATTTTCTCTTGGTTATGAAAGAGTTAATCGACCGTGAGATGCGGTGATTAATAATACCCTTGGAGGGTAATAATAGATGGCAATGAAATTTAACCGAGGTTTGGCTGTTGCTGTTACCCCCCCTGGGGCGCTGAGATTCGAGAGTTTGAGTTCGTTCTCTTAAGGTTTTTGCCTTAAGGGAGCAACAATATAAGTCTCCGGGGAAAGTGTTTTCCGGCACGGCCCAGTGAGGGGCTTTGTCGGTGAATGCTTTTCTTCGGAATACGAGCGGTTCTGCTCGGTGGTGGGAGAGCCCGTCACTGAGTGGAACCAACGCTGAGATGGACGGTCTTTCGCCAACTATGGAGTGGCCTAGAGATCGTCCGATTTTTTTTGAGTTCACCTTTAGTTAAACAGTCGTTATTTTCTCGTTGACTCATATCATAGCTAGAGCTGACAGTGAAGTTTTATGACCGGATGCCCTTCCTGATATCAACCCTCGCCATTTATCCGGGCTTGGGACCGGCACCTATTGAGGCAAGCTTGCCTCCTTCGGTGGCTGCATAAGACGAAATGACTTAGCAAGATAGGAAAGATTCACCCCTAGCCCTGGAATACTCGAATCGCATCAGGGGGGGGGGAGAGCAAGGAGAGGAGAAAGAAGGGGAGGGACCAGTCTACAGAATAATATAACAGATGTATATTACATGAAGTAAGACATGGTCCAGCATCTGGTACCTCGGGTTTGCCATGCCCGTACTCACTAAAGTGAGCCCTTGAAGTAGGACTCACAGAGAAGATGGGCAACCTTCTGAGGGGATGGTGCAGAACATCAGTAGAGTGGAAGTGACGGAGGCCATGAAGAAGATGAGGAATGGAAAATCGGTGGGCCCCGACAGGATTCTAGTGGAGGCATGGAAGGCACTGGGGAAAGAGAGAATTGACCTGCTGTGGGACCTGTTTGTGAAAGTTTGCCAACAGGAAAATATACCCGAGGAATGGAGGGAGAGTACTCTTGTCCCCATCTACAAGAGTAAAGGGATGCACAAGACTGTAAAAATTACAGAGGAATAAAGTTGATGTCCCACACAATGAAAATCCTAGAAAGGGTTCTTGATAGAAGATTGAGGAAGGAGGTGGACATTGCAAAGGAACAATTTGGCTTCATGCCTGGTAGATCAACAACAGATGCTATCTTTGGATTACGACAGATGATGGAAAAGTTTTGAGAGAAACAAAGGGAGCTACATCTGGCATTTATTGATCTGGAGAAGGCATACGATAGCGTGCCAAGGCAAGAAGTCTGGAGGTGTCTGAAGGAGAAGAAGATTCCGGAGAAATATGTCAGGTTAGTGCGGGAGATGTATAGAAATATGAAGAAAAGTGTTCGGACCTGTTTGGGACAGACAGAAAGTTTTCAAGTAACAGTTGGCTTGCATCAAGGGTCAGCATTAAGTCCGTTTCTGTTTAACATTGTAATGGAGGTAATGACGGAGGAGGTGAGAGAAGATGCGCCTTGGACAATGTTGTATGTAGATGACATCTTGCTGTGTGCAGATTCATGAGAAGAAGCGGGAACTAAACTGGAAAGATGAAGAAAAGTGCTGGAAGAGAGAGGTATGAGACTGAGCAGAAGTAAGACAGAGTATATGTGTTGCACAGTGGGCGGCGGACAGGAGACAGATCTGGAGCTGGAAGGAAATATCATCAGGAAGGTGAGGGACTCTAGATATTTAGGTTCAACAGTGGAAGAAGATGGAGGAGCTGAGAAGGAAGTGGGATGCAGGATACAAGCGGGTTGGAGGGAGATGGCTGAAGTGTTATGCGATAAGAGGGTGCCGATCAATCTGAAAGGCAAAATCTATAGGACAGTAGTGAGACCGTCTATGACGTATGCTATGGAAACGGTGGCCCTGAGGAAAAATAATCTCAGCAGGATGGAAGTAGCAGAGATGAGAATGCTTAGGTGGATGTGCGGTATCACCAGAAAGGATCGTCTGAGAAATGACTATGTCAGGGGAACGGTGAAAGTTACGAACTTAGGAGCAAAGATACAGGAGGCGAGATTGAGATGGTTTGGTCATGTGATGAAGAGGGAGGACGAATATGTGGGAAGAAGGGTCATGCAGATGGATTTGCAAGGAAGTGTGGGCAGACAAAGAAGAGATGGAGGGAGCTGGTAGAAGAGGACTTGAGGATGAAGAACTTGGATGTGGTGACAGCCCAAGACAGAGGACGTGGAGGAGACTCATCATCAACAGTGACCCCACTTAAGTGGGAGAAGCTGAAGAAGAAAAAGAAGATAATAATATTTCGTTACAATAATTTATTAATTAAATTATATATGTTATCATCATTGTGATTGATAAATGTGATCAAGTATCATATCTGGAAAGTGAGAAAAAAATCTCAGATACGGGATGAAGACATAATTTATGCAAGAGTCCTAAGTGGATTCTATTTTTACTTACCAAGGCTCTTAGCGCAGGAGAAATATCTCCTTGGTACAATAGATTCGTAAACAGATGGTGCAAACCATCCATCATATGTTTCCTGATACAGGGGCAAATTAAGCCTTGCCCCTTTCTTCAGTATAATCCATGGGTGTTGTAGTCAAAAAACAAGAGGAGGTTGACCTTATAGAAATGTCGAGGCGGTGCAGCTCCCTGTGAACTGCATCACTCGTGCCAGGTTCTTCCCCTACTCCTCAGTTCTCTTGGTTGTTTCAATGGTCATCATAGTTTGCAGTCAAGATTTCTTTTTTTTTTTCTTTTAAGGTTCATTTAGTTGGACAAATTAAGGTATTTTTTCTTTCTTTTAGATTTTTTTTATTTTAGGACAGGTGTGAGGAGTGACGTCTACGGACCATTTAGCCACAACCTCTTGGTTACATAGCTAAACACGTCGATGAGGCCTCTTTATTACCTCCTACTATCATGCTCTACCTTTTAATCTCTTCCCCTCTCACTGCTTGCCGACCCTCAGCACTCTTTTATACTCCAAAGGCCGATGATGAGAGACATGAACTCCTAAAATATCATTACTTTATTATAATTTTATGTATTTCGCAGTACTAATGTTCATAGCATCTCTCGGGAGCGCAGTGGCTAACGCTTTAAGATATTTTGTTTGGAAAGACAGGCTTAAATCCCGTCTAGTGCAAAGAACCTTTATAAGGACTTTTTCAACTACAGTTGAGCTAACCAGTCTCATACGCAGGTGGAGGATGTTTGCTTTATCCGGAAACTCAAGTTTTTTTTTTATTATTCCAGACAACAATTAAACACATTTCATATGTTCACCGCACTGAACGCATGATTCCAACAAACCAACCCACTATAGCACGCATAATTCGAATTTCATTGATAACTGAATAAATTGCTATTCAACTTCTTAAATGTCATACGCCAAAATAAACAGACAAACAAAAATATAAACTTTATAATCAGATTATTGAGTTAAGATGAAATCTCTCGCCTTCCCAAAAATATGAACCTGGTTCATTCCATATTTATATAAAATAATAATAATAATAATAATAATAAAACGTTCATTTGCCAATGGATGTCAATCGACAGAACATTTTATGACGTCATAAAGTTGTTCATGCTGTTTCATCACCACTGACATTGTCTCTTCACTTTTGCCGTTTTCACTGCTATTTTCACTGAGATCTTTGGCCACCGAATTGTGAAATTACACATAACGTATTATTTAATTTGCATCGCTACGTGGGCTTGTTTCATTGAAAAAAAAAAAAAAAAAAACGACTTTAAGCATCCTCTTTACAACTTAGTTTAGCACTGAGAATGCTTTGTAAGGTAGTAGCGGAAATGACGTCACTCGTATCTACTTCCAGTGAATTATATTTCTTATTTTAAGCCATCAAGCGAAAAAATAGCCTCACATTAATTAAAAATAATTTCAAGACATATAAAAAAAGCTTTGGCCAGATAAAAAAAAAAAAAAAGTGAAATACTTGCCAGGGAAGCAGTCATGATCAGTTAAAATTGTTAGTTATTCTTAAACATCTTTTAGCCGCTAATCTAAGGAAATGGTTAGCTTAGAATGAATCATTCTTGACATATTAATCTGCAGTTGGGCTACATTTGAAGCGTGTGCAAGCATAGATTGATGCTACCAATTACGTATGTTGCAGCCTTACTGTCACCGAGATGAAGGGTGATTTTGCTTCTCCAACTAATTAATTAATTAAAGTTACGGCCGGAGTGTGTTATTAGGGTCTCTCCGAAACAAACGAGCATCCGATTCTTTGTGGAGGAATACTGCAAAGATTTTCTTTGAGCTCCTTAAGCAGCAACAAATAAACAGACCCATTTTCTCCTTGGGAGGGAGACGAAAGAGACGGAAGTCTATAAAAATAGCGACGGGAACTACTTTAGTGTACAAGTTCGGTGGAAAATGTCCGAATGAATCCGCTGATCGGCTATTAAACTGGATGCTCGTCTGACAGATGGCGCGGGTGACTTAAAACCCCCTCCATATGTTCTAGAAATGTCACCAGATGGCAGAAAACATGACTTGCTCTGTAGGGGGTTGTTTAGCAGTGACCAGAGGCCAAGATTAACGTTCGCTCATAACT
Organism: Typopeltis vanoorti; assembly: GCF_054136105.1. Classification (NCBI taxonomy): domain Eukaryota; kingdom Metazoa; phylum Arthropoda; class Arachnida; order Uropygi; family Thelyphonidae; genus Typopeltis; species Typopeltis vanoorti. The sequence goes on along the minus strand of NC_143568.1, from coordinate 72,134,881 downwards.
CAGAATCTCTTCTAAAGTGAGCGAATAAATACTCTCCAACCAATCGTAAGTTGGCACATAAACGAAAATGAGGGAACTGGGGAGATGGGAGAGAGCTAGCTGTATAGTTTTTACGTGTGGCCTTCTTCTGAAATGCTTTATTAGTGCCCCACAGCTGTGAGGAAAACGAGAAGTGGCAGAAAATAAACACGGTGAGTAATCAACTGAAGAAGATGAATTGCTTTCTTTCGTTGCATTCGCCTTTCTTTAAGGTTTACTTTCTTTGTCTTGATTTCTTCGTTCACTGTTTCGACTCCAGCATAAGTAACAGCGAAGTTATTTTTCTGAAGTTTCAACTGCAACCGTTCAACCTTCATCAGACGAACCTCGAATGTTGCGATGATAAGAGAAAAGACTAAATATGTTTCTAGACACTGAAACGGTTTATATATTTGGCAACTATTGAATTTTATTAAGATTCCAATAATATATATTCTTTTTTCCTTCCTGTCCCTGATAAACCTTTGAATTTACTGTTTTAGTTTATCGTTAAAATGCACTAGACAATCGTGAGCTTGAGAACAAATAGTCGACTTAAGATTCTTCAAAACGCGTATCAAATGATACAATAATTATGTACCATATTTCAAGTTTTCATCCCCGTACAGAAACCATTGAGTAGTGGGTTATTAAACAGAAAAAAAAAAAAAAAACTACTAAACTTTGCTATTAAAAGAAATAATAATAAACATTTTGTACTGTTTTATGATCAATCTATTAGATTTTTTCCTTCAATGCCTTATGAACCGACTGAGAGTTCGAATGTGATGGACTTTATTTGATCTCAATTGACTCCTGGCTATGTCTTTTACGTGGTGCAATACCAAGGCAACTCGCATGCCAAAGATTGTGTGCTCATACGTTCTGCGTTAATTTTGTCAATTTCAGAAGTGAAGATCAAGTATCTCTGGCTCATTTCTCGTATACGTAGGCCAAAGTTTATGTATTTAATCCTAAGTCTAGCAATGGCACCTTTTGAATAAAATTTTCCGATCGTTATCTTCAAACCTAAAACTCTAAATGTGCCAAATCTTTATCTTTTAAGGGACTACTTTAGCGTACAAATTTATCTTCAATACATTGAGAGATCAGAGGTTTAAAATTTGCTACTTTCGTTACCTCTGCGGAATTGCGAAGGGTCTTTTGTTTGTGCTGTTGTTCTAACCTCGTCAGGCGTGACAAATTATTATATTTCTACAGCTGGGATTCGATCCCATTTGATTGTAATTCAATTCCTAGAAAAGGTAGGAATATTTTTCACAAATAAAAAACAAAACAAACATTAAGTTGTAATTACAACTGGGTGCACCGATTTGAAGAGGGGAGGAACACGAATTACGTTTAGTCTACTTAATATTAGTGGAAATAAATGAAAATTATTTTCCATTGATTTTTATATGTGAAATTGAAGCATACGGTCACTGTCCATTAACTGATCCACCTCTTGTTTAGTACTCAAGCGAAATTGTCCCATCAAGAACTTTGAGATGTACGAACCATATTGTTAATTTATTCCCAACTCTTGTCTCAATTTTTTTTTTTTTAAACGAAAGATTAGAAACTAAATCTATAAAAAGTTTCCTCTCCATTGTACGGTAACAGTTAGAAAATTGGTATCCTGTTCTACAGACAAAATACGGAACAATATAGAAGTCACGCAAGGCCTTCAATAAGCAGGATGATGAGATCACACCGAACATGAATATCATCTACCATATTTCTCTAATGACATCATTGACATGATTAGTTTCATAAATTAAAGATGGAACATTTTAATTCGGAATTTTTTTTTTTATATAAGAAAATTCAAAGCGAAATATGTAGGAGGTAACTTAAGTTGTGCTCTATGGAGAGAATACTCCATTACGTCAAATAATAGAAATTATCCACTCATTCCCCTTCGTTTCCAGCATGGGATTAGAAAAACGAGTCTGTAGATGTGTGAATTGCCATAATTAGTGCTTTTCTGTGTTTCTGCTGTTGTTTTGAACCGTCTCTGGTACCTGTATGTATATACGTGTGTGTGGTATCATTCATGACCAGCTGGAGGAAATTATCCGTGAAAGAACCTCTCTTTAACCAACCCCTCTATCACCTAAGAACGCCACTTGTCATGCGACTCAACCCATGGAGTAAGTGCTGTCACCTGGCGGTCGCTGTAGTATTACTGTGTGAAAAGTCCACACCAGAGGTGGATCATAGCTCCAGGTAAAAGCCATTAAAATCAACACTGTTATCTGTCTGTAGTTTCTCTTGACAGAAACCAGATGTCGTTGTGACTAGCCTGTAATGACATAGCACAGTCGTACCAAGTTAATGACACAAAGGCTTGTAGAAGTCGCTATATAATTTGAACGGAAGTAGTTGTCCTTTTTTCATATGTCGATGTAGTATGAGATGAGTAGAATTTAAGGAAGGGGGGTTTGGGATGAGAACGTGCTTCTTTGTTTAAATATCTTAGAATGACCTTTGGTTGGTTTCTTTACAATGAACAGTGATTCCTTAGATGGAATTGTTCGACTCAACAATAGCAAATGCGTTCACAAGATAAGAAGTTGGCTAAGAAGTGCAGAATAGAGTAAGTTTGGACCAGGAACAGAAATAAAAAATTAATATGTGATTTATTTACGTGCATTAACCCCCATAACCTGAGGGTCTCTACCCTAGTCTGAAGTGTCAATCTCAGTTCTTTTTTTAAATGCCAATCTCTTTAAGATCCGACGTCTTCCTTCACGTACAGGTCCGTGCCATAATAATTCTACATTCTATCTATCGGACATTATTCACTGTCCAACTGGGTAACTATTTAATATCTTCTGATTCCTCCGAGGAATTTTCTTACGGATGTTCAATAAAGATCTTTCGCTCGTATCACGATTCCACCTCACGATTATTTTCGGAGCTTTTGTATCGTCCGATCGCAGCGGCGAATCAATCTCTAAACAGCAAACAATTATATTATAAAGTTGTGCCAAAATTTTCTTCTCTTTTCCAGTCACGACTTTTGGCATAATTACAGATTTAAAACAGGGCGGTGACAAAACGTAAAAGTTGATAGGAAGTCGACATCATCAGGTCATTACTCCAAGACTAAATGTGACTTAATTACAAGCTCATGTAATTAGTAGAAGAAAAGAGAGTTCGGTGGATGACTAGAAAGGATTTAGGTTTGGGTGGAGACCCTTATCTCCATCATTCGTGAGAAGACTACATCGAGGTGTTTACAGCTGTGGGATTAGGAGGTGCTTTTATCAAGTTAAACAGCTGTGAACAGTGAAAATGAATGGAGAGGTGGGATTCATTGTTCTAAGCGTACCGCCACAATCAAAAGACCAGTTACTTCAAACATATATCAAAGTTTGCAAGACAACTGCAACTTTCAGCACCACCACTACTGCGTACATTACAATCATGGCTCGTACTAACAATTATTCTATTAATAATTATTATTCTCACATCGTAAATTATAATTCGGCTATTATTGCTATTACTGGTAAGACATCTATTTTTATTTTTGTTCTCTCACTGTTATTTTTCTAATAATTGATATTTTGAAGACGTTTCTACTGCAGAAAAGAATTCAACATAGTATCCAATTACGTTTCTACAAACAGAACAATTGCAGAAGTCTCTGTTTTCAACAAATAAAAATCAACTTACATTTCTGTATCATATTTCTATATCGGAACAATTCCAGACACTTTTTAATCATTAAAATGTTTAATTACATTTCTATATCAGAAATCTACATTTACATTTTTATATCGGGATAACTGCAGAAGAATTCTTCAACATTTAAAATAGTTAAATACATTTCTGTATCAGAAATCTATATTTGCCTTTCTGCATCAGAAATCTACACTTACATTTCTATATTAGAAATCTACATTTAAATTTCTATATCGAAATAATTGCAAAAGAACTTTTCAACAATTAAAATGTTTAATTACATTTCTATATCAGAAATCTACATTTACATTTTTATATCGGGATAACTGCAGAAGAATTCTTCAACATTTAAAATAGTTAATTACATTTCTGTATCAGAAATCTACATTTGCCTTTCTGCATCAGAAATCTACACTTACATTTCTATATTAGAAATCTACATTTAAATTTCTATATCGAAATAATTGCAAAATAACTTTTCAACACTTAAACTGTTTAGTTACATTTCTATATCTTGACAATGAGAGCAATACTTTTTTCGGCAATGAAATACATCATTATTTATTTCAAAAATCTAATTGCATCTCTTTATTAATACACAACAATTATAGATTTTCTTTTAAATCAATAAAAAACAACCTAATTACGTTTCTGTATGCCAACAATTGCAGAATCTCTTCTTTTCAACAATTAAAATATCCACGTACATTTCTATAATTGAACAGTGTTGTGTTTCTTTTCAACAATTAAAATCTACTGCTATTTTTATATTGTAAAATAAAACAAATAAAAGTCCAGTTACATTTCTGTATCGTATTTCTAGATAAATCTAATATTTCTATATCGGAACAATTCCAGACACTCTTCAACGATTAAAATGTTTAATTACATTTCTGCATCAGAAATCTACACTTACATTTCTATATTAGAAATCTACATTTAAATTTCTATATCGAAATAATTGCAAACGAACTTTTCAACAATTAAAATATTTAGTTACATTTTTCCACCTTTCCAACTGGAGGAATATTTTTTTCAGCAATTAAAATACGTGATTACTTTAGAAACTATAACTCATTTTTTAGGAATGTTAGTCAAGTGAGTAATATTTATTATCCGACTAGTTTCACCGATTTTTGCTATCGGCATCTTCGGGGATACAATTGGTAAGCGATATGAAGGTAACAGACTAGGTTTTAATTGACAGTTCTAATTCATACAAAATTAGTATTGTGCGTGAGACAATACGCGTGTCGCGGGTTCATGATTTATTGGTTGAGAGACTTAATGTAATTAGCGTGAAAGTTCATTTCTTTGGTGTTTAGTGATTTATTAAAGTTTTCCCAATATCAGGTAGGATTAGACCTTGATTCTTATTTCGGTTTCCTGTTGAACGGACGACTATAGCAGCTTCCTTGGAGGTTCTGGAATGGTAGTGCTCTTCTATATAGGGCATATGACTCTTATCCCACTCAATGAGATGGTTAGTAGAGGCAAAGTGGCAAGAAAGGCCTGAAATATCTTGTCTGTTGTTTCTGACATATCCTATGTGTTCTTTCTGTCTCGTTTCGAAGCTTCTAAATGTCTGATCAACGTAACTAACATCACAGGAACAAGGTATATTATATACTCCAGAGTACTTGTAGAATGGATGAGGGTCTTTCGGTGATCTTAAAAATTTCCCAATAGTATTCACTGGCTTGAATGTTACTCTAATATTGTGTGGTTTTATAAGGATAGCCAATTTTTTGGAAATACTGTTGACAAATGGAATAGGTGTAATACTGATGTATTGGGTGTCATCACGTTGTCTTTGTGGTATATCCGAAAAGAGAATCTTGTTGCAGAGTCTTTTAGGATAACCATTTAAGGATAGCTCTCTGGATATTGTAGTATTTTTTTTTTGTAAGTCATCTTGGTCTGTGGTGTACTGTATAGCTCTTTTCTTAAGCATATGGATAATGCTAAGTTTCTGGGATATATCATGAGACGAGTTGAAATGGAGGTAACGTCCGGTATTTGTAAGTTTTCTATACACAGACAAGTTGATACTGTTATTGGTTTGTTTCTTTATTAGGATGTCTAGGAATGGAAGTTTTTCATCTTTTTCAATTTCTAATGTGAATATTTGATAGTATGGTGGAAACGATTGATTTTGTTGAGATATTCCATTAGTTCTTTCTTATGATTCCAAATGATAAAGATGTCGTCTACATATCTGTACCAAGTTGTAGGTTTTGGTGTAATTTGAGATAAGATTTTATCTTGTAGGTCTTCCATCAATAAGTCAGCACAAGAAGGAGAGAGGAGACTACCCATGGCTAATCCGGTAAGTTGTTTGTAGACGGTTTTTTGCCAAACGAAATAGTTCGAAGTTAAACAATGATTGAACAACGTAGTGATGTTTCTTGGGAACACGTTGTCTAAGATGTTGATGACTTCCACAATTGGAATGTTCGTAAACAGAGATATGACGTCAAGGCTAGCTAGTATATCATCTTCAGAGATAGGGATGTTTTTTAATTTCTCGATAAAATGTTGTGAGTTTTTGATATAAGTATCCGAGTTGTGAATGTGTTGTTGTAAAATTTTGGCTAGATATTTAGACAGTTGGTAAGTTGGAGAATAGATTCCATCGACTATTGGACGTAACGGTGTACCTTCTTTATGTATTTTAGGAACGCCATACAATCTTGGAGTCAATGGGCGCATGGATTTTAGCTTTCTTATTAAGTCTATAGGCCAGTTAGTCATTCCACGTAATAGTTCATTGGTGTCGTCATGGTTTTTTTGCGTAGGATCTGTACTGACAACATCATAGACAGACGTGTCTGATAATAGATTGTTAATTTTCTCTTCATAATGTTTTGTATTTAAGATAACAGTATTATTGCCTTTGTCCGATTTAAGTGTGATGATGTCTTTATTATTCTTTAATTTGAGTAGTGTTCTTCTTTCCATTTGGTTAGAGTTGGTGTTAGGAGATCTTGACGGAGCGGAGAGGATTATGCTGCTTTTTAATCGTAGGTCATTAGCTATTGGGTGTGGTAGCAATGCGATGGCTTTTTCTAAGTTGCAGACGAAATCTATTTTAGGAATAGCAGTAGGTTTTAAGGCGAAATTGAATCCTTGTTTGAGAATTGAGATCTCAAGTTTTGTTAAAATGTGTTTAGATAGGTTTATTATCACTTGGTTATCTGGTAGAGACGGTTAGAGTTAATGTGACTATCATATAACAGGTTGAATTTATCAATTTGCGTAACTGAAGGTTTTAGCATAACTGTTATAAATCATATTATCTAAAAGTTGCCAGGTATCTACGTCAAGGTTATTAGAGATGTCTGTGAACAAATCATAGCATTGAGAGTATATTTGGCTTAGCAAGAATCTCGTATGGCTAATTCTTTCTCGGAGAAGGACGAAGGAAGTTTTGTGGTGAATGATATTAGTTTTTTTTTGTTGTTGTTTTAAAATGTGTTTGAGACGAAAAAATTTTGGGATAACGTTATTCTCTCGACGGCTTTTTAAATATGTCAGATGGTTTAAATACTTAGCCTTTTGCATTTTAAACCTTCAAGATTGCGTACCTTTACTTTAGTGATCTGGTCGATCCTGTTCATAGTGGGACTTTTTTTCTTGACTACTTGTATTAGAAACTATAACACATTTACAATGTTAGTCGAGTGAGTGATATTTATTATCCAACTAGTTTCACCGATTTTTGCTATCGGCATCTTCAGGGATACAATTGGTAAGCGATATGAAGGTAGGTAACAGACTAGGTTTTAACTCACAGTTCCAATTCATACAAAATTAGTACTCTGCATGAGACAATACGCGTGTCGCGGGTACATGATTTATTGGTTGAGAAACTTAATGTAATTGGCGTTAAAGTTCATATCTGTTGTGTTTAGTGATCTAATTAAAGTTTTCCAAATATCCGGTAGGATTAGACCTTGATTCTTATTTAGGTTTCCTGTTGAACGGGCGACTATAGCAGCTTCCTTGAAGGTTCTGGAATGGTAGTTACACGTACACTGGTCAGACATCTAGAAGCTTCGAAACGAGACAGAAGGAGCACATAGACTATGTTAGAAACAACAGACAAGATATTTCAGGCCTTTCTTCCCACTTCGCCACTACTGCGACACGCGTAGTGACGAAGTGGGAAGAAAGGCCTGAAATCTCACTCGACTAACATTCCCAACCATCTTATTGAGTGGCATAAGAATCATATGCCCTATATAGAAGAGCACTACCATTCCAGAACCTTCAAGGAAGCTGCTATAGTCGCCCGGTCAACAGGAAACCTAAATAAGAATCAAGGTCTAATCCTACCTGATATTTGGAAAACTTTAATTAGATCACTAAACCCCAAAGAAATGAACTTTTACGCCAATTACATTATGTCTCTCAACCAATAAATCATGTACCCACGACACGCGTATTGTCTCATGCATAATACTAATTTTGTATGAATTGGAACTGTGAGTTAAAACCTAGTCTGTTACCTTCATATCGCTTACCAATTGTATCCCTGAAGATGCCGATAGCAAAAATCGGTGAAACTAGTCGGATAATGAATATCACTCACTCGACTAACATTCCTAAAAAATGTGTTATAGTTTCTAATACAAGTAGGCAAGAAAAAAGTCACACGTAATTACTTTGTTATTTCAAAAATCTAATGGCATCACTTGATTAATATACAACAATTATAGATTTTCTTTTAAATTAATAAAAAACAATAATTACATTTCTTTATGGCAACAATTGTAGAAGCTCTTCTTTTCAACAATTAAAACACCACGTACATTTCTATAATTGAACAGTATTGTGTTTCTTTTCAACAATTAAAATCTACTGGCATTTTTATATCCAAACAGATTTTGCCTTTTTTTTCCCAACAAGTGAAATATGTCCATTTCAGCAAACAATATATTTGAATAATTAGTTATTTTTAACAATTAATGTTATCCCCATCGATAACAATTAAACCTTGGATCATTATCTCCCCAAGAAATTAAAAAGCTCAAAGAAAGTGATGCGTATACTCGGTTTAACTCATTCTACTTAGTACTCATCGTAGATGGTTACATTTCAAGTGGATATAAATGAGGTAATTTATTTATTTTGCATAAATAATTAGCATAAATAGCCAATTTTTTTTTTTGTTTAATTACTCTGTTGGGACTATCATTTTAAAATGAAGTCCAGAGGCCAATATTGCGAAGTTAACTTTTGATATATTAGAAAGATTTATACCTTGATTAATCAGTTTAAAACATAAGCGCAGAAAATTAACGAAATAAGGAGCGAAGATATATATTTTCTTGGGCTTTGATAGCAAAATAATGATAGGTTTGTGGAGAGCTTAGCTTTTTGCTTCTTGCAATTATGTTTTAAATAATACCGTGTTGTAAGACACATTTTAACCAATCCATTTTTCTAAGTAAACCATTTCATATTTTTTAAATTAAGAAAAATAAAAAATTTTTTTAATTGTTTCTTAAAAAATAATGAATTTTTAATGTTCAAAAAAATATTAATGTTTCTTTACTAATTCTTTTATTATGTTAAAGATTTTGAGTAATAATTATCTACACCTTTTATTTGTTAAAATAACTCTTCCACACAAATGAAACAAATTTTTGGAATTCAATTCAAAACTGAGGGGGCGCTGTCAATCTCCTGGATCCTACGGGAAAATCTTTCACTTGTCTCTCGTCCATAGGAGATTTAATTAGGGAGGATTATTGCATAATGCTTAGAAATCAATCGACAATTCGGGTTGACAGTGGAATTACAGATGTTGCTTAAGGCAAAATACTTCCAGCTCTGTCAATTCTCTTTCCACGTGTCAAATATAAAGTGATTTACGTATTTAACCCAGTTTAGGAGAGCCCAGTTGCCTCCCGTTTTAAGCTATTGTCCTCCGTGTATGACAGCAATGATGATATCTAATTGGTAGTATTAACTGTCACTAGGTGTCGCTGTATAACATTTGTCACATGAAATGGCTCTAAGCTGATACCTCTCCTGCCTTTAATAATCCCTACATAGGCTTTCCATTTGCATGGCTATGCTATTTAAAGCTATCGTGCGATTAGAATTTTGAATGATGAGCTCTTGTTAAACAGTTGTTACGGACCATCTCAATACATTAGTGTTTCCGTTAGGGGAATTTTAATCGGACATTATTTTTTTTTTCATTATTCAAGAAACAAGAATAGAGAAGATCTGTTTTATGTGTGCCTTACACGCTATACAACTATTTTCCAAAGTTTTTCCTGATCAAAAGCCACGCAAGTTAAAATCCGTGCAAAGTTGTCGGTTATTTCACTTAAGTTTTTAACACTGTAAAAAAAAAAAAAATTAAAAAAGAGAAAGAAAGAAAGTGACCGAAGTTAATGTCTTTTTAATGATTCACAATTGGTGTAAGGAACGTTAAACCAAACCTGGCGATTAGATGGGTGATTTGCTCGCAATCTTCGTAAACATATCAAATAAATTTGTTGAGATCATAATTACCAGTTTTATTATTATTAGGCACATAAAAAAGACGCATAAAATTAACACAAAATTATTATTAGACACCAAAACATACGCATTATTATTATTATTATTATTATTATTTCTTTATGGAATTGCATATGCATAACAATAGCACGATCACGCCAGTATAATAATCACAGCAACATGAATAATTCTATGCATTATGGGAAGGGTCACTATCCAAACTGGTTTCGACCTTTATTGATGTTTGATTAGTAGGAGTTACCCTGATGATACCTCAATAAACGTCGAAACTTGCTTCGATACTAACTCTTCCCATAATGCCTAGTATTATACATGCCACAAGGCGTATACTATGACTGTTTTCTATATTTCAATATTTAATAACGTTTTTATTTATTAATTATTTTTATTCTTTTTTGTTATAATATTATACAGAACGTGGAGATTTTTTTTTATTAGTTTTTGAGCTATTCACATTTAACCCCTTCGTGATTTATGGGACACCCTGTATATACTAATAGACTGTGCATACTTCACGTACAGCATTTTGTGTTTACTCACTCATGAGTAAAATATGGATAAAAACAAGAATATAATTGCAAGTACCATTTCCTTTATATTGGTTTCTCTTTGTTTACATCTGTGAGATGGAGAAAGGACCTCGCCTGTAAAAAAGACGGTAATCAAAGACCATTTGTTGTATTATAGTTGCCATTGGAGATAAAGTTTGGATAGATATTCTATACTTTGTCATTAAATCTGAGAGAAAAGATGGAAACATGGAAGAAAAAGAACGACATTTATGTTCCTGTAGTTTAGTGTAAACCATGCAATCACCTTTAAGACTGATATTTCTATTTTATATCGAAAAAAAAAAAGCCAAAATAAAATCGAGTGTCCAAAAGAGTAGAAAGATCTCTCCAAGAGTCTAGCGATCTTCCTGCTCCTGTTTCATCAGTAACTCCCACTGAGGTGGGAGTTACTGATGAAGAGAAAAGAAAAGCACTTCATGGGAGATTTGTCAACATTTTCGAAGTTCCATTTCATAGGGAAGTCAAGAACCACATCTAATTGAGCTCACTTCTGTGCCTGACCTGAATCTGTCAAAGGAAGCAACATTGTTAGGATCCAAGCTGCAAAAATAGTATTTGTGGGCTAAACTTGCTGATAGGAAGGTATTTTGCAAGAGGGGTGAGAAACCATAGTCGAGTTAGGAAGGTTTCAACACATAAATGAAAACAATCAGAATGAAAACTGAGTCATACAACTTACGTCCCAGAACTTTTTGAACATACTTTATGTTTCAATCCTTTACCGTGAAAATAACCATGTAATAATAAATAAGTTGTAATTGAAATTAATAAATTAAACCGACGAAAGTATTTTGAGTGACACCGTTGAAAAATCAGACGCAAAGGGTTGTTTATCTTCCCGACAGAGAAGCACACAGTAACCGTTGACTGCTGACGATCTAACGCTCCAGCGTACCATCTTAAGCCTCGTTAAATTGAAACACGAGAAAATGTCACCGAAGATTTTTTTTTGTTGTTGTTTCACCCGTCTACCTTAAGAAACATCGCTGCCTTTGGCTCTATTTATTGTTAATCTTCCGTAACCGCTCTCCGCTTTGAAAGACGGGATCACCACCGTTAAATTAGCATTCTGCAATAAGTATTACGCTTCCGTATACCACGTCTTTAAATCTTACGGAAACTTAGCGTCTAACACGGTTTTGATTATTTGCGTTCTTAACAAGATTCCAATTAACGCGAAGCATAGCTAAGACAATGACACGTTCTGCTGTATCTAAACACCACACCAGCTGTCTTATCACAGCATTTAACTTTTTCTTCCCCAAGCGACATTCTTATCATGATATTTCCACTTTGTGCTTGGCTATGCTCATTACAAATCTACAATTCTTGTCTGGTAAAAATTCTGTATTTTGTTATCTTATAAAAAAATTATCTTATAACAAAATAGAAAAAAAACAGCTTTTTCTCAGTCCGAACATATTGAAATAAAATTGTTTAAAAAAAATGGTGTACTTTAAGGTCATTAAAAATAAGAAATAAAATTTATATTTTTTAAATTCAAACTATTTAATAAGAATATTAATAATAAATGCCATTATATTATAGACAAATAAATAAATTTTCCACGGGATTAAAATCGTTTAATCAGCTCCCAGAATTGAATTCTCTTTGAAATCTATTTTTGCCATGTTTCATTGCGGCAAAAAAAATCACTATGATCAAAAAAGGAACGATATTATTAGCCACGCAACTGCTCTTAGATCGCAGTTCCAATCAGACATGTCAACCGAATCGAAAGCTTTTGTTGAAAATGTATTTTGATTGATGAGCTGGAGGACAATATGAAAGACTTAGAGCCACACTCTCACACCCAGGGAGGATTGCAACACATCTCTTCCAGCTAACAAGATTTGCATAGAGATAAGTGAATGAAATGTCTTTTCTCAATTCCTGGGGGTCGCCTAGGGATGCCAAAATCTCGGGGTTGTGTCAGCACAACGACACGAGACAGCATCAACTCATCCTACTGAGAGCAGGTCGAGTTGACGGCATTTGTGACCTCCCGAAGCGAAGTGCCAATGATTGATGGGTTGCGCCGAACTATTAATGATGAGATGTAATTATGGGAGGGTAGCGGAATGGTGCGACCGAGGACCTTACGGACTACGTGGGAGGTACTCGCTTCAAGGAGAACATTGACGGGGGGTCAAAGGTCCAGCCGTAAGAACCACAAATACAAAAGCGATGCCGCGGTTGACTCTGTGATCAAACTGGAAGATGTGCGCAATTTTTACTGGAGATGATAGGGGAGCTTAAAGGCACGAGCATGTGTTTTCACTGACATCCTTTTTCCTCTACTGCGAGACTTAGTATGAAAGACAGGATGATAGGATAATCTGTTAACAGCGGCGATACGGAGGTTGACGATGACCCTTTATGAAAGGTTCACCCACATTTTCAGATAAAACAGATGGGTTGCCCTCTTGATACGTTGCATGCATGTAATAGACGTTGTCTATTAAAAAAAAAAAAGTAGTTATCCCATGTTTTGTCTTCGTGATGTTTTTAAATGTGCTCCTATACTTTTGATAACCGAGTGTGTACGTCAATGGATCTTTTCTATTAGCAAGCGCTTACTTTTATTAATGTTACTCCAACTATCATAAATATATTTTTCCTTTGTTGAATGCCATGATGTAACTTGTCCATTTCAGAACGCGAGCGCGTGCCTGAGTGCTCAGAACATATTCTGGAGTGATTTATTGTTGTGATTATACTATATTCTAATGAGACTCAGGCAAATAGCTTTCTCATTTCGAACTCAGGACAGACGAACCTCGTCTTGCACGCACGGTTAACTTTGAGGTTTATAGGAAGGCGTCAGCCCACCCACACAATATTCAATTACTTCACAACTGACCCATTGACCAAAGAGGTTGAAACCGTCTACGTCCAGGTCAACCATAAGCGTGTTTTGTTTTCATCCAATCCACTCTCGGTTGCATTTGTAGGCTTAGCTGATCTTCCAACAAGCTACAATTAATAACAGTGTCTGTACGAAGGCATTGATCCCTTGTGATTTTCATATGAATGGAGAATCATATGGTGGGACACCATTGTAAGGGGGGGGTATGGAATAACAGATTAGGGGCCGGTGTTATTATACAACACTAGACTGTGTGAGGTTCTTTCACCATAGATGTTTGGCCCGCGATAAATTACAGGGTTGTTCGTACTAAATTGCGCTTTCTCCACGAAGACCATGTTGGCTAACTAAACAATAACCCCTCGCTTTGACCTCATAAAAAGCACATTAGGTTTTTGTCTACGTATTCATGGTATGGATAATAGTGGCTGGTAGTATTGTTACTGAATAATTTAGTAAACAGAGGATTTTTTTTTTTTTTGGAAGAGCTGTGAAAAATGGAATGTAGACTGACTTAAAAACTGGGTAGGACATGGCGGTCAAGAACGATAATGATGGGGTGTTACAAGTGGGTGACAAGATAAGTTTTCTGTTTATGTCTAGAATATACCGACTTTCTGGTAGTCCTAGACGCCTACAAGAAGAAAACTTCAACTCCCAGTTGGGATCCAAGAAACCACCAGGGGGAAGCGCTAGGGGAGATGTCAGTCAACTTTCGTTTTATAACGACACCAAATTGGGACTGTGACAGCTTCCATAATATGGTGACTACCTAGAAGAGTTGGGATTGTCGTAAGAAATTCACTGTCTGTTATCATGGCTATTAGAATTGACGGTACCAAGTAAAAGAGCATGTACCGATCTTCGTAGGCTTGACACCAGTTAGGAAGATCCCAGACTGTATTTAGGTGCATTTTTGAATCCTATTTTTTTTTTTTTTTTTATGCATTTGTATGGTATCGGTAAGGCAAACCTCAAGTATTTTAACAGAATAAGTGATCGTTGTAAATACAAGGTTTTTGAGAAAAATGAAAAACCCAGTTTATTCTTAAAATCTCGTTTTGTCTATAATATGCTAGCATTTATTATTATAATTGTTATTAAGCAATTTGAATTTAAAAAAGAACAATTTTCTTTCTTATTTTTAATGACTACAAGTACACCTTTTTGATTAATTTATCAACATTGCTTTTGTTCCAGAATGAATTCTAAATTCAAATATGGTTCAATCCAATACCCTTGGAGGGTAATGGATGGCAATGCTGTAGCCAATGAAGTTCTAACTGAGGCTCGGCTATTGCTGTTACCCTCTTGCCATGATCAGAGCTGTAATAGCTCAATAACACCTTATCCCTACACTGTCCTCTACAGATAACGGGGAAGATGAAAAGCATTCTTGCTTCGCCCCTTTAAGCCAGTCCTTATAAGGATAAATTCAAATATAGGAAGATATAGGAAGAAGTGATTGATACATTCAATCCTAATACCCTTGGAGGGTAATGGATGGCAATGCTGTAGCCAATGAAGTCCTAACTGAAGCTGGGCTATTGCTGTTACCCTCCTGCCATGATCAGAGCTTTAAATGCTCAATAACACTCTATCCCTACACTGTCCTCTACAGACAAGGGAGAATATGAAAAGCATTCTTGCTTCGCCGTCTAAGCCAGTCCTTATATCCTTATATAATATTTGTTAAGGGATTAATACCCTTGGAGTGTAATGGATGGCAATGCTGTACCAATGAAGTCCTAACTGAAGCTGGGCTATTGCTGTTACCCTCCTGCCATGATCAGAGCTTTAATAGCTCAATAACACCTTATCCCTACACTGTCCTCTACAGAGATAACGGGGAATATGAAAAGCATTCTTGCTTCGCCCCTTTAAGCCAGTCCTTATAAGGACTATAAGGATATTTGTTAAGGAAGAAGTGATTGATACATCCAATCCTAATACCCTTGGAGGGTAATGGATGGCAATGCTGTAGCCAATGAAGTTCTAACTAAGGCTCGGCTATTGCTGTTACCCTCCTGCCATGATCAGAGCTTTAAATGCTCAATAACACCTTATCCCTACACTCTCCTCTACAGACAACGGGGAATATGAAAAGCATTCTTGCTTCGCCCTCTAAGCCAGTCCTTATATCCTTATATAATATTTGTTAAGGGATTAATACCCTTGGAGTGTAATGGATGGCAATGCTGTACCAATGAAGTCCCAACTGAAGCTCGGCTATTGCTATTACCCTCCTGCCATGCTCAGAGCTTTAATAGCTCAATAACACTCTATCCCTACACTGTCCTCTACAGATAACGGGGAATATAAAAAGCATTCTTGCTTCGCCCCTCTAAGCCAGTCCTTATAAGGATTTTTTTAACCTGATAGGCATGATTGATCCATTCATGATAACCCGATGTAGGAATATGACAGATGTGAGGAGAAAAATTTAAAAAAATATTTATAAGAACTTTTTCATTTCAGTATCAGTAACGAAGTTCCTTTCAATTGTATCGTCGCCTCATTATCGTATACGTAGCGACAACTCTTCTACTAAAGAGTTAAACACGCCCTTCTTTTTAATTAAGTGTTGGAATCCCTTCATTTGAAAATTTCTGCTTTTAATTTCCGTTATAAATTTGAATTAATCAGCCTCATACGGGGGTGGTAGATCTTAGCACACACACACACTCAATTTAGAGCGTTCACTGCCTCATATGGTTCAGCGTAATGTAAACAACAATCCTTCATAAGCATCTAATACTCAGAAATCAATGCAAATAATGGCACTATCCCCCCACTTCTGTTATATTATGTGTTTCGGGAATATATGCTAATCAGCGATTAGATTGTTATATAACTGTAATATCCGATTTTACTCGAATGCATTTCGGGAAAGATCGGACTTTGTGGTGGCTCGGATAGTTCAGTAACATAATATACATCTATATAACAAGAACGGACATCAACTTAAGAAGTCCTAGGGTTAGAACATGATGTCATTAGCTTTGTCGGTTACGACAAAAGAGATTTTGTCATAAACTTTACCTCGATCAACTAGACTAGTTGGAGATTTCTAGGATGCGAAAAATGAGGCTCTCAATACTGCATCAATAGATAGGTTTTATCTATGGATATATTTTATCTATGTAAGTACTTAGATGCTGATGCCATAATTACTTAGCCGATAATCCTCATAGAAATCGCATCTTCTCTTTGAGGTACTTAAGACGTCGGAATGAGATGCATAAAGAACGCGCTCTGGCTTTCATCCCAAAAATCTTTGACACGAGCTGTTTTTTCGTGTATAAATTTCAGATGGAAGAATGGTAAGAACCTTCAAAATCTTGTCGGAACAAACGGTTGCTATGGGATACCTGGTAGATAACAACCACTTGGAAGCCTTTTGCCTAGTGATGTTTTCATCATGCATTCAGCACTCGTCTATCCCAATCAAATACGAAGCAAATCAAAGGTTTTCTCCTGTTGAAGGGAAACGTGAAGGGGACCCCCCCATCGAATCCTGAAGACCTTAAGGATCTGTAGCGGGTAGTTTGTTAGGAAATCGTGTTTGCTGCTAGCATGAATATTTATGGAAATAAACAGAAGACCTTCACAAAACAGAAGCTGAAAAGAGTAAGAAGGAAATAGAAAGAAAAAGAAAAAAAAAAAAAAACATTGAGCACTCCAGAGCGGTAGAGTTGATTACATCAGTCCCTTCCGAGTTCCCGTCTGTCAGGGTGATTCTAACTACATTCTTTACAGTAGCACCGAGAAAAAGAGTGTAGCTTGGAATTCCAAGTCGGTGCAGCGGTAAGGGTTATTGGATCAGTGAGAGGCGAGGTTCATATTTCCACGCTGGTTCATTGATACTAGTCGGATATTGCATTCCACTATGTCTACAGCGCATATAAATGGAACTTAGCAACGAAGAATGTTATCAGTGTTTTCTAAACGATTAACCCTCTTTTTTACGTATAAAAAAAAGTAATATTTATTAAATAAAATTATTTCTTTTACTTCTGTCTCTAGACAACCATATACACTCATGAGCCAAAACAGTACAGTCACCTTGCTTAACCAGACTGCACGATTGGCCGAAAGTAAGCTAGAGGAGGCGGTATTCTTGTATGGGGATTGTTCTCATGGACATCACTGGGTTCTTACATCCCCTGTTGAACACACTCTCACCGCTAATTCTTACCTGTGGTTGTTTCGGACCAGGTATCGCCCTACGTGGTCCAATGGATTTGGACTCTTCCAGCAAGACAACATCCTCCGTCACAAGACTCCCAAACATTCCGTGTGCTTCCCTGGCTGCCTAATGTTGATTTGAATCTCATCGAACATTTGTGGGATCATGTGGAAAGCAACATCCTGGTCAACGCCAGTGCTTCGTTCGGTTGTTGACCTCCGTATTCTGTGTAGATCCAGCTCCAAACACCTTTCGTGGTCTTGCTGAATCAATGACAAGAGGTGAAAGCGGATATATCGGCCAAAAGAGGCCCAGTACCCTCTGGGTAGGGTGGCCATAATGTTTTGGCTCATGAGTGTATATGCTTGAATAGCGAGCCTCTGATATGCACAGCTACAAACCGCTAGAAGTTACATTAATGTTCAGAACAATTACACGTTGCTTTGTCAAAACGTTTAGTTCCCATACTTGAATTTTAGTAACGGATAATTGGGAGCCAACCACAAGGAAATACCAAACCAGAAGCGAATCAGTCCTAGCGATTATAACGTAACCAATGAGGAAGTGAACACTGCCTGCCCACTTTTGTGTGTTGTTAATTGGTCAGTTCGGACCGGGCAGTGTCATCCATTTAATACGAAGCACCTAAGTTATCCCACAGAAGAATAGAAACTTTAAGGGGTGGGGGAAGGAAATGGGTGGTTCATTGTAATCCAAGGAAGGTGGATAGGCAGTACCACCGACAAAGTCCAAGCGTGAACGCCCGCATATGCAGTTCATGATTAGTGCAGGTCACGCCGGACCCACTGTACAACCAAATCACGTGACCACGAAAGAGTCATTGCGCCCAAGAACGCGGAACATAGATAATGAGGCAAATATAAATACCTCGCAGCAACTTTAACCCTTTCGCTACGGAAGCTTTCTCCTTTGGTGCTTATTTTTTTTTTTTTTTTTTTTTTCTCCATTAGCGAGAACTTGTTAGGTAACAACGCCCCTGTCTTAAACAGGGACTTTGTGTGAGTTTTACCACCCTTTCCTGTGTCGGGATTATCCTGATATGTGCGAAGGATACTTAGGAATTACATGGCGATTGAGAACTATTCCCGGTCGTTCTTAAAGGAAGTATCTACAGTCAAAGGATTGTTAGAGGTAGCGAAGGAGGTTGTAGCATCAAAACAGAAAAAAACGTCTCCCCCCCCCTGTTGTTTATAAAAGTGAGAATAGCGCCTTCGTTGTCTGCTAAGAATCCTTGATCGCTTTGTGTCGATAATTTAAGTGTATAGTGACACCAAATGGGTAAATGCGTAGCTCGGTTGGGCAAGTTTGTTCTAGCACGGATTACCTTCTCTTGGCAAGGGCAACAAGAAACACATACGTTAGCTTAAAGCCTTCCATAGATGTCCGCTGGTGTACGGAGAAGCCGCCGGCATTTTATTGTCGGATAGTGAAGCCTAAAAAAGACAAATAGAATGGCTACGATGTCTCAAGAGTATTGAAAGGAAGCGGTAGATTCAACTGATGGGCTGGTAATCAGGAAAATGTCTTGACATCGGTGACAATTCCCCTTATTTACAATGACTTACACGGTATTTATACACCGAGACTTTTTGTTCATTTATTTCGGTTTGCTTTACACATTTATCTTGTTTAGTTTTCCGTACAACCGTTTTACAACACAATATTCATTTGCTTTTATTCTCTCCCGTTGATTTTAAGCTTATAAAACACTAAATAAATTGGCGACAAAATTATATAAAATGAACTAAAATGAACTAGGCGTAGGTTTCTGTGGTTTAGCAATTTATAAGAAAGATTCCGGTAATTGGACCACATGTTTATTAAAATAAATAACAGTAAAAAAAAACCGACAAATTTCGTAAGTCGTTTGACTTAGATCTTCAGGGGTCAAAGGTAACTAAAAGTTTAAAACACAAGAAATGATAAATTACTCAAAATAGTTCATTCGATGCAGTTAGACGGCCACAACTGCATAGAATGAACTATTTTGAGTAATTTATCATTTCTTGTGTTTAAACTTTTAGTTACCTTTGACCCCTGAAGATCTAAGTCAAACGACTTACGAAACTTGTCGGTTTTTTTTTTTTTTTTTACTGTTATTTATTTTAATAAACATGTGGTCCAATTACCGGAATCTTTCTTATGAACTTGAGATAAGTTCATGTATTAGTTGAATCAGTTTGATTTTGCAATGTATACGCATTTAACCCACTCACAGTATCTTGTTCATTGTATTCTTTTACTAGGTCACAATTGACACCAATCTCTAGTGGTTTCGTTGACTGGAATCTTCGAAATCGCTGTACACTGTACATTTTTGTACTGTCCAGGTAGATTGTTTTGAAATAAACCTGTTTTTTTTCTGTTTTATTATAATTATTTTCATTTTGTAGTTCTAGAATTTAACTTCTCTGTTCCATGTATGTATTTCCACTGGAACCACATTTTATATGTATATATAAACATTATATATATAATTTCGGTCATCGAGGGAATAATGGTTTTTCTTCAGAATCCGTCCTAAAGACATTTGTCATATTTAATATGACCACGTGTTATGATCAATCCCACCCACAGTGGCACGAGTTTTGCAGAAGTCTTTAAGTGATAGACGGTTTCACCTCCTGGTGAAACTGCTGCCCAGTTTATTGAAGACCTGAAGTGACTAAAAAAGTTCTATGGTTCATCTCCAGAGTAAGAATCCCTGGTTATCCTACCTTATGGCACTCACGGTATTAATGTTTTATAGGGTTAGTATTTTATGAGTAGAATTTACATAAGTGTGAACTGCCCATTAAATCAGAACGGAACCATTTGGAAGTACATGTGAAAGTACTTATATAGAGCAAACAGGTCGATCCTTCGACATCAGAATGAAAGAACACAAAAAGCAAGTACTGTCATGCCATTATTCTCCTTCCTGCAACGTTTCCCAAGCCATTTTAGGGAAGCTGCAGTGATTCTAGAGGCTATTTTAATACAAGCATTTGGACTACAAACTACAAAACTTGACTTTTTTTAAGATATTCTGTTTGGAGTTCATTCATGCTAAGAAAATAGAAAGTAGTGAATAATATCGTGTGATATTTTTTGTAAATGATTGTAAAACAATACTATTATTTGATTCACTGTTTTTCGTTATTACAAGAAAAAAAAAGGTTATACTTTGAAGTGTGGTATGAGGGGCTCAATTTTAAAGCGTCAAATAAATCCTGTATTGACATTTTTTTCTCCAGAGGGAATAGGCGGAGCTTCTCCTATACTCTTACTTTATGAGGACATTTGAGTAGCCAGTCTCTATCCTTTAAGCCTTCACTATCGTGAGCTCAAAACTATCAATGAATCTAGGCTTCTTAAGGGAATGAAAGAAATAGAGAACGCAGACAACTGCTGCCATCTCTTGGCTTTAAACCGTAACACTCATGTTCTTGTTTGTAATGGGGTGACTTCTGTGTGGTTTTGTTTTTAAGGTTAGGGATTAAAATTTCTGGGTGAAAAAACTCCCCTACCTCGGTATGAGACCGGGTAAGCTACCTTTTGTCGAAAAAGACCAGATAAAGGTTCTTCACGTCATAGACGGGAATCGAACCCAGGTCTTTCCGACCAAAGGGCTTCGTCTATACTGACTGAGCTACAGAGGCTCTAATTAATCAATTAGCGTTGCTAATTAAGATACAGTGGCCGTCAGTCCTATGGGGGGGGTTGAAGGAAACAGACTGATGCCAAGAATTAAGTGGTCTTTCACCCCCAAAAAAAATTCCCCCCTAAGATTGGGATGCCAAGGTTTTATTGGGATGCCAAAACAGCTAACAGATAAACTAGCCCTAGAACACACGCAGTTGGTTTATCATCGATTCAGATTTAGCTTGTAGATTTAATTAGCAATTAATTAAACAACAAAATCAAACAACACAGACCTTGTAATAAGAATCACGACAGGATTCGCAAGTTATTAATTTTACTGTTGAAGGATTTCTTATATCGTTTTTAATAAAATCGGTGTTATCTCAAACTTTTGCTAGAGCAGTGTACCAGTGTGCAGGATCTGAGCATAATTTTTCACTTTCATGTGATACTATCAGTAAACAAACAGCTATTACAAGATCTTTTGATCCCTAATTTCCTACCGTAGTAGTTGAGAATTTCATTTAGAAGGAGTGGCCGCGCTGTCCCTTGACGAACGCCGTAAGCTAAGCAGGAACGAAAGATTGTTAAGAAAAACACAAAAAGCTCAAGTGTGCTTTACTTTGGCACGACTTCAATCAATCATTGTGGTGTCACGAATCCTAACATATCGGTGTCACGACATTACTTCAAGTCGCACTCATTCGTTACAGAGCCTTGTTTATGATTACAGAGGAATTTATTAAAACCGGCACCAAACAAACAAAATCGGGCAGTCAGAAGATAGCCTTTTAAAACAGACAATGTATGTGTGTGTGTGTGTGTGTGTGTGGAGGTCTTATTTGAATCTCTTTTTTGTTGAGTTCAGTTGCTATCTGAATTAATGTTGTGCATTGTACTTAACAATATAAAAGGATGTCAGGTAGATAACAATGATTCGTTTATGAATTGCCCTACTAAAAGATTTATTAATAATTTAGGGAAATACTTCTGCATTCTCATTTTGTTATAACAAAAACAAGTATGAAATGACAATAATAATAAAAAAAGCAAGTATAGTTACGTCATACATTCCAACAATTGAATTGAGTTCGCATTGTAGAACGGTGATTTATTTTGATGTGGATTTCACATTTTTTTTTCTATTTTATTATTTATATATATTTTTTGTAGATAAGCATTCATAACTCTGGTTGGTGGCTAGCAGAGAAAGACTCTACGATATACATAAATATATTTCAGTAGCATCAGAAAGTGCATCCCTAATATTCTGCCTGCTAATAGTAACAATAATGTAATAATAAATTTAATGCTATCCTTCGTCATACCCAATGGACCCTTTGCATATCCCGTGATGTGGCACAGTATTATAAGATCTCTGAGAAATCTACGACATTGCGATAAATGGTCGGTTGAACTGACCTCTGTTAAAGAACACAAACAAGAATCAGTGATGATGAATTTCTGTCGATGTAGTATTCTTAAATGCTCATGTTTCCAAACCGATGACGACATCCTTATGATAACGCCACCTCGTGGTCGTATGAAGAACTAGATGATACAAGCACGTTTAGTTCGTGTTCATTTCTTCCTCGAACAATCACGTGTGATAGGCTGCTAACTAATATTTTATTTTATTTTTTGAACCAATTTCTAGAAATGGTTTCAAAAATGAGCTGACTTAAGAAGTTGACGTTGATCTTCCTAACTTTTCTTTTGACATTAAATATTCAATCTTAACCAAATATTAGTGATGGGGGAGGGGCGAAGCGTGACTATTAAATCATTTTATCTATACTGCAAGAAGGCTAGCGGAATATTTATATTGCCTATCCTCCAATAAAATTACAATATATGAGGGGATCATGTATTAGGATTTGAGCGCGTGTCTGTCAGAATCCTCTGAGAAATCGATGACAAAGCAGACAGTTTCAAGTCGGAGATACGGTTACAAAATTGGCTGTGAAGCAAATAAAAAAAAAAGAAGTCAAGATTGATATGTTGTGCTTGCTACCTCCTCTCTCAATTGCCGATTTTTGGTCTATACGTCTTCGGCATGAACAGCAACCCCCCCCCCCCCACTAACCTATAAACTTTTTTTGTTGTTCATTTTCTTTCAGGCAAAAGATATGAAGGAAATATCCTATTCTTTGAGGTGTACCGTCTTTTGTTATGGATGTGCGGGTGATTGGGGGGCTGGTAGTTTTGAATCATATTTTATCGGGGGTTTATTTTCAACTTCTGGATGGAAAACAAATAACACTTTGGTGTTATATCCTTCCGTCGCTGACAGGAGAGATGCGATTTATCACGAGGTGACTTATTTGGCCTTCGCACCTCGCCGTTCTCATCCCCAAGGGCAATCCTTAATATACATTCGAACAGAGTTTTACTTTATGACCCATACTACGCAATCATGAGCAAACAGAAGGAAAATATACCAAAATTATAAATAGTGGTTGACGAGAGAAACCATTCTTTGCAGCCATCGCAAGATTCTATTACATTATTTCTTGAGATCGTTCGAAGTGTTTACGATTTTTCACATTTCTTTATATTTTTAAGCATTTTTGGCGTTGGTAGAAAACAAAAACTTTGGAAGAATACAAATAGAGATATATAATTTTGGTTGTTTTTTCTGGATTTTTTTTTTTTTTATTATTTCACGTTTAAATTTAAATTTCGATCTAGACTATTCAAATTTATAATCCTTATCAGGACTGACTTAAAGGGGCGACGCAAGAATGCTTTTCATCTTCCCCGTTATCTGTAGAGGACAGTGTAGGGATAAGGTGTTATTGACAATTAAAGCTCTGATCATGGCAGGAGGGTAACAGCAATAGCCGAACCTCAGTTAGAACTTGATTGGCTACAGTATTGTCATCCATTACCCTACAAAGGGTATTAATTCCATCTTCTCCTGACCATATTTATATTTATTTAAATTTACATATAATCCTTATAAGGACTGGCTTAAAGGGGCGAAGCAAGAATGCTTTTCATATTCCCCGTTATCTGTAGCGGACAGTGTAGGGATAAGGTTATTGAGCTATTATTAAAGCTCTGATCATGGCAGGAGGGTAACAGCAATAGCCGAGCCTCAGTTAGAGCTTCATTAGCTACAGCATTGCTATCCATTACCCTGATTAGTAAGTAAAGGGTAAAATCTCAAAAAATCGGACGATCTCTAGGCCACTCCATAGTGGGCGAAAGACCGTCCATGTCTCAGCGTTGGTTCCACTCATTGACGGCCGCCCCGTCCAAGCACCCCGTTTATAAGCAGAACCGCTCAGCGTTGGTTCCACTCAGTGTCGGCCGCCCCATCCTAGCACCCCGACTCCTGAGCAGAACCGCTCAAATTCCGAGGAAAATATAATTCACCGACAAGAACCCCTCAGCGGGCCCTGCCGGAGAACACCTTCCCCGGAGACTCAAGGTGCTCCCTTAAGGCAAAAACCCTAAGGGAGCGAACTCAAAAACTCACACCCAGGATAACAGCAACAGCCGAACCTCAGTTTACTTCCTCGGTTCAGCATTGCAAATTGTTACCCTGGAAGTCCTAAAAAGGACTTTCCTCCAAGGGTATTGGATTGAATGAATCAATCATCTATCACCGCATCTCACGGTCAATTGATTCCTTTTTCCGTTAAATTTTGTATATTTTTTATTTAAATATATTTTAGGTATATTTTATACTTTTTAGTTTCTAATATTGTACTTGAAATTTTTAAGTTAAATTTTGAAAATTACTTTATTTTTTTAAAATAAATTATTTTTTTAATATATTTCTTATTTTCTTTCCTTCACTCAAGATTTCTATTATTTCTTTTCGTATACTATTTCCTTTGCAATCAAATTGATTTTTCCGTTGAGATTTTTACTGTTTTTATATCATTTTAAACAATGGTATAAAAACAGTAAATATTTTACTTTAATATTAATTGTAATAAGGAATTTATATACAACATATATTATTATGAAATTAAACAACAAATCGTTTTTTTATTTTTTTTAATTTTCTTTAATTTTTTAAGGTGAAATTTCCCACACCTTTTACTTGAATTATCATTAATCATATTCAAGTTAGAGAGAGAGAGAGAGAGAGAGAGAGAGAGAGAGAAAAGCAAGATTCGTGGAGTTAATCGACCGTGAGATGCGGTGATTGATTCATTAATGCCTTTGGGGGTGATGGATAGCAACGCAAAGCTGAACCAATGAAGTTTAACTGAGGTTCGGCTGTTGCTCTTACCCACTTGGGCGATGAGTTTTTGAGTTCGCTCTCTTAAGGTTTTTGCCTTAAGGGAGCACTTTGAGTCTCCGGGGAAGGTGTTCTCCGGCACGGCCCGCTGAGGGGCTTTGTCGGTGAATTATTTTCCTCGGAATTTGAGCGGTTCTGCTCGGTACTCGAGTTTCACTGAGTAGAACCAACGCTGAGATTTGGACGGTCTTTCGCCCACGAATGAGTGGCCTAGAGATCGTCCGATATTTTTGAGATATCACCTTTACTTACACATACGGTGATTGATTTTATATGAGATGCCCATATAGGGTAACGGATGACAATGCTGAACCAATGAAGTTTAACTGAGGTCGGCTGTTGCTGTTATCCTGGGTAAATGAGTTCGCTCTCTTAGGTTTTGCCCTAAGAGAGCACTTTGAGTCTCCGGGGAAAGTGTTCTCCGGCACGGCCCGCTGAGGGGTACTTGCCGGTGAATTATTTTCCTCGGAATATGAGCGGTTCTGCTCAGTGGTCGGGGAGCCCGTCACTGAGTGGAACCAACGCTGAGATTAGGACGGTCTTTCGCCCATTATGGAGTGGCCTAGAGATCGTCCGTATTTTTGAGATTTCACCTTTACTTACATAGTCGGTGATTGATTTTATATGAGATGCCCATATAGGGTAACGGATGGCAATGCTGAACCAATGAAGTTTAACTGAGGTTCGGCTGTTGCTGTTATCCTGGGTTAATGAGTTCGCTCTCTTTGGTTTTGCCCTAAGAGAGCACTTTGAGTCTCCGGGGAAAGTGTTCTCCGGCACGGCCCGCTGAGGGGTACTTGCCGGTGAATTATTTTCCTCGGAATGTGAGCGGTTCTGCTCGGTACTCGAGTTTCACTGAGTAGAACCAACGCTGAGATTTGGACGGTCTTTCGCCCACGAATGAGTGGCCTAGAGATCGTCCGATATTTTTGAGATATCACCTTTACTTACATATACGGTGGTTAATACCCTGGGAGGGTAATGGATGGCAATGAAGTTCTGAGGTTCGGCTATTGCTGTCACCCTCCTGCCATGATCAGAGCTTTAATAGCTCAATAACACTTATCCCTACACTGTCCTCTACAGATAACGGGGAAGATGAAAAGCATTCTTGCTTCGCCCCTTTAAGCCAGTCCTTATAAGGACAAGATTCTTAGAACTCATTCAGAATAATTCATAGAATTATTTTAATAACAAGTGACGTTTGTATTCATATTTTTACGACTTTATTGAGCTTATGAGGAGGTGGGGGAAGTCTTGAAAATTCCGATAACACCTAAAAAAAAGAAAAATTATATTAAATTAAAGCAACTGATTGTGATAATAAGATTATTTATTATTAATTTTGGGTCTTGATATAAGACGTCTAGCTTCCTAACCTAGAGGGCAAAATCAAAACCCTTGTCCACAAACTTCATTATCTGAGATCTTTGGTCTGTACGGACTTTACTGTGTGACTCACAGCTATCCATCACCTCGAATGTCGTTGGAGGAAGTGCCCACAGTTTCCACAAAACGATGCGGACGATCTCCGCCGAAGGCGTCTAGCAAGTTAGGTTCAAGCTCCATCATATTTGTGATGTTAATCCACACTAATGAATACCAAATACAGATCGGTGTTTACTCAAGCGACTGCTACCGTGATGCTTAGAGGACAGATGGGATTACTCGCGTGTTTATCAGATGGGGGGGAGGGAGGGGGCGACGAATTTGGTTTACATCTCGCTGTATGCTTTCGTGTGTTCGGTCGCCATTGCTCTGAGGCATTTAATATTTGACGATTGTCAAGACTTATTTTCTTGGAATGAGAGAACGGAAAGGCTCCTGGGCCCTCCGATATGACATCTACGAAATTTAGGCGCTCACTGAACAAGCAGAGACAGGTAGACAGGTTGATAAAGATCTCCTGTGCCTCGAAATGGCTTGCGTGTAACCTCATGAGAGCTAGAACACAAACATTATTAAGAAATGACGTAGAACTCTATTACATTGAAATAAATACTTTATTTGTAACTAAATTCTTTATTATTTGTCTACGAAGTTATAACTTTATGTTTAATTGCTAAAAAAAAAAAAACTGTTTAAAAACAGAGGAAAATGGAAATTATCCGGTAACCATGACAACTGAGATGATGGGGACGAAATGCATTTTCAGTTATTCTGAACACAAGACATAAGGGAAAGATGAATGGTACTATCTAGCCAATAGAATTATTTGCAATTTGAACAGTTACAATCGCTTCAAATTTCATATCTTTTTTGTTTGACAGTGATGGGAAGAGAGATCGCCTATCTTGGCTCTTTCTAGTGAAGCGATCAAGGCTATGATGGCCAAGTTTTTGCTCATCATCCGTCATTCCTGAATTTTACTGTCAAAACTAAAGTCTAAATATTATATATAGTTTCTATTTGCGCTTTACGTGCAAAAAAAAAAAAAAAAAAAAAACTGCATGGCAGTTTAGATATCATTTGTATGTAAGTCGGTAGGAGATAGGTAAGATATGGCAACAGCTCAGACTCGAAATTTTGTTTTCAGTATAAATAATCAGGATTCGCGATGAGCTACGTCCCGATTCGAAACTAACGTACGGAAGCTTCGTGACGAACCATAAAAAAAAAAAAAAAAAAAAAAAAAAAACCCGGAAGCAATCGAAGTCTATTGCCCAATTGCGTTGTTACAAGAGGACAAGAATTTTACCGGAAGATATCACATGACTAACGATCTCATTTGCATATTAAACTAGTGTGTATAAGAAGGAACCGTCTACTGGCATCTCTGATTACTTCCATTACTAGCGGCAACAGCATCGCTTGGTTCCTGCAGGATGTATCAACACCTGTAAGCCTACCATTTTAAACCCCCCCCCCCCCGTAGCGAAGCAGTTGGTATTAAGCGTTCCCATATTGGGCGAAGCCACCCTCGGTATTCTAACCATTAAAATGCAAGTGGTAGCGAACTTGATGATGTGTATGAAAAGACAACAATAACTAACTCGCAGAATAATAATAATAATAATATTTAAAAAAAAAATGTATACATATGCAATTGCGTTACCATGGTAACAAATGATGTAGCCAGAGTAATGGTTCGTTCACAATAAAAGTTGTTTGCATTTATGAGCTTATAGTACAGCCTTTCGTTACTAGATGGCGTACAAAGGCCATGGTTTTACGTCATTGTAGTGTTGATTTAACTTAGAAAACTTTTGCTGCGTATGCATTGCTGGGATTTAAGATAAGCATAGAATCCATGTGGAGAATTTGTACATATTTAGGCAGTCCCCTTGAGATGTTCATAAATGATTGTAATAATAAACTCAGTGTGTGAATTTTGGCGAAGACACCTGATGGCTTTTGGGAAGTGCAGCAGACAAATAGGCAGGATTATAATTTATGCGTTAGTAACAACGGCTTGTTTATATTTGAGCCAGTCTTTTAATTAGTTGGAATGGAGTTCTAAGGTTTGGTGTCATAACTGCAGCTGACCATTTATCACGCCAGTGGAAACGACTTGCACAATAATGGCTATGAATCCACCGATGCAGTGCCCACCGAACAACCTATATTGTCGCTAAGAGACTCCGTTTAATGGGTTTTATGCAACGAAACCGAGTTGTATCTTGCCACGCACAGATCCACAATTTACTTCAACTTAATGGGCTGCATGACCATGACATTAAACTACTCTTTCTTGTTCTTATTCGTGATTCACAAACAGAATTGTTAGTGCTGTAGATTTGGGTTACTAATGAGGATTTCAGGAGGTTTCCATACTCGTTTTCAGAATTTAAAGTAAACGTTTACATGTTTATTTAGTCAATGTTAAAAAAGGACAATTCCCGGTTGTTCTATGAGTTGGATTCGTTTCTGGAAGGATTAGATGGCGTTCGTATTCTTTGTTCGTTATATCGTTGTATTTAAAAGTTTGTTCGAGCCGGATGTGACGTCACCGTTTACCGAAGATGATATTTCGCTCCAAATAATCACGTGACTTCTGTTCCATCTAAAATTGCTAACACTGTACACCTCGTTTTACATACTCCGTATGGTAATATCACAGTTGTTTTAAAAATGTCCACATCGTAATGATCATATGCCGCACATCGCTTTTGTCCTCGTATATTTCAAGGCGTCCATACTGATGCAATATTGTTACTTAGCCAATGGGTCTTAGCTAAACAATGGGTCTTAGCCGAACAATGCAGAAGTTGATTATTTAGATTAGTACAAGGAAACTTAGCACCACAAGCTGTCTTCTGCCTCTAAATTGAGTGTGTTAGCGTGTATGCTGCTAGTATATTGTCTCCTAATTACGCGTTTTCTTCAGTTTTGCAGGAAAGTCTTCTACTTGTACATACGAGATCGATTAGCTCACATCAATTGATGTAATGTGGCTCTTCATCAAAAAAAAAAAAAAAAAACACGATGTTCTGCACGCCTGTACAGTTGCTAATACGCATACTAAATACGCACAACCTTGAAATATTGAATTAAAATTAATTCCATCTACCTTTGGAAATGTCTTGCTCACAGAGAACTGCAGCCGACCAACCTCCAGCTATTAAAAACAAAAACAAAAAAACCATCGGCATGTTCCTTATTATTTGGTTATATTAATTAATTATTATTATAATTAATATTAATTAATATAAGTTTAATTATATAAATAAAATTTCCGAAATAATCACGCGAATTAAATTTATAAAAATATAATTAAAATTATAAGAAACTAACTTTATCGAGTGAGTAAACAACTTTTGATAATATTGGATCACATTTCCAAAATCATTTGTCAAGCGTCACCGGAGTTTCTCTCGACATCAAAAAATCAAAAAAATGATTTATATATTTTATATTTTTTATTAATTTTTACATAATAACGAACATGGGACTTTTTCAAGCCACTTCAGGCCTCCAATAAGGCAGTAGTCTCATACCGGACGATGAAATTCATTTCTCACATATAGACAATCACAGGCATCCATGCTCACGGGATTCGAACCTACAGCCTGTTGAGGGGAACCCTTCTGCGTTTGTATGAAACCAGCTAATTCATTTTTAGTCAAAAAGGGTCTTGAGAAATTTTTCTTCCGTCCCAGATGCAATTCGAGTCAAGCTCTTTTTTGGACAAAGGGCGTCAATGCTACCAACTACGCCACGGAAGTAAAATCGACAGAACTACTGAATATTTTCCAAATATACAATAACCCTAGTCTCATCGCTATTAAAAATCATAAAAATAGAAAGAAAAAACTGCATATATCTTAAAATCGTCAAAAATAAATGAATATTAGCTAAAAAAAAATAATAAAATCCAGATTGAGGTAATTGTAAAAAAAATCTGCACTAAGCGAGTGTAGCTTTAAAATGCTTCTCGGGTAATATTTTAAATCCTAATCTACATTTCAATTAGTAGGATTGCATCTAAAAAAAAAAAAAAATTCGACTCTTTACTAAGCCATCATTTGCATTAAGACTATAAAACTAAACATAAATAACAATAACTACAAAACGACTTTATTTTTTTTTTCTCCCCTTTCAGACGTTGTTTGCATGTTGCTTAAGAATGTTTATTTTCCAATCTACATAAATAGTAAGTATTTGGAAATTGTTTCATAAGCTTACTCTTTCTACTACGACAGTTCTGTGAAAGCGCAATTATCATGTGATTCAGGAAGTTGGCATTTATCAAAAGATAGCGTCGATCCTTCAATCTATATGCAAATGATGGTAGTAAACTTCTCCAAGAATTCTCCGAGTAAATACGAAATCTTTCACATTTGAAAGAAGTAATCAGGTGTAGCGATTTCAAAAATTGTCTACGAAGGAATCGTGTTACCACTTGGGGAACATCGATTATCCAACCAATTGGGTTTTTTTTGAGCAAGTTTTTGATTCGGAATATACTTAAAATTAAGTAAAAGCAAGGAAAAGAAAAAGCGGACTTGTTTTGTGGAAAAAATTGGTACACTCGTTTCAGCAAAGCGTTCATCTACATCGAAAAAAAGAAAATAAATTAGGCTTAGGTATTTATTACAACAAATGCCACGTCGTTGTAATGTGAATAGAAATTCTGGGCAATGGAATACTCCAAAAAAAGGCTGTTAAAATCATTTCTATAGGAAGAAATGTTGGGAGAGCGTAGATTTCTATACAACTAAGAGCAGAATGCGAACATTATCAAAAGTTATATAACGAAAATTCTGTAACCGAACGCAAATGAGAATTTTGCGTGCTCTGAAAATAAAAATGAATAAAAAATCGTACGGGCGATTGGGAATTATAAATGTAACAGCAAATAGCTTCGGTATTCATGAAGAAAAGAGCGCACTTTGAACAAACTCTTATTATTAAATATTTTAAAAATTTCCAAATTTCGTGCAATTTGGTAATTAATCTACGTAGTACATTAACACACATAATGAAATAGACCGAGATATCCATAGCAACCATTGTGCAAGACAACAATACGGAAACTTCTATTGTTGTCAGCACTTCCATTAGTCAGCTCGCGCTGAATGAGATGAAATTAACATTTTGCAAAGTATCTCATTTCTTTGTATAGCGCATGCGTCAACAGCCATTTTCCCAACCATCATAGAAGTTCATTCTTTGTATAGCGCATGCGTCAACAGCCATTTATCCAACAATCATAGAAGTTTATTACGTGAGAAATCTTTCAACACTTATATTAAGCCTATATTTCTGTAGCGTCAACCATGGCGCTTGATATTGCACTCGGAAATAGGTCAGCTTTCTCGACCTTCTATTAATGGCATTTTACGGACCTGTGTTCATAGAAACGCTTCCCGACCTCCCTTTTCTTCAGAGGGGGATGAAGAAAGGGAAGCAAAGGATAAGTTAAGATGTGATGTATTACCCAGCAGCTTGTCAGAGAGTTCGCTCTGTGATCAAAGCTACGTGACAATATTTCAGCTGCAACGACTAACGCTACGTCCAAGCGACAACATGCAGAAGGTCCCGTGAGATCGGCACATGCGGCATCACTTTATTCCGACGGACTGCTAAAATATTAAAACTTATCTCTTGCCTTAGCAGAGCTTCTTTTTGCAAAGATGCCGCGGATATCTTGAGGTGCAGAATGACAAGTCTTAGCCACTGCTAAGACATTTCTCGTTAGACTTACAAATAATTGAGAAATCTCGAAGAAAATGGGCTACGACGTAATTAGACCAACATCTCACGAAAACACGCGCGCGCGAGGCTCCTTGCATCTTCTCTCTTTCTTTCTCGTATATTCTTTACTAATTAGGTTGTTTACGACACTGCGAGTCTGTTTTGATTAATTCATCGTGTGGTGGAGACGCACACAAAACCACGTTTTCTTATCGCGTTCACTTCGTGAGCTCATGTTTACCAAATCACCCTCCGTCCTCCTTTTCTCATTACATACACATCCCTTATACACATAATACAGGGTGAATGACGTGGAGGATCTTATGCAAAAAAATTCCTTGTGTGGGGATATAGAACGAATATGTGATTAGTCACTTCATGGTTATCATGATTTCAATGAGATAGGTTGCATCGCTTTTAGCAACTATACATTATTTGCAGTATCGTACGTTTGGTGTTATTTACTATAGAGAAGTCTACTCGCTTCGTTTGGTATTGTTGCCATTAGCAACAGGAGAAATTTACAACTTTGCTTTATTCGGAATTATTGCTGTTAAAGAGCAGCATTTTGAGAAATATACAACGTTGCTTGTTCAGTATTGTTGTTGCCATTAGCAACAGCATTTTGAGAAATATAGAACATCGATAGTTCAGTATGTATTGCTGTTGCCCTTAGCAACAACAACAACACTGAACATTTTGTGACAAACATTTTGAGAAATATACGAAGTTGTTTGTTCAGTATTCTTGTTGCCCTTAGCAACAGCATTTCGAAAAACATACAACATTAATTGTCCAGTATTGCTGTTGCCCTTAGCAACAACAACAATACTGAACATTTTGTGACAAACATTCAGGGGAGAATTTTCCATGCTTGCTGTGCAAGTTCATTGCTTGAGAAAGAAGTACTATTTATTTGTTAAGAAATGCATGCATTTATAAGCATTCCATTTAGGCTTTTATTTTTGTAGACAGAAGACGTTTTAAGCTTGCGCGGCAATAATTGAGTTTTGCGTTGTTGTGTATCGAAGGCCGACGCTAGTCAAGCTACCTTGGCTTGCTCGGTTGTAGGAGCTTCCAGGTCCTCGCTGCAGCACTGTGATTTCATGCGCGCGCATAGCCATTTCCGCTCCCTTTACGTCGTCTTAAACACAGGCCATACGCAGTCAAAGTGGCTCTAGCCAGTGAGCTTCAGCCAGCCTTTACAAGTGTGCGTATTGCTTGGGAGAATTAAGTTACAACCAACTTTTTATGACGATGTTATTGACCAGTTCATAAAGAAGAACCGTAGGGTAGAATTGGTATTCAAGTAGCTAAATTGAAAAAGATAGAATATCATTTGTAAAATAAATGTTGTATTTGTATGATTAAATGTACATACATTTCTAAATATATAGTTTTAAATGGTCAGTAATTCATTATTCCGCTAATCCGACTTCAATGACACCTCTCACTCGCTGAATGATAACAAGAGAAGCGTGAATTTCAAGACCAGCATTCGCCGCTGCAAACATTTTGAGAAATATACAACGTTGCTTGTTCAGTGTTGTTGATTCCTTTGGCAACAGTTTTTTAAAATATACCTTTTTTTTTGAGTATTCTTGCCCTTATCAACTGCGTGTTTGAGATTTGCAACTTTCTTTTTCAGTATTGCTGTTGCCGTTAGCAACAGTATTTTGACCTTTATTTTTTGTCCTGTTACCCCTAGCAACAGCATGGTTCAGAAATTTACGACCTTTCTTTTTCAGTACAGTTGCCCTTAGCAACGATATATTTGAACAATTTAGAACTTTTTGTATTCTCGCGTAGAGCACCATGAAATAATACTTTTAGAGAAATTTACCACAAGTTTTTTGAGTATTATTGCCTGTAGCAACACGAACAAACATAATTTCGCTACTTGTATCTTATTACAAGCAAAACATTCAGTTTTTGAGAATACTTGAATCCAGTTTCATTTCTGACACAAGTATTTATGTTCGCGTTTTTTTTTTTTTTTTTAAATTCAGCTAAGCTTAAAATTCCGAATCCTCATGTACTTACAACAACACTTCGAAATATCTACAAGTATTCTATAGAATTACGTGCGTATAACCTTCTTCACCAAACTTGAATTATACAGTATTCACAGGAAATGGTTCTTTCGCTGTATATATGGTTGTTTAAAAAAAGATTTTTATGTTATGGAAATATCACAGCAGGAATGTCCTTTTGTGCTATCCAAGAAAAAAAAAAGAAAAATATATCCGATATTTGTTAAAAAAATCCGTGAAAAGCCTTACTTGTGAGAAAGAATTACTGCGTTTTTATATCGTATGTCTTCGGGCTCATAGCCGTCAGTGAGGCCTAGCGTTCATACTGACAAACACCACGGAGCAGGTGCAAGTTGACGTTTCTGCGCGCGACAATTTATATGCTTATCGGGGCCAGTCCAAACAGTTATCACACCAACTGTAGTGAAGCGTTTTTCTTTCTTTCTTTTTTTTTTTTTTTTCTTTTTTGGTGCCCACGTATTCCCCCTCTCCCATCCATTATTTGACTTTAGTTCAACCCACGCACGCAGTCACTCGCACGTGTCTCTATAGAAATGTAAATTTTCTTGCAATCAACCTTTCAGCCATTGTTGAACAGCAGACAGGCAACAAACCATCAAAGAAAAACTCAGTAAAGTTCACTTAAGCCTCACATACGCAACACTATTTGAACGTGTACATTAGAAAGAGCAACTTCAGCGAGGAATGATTGACATTAAAAAAGGACGATGTTGAGTTTAAATATATTATCTTTGTTAGGAAAATGACAGCAATAAAAACCTATCGGATTGGAACATAAAATGACTCGTTTGCATGTATTAATACTAACAATGCGTTTAGAGCTCTTATTGAGATGTTTTTATTGTTGCTGGTTAACAATGGTCAACAATACGTTAAAAGAAATGTACAAAATCACTCGGCTTTAACAATACATGCGTAACAGTAGATTTAGTGTTATTTGCAACAGTCATGTCTATTGAAATGTACAAAATCACTCGGCTTTAACAATACATGCGTAACAGTAGATTTAGTGATATTTGCAACAATCGTGTCTATTGAAATGTACTTAAAATTTTGACATTGGCATTTTTTCTTATGGCAGTGTACCATGATAGAAAATTTTAGATGAAGAACATGCCAAAATTTTTATGAGAACTAATTGGACTGAATCAAGACTGTGATATTTCAAAATAAGTCACTTCTATATTGCTGTAACTCAAATATTTATTATTAAATTAAAATATATTAAAACATTTAGTAGTTTGATTTTTAATAATTTAATAAATGAAACTTTTTTAAAAAAATAATAATTAATCCATGTAGGCAGTTGCCTATATAATCTATATAGGCTTTAGAGATTTTCGTCGCTACGCGATAACTCTTTCGCATATAAATTATATAGGCAACTGCCTACATGGATTAATTATTACTAAATTTTTTTAAAAAAAAGTTTAATTTATCAAGTTATTAAAATCAAACTACTAAATGTTTAATATATTTAATTTTTTGATAAATTAAACTTTCTTTAAAAAAATTAATAATAATTAATCCATGTAGGCAGTTGCCTATATAATCTATATAGGCTGTAGAGTGATTTTCGTCGCTACACGATAACCTTTTGCATATAGACAGTGGCCCATTTTTGCATAAGTAATGTAGGTAGCTGCCTAATTGGCCCAATGTTTTATTTAAAAGACTAATGTTGTAGCATGATTTTTTTTAGTTGAATAAAGTGTTTAAATTAGGATGGTATGCTTTGAGTAATTGATATGTTTGCTATTTTCATTCAAATGTTTGATGAAAATATGAAATATTTGGCTTTACGTAATTTGACCACGTAGGCAGTTGCCTACACTACTGAATAAAAATTATAAAATTATAAAGTAAAAGTCAAAAGGCTATAGAAAAACAAACAGGCAAATTAGTCTTGCAAACTCTTCTTAGAGATGGTTCACACACACACACACACACAAGAAAACTGTTTTTATTTCATCACGTCATTTACTTATTCTGCAGACCTACTAAAGCAGTGGCGTTTTATTATTTAAGGCGCAGAAAAGCTGAGAGCTGCTACTGTTTGCCTGCATTTCGAGTAGGCTAGTAAAAAGGTAATCGCGTCTACACAAGGCCGATATCTCCGGGGGTCAGTGAGGTCCCGTCTATTGAATTATCTTGGGCTCTCCATCTGTGCACAATAATGGTAGCTAATTGTGCCCTTTCTTTCTTTGGCCCCTGAGGTTTAAGAGCAGGGGAGGATGCTGACATGCCTATAGCATCCCTTTTGCCGAAGTTAGGTAACAGGATTGTATGGGCAACAACTGAATTAGCACACTCCATACACTTGTAGAGGCGGCGGCACCCTGGAGAGATGGTAGGGCGGTAGTAATTCATTACACCGTACTGAAGGGGACAGCAGTTCGTCCATGTACCGCCTAACCACCTAAATCAGTGAAAGTGGTGAAGAAACAGTCTTATTATTGGTTAGGAAAGTTGTTCGGATGGCGCAGTGAGATGAAAAAAGAATGGATTCGTTAAGAACATGACGGGAAGGTAGGGGGGGGGGAATAATTAAATGCTGTTATCAGTTCGGAATACAACTCTCACTTTCTCTCTCTCCGTATGTCTATATATTGAGAGAGAGAGAGAGAGCACTTCACAATTTAAAAAATGATAATTGGAAACCACGTACAATAGATATTATTGGGAAAAAAAAAAAACAACCAGAAATGTACGTTTCATCAGTCACGTGAGGTGCACTGAGTACTTCTGTCATCCCTTTGATTCCTCCCTTTTTTTTTTTTTTTGACTTAAAAGAAATGATTGCGTTAACTTCATTTCTAAACGTGAGGACCTGTTGTTGCCATCCTCTCCTCTTCCCTCAGCCACACAGCTGGTGGGGGTAGCTATATGCTACCATACTAAGGAGATGATTATGAGCAAGGTGGTTTCCCGTTGCCTTCCCTGCCCTAGTATATTTTATGACTGTAGCCGTGTGTATTCACGGGACTGGTTTGCCTGTTTTCAGGGATGAAAAACCAGAGTTACCGAGAGAAAACCCCTCCACCTCTGTACGAGGCCGGTTAACTCGTCTTTAGTGGAAAGAGACCAGATAAAGGTTCCTCAAGTCACTGACCGGAATCGAACTCAGGTCTTTCCTACTAAAGGGTTTCGTATACACTGACTGATCTACAAAGCTTCCATTGTTGCCATGGAAACAACTTATCCAATTCTCTCAAATGAATTTTTTTTTTTTATATATAGAGATACTCTCCGTTTTAATGCGAGCCTGATCATAGAAATTTTAATTATTTGAATAAATTACAATAAATTGCTTTAATTTTTCGTCTACTGATTGTAGTATCGAGTATATGATATTCACAGGTAAAGAGCTACAACGTCGAAAGATATTAAGTAGAACAAGATCATTACATCAGATAGCAAAACACCTAGAAAGTAAAAAAAAGTAAAAAAAAAAATCCATTTACTGCTGATGCTTCCACTATTTTCCATCAGCCTACTGTCGCACTGTTGGCTGAGTGGTTAACACTTTCCAATCAACAAGATATGGGTTCGAATCCACTCTTCACAGGCAGGAGGAGGTCATACACGGTATGTATGACCTCCTCATTTGAGGGGGGGGGGATTGTAACCATATTAACAGAATGCGGAGTGGAGTTAAGAGTTTTTCCTTTTCGACACTAGATTGGGGGGACAAGTCAATTGAGAAGTCTGAATTATGAAGCAATGGTCGCAGTGTGACGTTATATTTATAGTAGATAAGTGGTCGGATAGTCAGAAAAAATGAATGAAAGTTAGCCATTAATGAGAAAAGGCAAGATAGAGGTAATAATCTGTTTAACGCTGCTTGTAGCTAATATTACAAACTTCGTTAAAGGTGCATAGTACACAGAGAACCTTTAGTTGGACTTTTCAACTGAAGGTGGCTTATCCGGTCTAATACGGAGGAAGAAGGTTTCCCCCTGCCAAAAACTGGATGTTTCCCCTCACAAAATATCGCAAACCTATCAGAAGAATACGCGATATTAACAGTAATAATACATCGTTAATTTGGTTTATTATATAAAATTAAAAAAAAAAAACAACAATAAAGGCAGATAGGAGAATATCAGATTTAGTCAAGTCATCAAGAACTAATACATTCTCAAGTTTATGAATTATGGGAAAATTTGAGAAGATTAAACACGTGAGCAATCACCATTCTGACAATTTATTAAATGCGAGTTGAAGACTGCTTTACATTTGATAGGTGCGTGCACATTAAATGAATGAAAGATACAAGAATGAAACGCCACAATTTTCTCATCAGTTAATTTCACACCTATCACCTCGAACTTGATTGTTCAGGTTGGCAACAATGAAGAGTATTATTTGCATCAATACACAGCTGAATTATGAAGCAGACGATTCATTAATAAAGTGCCCGGATTTGAAATGTGTCAGAGCTAGTGGACTTACGCCTAAATGCTTCTGTTAATGGAAATTCCAAATATCTTCTGAACGATACGTATAGAAATGGAATTTGCTGCCATTGTAAAAGATTGGATATTAAAGCCAATTACACGAACTCAATAAATTGGTTCAAATGCAACTTATGTATTTTTTTTAAGGTTATTTTTTTCTTGGATTACTTATCTGTAATCATATTGAAGTGACTTCTGTTGAGGTAAAATTTAAACTTTAATTTTTTATGCTCTTTTTTTCCCGTTTTTCTGCAGCGTCTCATTTTTGACAAGTGCATCCCTCTTATACACTTTTGTCGTGGTGTCGATATGCAAATTAATGCCGCCTATTGCGTATCAAATCCACCGATAAACAAACTGTTGAAAACTTAGTAAAATATCGGAAAAAGAAAGAATTTAAAAAAAAAAAAAAAAAAAAACCGAAGTATCGACTGTCAAAAAGTAATTTCAGTTCAAAGCTCTTATTATCATATTGACAATACATCACAGGGGAACTAGAGTAAGGGGAAATTGGGGAGCGATTAAGGGGCTGTTTTCAGCAAAGATGAGTCGAAAAAAAAAAAAAACCAAGAGACGTAAGATTTAAAAAATAGTTCAGGTCTCGCACACCAGAGGGCGTTACGTGTGTGTACTTTTATTTATTCACAAAAAAAGAAATGATATCGACTAGGCAAGCTTTTGCTAGTACTTGTATGCAGACATAAACATGAGATATCTTTGCAACTTTCCATTATATGATAATGGAGTGTTTATTATGGTTATAGGTGTCGACAGTGAGGCTTATTTGTACATCTATTTATTCTCTTGCAATCCTCGATTCTTCCAGAAATCTGGTTATTTATTTATATTGGTATACAGCTACGATAATTGGATTTTTCTAAGATTATTCCATAAAGTATGCGGCTATCGCTTCTGTAGGCTACAAGAAATTCATTAATTTTTATGATTTTGAACACTTAGGGTTGTGTTGCGCGTCCATATACTTCAATGGAACAATAACTCACGAGGGTAGTTAGGAAATATCGCAATAGATATGAATGAACACCAATTTCAAATGAGTTGGGTTTATCACTATTCTACATAGGCGATTTCTCAGCGTCGTATATTATAAAAAAGATGGCCAACATCTTTTCGTACATGAAATGCCTTTGTATTGCATCCATTCCATAAAAGTGCATTAGATGTTTACAATGCGATGCTGTTTTGAATGAGTTTTTAAAATGGTTTCAGTAAAATGAATTAATAAGTAGATTTAGTGTCACGTGTTTGGTCGAAATGCGTTTCTTTTTTTATTGTAGGGATGATATTAATCTATCTTTCTCCCCACTCTATACTTTCGATACGTATACCCAAGGCTTCGTTACATATATTTATTTATTTTTCCGCAAGAGGGGGTGAAAACATAATAGAAGGTCCGCAATGCAAGGAAAATGACAGGATACATTTCCCAGCAATCTGTTCGTGAAAGAAATATTATGTTTATTCGGAAATTTAAATTTAAATTCCAAAATATCGTCTTATATGTATAGATTGGATAGTCAGAAAAAAATATTCAAAGTTCACAATTAAGAAAACACAGGTGACCAGGCGATCAAGGCTCAAGTTCACATGGAGAGGAACCCTCTAGACACTAAACATGGAACTTTTATACTAGCCACTTCTGGCCTCCAGATACTGGTATCTCCAGATACCAGTATCTCCAGATAAGCAGATACTGGTCTCACACCGGGAGATGTTTATGAGTTATAAGTAATAGTTGGTTTAATGATGTTTTTAGTTGACATTATAATATAAGATATTCAAATTTACGACAAAAATATATTCCCCCCCCCTCATACTCGATTGAGTTGGGATGCAAGTATACAGCAGTCTTGCTACTCAATCCCCTAAAGGTATATTATGTGCATTCCCAAGCCGGCTTGTTGCTGAAGGAAAAATTCCAGTTACCAGAAATAAACTCCACATCCCGTATAAGACTGGCTGTGTGTGATGCAAATCGTCCTCTTCGATATTTGTAATATGAAAAATGTTTTAAAGTATTTATATTTTCTAACTATAAATAAAGGTCTTCATTGAATCAGTTAATAACCAAATGCATAAGATTTGCTTATAAGTATTACGGTTATTAATGTTTGATTACAAAGTATTAATATACGTGTTTTAGTGGTATTATTAGTGATCGTGTTTTAATATTTATAATACATTTAATGCGTTTGTAAACAGCACTTAATACTTTAAAAAAAATCCTTGATGCAGACGCTAACTTTTTGGAAATCAGTATCCATATTTAGTCATCACCAATAAGTGAGTTCATGGCTACTGATGATTTTGAAGACTGCAGGGAGGGAGAGACGATTGCCCCCCCATGCTGTAATCTTAAACAGTCGTATTGTTTGAAGGTGTGCATTTCTCAATACATTTTCTGAGAAGAGTGGTTAAAAACCCGATTTTTTGAAAGATAAAACCTAACTGGCCTTACTGACCTAACTAACTGCTTAAAAAAATGTTCAAAAACTTCCTGTAAAGGGATGCATCTAGAATCGAACCCTTGATAATCTTTCTTCTAGCATTGGCATTGGAAACGATGCTAACAGGCTACATAGGATTCAGTCCTGAATAAAAATGAACGATATTTTAAACAGGCTTCTATTAAAGTGCCTTAATCGGTGGCAGCTCGTGGTTTGAAATCGTGGGGATGCGGCAACTTTCGAAATATACATACACACTGTACGTTCAGTGATACGTGTTTGGATAAAATATCAAAATTATGGTAAAAATTTAAAAAAAAAATTAAACATGAAAAAATATTGTTTATTATCGATAAAATTATACAATTTGGTATAATTCAAAATTACTTAAAAATAAAACCCATTATCATAACCCCAATAATGTTCTAAAATAAAAACTATAACAAATGTTATGTCTTTAATTGTAAGGTCCAAATATTTAGAGAGACGGAGTAAACACGATAAGCACTACGAACACTCTACTGTTGGCGCAAACTGCATATACTGTAAACAATAGTAGAATTGCGCGATGGACAGTGCTGCATTACGCCAATAGCTCGCATCTCACTATGACGTGCATATGCTTGCGCGCGTAGCAATATGGCACTGTGGTAAACACAGTGCTGCTAGCGTCCTTCGCCCTCCTAAGTGCCACAGGTTGGATTTTTATTATTTTTTATACAAAATGAGAGAATTGTATAGGATTGTTGATGATAAAATTAAATATGACAAGCAAATATAAATAAATGAATAAATATATTTATGTATCGAGAAAAATTGAGGGTGCTGCAGTTCCGCAGTGCCTATGCACGAGCCTCCCCTGGTCTTAATCTACTTAAATACCTGAAACAATAAAGTACACACATCACATGCTAGTACTAGTACTTTTAAAATAAGTCAGGTAACTAATGATACTTTATGCGGTTGTAAAAGCAACCACAGAAAGTATCATTTAATACTTATAATACTTCGAACATAATATCACACTTAATTATTTTAATTATTATCTTAATACTTAATTATCATCACAAGTACTTTCAGTACTTGTGATAATTAAGTATTATAGTGATAATTAAGTATTAATGGACTAATTAATAGATAATTAGCAATACTGGGAAAGAACAATTACTTTCCCAGATACGTTGTGATTAGTATTTTAAATAGTACTTGAAAGAAGAATTCGAGTACTACCGATAATTAAAATTGCATGAAAGAATAGGTACTTTTTCAGATAATTAGTACTTTAAGAATGAAGTGGAGAGAGGCCCTTTTAACGAATTTTTAGGGTGCTTTTCCGAATCCAGATGTTAAAATTTTCATAATCCGAACGGCTTGGTAGTAAATAGAGAGGCCGTTGACAGCCAAGAAAATCACTTCGCTTTTCTAGATTTCGTTTTCCAGAGCAAATGGAATATTGACTTAATT
Source organism: Typopeltis vanoorti (assembly GCF_054136105.1). NCBI lineage: Eukaryota > Metazoa > Arthropoda > Arachnida > Uropygi > Thelyphonidae > Typopeltis > Typopeltis vanoorti. Next base: position 72,091,517 of record NC_143568.1, on the reverse strand, counting down.
ACCTCCCTAAGTTGGACAATCACATACGCGCTTATCGGCTGCAAAAAGAGCTACTGGGCGTGTTTTTCAATTATAGAAAAGCTTTTTTCTGTTGACAGATATTCGGTATCCTTATGAGCGGGGGTTGCCTCTTAGCTATATCCAAAGTCATTTAAGATTTATGAAAATGTAAGTTCAGTCATGCATATCGACGTCAATTCATTGCAGGGTTTTCATAAATATTCTATTTAAATCCGTGCGTACAGAGCGGCAACATCATCGGATCACTCCAAAGAGAATTGACAATTTAGTGCGTATCAGCAAAAGAACAATTGCCTTTCACTGGAAAACGCATTAAAAAAAAAAAAACTCTCTCAATTCGGCTTAGCAGCATGTAACACAAAAATAGTTTGATTGTCAAAAAAAAAAAAAAAAGATAAATATATTCGCTTTCTTCGCTTTTGTGTAAATGTTAAGTAACTAAACACACACACGCGTACAAAAAAAAAAAAAAAAAAAAAAAAAAAAAAAAAAAAAAAAACACCGTAGCTTATTTACGGAGAGTGCCTGAGTGACATTCCCAATCCAGTCATGATTAGAGAAAAATCACACGCGTCGCTTCGAACTAGTCCTCCCCCCCCCCCTTCTGTAGGCTTCCAATCTTCTACATCCAAATGTACGTAAGAATGGCAATGTTTCAGGGCTTGTGTGAGGGGTGGGGGAGGAGGAAAGAATTCTTGTTATAGACCTTTCAGGAAGGTCCCCAAGCTGCTGGTGTTACTAACATCCTATTATTCATTCACGATGTCGGGAGAGGAGACAGAAAGAGACCTCATTTCGTGGAGATTCTTCCAACTTCACATCTGTATCTCTCTGAGGATCGCATCGGTACATTAGAGGGCCATGGTTTGCCTTATCTCTACGAGCTAATTTCCTTGAATTTTCCGAAGACATTATTCTTAATATGTTTAGAAAGCATGTCTTTATTGTACATTCTCAAGTGTATATGCAAAGGATAGAGAAAGCACACTTGATTTGTTGGCAACAAAACATTGCTATTTGCAGGGGAAATGTGTGCTCTTAAAGCACTGGACTTATGTTAAATATAGTTAATGGCTGCTATGCGGTTTATTGTTAAACATATAAAGAATGGAGATTGTTAGCATTTTAACTGTTCAAAGGATGTAGGGTGAGTTTTTATATATTTACATTTATAGAATCATTCTCTGAGAAACTGTTACATGGACTGCGTACATGCGGCGCCACCTTTTGACTGGTTTGTGTCTGTTGAAAATAGATTTCTGCATCAAAAACTGCATAGCGACATCTCGCGGATGTTTACATATATGTTTTCACTTAGGTATTTGTAATTCTTATGAATGTATCTACTGCGACTAGTGTCACATCCGGGACAGTCAGAAAGGCTTCTCCTTGCTAAGAAATTAAGAAAAAATAATAATAATAAAAATTCTAAATGAATATTATAGTTAAATAAAGAAAACTATACCTGTATATATATTTAAAAATAAAGCAATATTTTTTTTTCAATTTTTCAATTGAAAATTAAAAATTAAATTAAATATGTTAAATTAAAAAAATCGAAAATAAAAAAAAATCGTTTTTCAGGGGATATTAAATCCCACATTGTTTTAAAACCGAATAAGAAACTCATAGATCGGAATCAAAGACTTTCATGCCGAATATAGTAACTATAAAAGTATCGGCGACTACTAGCGTAAGCTAAAGCACGTAGTACAAACTAGGGCAACTCGTAGCAGAGGTGAAGAAAGTTCTGATCGCGGAAACGCTTTGATTCCGATCTTTGAGTTTCTTATTTGGTTTTAAAACAATGTGGGATTTAATATCCCCTTAATTTAAATAATGTTTACATCGCCGAAATGAAGCCTATTGGCTCTTTATTTTAAATAATTTATGAGTGCACCTTTTGACAACTCGTATAGCAGAGTATATAAATTCTTTCCGGAAAATTTTTTTTTAAAAATAACATTTAATTTAAAAATATATAAATATTAAAATATTTTTATTTTTTATTTCCAAATTTAAAATTTTATATTTTCATCTTAAATTAGTTATTAATTTTTTATTATTTTTTTTATTTGAAAATAAATGTTATAAATATAAATCATTACCGTTGTCCTTGAAAATACTACTAATAAACAAATATTGCATAAAATAGACGGACGTTAAACTAATATGCATTTTTCCATCGAGTCAAGTAATCTCCATTGAACACGCACGCACACACACAAATGAGCATTCTCATCTGTTGGGGAACAGATGAGAAAGGAAGGGGGGAACCCTTTACCGCCTTTTATGTGAAAGAATAACGTAAACCTTTCTCACCATGGCAACTGTTAGAATGTTTCTTCACACCACCCTCTTTCCTCCCCTAAAAAAGCCGTTTTAAAAATAAATAGGTTTTATTATTTTCGGCGGAGAGACATTAAAGGACCAGTGGGTAAGCAACGGGAAAACAGCTTTATCTCTCCCGCTCTTGCATTTTAGTATAGCGGACTGTTTTGTTGGAAATCAGCGGTGTTTTTTGTCGCTGGCAACTGCGAGGTCGACACTGATATCCAACAGGAAACAGATGTTGTCACTCCACACTCAAGCAGTTTAACAAGACACATAATGATTCTGCTGCCTTAAAGAGGTCATCGCTACTATAAAGATTAACCACAAGGAAAGAATGCGTACAGAAATTATAAATATTTACAAGCCAACGGAAAAAGGAAATAATTTTTGACTAATGCCTATGCAATAATACCTCGATTTATGTCCAGGATATTTTTCTAAAAACTAGACTATAAATCAGAATATTGTTGCCTATAAGGAATAATATAATTAGGAAGATGTCTGCATGCACTTCACATAAACGGAAGAAGTAAAAAAAAAAATTAAAAAAAAAATAATCATTAACTTTTTTTTACGATACGGATTATTTTTCGTTTTCCTGTGGTGCTCAAGGAGAGTGTTTCGCATACTAACCGTAAGGTGGCGCTTGGTTTTGTAAATATTGTAAAAATAAATATTTCTTTTTATATATATTGTTGAAATAGTCCTGTCTATATGCTGTCGTATAATGCATAGACTTGCTATACAGGAATTGTTTCCGTATTTGTTTTTATGGGTACCTTTTATAGGAAGGTCACGTGTCAAATAGTTAAAGTATGTCCTTTTTCCGTTCTTCAAATATCTTCAAATATCAAATATCTTCCAAATAAAATTTATTTCTATCTAAAAATTTATAAACGTTCCGTATTAATAGACCATTTTATCCTGTTTAAATGGAGACAAATTGAATGTCATATATGACTATTTTCGGTATGGGGGATTATGTATAGACGACATCATCCGATGACGGAAGGGTTTGATAAGAATTCCGATGTTGCTTTGTGAACAGAAAAAAAAAAAAAAAAAAAGAGGGGGGGGGAGGAAGATCGAATATTTTTTCAGCCATTTAGATTTAGGAGTCTCTTCTTTATCTTTTGTCATGTTCATAAAATAGACATGCCGACGGACGGACAGACATAAAACGTGTAGATTATTAGGTAACCAGTGACTTATTGCTGTGTTTAAGGCTTAGGAGTTTGCCTGAGTCTAACATTTGGCTCTCCCGCACACAGACGTGTCACTGCTGGAGTATCTTTGATCAGTTTTGAAAAAAAATTGCTTCTGAGAATTCATAAATTAGATTTTTTTTTTTTTTTTTTTTTTTTCTTCAAAGTGGACGCGAACCAAACGCGTTTGTGGTTATTCATCTGTTGCTAGCTATAGATTTCGGGGGTCATGTGATTAATCGTTGGAAGTGTGTATTGTTGAGACTTAATACAAAGGTTTTATTTCTTCTTGCGATCTATCCGTTAGGATACAGTCTCGCCGATAGACACTCAGCAAGAGGTAAGAAAAAAATAATAATAAAAAAACTTAGCGAGGCATGTTTACTAGTGAATGTCAAGTCATTTATCGTTCGCTCTATCTACAAAGGAATGCCATTTGCACAAAGTGAGGAATGCCCCACTTCATCACTCGCCCTGACTTACATAAGCTACTCCTGTCTACTCTCAGCACATCTATCAACTGCCATGCGGAAGAAGACAAGAAGGATAGCTTCGTCTCAAGAACTTGGCTCTCCTTACTAAGGCAAACCCCTGCTAGAGCAAAGAGTGGAGCTAGCGTACTAGATTCGCTGATGACCAAATATTCAGAGCTTCCCAAATTGTAATCGTATTCTTCCACTCACTCCTAACAAATTGAAAGGTGCAGGCTTTCCAACTTTTTTTTTTTTATTTGTTGTTTTATTTTGTTTTTGGTATGCACCAGAGTCGCTGACTTCTCTACAACCATCTCGTGTCATATCGCATGCTTTAGAACCACCAGTGTTCAAATGAAAGGACACATGGAGAGAATGATAGTAAATTGGAAAGAAGGAACGTATTTCTGTGTGGGGGGAGGGGGGGGGGACAAGTATAAACTGCACGAATTTCATAAAGAAATTCATATAGAGGGGTGTATAGTAGCTTCGGTATTAAGGAAATTTTTCTCGCCGTTGACAGGGATCTCCGAGTGTCTGAGAATTAACTAAAATTAAGCCACAGAGACAAGACACCTTCAAGAAGGTGAAAAATTAGCGCATAAATATAATTTTCAACGCCTTTCTTAGACTTCGTAACGGCAGTCTATTGTTCTCTCAACTAACGCAGCCATGTTCTGCAAAGTTTCAAAGAGAGATGGGGGGATGGCCTCAAAGCCCGATGTGAGGTGCCGAGACCGACGCCTACTCTGTAATTACTAGCAGAGCGGCAAGATGGAACTGTCTCTAGGGGTTACCGGGTTACATCATTAAAGCTACTAATAGTGGTTTCACAGCTCTACTCGGAGCCAGTTTCTTTCCATTTTGTTTTGCACAGGAAAGATTCGTGCAGTTTATACTTGTCCCCCTCTACTTCCCCTACCATCCACCTTTCTGTCTTCCAACGGTTTACGAGATAATTTCAAAGAAAAAAAAAAGAAAATATGTTTCTGCAACCTAGGATGACATTACGGATATCGGAAGAAATCTGTCTGTTTAAGCTTCTGCGGTTTTTTTTTTTTTTTTTTTTTATTATTCGTTTTTTTTTTTCTTTGTTTATCAGAACTGTTGAAAGTGATCAACAAAGAGGACAATTGAAACAATAAAATGGCTTCTACAAAAGCTGTAAGAAACATTAATTAAACCCAGGCAATAAAGTATTTAATTAATTATATCAATTAAATAAAATGCAACCAAAACTGTTTTAAAATTAAGATATAAAAACCGTATAATACATTTTATTCGTCGAATAGTGAGGCTCTTTTCTGCCTTACTAATTTTCTGAAGGTTAAGAGCAGCCAATCTCTATTGGTAACCGTCACTGATAGCTGGTTCCAAGTCTATTAGTGATTTTCATAGGAATCCGGGGAGTGGAGTACGGTAGACAATTGCCGCTATCTTGTTGGTCCCTAAGCTTAACGCTGTATTATTGTCTCAAATTGAAATTCTATCGTCGATTTTTTTTTTTTTTTTTTTTTTTTTTTTGAGCTGACAGGTTAAAAACTAGGGTTTCAGGAGGAGAAATCCTACGTGTGGTTGAGGAAATTTTCTAGCGGTTTAGTCCTATGGAAATAAATCTAATTTCCACAGGACTCGTTGGGTTTTAGGTGCATGTTAAAATTATTTGAATTTTGAGAAGTTAAATGTTATTGAAACATGAAGATTATGATCAACTAAAAATATTCGTCTTGATGATTTTAAAACAATCAATGAAACCTCCCCCCCCCCCACACACACAAATTTCATGTCATTGCCATCATTTGGTTCCTTTGCTTTAATTTAAAATTCATTTTAATTTACATTTCATTTAAAAATATTTCTTCAAATTTTTTATAGCGTTTGTTTTAAGAACCCATTTTAAGCAGATTTTTTTCATGTTAAAATTAAAACCAAAATAAAACTTACAATCGGAAGAAAATTAAGATAGGACTAAAAATCGCATTTAAATGCGATTAAAATAAATTAATAATATTTAATTTTTTATAATGATTGATGAAAAACGACTTGAAAAATAAATCATAAATATGCCAAGAGTAAACAATAGAGAATACTATTTTTATATAAAGATAAAGAAATAATAACAGATAAACAAATTATTAATTTGGTACATCTGTTATTATTATATTTAAGAGAATTAAGATACTTAATTCTCTTCAATATAACTTATGGTATAAATAAAATGGTGTTTAGTATAACAAAAGCATAAAACTAAAATTTACTTCATTACTTCATTTAAATATATAAATTTCATTGACTTTTTTTAATTTCCAAATTTTATCTAATAAAAATAAATAAATAAATTTATTTTGAGGTATTTTTAAAATCTTTCTCTCTCTCTGAGCATCCCTTGACATATGATGATGACGACAGTTCCTCGTATAGGTTAAATAGAATGTTTTAGAAATGGGAGCTGAATAGGGAAAATGCATTTGACTCTTGTCTCCAACCATCTGTTTAGCATCTCCCACGTCCACCTTTTCCATCGGCCGTATTGTGGACAAATGATATTCGCAGACATAATTAACAACTCCGAGCCTCACCCTGCCACCCATAGAGAAAGGTAGGCGGACAGACACTCCACCTTCCATTACATCCCCTTGTCGGCTATTTTGCGAGACTTCCTTGTAACTTAACGAAATGATAAATACACCTTCAACTGATCTTCCCCAGCTCACTATATTATAAAATGGTTTTTTGATCTCCGGGCGACAAGCCACTCGCTTTTTTTAAAGTTTCTTCGTATTCCATCCATACATCTGATAAATTATTATTATTTTAATATATTTCGAATAGCTATTTACTAAAATCTGCTTTAAGGTTCATCGGATATGACAAGAACGATCATTAAAATCGAAGGCCGGGAGAAATTACATAAACAGGATAATCGTAAGTCTTTGATTTATGCTGTTCCAGTGGATTAGATCTGGGCCATCCTCTTCCATGGAAGGCTAATCAATGCATATGTTTTCTCCACAGGCGAAAAGGCTTAGGATTCAACATCCGGGCTACTTCTACTGAAATGTACGACGCAATGTACTGAAGTGCTACGTAATGATTGTATACTATCTCTGGTATGTCTGTTGTGCATCTCCACTTCCATTATAATTACAATCTTTCCCCGACATCGAATCTTCCGGTATGAATGGCGACATTTTCAACGTATGTCTTAGCCACTACAGTTTTTCCCATTCACGATCTTATAGAAAATAAATTTCATAGTATATAAATAGGCCATGCTGGAGCACCATCAAAGACAGAAATTCATTGATTTTCTCCAGCTTGTGATGTGTAATGGGGAGAATGACTTGTTCGTGGATGAATGTTCAAAAATATTGGTTAAATGATTTTAGGTGTATTGACATGCAAATAATTTCTCGTATTTAGGAGTAATACCAAGTTGGTATGGAGCAGTTACTATTCTCCACCTTTTCCTTTTATTCTTTGTGCTAGCGTCTATATTTTATTTATTAATTTTTATTTTTTTGTCCGCGCGGTTAGTTTAGTGACTGTGCGCTTCGCAACCACATACCTGGGAAAGGAGTATCCTGGGCTCGATTCCCGTCGCCGATCTTGGGCGTGGACAGCAGGGTTTTTCTCCCTAGCTCATCTGTGGGGGGGGGGGATTTCCTCCCGCAAGTAGGTCCCGTGAACACACACAAATTACAGTCAGTAATACCTTAGACCCAGCCATAGGCCTGATTCATCAGCTATGCCGGTCCTGAGCCCGGATAAAATTTGAGGGAGGGGGGATTGAGATAGTGCCATACTTACCGTAAAAAAAGGGCCTCATGGCCGTTATATCATCATACGAATATATTTTTTTTTTCCAAGGAAATTTTTTTCTCAAAAATTGTCTTTTTTTGTTCGAGTTGTCTATATATCATTTATAAAGCAATTTTTTAAACATTACATATTAAATATAAATATTCTCAGCATTTATAATAAGTAATATAAACACGCAAGGCGTTATACTTACTTTTTTTTCTTATATTTATGAATACAAAAATATAAATCGCCATGTAAAGCCGTTGAATCATTTGTTACTCGGATAAATGAACATTATCGGTAAATATGTCCGTGACAGAAAAAAGAAAAATATATATATAGCATATTGATGAGTGCCTGTGATCAGGGAGGCGTTTTTCTTTTTATCACTCCCACAAGGGAGAGGCCACAAGGCCCTATAGCAAAGGTGTTTCCTATTAGCCTTTGGAAAAAATAAACGATAATCTTTTATAATAAAAAATGACGTTTCGTGTAAGAGCCTAAAACCTTCATCATTTCAAAACCCCATAATGAAACCCATCCAAACAATTTCTATTGTACACGAAAGGCATCGGTAATGAGGGCCAAGCCCATTTAATACACGACTAAATCCGAGCAGCATCAGACAGTCGTTATTTTTTAGCCGACAAGAAGCGCCAAAACGTTCCCATAATTCCCCGAGGTTGTAGCGCAATCATTTTCAGACATCCTTCAAAATTTAAGTGTCTTGCAAATGTTTTTATATTCCTTTCTTTTTCCAAAGCTATTTAGCCAGCGGACAATTCCCTCCGGGTCTTATCTCATCCAAGTGCTATGTCCTCATTAGCTTGATGGTAATGCCTTCATTTAATAGAACCATCGTTCCGGCTTCTTACGAACTTCTTGCGTCTTATATGGGCATATTATGCCGCTAATATCTGCTATTCGCAAAGGGAGAATTTGATTAGCGGTTTACCATTATCGTTCAGGTCATCGTGTCAGAGGCTAGCCATGTATTAGTACTAAAGATGAGGAAATATTATTGCTCGAGCAAGCTCGCGATTAATAAATAGCAAACTATAACGATTATTGTTGGTCTACGCATGTCTGATTGTTACTTGGTTTCTCCACTGTTTGAGCAATCTGTTCTGGTGTAATGGAGAGAACTAGGCCTCCTTAATGTTGTTTCGTATGTTGGCTATTATTACCGCTAGAAGAACAGATGCGTGTACATTGATAACGATAATACATCACTCGGCCTTCGCTGGTTACCGTGTTGATAGCCAAATCTTATAGTTTCTGTGAAATATTTATTAACTAAGCAAAGTGACTCTATTGCGATACGAAGACCATTTATGGTGTGGACAGAGGAACTGATTTCAACCCACACAGTCCATGCATTCAATTTTTATTTATTTTTTGAGCCTGTGATGATTGTAAATTATTATCTAATGTATACTCGATTTTTTTTAAAAAAAATATTCGTATATTATACCGTTTATTTTATAAATTTTATCTTGGAAAAAAAATAGTCAAAATTGAAGTTCATGTTTTTATAAACAATTTTGGCTTTAAGTTATAAAGGAAAATGTTTTATTTTCCTTTATAAATAACTACTTAGCATATAGTCGTAAGACAATTTATTAAGAAAACAGATCATATTGTTACCATGGCAACAACTTCAAATTCGTCCTATAACTGTTTTTGTTACCATGGGAACCTAACTTTGAATTCGTCTTGGGTATAACTAATTTTGTGTTATTATAGAAATCTAACGTCAAATTCTTCTATTTTTGTTACCATGGCAACTATTTTTGTTACTATGGAAATATGACTTTGTCTTAATTACGAGTACAACTAATTTCGTTACCAATTTTGTTACTGATTTTGTATGGGAATATTTGACTACTAGATTTAACTCCTGAAGAAAATTTTTGAGGGGGGGGTCGTAAATGCACTGTTTGATCAACTAGAGAGCGCCACAATCGACAACTGTCTTGCCTAAATTATAAATTATTGCAGTTTTCTACGCTGTTTGATTAAGTTACAGGCCACGTACTCAGCAGTGTGTGTATTCGAAAGTTTAAAACGAAATCATGTTGTTTGATTTGCAGAAACCACGACTGCCTTCTACAGCTCTAAGACATTTGACATTCGGTGTTTAACCACGCAGTAAATATTTCATTAGTACCGTACCCGTAATTGGACTACGCCTGGACTTGTACACATCACAGAACTATGAAATAACATCGGTAATTGCATCGTCCTGTTTCAATACAGAGAAGTGTGCGTGTGTGTTCGTTGTCTAAGAATCAAACTAAAGTATTAGAATATGCATTAACTTGGAAGACGAAAATTTTAAATAAATCTTTGTGTTGTTCTCCTGTCATCTGTGAGCTAAACAATTATTGATAAGATGTAATGGAGGTATTTCTGCTTAACCAATCCATTTGGGACAAAATTTTCACAAAACATTCACTGTGTTAGTTCCAAAAGTGAGTTACGCACTTCCAACTATCTGTTGGTCAAAATGTAACCCCCTACTGGGGGCTTGCAACGAATTTACTATGTTTGATTTACTTTGTTTTGGACATCTTTGGCATCAAAATAACTTTCAAATATTGTTGATCAAGTGAATTTATTTTTAGCATATGATGATGCTGCGATTGTGAGGCCCATACGGACAGGTATGGCACCATCTTATGAAAGCCATATAAATTTTTATTGTTATGTATTTTTTTCCCTGCAAATTGTGTATGTTCTTCTGCCGATTGGCCTGTATGCGGGATAAAAATGAGTTTCAGGCAGAAAAAGCCACGTTATCTCCGTATCAAATGGGTTAACTCACCTTTTCAAATAGACTTTATGTAATCCTATGACATTATTCAAATACACCCAGTGTTTTTTTTTTTTTTTTTTTGTATTGAAGCGATAAATTTTAGGATAAAAAAAAAAGCACAAATGCACACAAGTATGTTTTGCAATACATACCATCTAATGGATGACGTCACAATGCCTGATCATAATAGATGACGTCATATTGCTGAAAAAAAAATAATATGTGCTCATCATGTATTGTTTTAGATTCCTACCTCAGAAATTCTTAAAATGTCCACCAGAGGGCTATACTGATCCTAAGTGCCCCTGATGCATAAATACATCGCAAAAATCAAAATAATTTGATTTTATCGTGTAAAAGATTTATTTTTGTCAACAAAAATGTTCCATTTTTTATTGACACATGAGAATTATATTTTCACTCAAACACAGCAAAAATAAAACACGTAATTATTGATATTTTATTTATAAAGCCAACACTCGTAGCGAATTCGTTGTATTCTTTCTCTTCATAGAACAGAGAGAAATAAAACAAAAAAAAAAAAAAATACGAGTTGTCCAGTTCGAATTCGCTGAGATAAATGCTTTTACAACTTTTCATGGTTGCTCTGTGAGGCTGTCTTGAAATTAAAGGTGTGTCTGACACTTTTGTCAGTGATGTGTTGCTTGTATTGAGTTCTACATCAGCAGCAGGAGGGGGGGAGACAGTTCAGGTTCTTTTACAGCATTCCTTCAACTTTCAAAAGAAAGAAGTAATAAAAAAAAAAAAATAGCAGCACGCCAACATCATTAACTGGCTGCTCAGTAATACGTGAGCTCAAGACAATAGAAGATAATTAAGTCATGATTCCAGTAGGAAACTTTGAACTGGATTTAAGACACTGACAGTCGAGTGTAACGTAAGTGGTGGTTTTTTTTTTTTTTTTTTACGGCTTTCTGATACATGTCTCATCTGTCTTACAGATGTTTTGTCATTGTTTTATTAGATGGTGGTGATATCCATTTATGGCCAACTGACAACGGTACCCATTGTCGAGTGCGAGCACAAAACATAATCACATCATTCCAGTGCTATTAGAAATGTCAATACTGATATACAATTGTTTTTTTTTTTTTTTAAATCTTTTTTTGCCTTTTTTTATGAGCAGATTATTCATCATGGCTTAGCAGAAAGATGGATGAATATATTCTCACCTTTGTACATTCCTCTGTTGCTAGACAACGGATCTTTCGTCAAGTTACACGACGTGTGTAAGTAAAAGAAAATAATATTAAAAAAAAAGATTCTTAAATCGTTTTATAAAAAAATTGTTATGTTAATTATTAACAATAGTCTGCTTTTTCATTGCTGTGAATTTCATTGGCAAGATGCCAGTCTTATCAATGAAATTAACAATGGATTTCACACGTGACTGAGCATTGTTACGTTACATGAAATCAACCGTTTTTTTTTTTTTTTTAGTTTCATTAAAATGATTCTTATGCAATATTTTATGGTGAATTATGTAATCATAAAATGTCCACAAATCGCATAATGCCTACGACCCTCTTTATTTCGTCTTGATGAACACCTAGACAAACAAAAATATATTAGTGACGGATCTGCAAAGGATAAAAAATAATTTACAATCCCCCCCCCCCAGAATATGAATAACTGAACATACGTGTAGGGTTAAGGGGGCATCTTCATCATCTTTTTCATCTGAGGCGTACACTCTATCGCACGATGACAAATAACACCTTTGTGCAGTTGACACCTGACAGAGGGCGCTCCAGGTGGGACGATACAGACGGGATGGGATGGCGGAGACGTGTAACTGGCACCCTTAATGAGGACAGCCGTAGGAGCCTGGAGTACTGACACCAATTTATCGTCTCCGCCTATAGGTAAGATTAGACGTCGTTTCGTTCCCCCCCCTCCCCCGATGTGCGAGAGTTGCTCAGGGTGCGTCTACAAGTATTTGAGAGTAGACACGCCCACTTAATTTACCACTAACAGTCCATCCTCTGGTGCTTTACCTATTTGGTAATTACAATGTGTTACACGCGTAAAAATTCGTATAATGTCCACCAGATGGCCACACTTATCCTTCAGTCTTTTTTTTTTTTTTTTTAATCTCTGTGACATTCCGAACTTTTAATTATTCTTGAGTGAATAAAACCTGATTATAGATGGCGCTGTAGCACGTTGAAACCTATGGGTTCCGTGCATTTTAATATGTCGTCGAAGCGAAAAACGAAAAATGATAACAGATTATCTTTCTTAATCCATCCTTTCTGACCTTTCTAATTCTTCTGTCATGATTCTACTCAGTCTTGTCAAAAGAATTCTTCAAAAACCTCTAATATCCTCTATCACTCATCTTTTGGGGAGCCTACGTTGTTTGGTCGGTTTCGTAGGACTTTTCATCTGAAGGTGAGTTAGCAGGTCTCGTAAGTAAGTCAAGTTTTCTCTTCCGGAAACTTGAATTTCTCATCCCACGAAACAGACAAAAGAACACACGCAGTTTGTCAAACGCCCTATTACATCGAATATGGTTTCAAATGCCTGCATATGAGGGTCTGCGCATGTGTAAAACAGAATATAGCTTCTGATAGGAAGTAGAAGATTGAGAACCCAGTTTAGAATTCCAAGATGGCTCCCAAAATGCTAATTTCTGTATTAAGGAACTTGTATATGCAGGATTTAGCATTCTTAGCGCTTTTGATATCTTTCTTGACGTTCCACTTCTTGGACCCTGAGTACTTCTTTTCTTTTGTCGCAAATATTAATAATTAATCGGATGCTATAAATTCTTCAAGACGCCAGATATCGTAAATAGAATATGTAAACAGTGGAACCCATCGAAATTCTAATTTATTAGAAATTATATTTTTTTTATCATAAAAAGCATAGTTTTTTTTTTCCCCATCGTAACTTCTCTTGTACCGTAATTCTATTTTCTGTGAAATAGTGAAAAAAATTAATACACAGTATTAAGAAATTTTTTTTTAAAATTGTTAATGAAGTAGAAAATGTAAAACTAAATTTATTTAAAAAAAAAAATCTTAGATGGGTAAATGGAATGAAAGTACAGTATTGTAATAGAACAAGTATATTTTTAAATAAATAAATAAATATTTTGTTTTCCCTCCTTATATAGTCCTTATAAGGACTGGCTTAAAGGGGCGAAGCAAGAATGCTTTTCATATTCCCCGTTGTCTGTAGAGGAATACAGTGTAAGGAGAAGGTGTTATTGAGCTATAAAGCTCTGATCATGGCAAGAGGGTAACAGCAATAGCAGAGCCTCAGTTAGAACTTCATTGGCTACAGCATTGCCATCCATTACCCTCCAAGGGTATCGGATTGAATGAATCAATCCAACCAAGCTCCTTCCTTATAGTTCTTAAAAGAACTGGGCGATGGACTGAGTCCTTGACTCTTTATCCCGTCATCTGAATGAAGAAAATCTGTGTGGATGGGGTGTTATTGAGCTAAAAGCTCTAGTCATGGCTGGGTAACGGCAATAGCCGAGCCTCAGTTAAAACTTCATTGGCTACAGCATTGCCATTTGTTACCCTGGAAGTCCTGAAAAGGACTTTTTCTCCTACCTACCTCCCAACCGCTCCTTCCTTATGATGGAATGTGTTTTCTTTTATAGATGAAAGATAAATACTACTAAAAGGTGTGATAAAACTACTCCAATTATTACAGGCTAAAATCGAAAGAAATTATTTTAATATTTCTATATATTATGTTTATATATATATATATATATATATATAGTAAATTTATTTAGAACTTTAATGAATTATTTGCAGAAGATGGATGCATGATATCTTCATCTTCGGCACTACAGCCCCACGGAGGGCCTTGGCCTCCCATTTTTGGGGTTCATAACTCACTACGAGGTGGGCTCGTTACCCCCCACGCTCAAGCGTTGTGTTCTTAAGACCGGTTTGCCTGCTTTGCGGGAGGAAAAATCCCAGATAAACTGGGGGAGAAAAATTCTGTAGTCCTCGCCCAAGACGGTTAACTTGGCTATGTCTGAGAAAGATCCTTAAGCTCCTCACGGGTGCATAATAGTGTACTGTATTACAATTACAGGGTTTTACGATATAAAAATGCCACTTTCATTATCTCCCCACCCTTATTTTTGACTCAAGACACTCTTTAATTAGAGTTAATGATAAGTATTTTGAATATCTAACTAACCATCGTCATATTTGTCTCTTAGTTGGAACGATGTGGGTTCGAGTCCCATCTGAGACGCAGAGTCTTTATAAAGGATTTACTAACACATTTTAGTTTAGATATTCAGGGCCGTACTTTCGCTTATAGGAAAAATAGTCATTAACATCTGTTGAGTACGAAAACCACAAAACCCCTTTTCAGCACAGCAGAGTGTAATATCATATAGAAGTTTATTTAGGGTATTGGGGACGTGGAATTTATTTCTTATTGTCACTCCCATCCAATAACCGTTAGATCACTTAAGTCTCTTGTTTTATTCATGAATTATTTACTAGTTTTATAGCTTATCTGAATAGGAACTCATCTATCGTTTTGTAGATGGCGCTCCTAACCTTTTGAATAATTTTATAGGTAATAACTGATGCATTTGAAATAGGAATACGCATGATTTTGGTTGAATTTATATACAGGGTGGCTAAAAACCAATAAACGGAATGAGACTAAATTTTGTGTTGAGACTTTTGAAGGCATGGGGAGATGATTTCCGCGAAAAAAAGATTTAGTACCAAATTCACCGATAAGGGAAATTTTGGCGCTGTCGGAGCCGAAAACAAACGAATAATTACTTAAACGAATAAAGGCAGAAAAAAATGGAATTATAACATTTCGACGGTGTAAGCGACAGCCGCGTCACTCATTCCAGCTGGATATGTGGCGCGTTACAATGATGATGATAATAATAATAATAATTAAACTAAAACAACAACTTGCGAGAGACACAGAAATTAATGTAGTGATTGAACTCAAAGGAAATAATGTTTTATTCATCAGAATCAGGGTCCCCTGGACCACATACTCGATTTTCAGTGTGCTGACCTTTCCTGTGTACAACAAATTGCATCCGGTGTGCGACATGCTCTACAGCTGAGCGTACGGAGTCGGATTGGATGTTCATAAGAGCCCGTTTTATGTTCTCTTTCAAGACATGCAAGTTGGGAACGCCACCAACATACACAACGGATTTCAAATACCCCACAGCCAAAAGTCACATGGAGTGATGTCCGGGGATCGATCCGGCCATGTCTTCAGAAAGAACTGACTGATAACCCTCTCTGTATGAGACCGGTTAACCCACCTTTAAATGAAAAGCCCTGATAGAAGGTCCTCGTGTTATAATTAATATAATTAAAGCTTAACAATTTAATAGATTTCTGAAATGCTATTTTTTTAATAAATCATAAATGCACATATTATAAGTGAAATATTTTTAAACACACACACACACACACACACACACACACACACACACACACACACACACACACACACACACACACACACACACACACACACACACACACACACACCTCATCAGTGAATGTTGGCTTGGAATTACAGTTCAAAGGAAACTGTCCATAAGTCAATGGTCATATTATTTTATTGTTTTAAACGAAGCAATTTACGTATTGCTAATCGTCACGAACAGGCATATAGTCATAGGTGGGACCACATACTGCTGACCCTTCTAGCTGTGCACACAATTAAGTATATATTGGCATCTTTTTTCACGCATCTTCCTTAATTTTCTAGGTACTTCCCCGACGAAGCTAAGCTGGTCTTTGTCTTATTTGTTCCGATGAGCTGTGAGTGATTCAGGATGTGGAATATTTCTTTTGCTTCAGCGGGCATAATGAGAAGTGGGCTGTGTTTCTGTCACTTTGTGTGCGTGTGAAGATAATAAGAAACCTCTGAGCTAATCGTTTCTGAGTACATGACTTCGCTTGCCCAACAAATAGAGTGTAATTGTATGTAAATTGTGTCCGTACCTCTAGAGGTAACGCGTCCCCAACACCTGGTACTCATCGTACGTGTATTGTAGTAAGCTGATCGCCCCCAAGTGTCTTAATGCTTCTATCCTTCTTTTGTGTTACAAAAACACAATTGTTTTCGATAAGTAGCGCCTTCTGAATCACGATCAGATTTTTAATTGTTGAAAGCAACAATCTGGATAAAGTCGATGAAAAATACATTTTTTTTTTCTTTGTGTGATTTGCATTAGCAGGTCCAAACTTCGCATTATGCACACCCTGATACTGATGTAAAATATACTTTTTTTTAAAAAATTCTATTCCTTTTTTAGGAGTGAAATTGACGCATAATTTATTCATAACGCGTGTCACACCAGCTCGCGCTTGTGTGTTTGGTTTTATGCTTGTTCTATTGTTTAGATTTTGAACATTTCACATGACATCAGCTCGCGCTTGTGTATTTCGTTCCACGCTGATTCAATTGTTTAGATTTTTAGCATTTGATATCAGCAGCAGATGTCCTACCAGCTCGCGCTTTTTCTATTGTTTAGACCTTTAACTTTGCATATTAACAACAATGTAAATCCTATCTATGTGGTTGACAACCATTGGCTTTCCAATTTACAACAGATTCCATATTAACTGCGATCACCTTAAAGATTATTTTCTCATTGTAGTGCTAATTAAATTTATCGCAATTAATTCTTCGTTCAATTATTTTCGAACTGTAAAATTTATAAAGTATGACAACTTTCACACATTTCATTCGTTAATCTGTTTAGATTAACTTCACAAACTGTTCCTTCCAGACGTTCATTTAAAATTTCCACTCCTTTCTCCGCATTCCATAAAACACTCCTTTGCATTAATCGCAACGATAACCTGAAAGGAAATACAGAAGATAAAAGTAATAAATTCATTCCATTGTGTAATAGGTAATTACTTCGTTAGATATCTTTCACGAAAAGTAGCTTCACCTTACATCTGCGTCTGACGACAAAATAAAAAGTGAGAAAATTCTAATCCGCTTATTCGTAAGAATACGACAGCTTTGCGAAGTGCTAGTCCCAGCGGTCTTCAGAGAAATATTGTTTTCATAACACATTTACTATACTCGCTGTCATAAACATGCCTAGCATGTCAAAGCTATGTCACTAGTCCTAACAACAATGATAATTTCGCGTCAATGTCCTTTTTTAGTATTGCTTTGCTGGTCGGAAATATATTGTTCAAGTTGACATTTCGCTACAGTTCGCTGAATACGATTTTTTCCCCCCTTTAAATTTAGTTTATCTTTATTTCAATGCAATTTCTGTAGTGCAAATTTTAGTATATGAAAACCAAGCGACAACCTTGCATGTTTTTTACATTATTTTTAACTTATCAGATAGATATACTTCAACACGCAATAACTGTTTATATATTTTATTTATTTATTTTTAATTTTTATGTATTTTTGAAATTTATTTTTTACTTATATGATAGTTTAGTGACTCATTGATGCAATATAGGCAAAATCGGACAAGAGAACATGCGTAACTTACTAAAAAAATACTGTTAGTTGTGTTGGGGGACGGTAGATGGCGTTGTGTAGAGTTGGAGGATCAGCAAAAATAACTAACTTATAATTAAGTCATAGTTTGTTACCTTGCCAGTAGATGGCACTAGAGTTTTAATTTTTAGCATGGCCAATAGAAAGATACTACAAAATACCCTTCGAACCCTAAAATACTATTGAATGATGTATGTACATGCCTGTGAATATCTAAATTTTGTAAAACAGACTAAATATTGAAAAAAAGCGAAGATAAATGAATGTTTACAGAATTAAAAGAGTGAACCACGATTGCCTCGGAAATCATACATATAAAGTAGCAAAATAACTCAAGCTCCATGTGATTGCACCGATCAATCTATTCATATTATAACTTATTAATAAATAATTATTTTCTATAGAAAATTAAAGTAAGTTATATATTAGTAAAATTTACTTTAGTTTTATTAAAAATTATTTGAATTTTAAAATGTTTGATTTAGTTTTACAATACACTTTTTAATTATTAATATAGCTTTAACTCTTAGAATGAGTTCATGATGAAATTATGAAATGATGAAATTATGGCAAATGCTGTTGTGAATGAAGTTCTAACTGAGGCTCGGCTATTGCTGTCACCCTCCTGCCATGATCAGAGCTTTAATAGCTCAATAACACCCTATCCCTACACTGTCCTCTACAGATAACGGGGAAGATAAAAAGCATTCTTGCTTCGTCCTTTTAAGCCAGGCCTTATAAGGATAAGTGAATTGCTATCTACGTATAGTTAGCTTTTATTGCTCTTCTCACTACTAAACCACTATTGAACCTTTATAAGACGTCTAGTCTTGTGCTCAAAGAAAACGTAGCAGAACAATAGACCATATATCTTGCAAGGTAGAGTAAGGGAAAGGTGTCGGGGGGGGTGTTAAAGGGGGTATGAAGCATTTTGATGAAGTGGTATTGTTGGGCTGCTAATTTTCCTGGTGAACAGCATGGATGTTATTAACGCCACCTACAGTGTGAAAAGGCTGAATGACGGCTTTAGTCTTGGACAGCTTCCGCCGGCTACTTTGTCTTGAACATAGTTAATTAAGAACGCCATGAATAAACAACTGAAACTTTAGCACGTGCGAGTAGGCGCTCCTTGTTGATGCAGGTTCGCTCAGGTAGATGCGTTTCTTGGCATTTTAGTGAGCGGTAATATCCGTGAAGAAATTTTTTTATATATTTTTTTTACATATTTGTTTTTATTTCTTCTTGCGTATACTCCTGTTCAGAATATCAGTCGCAGCGATCTTGTACCTTTCCCGTTTTTTTTTTTATCTTTTACTACCACCATCTGTTAATCTTTAGTGAGAAACAATGTAGTGTTAACTGATCTCAGCGCCACCTCATTGAATGAACAACAAAAACAAACCCTCCTTTATATCATCCAGGAAACTCCTAACCTACTGTGTCGTTAACGAAAAACCTCTCTCTGCAATCTCCTCTTCCTTTCTTAGATGTGTAATGGGGGGTGGGGGGGTGTTGTACGCTTCGTTAGCCAACACGACCTTTTCTAGAAAATGGACAGACATGCCTTTGTCATCTCCCCCCCCTCCAATCCTGCATGTAGGAAGAAACATTCCGCCCACACTCTCCCATCTTCCTGCATTCATTCATCACCAAGACAACATCACCATTCTTTGATCAGACATTTATTAACAGAGAGAATCCCAAGCGGGCGAATAAAAAGAACGAAAAAAAAAAAAAAGCAGTCAATCTATCCCAAAATAATCTTCAATTCTAAAAAAATCTAATTGTAAAAATGCCATTTTTGTTCACTAGATGGCACGAGTATAGATACACCGACTATCTTATTTGTTCAATGTAATTGCTATCATTTTTATTTGATTTTCACATACATTTTCAGTCACATCGTTGACTGTTAGGAAGGGGGATGAATTTGGGGGTCAAATCCAAAATATATAGTTCGCAACCCTCATTCGATTACTTCACTTTCTCGTCTGCAATCCAGATCACGTATGGAAGATGACAAACACAGCATCTCAACGCTCGCTGCTTATACGGCTGGTTTGTAGTCGGCATGAATTACAAGAAGCGCTCACAAGGAAGTACCAAGACGTGGATCGTCACTGTAATCAGCTTAACTCTCCCGATCTATAACTGCTGGCAGCGTCCTCTGTAAGGGTCGAGGTGGGTTGTCGCCTGCCGATGATAAATGCCATTCGACAACTCTCCGCCACTTCCTCCTGTCCACCCCTTGCAACAACAATTTGTCACCTAGCGAGAGTTTACAACGCTCTGCGAACAATGGCGAACGGCAAGATTTTTGTGATTTATTTTATCGGCGGGATACGAACCGTTTAGATTCACAAAGAACTAACTTATGACTCTGATATTTCGCTACTTCATTAGGGGTTGTCACTATTTACTCGGTTAAACCATTAAATGATGTTCCCCTTGTCCCTTCTTGATATCCATATCACATAATTCGTAGTCTTATCAAGTCTTTTTATCTCGTCAAATGGGTAATTGACAGTTAGGCTTAACGAAGCCTAACTGGCCATTCACTTCTATCGTAAAGAATACCTTCGTTTATTTTTATTTTTAAACAAACACCAATAGGATCAAGGTGGTCGATAAAATATATGTTTGTATATAAATAAAAATATACAGATAGGAACTGATATATACATTTTCTTGAAGAATAAACGTTTTTAGGCTAACGTTGTATCAAAAACCTTGTATTCAAATATCCAGGTATAGATTGATAGCCTGTGTGACGTCTTAATGTCAATCATAGCTCGGACAACGTCTAGGCATGCTTTAGCCTGTAGTCGAGTCTGTAGCTTCGACGAATTTCTCTCAATGGCGTAATGAGCTGCCAGAAGAATTGATATGCAGTGTGATGCACAAAGAGTCAGGTCAACACCGACCAAAGAATACCGTTAAGAAGCAAATTCATATTTGTATATTACAGATATCAACTGTTCTCATGAAAATTAGATCATATATGTAATAATACTTCAAAATAAATCGATATAGCAATTAATAAGGGAGTCACTTTATGCTAGCGCTTGTTACTGCAAGTCTTGCTAATCCCAGTAAGTGCCCACAAGTTATCCAAAAGCCAATTAGGGAAAAATAGCCAAATGATGATACACCAACTGAAGTATTCACTTTCTCTCTCTGTACTTTCTGAGCTATGGAAAGTATTATTAGGATCGGAATAATGACCGTTGTCCAACCCGCGTACCAAAAGTAAAATATTTTATATTACACATGAGGCTCGCTATATTTATTTAAAGTTATCCAAAGTTATTTGAATTATTCATCCATTTTTGTATGAATGGTTTAAATTTTTACCTAATTTTTTGCAATTTTATTTTAGAAGGATATTAATAAAGTATAACTGGGGAAAAAATATCACTGGTCAGTTATAAATTTTGGGTATAAAGAAAAGATGTTTATGTAAAGTTGTGTGTGTGTGTGTGTGCGCGTGTGTTGTCATTATATGTGTGATGTCTGTGTCTAGATGAATTGAGCTGTACAATCTTTTTTATTTTCTTCTTAAATTACTATTTCCCTATATTTAATATCAAATCCCGATCTGACTGTCTTAAATGCCAATTTTGTTTACAAACTCAATCCACAATGTAACACAGCGTTCTCTTTTAAATCTTTGTTTATTCCGGAGGCTTGCCAACAAACATTATCTCGCGTAACACACGTTGGCATCACGGTCTTTTAACTCCCATGCCCATCACAATTCTCTCAGTTACAAGTCTGGAACTGAGAACTAACACCAATAGCCGAAATATTCAAGAAGCGACTTAAGACCGGAAAGATTTGAAAGTACACGCTCTTAGAGCTGCAGCGATGCTACAGGGTGTTAGATAATGAGAATGATAGGGGGCGCCACCTCTTCAAATCCAAACAACAGATGAACAATTTTTTTTTGAAAGAGATACTATCCTCTCTCTCTCTCTCTCTCTCTCTCACACACACACACACACACACACACACACACACACACACACACACACACACACACACACACACACACACACACACACACACACACACACACAAATTTTCTATTATTATTTTATTTATTTATTTATTTCCTCATCTTTCAGATTAGAATCAAACAAAACTTTTATCCAGAGAATGATTTCAAAGCTTTGTATCCTCTTCTCATCACGTGATTCCAACACATGCGTCACACTAACGCCATCTACATTTTTTTTTTCTTTCTCTGTCTCGACGCGACACATTAAGTCAGCTGTGAGCTGTTTCATGCTGCGCTGAATTCGCCAAGAAGAATGTTTGGGTTTTCTTTTAAATTACGTATCATTAAGAAAGACTCGAACAACATCACACGCTCTTAATAAAGTGCAGAGACGTTGATTAATTCAATAGATTACAGAAAAACAGAAAAAGGGAGTGATAGTGTTGCCTTGATTTTAATAACTTTCTACTTTCTGACACTAATTAATTTTCTTTCGTCCATAAACAGGATAGAGAGAAGGATTAAAAGCGAACAGCTGTTTCGATGTAAGACCTTAATAAACTCTGACCGCTTTTCTGCGGCCTCGAGCTGTAAGCGACCGAAATAAGCTGTCGTCCGCTATTGCTGGTTGTAAGGGCGTCTTTAAGTTAAAACTTTTAAAAGTTTTTTTTTTTTTTTGGTCTTTAATCGTCATAGAAGACGATTTTGGTTCTGTGTGTGTGTGTGTGTGTGTGTGTGTGTGTGTGTGTGTGTGTGTGTGTGTGTGTGTGTGTGTGTGTGTGCGCACATTCTTTACGGCGGCTCCAAAAATACAGAAATCATTATTTAAATTTCTGCATACAATCATTATGAGCCATCAAAACTCCTAATTTTGCCATCAAATTGCAAATTTCCCTCGGTTTTCCACAAGAGGTCGCTTCGCTACAGTCAATCATTGAACTAAATTTGGTTTTAATTGAACTCAAGCAGTTTTTTCCCCCTAATTTTGCCATTAAAAATTCCCCGTCTACAACCACTCAAAAATATGCAAGTTTCATTAAATTCCATTCATTCATTTTTTGACAATAAAACTCATCCAGTTATTATGGGGAAAAAAGGTAAAAATATTTTCCTTTCCTATTATATATTATATTTTATCAATAAAAATGGAACTATTAAAGAAAAACAGATATTTCATAACTCAGTCATGAATTTTCAACTCCAACAAATAAATATCAGGAATAGAAACGCAGTTGGAAATTATTCAGTGTTGATTTTCATTGGTCCATTGAAAGTTAACTTCTTTGATGAGAGGAAGATCCGGAAAATAATCAACGGACCATGCACAAATATAAATAAAAACAACTTTCACTTAGTTTTACTTATATTTAAACTATATTTAAATTTTAATATGGTGGTTATTAAAAATTGCTTAATATTTATAAAATATTAAATTTTTTAGGAAATATATTTCTTTGCTTTATTAAAATATTAATATTCAATATAATTATATATTTTAAAATAAAATATATAATTATATTTTATTTTAAATTGGTTCTATTTAAATATTTTATATCTTATTGGTTCTTTAACACACACACAGAAAATTGCTAATAATGCGCTGTTTGAATACTTATGGGGAGACAGACATATGATGACATAAATATTTTAATTTATTTCCTCCATTAAAATAGACAAATCGATTGGAAAACGTCTATCTACATATTTTCTTTGGTCCTAGTTATCAAAATCCAATCCGTCATATAATTAAAACAATTTTTTTCTATCTATTCGAGTGTATAAGCTTATTATCAATAAGCTCAAAGTAATCGAAGTCATCAATCAGAGCTGATAACTTTTCTCCTTACATTGAATGCTGCATAAAATGTATTTATTATAAAGTGTCATTGATGCATGTAAAAAAAAAAGTAGAGTGAAGTAGTTATTAATAAGGAATGAACCTCGGCGATGTTTTACATCCTTAAATTTAGAGTTTTCTTCATTTCACTGAGTTTGTTATCCCACGTAGGTCGAATTGCAAAATTTCCTCAGTTTTCCACAAGAGGTCGCTTCGCTACAGTCAACCATTATGTCATCGTCTATTGTGGGTGGATTGGATTGCTTAGCACGCGCTTCTCATTGTTTTCCTTTCCGATTTCCTTTTTTGAACATAAAAAAAAACATATGCGATTTAGAATATTCTTTAATTTTTTATTAGCATTTTTTTAAAATACTAATAAAATACTAATTTTATTTAGTTCGGGAAAGTATAACTGAACTGACAAATAAACGAAGACCAATACAGAAGACTTGTCATGTGGCGCCATCTATTCTCCAAAACATTAACTGTTTACAAAAAAAAAAAAAACAGAAAACATTCTTAATTATACCAAAAAATGATTAATTAAACGATCTACTCTACCATTTATCAACATTAACGCAAGCAAAGGGCAGAATATGTTAATAATATATTCTGCCTTTTGTTATTGTTTTGTTAACGTATAACTGCTCAATAGCAATTATACGTTAATAACATATAATTTCAAATATTTCGTAATTATGATATATTTAACTATATCATAATATTCTTATAAGCTTCATTGTGGGTTACTTTGGTTAATTTCTAAGAGATTTAAATTCTAAATTTTAAATTTATTTAGAAATAAATGAAGATAAATAAACTCTGAACATTTTAAAAACTATTTGCGATTTCTGTGAGTGAAGATCTAAAACAGTTATTTTTAGCTTTATTTTTGTCATTCTCTCCCCCCTCCCCCATAGTTCTAATCCTTCCCCTCCTTTCAGACCTTTTTTGTAGTTTTTTTTAAGTTCTCATATCAAATGTATTAAATATATTTCTTCAAATAAACCCAACGCTCAATTTTGCTGAGCTAATAGATTACCAAAAATCGAAAAAAGAGAAAACATTGCGTTAAAATATAAGAAATATAATATGGAAATTAAAATTAAATAAAGAAATCATATAAAAAAGAAAAATAATAAAGAAACTTAAGAATAATGATAATGCCATTAATCTTAAGTTTCATGATTTTTTTTTTTTTTTTTTTTTTTTTAACTGCTAGTTGGATAGATTAGATTAATCTTGTTGTGATCTTGAAGAGAAAGATCACAGTTAAAGATCGCATTCAACCTCCAAGCTGTTGCTCTTTTGTTATAAGAGCACTGACATGCAGGTATAGTGGTATTTTTTAAAAAAATATATGATATTTTGAGTTACGTGTTAGTGATATCGTTTTACAGATTAACATGCAGACTTAGGCTAAGTAGAACCAATTGTTGAAGATACATTCGGAGTTTTATTTAGAAGTATTGAGATTACGGGAGGAGTTGAGATATTGGTATCTCTCTAAGCCTCCAGCACATCGAATCACACGAGCCCTTGCAAGCCTTAGAACGCAACAGATACTATTCTTCAGTCAGCATTAACGCCCACTGGTGTCATAAGCATTTGGGATGAACGCGATATGAGCGTTGGTAGCGGACCAAGGATTTATTTGGGTGAATCACATTGGGCTGTAAAAGTGTCATTGTTACGTGGGTGGTACATGGAACGCAGCAGGGACCAGCTCGTGCCACAAACCGCTGCTTGCATTGTCGGAAAGGATGTTTACACAGTGTTCACCCTTCTAGCGTCTTTAGGGGTGTTTCCTAGGGTGGGATGTCAAAGAGGATGTGATTTACGAAAGCAGACGCAGGGGACAGTCACGGCGGTCAAAGGCAAACTATGTCGGATCTTATAATTTACCGCGCAGGGAACAGTGTGTTAACATAGTCGGGTTTGTGTCTGCGAAGGCCATCTGGACACAAGAATAAGTATTAGGTTGAAAAGATTCGCAGAATTTCGTTGTTTTTCCAGTCCCTCAACCCCCGAGGAGTTCAAGAGTGTTGAGACCTTTTCGTTACGGCATCTAGCTTTTACTACCATTACGGACGTCTGGCCTTGCACCTAATTACCCGCCAAACTTAAATCAGTGCTTCTGTTTTGTGTCAGCAAACACGGTTGTCATAGAGATGAGCCAATGATAGGTAGAGTAGATTCCCACCTCTTCACCGACACCATAGAAGGACTGTACGAGTAATCAGCGGTGTCGTAGTAATTATGGACATTAATGTCCCGCTGTTCCCTCCTTGTTTTGTCAAAATCCATGCTCTAAACAGGCTTGCATTGTCCACATGTCAAGGGTAATTGAGTAAGAGAGACAGTTTCATGTTGGACAGGTCCTCTTTCTTTATGTTGTGAAAATCAACTGTTTTTTTTTTTTTTGTTGTTGGGGTTGGGTTTTTTTATATATTTTATTCTCGGCTACAAAAGTACGCAACTCTTTATATGCATATACAGATAGTTTTGTTTGCATACAACACCAAAAATATTCAAATTTATTATAATAATAATAATAGTTAATCAACCTCGAAATCTCTTTATTAGTCCTTATAAGGACTGGCTTAAAGGGGCGAAGCAAGAATGCTTTTCATCTTCCCCGTTATCTGTAGAAGACAGTGTGTGGATAAGGTGTTATTGAGCAATTAAAGCTCTGATCATGGCAGGAGGGTAACAGCAATAGCCGAGCCTCAGTTAGAACTTCATTGGCTACAGCATTGCCATCCCTTACCCTCCAAGGGTATTGGATTGAATGAATCAATCACCGCATCTCACGGTCGATTGATTCCAACCCCCATGAATATGGAAATCTCTTTAATCCATAATTTATATATATATATATATATATATATATATATATATATATATATATATATATATATAAATTATGGTCGTAAAATATCAGTGTCCTGTTATCTTATTAATTTTCTAGAATCTAATTTATTAATTTTTATTGTTTTGCTATTTATTGTGTTACTAACTTTGATTGGTTGTGTTATTTGTGTTTTTATTTTATTTATTTATTTATTTATTTTTTTAAATTTTCGTTTCGTACTTCGATTGTTCTGCCATTAATTCTATTTCTTACTTTGATTGTTTACTTTTACTTTTTTGGTTTTACATTGTAAAACTATTGTTCAGTGTTTGATGTTTAACTAACAACTCTTTGTAAGTAAACAGTCTTAAATTGTAATCATATTTAATTCAAAATTACTCCACGAAAACTTGAACTGATAAAAGCCATAATAGTGTGGCTTTCAAGTATACTTCTGAAGCAGCTCATGGTACACTTTAAACTCCTGAGGGAACGGGCAGATAGAAGTAGCTGAGAGATGCATTGGTTCCTTCAAAACAACTATGAATATTTCATAGCGTACATTGTATTGTGACTGCAGATAGTCAAGGGGTTTACAAATTTGTTTGTCTGCCGCTGGAAACGGGAAAAAATAAATAAAAAAGGGTTCTTCCCTTTCAGTTTCATGCGTGCTTGTTTATTTATGTATTCCAAAAGTTTAAAAAAAAACTACGGCAGAAGAGGCTTTTTCTTTCTTTCTCTCTGACCATTTACTGATTCACAATTTATTACCGAATGTGCATTGGGACTTCGCTTCTTTAGCAGTAGGGAATAGGGAAAAAAATTCTTTTGCTTTCTCTACGTTGGTTTTACCTTTGACAGGTGATGTGATAGGCTAGGGATATTTTTCATGGTGGCACACGTCACACAAATGCTATGTTTCCGGCTAACTTCACAATAATGGAAGCTAAACTTTTTTTTTTTCAGAATTCCCTCAGGATTCTATTGTTACAGTTCAATCGTCTATAAGGATAATATATTTAACATCCGAATAAGCAATATCGTCGCCCCCCCCTTTTTTTTCATTGTTGTTTTGGGTTTGCAAATACGACGGAAGTTCTGTCATAATTAGTTCGAAATAATCAACTTTGTTTAATAACATAGCACTATAACTTAAAACATTAAAATTTAATGTTTTAAGTTATAATGTATTATTATATAAATAACAAGAAGAGAGTTAGTGATATTATATTATATTATTATAAGAGCAAGAACTATAAATAAAGCAACACATGTATTATTAAAATCATTAAAATGCAAATGATAATAAAAAATATCGAATATTCTCAATAATTCGGACATAATATTGATGAAAAGAGAAATAAGCAGCCATTACATGAATTGCAAATTTCATTTTAGCTTGTTTTCCGGTTCCTGGAATGAACAGTATCGCCATCTAGTGTTAGAAATATGAACCTGGTATAAACTCGTTTGTTCTGGGAGTGTAATCAAAGAATTATTATTTTTTTTAAAATTATCCTATCAGAAAATTTAACTAGTGTTAAAATATTTAATCTTCTAAAGTTTTAAACCTTACATGAATTTTCTGTTCTTTCATTCTTCATAATTCTCTCTAAAAATAAAAAAAAATTAAAATCATTATAGTGTAGTGCATTAAACTTTTTGCTATAATTTTAAGAGTTCAAATGAATATGAAGGAGGGGAAGATAGAAAGGTGTAAATAAACACAATCTTAAATATCTCAAGGAGTCTGTGTTGAAATAGCCAGGATTAAACTGTTATTTTTAAAATCTTTAAAATAAAAATCAACTTATGGTTTATCTATTCTGTCTGTTTACTCTTCAAATGTCTAGCTTTCTGTCTTTTACTTCATTCCCTGTTTTTCATTCTTATTCTTCGAGTTATATTTTCGGTAAAGTGCTGCATCGAAACGTTTCGGTATTTTCCAGATAGAAAACGAACAAAAAATGTTATTGCAAATTCTAAGCATCCATCTTTAATCATTCTTATCTTTCTAGTTCTGCATAACTTTTTTCCGCCATCAATCACCGTGGATTTTTTAATCGCCCTTCTTATCTCCAACCATCGCTCATTTCTTCAGGCCTCTCCATCACCCTCTGTATTTTTTGGCATTTTTTGTTTGTTCTCTCTCTCTCTCTCTCTCTATTTTCTGTGTGTTGTGCAACAGCAAATCCCCCCTTTTCTTCCCCCAATGGGTCTCTCGTATTCCTACACCCAACCCAACCAAATGTCTGTGGGCAGACATCCCTATTAGCTGCCCATGTGACCACTAATGAAAGATAATGTATCGAGCTACGATGATGCTAAAGACCTGCCCATGATCCTGTAATTAGACCACAATAAACAAAATAATCAGAAGCGTGACTAGAATTATCCCCTTCAGGAATCCTGGACCAAAGGCGAGATACCGATTAAGTCAATTTATTTAATGAAAACTTGATTGTGACCTCCGGCATATAATCATGAGATACGATAATAAAAGAACGCAACTATAAAAGAAAGAAAATCCTTCCCACACTCCCCTGATTGTAACCTAAAAAAAAAAAAAAAAAAAAAAAGGAATTCCCCCCCCCCACAAAAATGCATGAGTTTGACAATTTAAATGCAATTCATTCACCATAATCCACTTAAAATATTTTATTACCGATTTATTTTCAAGTTGTCACATATTACCGTAGAGTGGCGCTGGTATCGAACTAAGTAAAAATGAAAATAATGTAAAAAAAAATACATTATATTTAATTTTATTAAAATTTCTAAATTAGTATTTATTAATTATTAACATTTATTATTAAATAATAAATATTTATTATGTCTAAATTATATTAAATAAGAAATAAATGAATGTGAAAAATTATGAGCAACCGCCATCTGGTGTCAGCAAAAGTTTCCATTTAAATAAATGGGAACTTTAACACGATAAATATTTAAACAAGAAATAAATGACCATAAATATCATATAAGCAAACGCCATTTAGTGACAGTTAACTACCATATATTTAATCATTTCAACAATTATTACTGTCATCCTTTTAAAATAATGTGACATCACATGCCTTTAAAAAATTTATTTTATTTCTCTAGATTTATATATCAATATTAAAAATAATAATAACTTATTATTTAAATTTAAAATATTTTAATATTTTTAAAATTATAAAGATAAAACTTAAAACACCTTTTCTTTTTTTATATAAATTTATTATAACAAAATGAAGCTAATTTATGATGAGGACTTGATGGTGGAGGTTTGGAATCAATCGACCGTGAGATGCGGTCGATTGGTTCATTAATGCCCTTGGGGGTAACGGATGGCAACAATGCAATGCTGTACCAATGAAGTTTAACTGAGGTTCGGCTGTTGCTGTTACCCCCTTGGGCGATGAGTTTTTGAGTTCGCTCTCTTAAGGTTTTTGCCTTAAGGGAGCACTTTGAGTCTCCGGGGAAGGTGTTCTCCGGCACGGCCCGCTGAGGGGCTTTGTCGGTGAATTATTTTCCTCGGAATTTGAGCGGTTCTGCTCAGTGGTCGGGGAGCCCGTCACTGAGTGGAACCAACGCTGAGATTAGGACGGTCTTTCGCCCACTATGGAGTGGCCTAGAGATCGTCCGTATTTTTGAGATTTCACCTTTACTTACATAGTCGGTGATTGATTCATTCAATCCAATACTCTTGGAGGGTAATGGATGGCAATGCTGTAGCCAATGAAGTTCTAACTGAGGCTCGGCTATTGCTGTTACCCTCCTGCCATGATCAGAGCTTTAATAGCTCAATAACACCTTATTCCTACACTGTCCTCTACAGATAACGGGGAAGATGAAAAGCATTCTTGCTTCGCCCCTTTAAGCCAGTCCTTATAAGGATAAGGATGATGAGGACTTAATTAATCCTAGCATTTTGTTATAAATTAAGCTTCATTTATGATGATGACGTTTTCCAATTTCCCGTTCTCGTTTTCTGAGGTGATAGCTTGAGATAAAAATTCAAAATTCAAAACTGCTTCATGTTAGAAGCCATTTCCGATACTCGTTGCAAAGGAGATTAATTCTACCTGGTAATTCGCCACATTTTAAAGAAGGGAGGGGTAGATAATAAAAGAAAACGCAAGCCGACTTCTTCCTAATCCCTCACTTAATAACAGTGTTTAAGTTGCTAACGATATTCGCGAGTTGCCACATTTTCATCCAGAGCTAGCAATGAGAATTGAAACATAAACAACAAACGGCTTTTGGCCGAAAAACTGACGACATCTTCCTACTGTTGGAGGCTCACCGTAAAAGTGTGAAAAGGTAAAAGGTCAACGATAATAAGCGACTAATGATGGTAAGTCATCTGTTCGCTCGAGGCACTGGAAGACCTTGACCAAACTCCCTATCAAGCAGAACCGAATTCGAAAAAAAAAAAAAAAAAGAAAAAAAAATCCTGTCCGACCTCAGGTTCGTTAACACAATCGTATTGGGGTGTTTGTTGGCACCTGGAAGGGACTGGTTACTGCTAGTCCTGTAGCAGAGAGGAAAGAAGGAGGGGGGGGGTCTCTTGAGAACACCTTCACCCAGTCATGCTACACTAATTATAGAGCAGGCGCCGATTTTGGCACCTCTGCACGAGCTACAGGCCAACCCCTGTCCATTACCAGGATTTTTCGTGATGTGGGAATTGAACATCATTCAGACCTGCCAGGGAGGGTATTAACTTTCTGGTTGACTACCCTCGTGTCCCTTCCCTGTCTAGTTACACTTTTCCCCACACAGCGAACGAAAATTTATGGAATATACGCGCTTTGTCTTTATGTGCCGGCTTCCCTCATCATTTCAGAATATTTATGTTCGCTTGTTTTAATATAACCTGCTTCGAGAGTAAGAATTTACGTCACAGACAACATCAACTGCAGTAATGTCCAAACAATTTTTTACCGATTTATTTTCAAGGTGTCACTTATTACCGTAGAGTGGCGCTAGTATCGAACTAGTAGATGAAAATAACCTAAATATATTTTTTCATTATGAGTTAGCCAACCAGTTTTAAATGTCCCAAACCATATAAAATTCGTAGCAATATCGAGTATAATTTCATTATTGTAAATTGTGTGTAATTCAATACTTATTTTATATAAATATTTTGTAAAATTCTAAGGAGTTTAATAAGAGCTATCGTGAGATCCGTTCATGTAGTCATCTATACGATATATTGGAGCTATTAATTGTGTTTCTTGTAACTTGTAGTTAGAGGGGAACAGGACTAATATACAAAGAATTATAAAGGCTCTTTAAGTAGGGAATATAAAATTCAGAAGAAAATTACGGATGCTTAAATAGTAGTGGTTGATTAAAAATCCTTTAAATAATTAAATATTATTTATTTTTCGGTTAGTATATGTAAGATAAAATACCGAGAAAAAAAAACTTGATATAAATATGAGCATGAATACATCAACATTGAAAGAACTCCGAATTCTTTAAGATGGGATTTGAACCCACTCACTTAAATAGTAGTCAAATGTCTGCTATCATAGATAACAATGTCGAACGATCTACAATAGTAACAATATATTCCAACAATGTAGAACGATCTATGATAGCAACAATATATTCCAATAATATCAATGATTTATAGAAATATAAGTTGGAGTGAATGCTTTATTTGGAGAATTTGATACGATGAGTTTCGCTACAATATTTTAAGCGTGTATTTAATAGATCATTAAAATTTGCTTTCGTTTGAGGTAGGCATCACTCCCGTTGAACAACAAAATAATAATTTTTGGAGACTCGATGATGGCTTACACACACAGGAATCTGTTGCATGTTTTAATCTAAACCCTCCCCAAGGCTTGTCACTTCCTTTCAATAACTTCAGACCTTCTCTAATTCAAACGCTACACCTGCGTACGTTCTCCAAGACGACAATAAAAATGTTTAGCTAGCTCGCCATGCTTTTGTAATCCAGTTTAATTT
Source organism: Typopeltis vanoorti (assembly GCF_054136105.1). Taxonomy (NCBI): domain Eukaryota; kingdom Metazoa; phylum Arthropoda; class Arachnida; order Uropygi; family Thelyphonidae; genus Typopeltis; species Typopeltis vanoorti. The sequence continues at coordinate 72,058,662 of NC_143568.1, read as the reverse complement.
TTCTCTTTACTGCTAGTTCGTCGCTGGGTTTGTGGCGTTACGCTCCAAGCGATAAAACGAAGGATTTGAAATATCTCGCAGTTAAAGGAAGAAAGAAAAAAAATTCTAATGATTTTTTTTTTTTTTTTACTGCGCCGTGGTTTACTTAAGTTCCCACCTTAAAAATAAAATAATCAGTTGTGGGATGCTGTGAAAGCTCGTATACATTTTTTTAAAAACTTGTTATCGCCTTAATGTTTAGTTTGTTGGATTACTTTTTCCCTTTTTTTTTTTTTTTTTTTTTGAGTTTGTAGCAAAAAATATTAGTGGCGGAGAATTCTTTTGTTTATCGGACGTGTTCGAGTACCACAGCTTTACCTTTCTCCATTAATTTTCCACACGAAGGAAAGAAAAGAAAAAGAAAATAAAACGAGAAAGAAATAGGAAGAAGAAAATAAACACTTAAACGACAGACAGACAAGGGGAAATATTTCTGTTCCTTACTTAACTCTATAGTGTATATTTACACTTCATCACTGAAACTGAAGGGAGTTATGTATACATAGCATGTACTGCAATTCAGTAATTATCGCTAGATGGCAGCACTATACCAACACATCGTGCAAAAGCTTAACATTGAATTGTGAAATCACACTTTCTCATCGCTATTAATTGTTAAAACATTGATTATTCTTGATCCAATTGTTTGTTGCGAATTTTAATGTTTTTTTTTTTCTATGGATGTTACTTGCATTCGCTGCCACTCTATCATTCCTCGATGCCGTCGCTGTGCATAATGACCTAACCATAACATAAATATACCAACTTGTTTATAAAGTAAGATTAAAATAAGCATAATTAATTAGATAGGACACAAAGCAATACGGATATGTTAATACACATTAAGTTAGTTGGACACCAAACTAAATTATTCAGTCATGTGTAGAGAAAAATATAAAAACTACCAAGGAATGAGGTTCGGCTTTGCTGTTTAGAGAGCTTCGGATTACAAACAGTGAGGAAAGCATGGTGGCTAACACATCGTCTATATAATTAGGTGGGAATATTAATTAAGCAGAATATTCAGTTACTGCTGTGTCTTGTAATACTGATGACAGTGGACTGTAGATTTATAAGGTTACATCCTGCTCGGCCTAAATAAGCAATAATGTATTCGCCCACGCATTTTCTTTTTTAATTCTCGTGTATTATAAGTTTTCAATTACATTTTGATTATAGTTGGTATGTACTCGTATTTTTGGCGTAGAAGACTGAGGGTAGCTTTAGATGGTTTATCGACTACAAGATAAAATTATTTTTTCCCGATAATAAAAAGAGTTGTTTCGAGCCACAAATGGATGTGACGTCATTTCTATGGTAACAATAAGCTTTCCCCCCCCCCCCTTCTGCAGGAACTTGAAATGAACGGTACCGCTATCTAAATCGAGTTAATTCTGGTGCAGTTCAACAAGCCGACAACAAAAATTATTTTATTTAATTAAGAACAGAAGACTTAGGAATGCATTTAATAGCTCATAGTATTGGCGTAATAAACTGAAAGTAGCTCTAGTACTTTAAAACTTTATGCTTATTTAATTGGATTAACAGCAGCAACCATGGACCCCAGGGGGATATTTTCTATTTTAAATTTAGAAGGCAGTTATTTCGATCCTGACTAGATCCACTCAGGGGGCAGGCAACGGAGAGAAGAGAAAGTGGAACATTTCCCCTGAACCAAACTTCACGAAAACTTAAGGTTAACAATTAACTAAAAGGCTAATTAAAATGCAAATTACTACCCTGAAAATTTAGCGTTGGTGTTTTGTATTTACCGTCTCCTTACTTTCTTAAATTACAGCTTCCTTGGTTATCCTAATATCAGGATATAACCAAGGAAGGGTTATTATCGGGAAAAAATAATTTTATCTTGTAGTCGATAAACCATCTAAAGCTACGCTCAGTCTTCTACGCCAAAAATACGAGTACATACCAATCCTAATATCATTAGGATTATCCTAATATTAGGATAACCAAGGAAGTAATACGGAGCCTTATCACCTTTACCTATAGAAGTTGCAACAAGGTGTTTTTATTTTTAATAAAAGTCTCTGGAGGAGATTTAGATGTAATAAATTTTTTAACTTTGGGATATTGTATATTAGGATAACCAAGTTATTTTATAAACTTGGTTATTTTAACTCCTAATCCCAAGTATGCAAACAATTAAGTTTGCGCCTGAAACGAAGTATACTTTGTTTCAGAGCTTTACCCACCTTTACAATGAGTTGCCTTGGTATTGTAACATCTTTAGACTTGATTTGCACAAATTTCGAAACTCAGGAGAATAAATCAGATATAGAAAATGTATACTTCTACTTACATTTGAAGCATTACAAATAAACATTCACCTGTTTTATATATTGTGATGTTTTTACATAAAGGTTTACAAACTTTATTTCTTGGAATCGTGGCAATTCCAAGTGATTATCTAAATCACTTAAAATTTTTATAAAAAAAAGTATTGTACTACATGTTAGGTAAAATTAAAAATAGTATAAAATAATTTCTTTTGACGTATTACTCAAATATACTTATAAAATAAGACATTTAGGATTGACACCATTTATAAATATTTATAAATAAATAGATATTTTAATGTGATTGCGCTTTCTTCATAAGATTTATGCACTTCATCCAAGAGCTGTAACGTTAGTTAGCCAGGTATTTTTGTAGTTCCTTCTAACTCCACTTCTTTAAATGATCGCTTCTCGGCCGTTTGGCTTAGATATAGTGTATAGTTTCTGTTCTTAACCGTTAACATCGGTACGAGTCCCATCGGTTTTCACGATATTTAACCGGAAATTTACAGAACTTCGTAAACCCGGACTGGGGAAATATCAAACACTTGGTGGTGGGAATAGGTAGGCTCCCCCATATGATCATGCCCTCCATTCTGCCGCGTGTGCGTACCCTCGGCATTGAGGTTGACGCCACAATACCGGCAAGGGCGATGGCGAAAGCCATCATAGACTGCGTCGGCGCAGAGAACATTTTTGGATTTACCCCTTATGGGGGAGGAAGATACCAGGTAGTGACCAAAAATATGGAGACCAGAGAAAAGCTTCTCCAAGGGTTTGACTGTGGTAAAGTAACAGTATCTTCCTTCATGGTTGGGAGCATCCTGAGAACCCTTAAGATACCACGATTTCCCCCAGAATAAGAATATGCAGAGAACAACGATATAATTCACAGCGTATTCTCTAAGTGGGGAGTTGTACGGGAAATCCAGGTTCACAATGACGCCGACAATCCTGAGTGGAAGTCAGGGGAGGTAACCATCTCTTTTGAAATGAGGACCGAAGTTCCTAACTTTGTCCTCATAGGATCTGCCCGGGTAATGGTAAATTACCCAGGCGTCAAAAAGCAGTGCTTTAGATGTAGTGCCTTCAATCATCTTGGGGCAGACTGCCCTCGCATAAAATGCAAGAACTGCCTAAAAATTGGCCACAACCAAGAAAAATGTGAGGCAGCTTGTTTGAAATGTGGGATCACTGACCACAGAGTCGACACCTGCCCATCCAGAACCCTCGCAGAGAGGATGGGTGGCGCAATCACATCAGCAACAAAACCAAGTAATGAAAAGGTCACAACACAGGAAGAGTTTCCGCCTCTTGAGGCCACTCCTGATCATGCCGCCATGTCTAAGACAACGAAAAGGTCCCGTAAGGGAGGGAAACCTACCAGAATTGCAGAGACCAGCAATACGATCCCAACAGAAGAGACTGACAATGCAGAAACCATCATGGTAACTCCCACGGACGGAAGCGGAGCTACCACTGCCAATATAGACATCGCCAACTCAGATACAGTAGAAGAAGCTGAAGTAGAGATGGAGACGAACACCAAAACTTCCAAACGGCCATTAAGTCCGCAGGAAGAAGAGCTGACAAATCTCAAAACAGTAAAGGTATCTGAAAACGAACACCCAGAAGTCCCTCATGCAAAAGCAGGGGAGACTCTAAGACATCTCCTTAAAGGTATGCCCGGAGTGGCAGAAAAGTTTAAAGAGGCAATAGATAAAGTAGGAGAACCTGAACTCCTCCTCACAGGGAAATATAGACCCGACATCGTCAGTGCAAAATGGGGTGACCTCTTCGTTGATGACATCAGCAAAATCACCCCTGAGCAAGTAGAGGTAGCCCTGGATATAAACGAGGGGGCAGCTTCGGCGTTCTACATAGCTCTCTGCAGACTGGACATGGCCAAGGGAAGTGAGGTGGCCAAAAGAATCATAACAGCCCACAACAAAAGAAAGGAACAGTAACCACCTTGTGGATTTCTGTACTCAACTTCACTGGTTTTTAGCTCCCACAGGTGGGGGAGGACCTGAGAACCCGAGCAGCGAAGGCTTACAGCGAGCCGGTGCAGTTCCTTGTGAGCTGCATCACTCGGGCCAGATCCTTCCTCCACCTCTAAGTTTACTTTCCATTCCTTCTCCAGATTTATTCTCTCTTTGTTTTGTTACATGTTTCCTTTTTAGGATTTTTCCTTTTTTTTTTAAGTAAAAAATCAACGACCGTTTTAGAAACGCCCCTGGGGGGCAAACAGCTAAAACAGGTCAACTGAGGCCTCTTTTACCTACTCTACCACTATGCACTCTATCTTTATTTCCTCTCCTACTATCTGCTGACTCTCAGCCTATCTTACTCTACAGGCCAATGATGAAGTTTGTTGAACTCACAAAATAATAATGGATGGTAATGCTGTAGCTAATGAAGTTTTAACTGAGGCTCAGCTATTGCTGTTACCCTTTTTCCATGATCAGAGCTTTAATAGCTCAATAATACCTTATCCCTACACTGTCTTCTACAGATAACGGGGAAGATGAAAAGCATTCTTGCTTCGCCCCTTTAAGCCAGTCCTTATAAGGACTATAAGGATTTCTCCATAAGATTTATGCACGTCATCCAAGAGCTGTAACAACGTTAGTTAGCTGAGAGAATTATTTAATGCAAAATAATCGAATATACATAAAATCTCGACAAGGAATAAACATATAATATAATATAATAAATGTAGTGAGATAATTAAATCAAACTTACTTGTATCTCGTATTATTATACTGTGCTTTTGTGCACAATATAATAAAATTGTATTGTGCAGACTGACAAATTCATAAGCCCCCGTCGCACATGGTGTCTCCATACCATCATATGAGTAAATTTTACAAATCCTAACTCTAACATCGTATTAACTAATTAGTTGTTTGCATTATCTCGATCCTGAGTGGATCCACTCAGGATCAAGATTAATTAAAAAAGAAATTACCCAATTTATTTTGCTGCAAATCCAGTAAACTGTAGCTGCGTGGTGAGCGTATTATGTCTCTTAAAAGATGTGTGTTCATAGGCTGGTTTGAAAGTGACGTAATGAGAAACTCCGCATTTGGGTATGAGACTGAATATCTTACCATCATTTGAAAAGTTCTCATAAATGGAATTTCGTGCTGCACAAGTTTCAAACCTTAGGAGAATAAATCAGATATAAAAAATGCCTACATTTGAAGCATTACAGATAAACATTCTTTTTTATATATTGTGATGTTTTACATAACTTTATTTTTTGATATCGTGGCAATTCAAAGTGTTTATCTAAATCATTTATAATTTTCATATAAATTGTATTGTTTTATATGTTACGTAAAATTAAAAATAGTATAACATACATGTATTGACGTATTACTCAAATATACTTATAAAATAAGATATTTATCATTGACACCATTTATAAATATTTATAAATAAATAAGTCCTCTAACACATTTTTAGGTAAAGTAAGTTAAAGGTGTTTTCGATGCCACCTTTAGTTCACGATGGAATTCTCTTCTGAGATTGTGATACGAGTATCCCTAGCAGTACGCCAAAAGTATTTAGGAGTGCGAGGTGCTTTTTTCCCCAAATTTTTGTTCTAACACCTGTTGTCTTAAAAAAATTGTAGTCGTATTTTTTTTACATTTCATTCGATTTATGTTGTTACAGTTACTGGAATTTTATTTGTTGAAAAATTTTCCAATGATTATTATATATCGAATCGTACGCTTTGGGTTCAAACCTGTTGTAAAGAGGCTATAATAATAACGCATTACAAACATCCTGCAAGTTATGGTAAACTCGTACTTAGAATGCAGCCAACGACTTGGCTAAATAGCACTGTAGGCAACGTGGAAGTTCCTGAGGTTGCGATACCTGAGAGTGGTCTGCCTTCGTGATATGAATACTGCAAGTGAGGTGAAGGGAGATAAAGGCTCAGGTAAAAAGTGCAAAGTATTAGAACCATAATGCGTCTTCTCGGTATAACTTTGAATCGACAGGGTGTGTAGAGGGTGAGAATTCTCATTCTTCTGTGATAAATACTATTCGCAGCATGACAGCCATCAGAAAACTTGTCTGCTCCCTCCCGTGACTATAAATTTTTTTTCTAAAACATTGAGAAATAGCCCCCCCCCCGTGAGTAATGTTTTAATTCAGATTTGTGTGCAATATCACTAATATACAATTTTATAATAATAATAACAACAATGGCTAATGCTTACATGCCTTTAAAGCCCTCGATTGGCTTTCATAACCGAAAATTTAGAATAAAGTTGTTAGTCGTGCCTAAGAATATATTTTTGTGAGTAAATTGTGTTCCTTTATCTATTTGCTGGAAGATAAACCCAAGTTCCTGGGTGGAAAAAACGAAAAAATCTGTCTCCTTATGAGATTGGCTATCATACCTTCAATTGAACAGTCTGAGATAGTCGGGATTCGAAATCAGTTTATTTATTTATTTTTAACCCATAGGACTTTGTTAAGTTTCATTTATTCGTAAGGGGTTCTCCCGTTCCTTCACCAGCCCTTAGGATTGGTTTAGCCCTTCTAATAGGAGATTAAGGATAATTTTTATGACTGTTGATCCGTGTGTTTGTGTTGAGGGACGAAAAACCCGAGTTTCCGGGTGAAAAAACCCTCTACTTCAATTTGAGATCGACTAACTCACCTTTAATCGAAAGAGACCACACAAAGGTTCTCTCCCATCATGGACGAGAATCGAACCCAGGTCTTTCCGGCCTTCGTCTATTCAGACTGAGCTACGGAGGCCCTTTCGTTAATTTAAATAAACTATTCATTAATATCCTAATTGGCCACGCCCATTTCTAATCAGTGGAATGTTAGAATAGAACATAAGATATTCACGTATGGCTCTTCTGTCTTAATTTTCGCTATTAACAGTTTGCACAAGACTCTTTTTATGACATCTAAGTTCTGAGTTTGTCGGTGTACAATAAATACTCTCTTCCAAATGCTTAAAAAGAATTTAATTTTTGATTTGTGAAAGGGATTTTCATCCCACATACAGCCAACATGGCCAGAAGAACACACTCTACAGTCATAATGCTAAGCGCTTTGTACCATAATTAATGATTATAAAATCCAAGGATACTTGCAAGATCGTGGGCGTTTAATGTTCATTATCGGTGGTCTGTTAGAACTACTAATAATGAACATTATTAGACTATCAACGCTTAGTTACGTCAAGCAAAAATGGCCACAGGCTGTTACGAAAATGTCATTTGTTCTATGATCTATTTTTCGTGATGACGTCACGTCTGATATGTATATGCCATGGTCACATCCGTCTTAGTCGACAACAAGCAAAAATTATTTATTATATTATATAAAGAAATTACCTTCTTCACCTTTGAAATAACCACTTGAAGTTATCCTACCTTTTTTGTTGCAAAATAAACACATTTTAATGCTTTTTTTGGTTCCTTTAGTTTTTTTTTGCACTTATGAAGTGTTTATCCACTTCATAAGTGTTTCTTCCGGTTTGTTTTGTTTGTTGGGTTTCCGGTGAGTGGCCCATTCAAATCTGAATAGTATGGTTGCTTCCTTATTATGTTTCTTAGAGAAATAAATAAAGTTTTAAAGAAGTCCGTGCCTTTTTACGAATAAATAATATTTTTCTGATGGGCAAAGCTTTTTAATTTGGCTTGAGGAAAATATTCGGTTGCTTACTTCTATAGCCAGTCCAACTTTTCTTTGAGCTCTCAATATTCCAAAGCAGCAAAAGATCGGTAACCATGGAAACCAATGATAAAACCGTCTCACATTCTTGCAGAAATTTTACAAAAAAAAAAAAAAAAATAGATGCTCGATCTCGGCGTAGACACTAACCAGATCCCCCCCCCCCGTAAAAGAAAAAGAGAAAATGTCCGGAAGGAACGCTGTGATTGAATCCATTAGTTGTCCCTTGACAGCAATTTCAACTAACTCAACCACATCCTCTTGTGGCGTGTTTTAGAAATATCAGCGAGTGTAAATTAGCTGTTAATTGTTTATATTTACGATAGGTCAGTGTATTTTGTCTATTTTAATTGCGTGCGTTCTTCTGTTCAACTTGTCTGTTTTGCCGAATAACCCAAGTTACTTTTAAAAATACGGAAATAGGATTGAACAAATTTATATAGAATAAGAACGATATCAGTCAACACAAATATCCTCGTTTTAAATATGATATTAATGCCATCTGTTCTCTAATCCTTCTCAGGACTCTCATATCTGCGGTCTCTAGTCTTTGGTCAAGTGTTTTACTTCTGACCCAACTCTCAGATCCATAAGTTAAAACTGGTTTGAACACTGTCTTGTATACAGCTAATTTAGTGTTCCGACTAATTTCTCTCTTATTCCATATGAATTTATTCAATCGATTTCCTACCATACCAGCTTTGTTGATTCTGTTGTCTATTTCTTATTTAATTTACCATCTTCAGTAAAAATCGTGCCTAAGTAGCTGAAATGTTTTACTTGTTCCACAGGTTCTCCATTCACAACACAGTTGACATTTTCAATGCTTCTGCCTATTTTCATTGTCTTTGCCTTGTTACTGCTGCCTTCATATCTTCAGTTATTCATTCAGTTAAGGAATCCAGACTTGAACGATTTATTTAAGAATACGACGTTATCATAAAGTATGCAGATGAGGTCAACACTTCCAATCTTCGTATCAGGTCGAATGCCGCTTTTCTTCGTAATGCGATCCATATACATGTTGAATAACAGTAAAGATAACGTGCATCCTTGTCTCACACCTGACCTCACATGATTATATTCCCATGAGTTCTTAACTATTTGTCTTAAAGTGAAAATCTGATCTTGACACGCCGTTATCGCCCGATACCAACCTATACTTATCCAAGGTAATCTTCCAGAATTCTTCTTAGTCCCTTCTTACGTTTGCTAGTATAAATCTTACCCGGAACATCCTTACATTCAGTTTTGCATCATCATTTTATATCTTCTGGATTTCGGTCAGGACATCCTGAACAGAAATCCACCAGATAGTCCTTTACGTTTGTTATTATCAGTTGCTTTAATATAATGTTCGTTCTAGGAGTTTATCAGAACTTTCCAGACCCTCGTCGTACAGCTAATACTCCTTTCATTGAATATAATGTCTTATTTTGTTTATTTAGAAGAATAATTTCACCCGTTTTTTTTTTTTTTTTTGTCTTTTTCACGGCAACACCAACGTTGGCCTGGTACTTTTCATTTCTTGTGACAATTCTTTTCAGTCGATACGTTAATGTTAAGCTGGAGTTTGGTCCAGTAGCTGTCTTTTCACTGTTCCCTCTGGTCCTCTGACGGAAACAACGGGGGCCTTGTTTAACTGGGTGTACCATCAGTTTGATTTGATTTTAACCAATGAGAATACAACTTATCGGCTACATCGTTCAGTCTCTAGTTAGAAGGCTCACCGTGAGGGGTGATGAGTGGATACTTGGTCAAAAGTCCTGGTCAGTTCTTCACATTCTTTAAAAACCGATGTTGAGGTCTTCGCCCAGTTATTTAGCTTTGACCCTTAAGGAACCCCGGGAGAGCGCTATAGAGGGAAAAATAGAGGAGAGCTTTTAATACAAAACAGACGTCTAAACCGTCACTTTGAATATTTCACCATTTGTAGGCCAATTTATAAATAAAACTTTGTGGGTTCTTTTAAATGACTCATTCGTTCTATTGTTTTGTAATAAGTGTTATATTTAAAATGTAATCTGAATTTGTAATAATCTTGTAATAAAAATGCACAAACAAAATAATGCATGTTGTTAATTCCCAGGAGCCTAGGCGAGACATCCTTTGAGAGTAATGGCGTGTGTGTTTATCGGTAGCTGGGGCTCTCGTTGCTCCAGTTTTAAAATTTATTCACGCCATTTTCATTTCTAAAAATAACAGTTTTTCGTTGTAATGAGTACACACAAAATATTTTTAAAAATCCAAATGTTTCTTAAAGTGCTACATTTCGAAGAATTGTACTTGAAATATTTTAGGAGTTCATATCTCTCATCAGGCATTTGGAGTACGAAACAATGCTGAAGGTCAGCAAGTAGTGAGAGGGGAAGAAAACGAAAGGTAGAGCATGATAGTAGGAGGTAATAAAGAGGCCTCAGTCGACCTATTTAGCTATGTAACCAAGAGGTTAAGATAATACAGAATTTACATTTGTACCAATCAAAATCCTTATAAGGACTGGCTTAAAGGGGCGAAGCAAGAATGCTTTTCATCTTCCCCGTTATCTGTAGAGGACAGTGTAGGGATAAGGTGTTATTGAGCTATTAAATTAAAGCTCTGATCATGGCAGGAGGGTAACAGCAATAGCCGAGCCTCAGAACTTCATTAGCTACAGCATTACCATCCATTATCCTCCAAGGGTATTCTAGTCCTTATAAGGACTTTTGATTGGTGAAAGGAGGTTAAAAGGGTTAGAAGATGATCCAGTCCTTTTTGGGACTCCCAGGGTAGCGGATGGCAATGCTGTAGCCAATGAAGTTTTATGTATATCCTGTTTGAAAAATTCACTCCTCTGGCCAACAATCAAATAACAATATTATTATAATTTTAATTAGGTGTATAAATTTTTGTCAGTTATTATTTTTTAATTTTTTAAATATTTCAATTAAAACTTTATAGTTTAGTTATATTTTAATATTACATAATTTTTATTAATATTTTATTGAAAATAATGAATATATTTGCTAGAGAATCGCTGATCTGTGCATCTACAAGTAAGGTTTTCTGTTAACATCCTTCGATCTATTTGTGTACTATTTTCTATACATCTCTCTCTGTCCGATTATTTGGATGGATAAAGACGATCGGATGTCGCATACTTCTGGTGTTCCATTTAACCCAAGTAATACCATACTAATTTCGCATCTCAGTTTTCTCCACATATCACACATTTGGACCCAGTGACTATCTCTGATCTGTATATAAATGCCGTAGACAGATGTCCACTCGATATTCATCAACAATGTTTACAATTGGAATCCCATTTTGTCGTCTCTGCTTCCACAGGAAGTTATTTTAATTAAAATCCGTACAAACCAGTCACTCGATCTGCATGTAAGCTATTCAGCAGAGCATTTACAAGCTCATCGAGAGGTGAAATACTGAGTTTGTTATCGTAGCAGCTGCTTTTAAACCTCGGCAATCTCTGAGACTTACATCGGAAAGCTTTTCCACTATATCTGTGTCATCTCTCTCTCAAAGTTAGCATTGAGCTGCTTCCGATGCACGCCCGCTGCTTCACAGATTAGCTGTCACTTACCAGCGCACGGGTGAGGTCACAGATGGCTTTGCTGACCTCCGAAAGCTTCCACTATAGCGGCTGCATGCCGGCAGAGAGAGAAGATGGCTTCATTTGGATAAAACGGTGACCTGTCCAACTCAAGGCAATCAATCACTTTTCACTTGTTTTGTTGAAGGGATCTTTCCTGGAATCACCTCCCACAAATCCAGGGGGGGGGGAAGGTTTGATAGTCAGCATTAGAAGCAATGTTTGTATTATAGATAGTGGTTTTTTTCGGTGTTCTTACAAAATAGATGTTTGACGTGTCTAATCCATACTTTCGGAGTCTTTGCAGGATGCTCCGAGATCGAAATTGTTTACGATGTACATTGATAAGTGGACGAATTTGATAAGTGAAGATAGATAAATGTATATAGAAGTGCGGAGCACATGTGTGATCAAATAAAAGAGAGAGGGGATGTGTACTTTGACCTCCAGCTCGTAGGGCGCTAAAATGCAGTGGTGTCATTAGTTAAAATCATTTATTGACTATATGTTTAGGACGACAGCAAAAACATGCACTGATAACTGTGCACAGGTGAGGCTTATTGTTGCTATGGAAACGTGGAAGCATAATATCACACTTCTATAAGTCCACAATAATATGCAGTACAGAGAAAGGGGTGCAAAGTCTAACTCTACCTCCCCGTGGTGCACCCTGGGGTGTTAGGAATCCTAACCATTATTGGATCTGGACCCAACATCACTAACATAGCTCTAGCGAACGCTTCAGAACCCTGGTCAGGAGAAGTGTATATGCGACCACAACAAAGATGCCACTAATGCAACGGCAGAAACGGTCCCAGTCCTGCGCGCCCCACACTCGCCTTTCTACAGCGGCGGTAAGGCACCGAGTGAGGCCAGGGGTGTTAAGAATCTCGCAGACCCTCAATACTCGAACTTTGGCAAGAGACTACAGAATAGATTTATTAATCAAAGAACTAACCAATATCAACTTGGATATCCTGCTAGTGAATGAAACAAAAAGATTGAAAGAACTGACAGCAAGACGGTAAAATGGCTCACAGATACTCTTCGGAGCATCCTCAAACAATGGCAAACAAGGCAGAGTGGGCTTCATTGTTAAATCTAAGCTCACCAAGTCGATCCTTTCTTGTAGCATCATATCTGAAAGAATAGGTGTACTCCTAATTGGAATAGAGAACAGTATAACAATAAAATTAATATCCTGCTATGCTACAACATCTGTAGCTGATAATCAAGAAATAGAAAATTTTTACATGAATCTTGAACAGGCATTAAATTACAAGTCAACATACACATTCGTTGGTGGTGACTTTAATGCCAAAATAGGACGTGGAAAAGAAAATGAAAAGTTTATAGGACCACGAGGCCAAGGAGAAAGAAGTAGAAGAGGAGAGAGAGAGATTAGCTGAATTTGCTGCAGCTGAACAACTCTTTATCATGAATACTTTTTTCAACAAACGCCCAGGAAGAAGATGGACTTCGCAATCACAGAATGGAGACACAAAAAATGAGATTGACTACATTTTAACAGACTGTAAAAGACTGGTACAAAATGTTGGTAAAATAAGCGAAACATACTTCAACATAGATTCTGACCACAGAAAAGTACAACATATCAGGGCAACATCAAACCACAAAAGACAGCCCATACAAATAGACTACCACAAGTTCAGGAAGTACATAGAAGAGATGAATGGACTATTAAGAACTGCTGACTTTATTAATAAATTCAATGAGTGCAAGAAATTCCTGTGAAACAAAAGAAAACAGAACGACTCTCACCTCAAACTATAGAACTACTTCAGTTATTTTCTGAAAAAGAGAAAATAACTGAAGAAATCTGAATAAAAGTTTCTAGAATACAAAATCATTTTTGAGATATTAAGGAAAAGAAATCCAGAAGACTACAAAGCTTTCAGGATACAAAAACTAAGAGAAGTAGTGCAGGCAAAAACCAGCCTGAAAAAAATAGAGAAAGACTTAAATTTTAAAGTCAATTCCATCTGCTTTACAGGATCAAAATGGAGAAAAGCATACTAATAGAAAAAGGATAGAAAATTTGTGCAGAATTTTTATAATGATCTCTATGCAACTAAGTGCCAAGTGTCAACCTATAATTCCAAACCCAAGCAATATACCAGATGTACGTCCAGAAGAAATAGAACATGCCCTTAAGAAAATGAGTAAAGGTAAAGCCTCAGGACTTGATCATGTTAAGGCTGAAGAAATCCAACAAGGTGGACCAATTATTTTCACAGCCTTGGCTACCAGATTCACGTGGTACCTCAAAGAAAGAAAGATTCCAGAGGAATGGAAAAACCTTAAAAACCATACTTCTATTCAAAAAAGGGAACAAGGAAAACAAAAAAACTATCGTCCAATTTGTCTACTCTCTCACATATATAAAATCTTGGACAGAGTAATACTGAACAGAATCCAAAACACTCTCGAAGAAAACTCCAGCAGAGAGCAGGCAGGATTCAGAAGAGGCTTCTCCACAATAGATCATATCCAGGTCATTTCACAACTAACAGAAAAATGCAGAGAATACCGAATCCCTCTATGTTTCCTCTTTATTGATTTTAAAAAAGCATTTGATACCATAGAACACAATGCAGTCATCAGTGCCTTACTGGAAATAAATGTGGATCCTACTTATATCCACATGATAAAAGAAATTAACAAAACTCAGACCACACAAATGACCCTATTTGATCAACCTATAAATATAAATATAAAGAGAGGGGGTCAGCCAAGGCGATGTGATCTCCCCAAATATATTTACCAGCACTTTGGATAGAATACATTCTGAAAAAAATAGATCTAAACGGAGGAATAAGCATAGATGGTGAAAAGCTACAAATTCTTATGTTTGCCGATGATCTAGTACTGATATCCCACAATCCAAAAGACCTAGAAGAAATGGGTGAAAAAGTATACACAAACAGCAGTAAGATAGGCTTAGAAATGAATCTAGAAAAAACAAAATGGATCAAAACATGTACGCAAGTGACAGTCGCCTATGTATTGATAACATCCCTATAGAACAAGGTGACTCCTAGAATTACTTAAGGACAAACAATAAAAATGAATAACGATTTATCTGAAGAACTAGTAAAAAGAAAGAAAGCTGCATGGCCATCATTCAACAGACTAAAAGAAACTGATCCAAATCTTGACGTCTCTGCGAAGGCAAAAGTATTTAATCGTGACATTCTTCCATCACTCACATATGGATCAGAAACATGGAACACGACAAGAAAAGAAGAAGAAACTCTCAGAATAACTCAGCGTGCAATAGAACGCAGGATTTGTAACATCAGCAAAATGGAACATGTTAGAAACACGGAACTAAGAAAGAGATCAGACATAAAAGATGTGGTAACTGCAGTATATGAAAGCAAGATGAGATGGGCAGGTCACGTAGACAGACTCAGGGATAACAGATGGACATATAGAATACTCAACTGGCAACCAAGAATAAAGAGAAAAGCAGGAAGACCACCTACAAGATGGGAAGATCCATTAGTGAAATCTATGGGTATAACATGGAAGAGAGAGGCTCAAGATCGTTGGAGGCATCTTTGTGACCTGCACTCATGGAGAAATCCTGAATCAAACACAGGTTTGATGGACCTGTGTTTCATTCAGGATTTCAGGTAACAGAGAAAGATTAAAATGCAAGGTGTTCGTAGCGTAGTCGGTACGGCAAACACTTCCTTGCTGGACAGATGTGAATTAGAAAGAAAAGATTTTTTTTTTCTAGGCTTTGAGTGAAAATGAGGTCAATCTTTTGGTTCCTGATAATTGCGAAATTTTTTTATCCCCAATTTTCTTCGAAGCCTTTGTCTTTCTGAGTAAAATTACTTTTATGGGAGTTCATGTCTTTCATCATCGGCCTTTGGAGTATAAAGAATGCTGAGGGTCAGCAGGCAGTGAGAGGGGAAGAAATTGAAAGGTAGAGTGAGATAGCTGGAGGTAATAAAGAGGCCTCAGTCGACCAGTTTAACTATGTAACCCGAAGGTTGTGGCTAAAAAGGTTCGCAGACATCATCTCCTCACATCTGTTCTGAAAAAAAAAAAAAACCTCAATTAGTAAAGACAGAAAAGTACCTTACTTTGATCAACTATATGAACTTAAAGGAAAGAGCCTGAAAATAATCTTGAATATGAACTATTGAAAAGACCATGTTGACCAAGAATTGGGGGAAGGACCTGTCCCCGGTGATACAGCCCACAAGGAGCTGCACCGCCTCAACGTAAGCCTTCTCTGCTTGGGTTCTATCAGGCCAACCCTCTCCTGTCTAAGACCAATAAATTACATACTAAAGAGAACTGACATGCTAAAAGATTGAACCATTTATTTATTTACGAACCGCCCATCCCCTAACAAATACCTTTTTTGTCTGATCTGAAAAAAGTAAAACCAACGATCTATATATAGATATAATAATAATAATTTGTGAGTTCAACAAATCTTCATCATCGGCCTGTAGAGTAAGATAGGCTGAGAGTCAGCAGATAGTAGGAGAGGAAATAAAGATAGAGTGCATAGTGGTAGGGTAGGTTAAAGAGGCCTCAGTTGACCTGTTTTAGCTGTTTTCCCCCCAGGGGCGTTTCTAAAACGGTCGTTGATTTTTCACTTTACAAAAAGGAAAAATCCTGAAAAGGAAACATGTAACAAAACAAACAAAAAAGTACAGAGAGAAGTAAAAATTGAAAGGTAAACTTAGAGGTGGAGGAAGGATCTGGCCCGAGTGATGAAGCTCACAAGGAACTGCACCGCCTCGCTGTAAGCCTTCGCCGCTCGGGTTCTCAGGTCCTCCCCCACCTGTGGGAGCTAAAAACCAGTGAAGCTGAATACAGAAATCCACAAGGTGGTTACTGTTCCTTTCTTTTGTTGTGGGCTGTTATGATTCTTTTGGCCACCTCACTTCCCTTGGCCATGTCTAGTTTGCAGAGAGCTATGTAGAACGCCGAAGCTGCCTCCTCGTCTATATCCAGGGCTGCCTCTACTTGCTCAGGGGTGATTTTGCTGATGTAATCAACGAAGAGGTCACCCCATTTTGCACTGACGATGTCGGGTCCATATTTCCCTGTGAGGAGGAGTTCAGGTTCTCCTACTTTATCTATTGCCTCTTTAAACTTTTCTGCCACTCCGAGCATACCTCTAAGGAGATGTTTTAGAGTCTCCCCTGCTTTTGCATGAGGGACTTCTGGGTGTTCGGTTTCAGATACTTTTGCTGTTTTGAGATTTGTCAGCTCTACTTCCTGCGGACTTAATGGCCGTTTGGAAGTTTTGGTGTTCGTCTCCATCTCTACTTCAGCTTCTACTACGTTATCTGAGTTGGCGATGTCTATATTGGCAGTGGTAGCTCCACTTTCGTCCGTGGGAGTTACCATGATGGTTTCTGCATTGTCAGTCTCTTCTGTTGGGATCGTATTGCTGGTCTCTGCAATTCTGGTAGGTTTCCCTCCCTTACGGGACCTTTTCGTTGTCTTAGACATGGCGGCATGATCAGGAGTGGCCTCAAGAGGCGGAAACTCTTCCTGTGTTGTGACCTTTTCATTACTTGGTTTTGTTGCTGATGTGATTGCACCACCCATCCTCTCTGCGAGGGTTCTTGATGGGCAGGTGTCGACTCTGTGGTCAGTGACCCCACATTTCAAACAAGCTGCCTCACATTTTTCTTGGTTGTGGCCAATTTTTAAGCAGCTCTTGCATTTTATGCGAGGGCAGTCTGCCCCAAGATGATTGAAGGCACCACATCTAAAGCATTGCTTTTTGACGCCTGGGTAATTTACCATTACCTGGGCAGATCCTATGAGGACAAAGTTAGGAACTTCGGTCCTGATTTCAAGAGAGATGGTTACCTCCCCTGACTTCCACTCAGGATTGTCGGCGTCATTGTGAATCTGGATTTCCCGTACAACTCCCCACTTAGAGAATACGCTATGAATTATATCGTGGTTCTCTGCATATTCTAGGGGAAATCGTGGTATCTTAAGGGTTGTTCTCAGGATGCTCCCAACCATGAAGGGAGATACTTTGACTTTACCACAGTCAAACCCTTGGAGAAGCTTTTCTCTGGTCTCCATATTTTTGGTCACTACCTGGTATCTTCCTCCCCCATAAGGGGTAAATCCAAAAATGTTCTCTGCGCCGACGCAGTCTATGATGGCTTTCGCCATCGCCCTTGCCGGTATTGTGGCGTCAACATCAATTCCGAGGGTACGCACACGCGGCAGAATGGAGGGCATGATCAGATGTGGGAGCCTACCTATTCCCACCATCAAGTGTTTGTTATTTCCCCAGTCCGGGGTTTAAGAAGTTCTGCAAATTTCCCGTTAAATATCGTGAAACCCGATGGGACTCGTACCGATATTAACGGTTAAGAACAGAAACTATACACTATTATCTACTACAGCAGGAGCCAGGCTAGAAGTCCGAACTCGCTAACCATACTACAGAAATGATCCTGTGAAGAACCTCCAATGGTATTGGATGACTCCTATTCCTGATTCTATTATAGATCTACATATGTATACATATGTATATATATATATAATATATATAATATAATATAATATAATATATATAATATAATATAATATAATACTGCTGATTCTATTCTAGATCTACATATAACATCAAATCAAAAATGCATTTAATCTTATATTATTTATATATATATTATTTATATATATTATTTATATATATAATATATATATAATATATAATATAATAATAAAAGTTTCATTAAGAAAAATGTGTACTAACAAATACTATTATATTTCTAAAATAGCATAACATCAAATCAAAAATGTATTTAATCTTATATTATTTATAATAAAAGTTTCATTAATAAAAAAGGTGTACTTGCAAATACTATTATATTTCTAAAACTTTCACTTATTTTAAATAAAAATTTTAAATATTCCATTTAATATTTCAATTACTTTAAAATATTAATTATTATATTCAATTTTCTTGAGATAAACAGAGTTGATATTTACTCTTCTCCTGTAACGACATTATTCCTAATGAAATTACATGCTAACAATGCAAATACTGTCACACTGATAGAGGCGCTAAAAGCATGAGTGGAATCTTGGCTACGACTGATGTGTAGTATCTGTTCTAAGGAGCGAACTGTTGGGTTTCACTATGCTATATCTTGGTAGAAAGAAGTGTTAATCTGAATGCTAAGGGTTGGTAAGTGAAGCAAATAGTGCGTATAATTTTCTAATATGAATATAAAAATGTAAATCGTCATTTTAAAGCGATTGTTTCACCATTTTATAATTTCTTCTCGTAAATGAGTGCATGGGGATAACGTTAGGGAACAGCTGAACAAAATATAAATGCATATCACAAGAGGGGGGGGGGTAAGGAAGTTGAAATTGGAGAAATAAATGACAGTTTTTGTGTATTCTGTCGATTCAGTATTTTTTCCTAAAACAGAAAATACTTAAAAAGAACCCAATGCAAAAAAAGTGAACAGGTGTTCCTCGAAATAGTGGCAAAGAGACCATATATCTTTTCTTATGATATATAAAGATGTAAGGCATGTATAGGTAACTGCCATTTGAACGTGTAGACTCTCACTCATAATGTACTCGCTAGAAATAAGCAACATTTGCTTGATAGTTCAAACTGAGAAATCCATTAGCAATACTTTTCTCCGATCTTATTCTAGAACACCTTGGAGTGAATTTCCAAGCTTCGCTATAAGAAAAGAAGCTGTTTAAATATTAAAATCACATTAACTCTGTTTTTAGTTCCATTAATTTTTTTTTTCTCCTTGTAAACTCGATCCTTCCAAACGTATCCCAGCGCACATAATCAAACCCCACTTGGAATAGCTACAAATAAACTATTTATACATTAGATCACTGTGTCTGTGACGTTTCTTATTATAAATGAAACTCCCTACTGGAACCAATTAATAATGTTTTTCAATAGTGTGTAGGGTTTGAAAGAAAGTGTGCAAAATATTCATAAGTACTGGGAACGTATGCTGCAATTTATAGTTTTTAATATCGTTGAGAAAGCATTTTCGTTTACTGGTTTTAATCTTTTCGTGTGTGTGTGTCTCTCTGGAGAGTTACGTGCTTTCAAATCAAAAGCACAGTTGAAATAAACCGGTTTACTATTATAATAGTAAACACTATTACAGGACGAAGTTGTTTGGGTATTCTATGAAATCATTTAGCATTTCCCTGATCTATGTTAAGCCTAGAAATAGCACATTTGCGTTACATTTTTGCTTGTATAAACATTAATGTAAGAGGTAGAAATTAAGCCCCCCCCCATTTCGTATCCTTGGGGGTATTATTACGCTGGCTTTATAGCCTTACTTAAATGGGAACCATCTCATTAAAACAACCCTTTTAATCTCCCAAACTAGCTGATTTTCGGTTATTTTCTTCTCGCTTGCACTTCCAATTTCGTTGAATTAATGGCAGCTGCCTTCTGGGACGAGAGTATTTAACTCAGGCGAACGCTTTACGCAGAGAGAGCAAAGTGGCGTGTACAAAAGTTTCAGCAAATGGATTCATTAAATATTTAACTAACAATCCCAGCAGTAATCGAAATGCAAACTAACAAGAAAGCTCCTGTAGAAGACTTCGTATGGTCATTAGTTTTGCGCATGCGTTGTCACATTGTATTGTAACGTTATTTTTTTAATATCAAGAACATACTAAAAAAAACGTCATTGTAAGTTCGTTTTGTAATTAGGATATCAGCAGGAGAATTTGCATTCTAAGTATATTTTGTCTTAAAAAACTTTAATTCGTATAAAATATTAATAATAAAAACAATTAATAAAGTGAGAATACTTAATAAAGATGGTTATATTTTTAAACACCTTTTTTGATAAATAATAATTGTAATATATTCTTAAGTCATTGAGTGTGTTTTTTTAACTATGAATATTTCATGTTCTTTGTTTATTGTATTATTTAAAAAAAAAACAAAAAATCGTCATGTTAGTTGATATTCTTTACAGCTCATCTAACCTGTTGAGTAAAAGGTCACTCGTGAAGCGGAGATAATTATGTGGTCTAACTAATTTCGTACGAAAGTTGATAATTGCTGTAGGTAATTGAGTGGTATAATTAGGTGATAAAGATTTATGATTTCCGCAGCCATCTACATAGAAGCTGACTGAAAGTGTTGAAAATTGCCTCAGAAGTGTTGATGTCGGCGTAAGTTATGATGATGCACACACACACACAGAGTTAGGGGTGGACGACTTTAACCCAAACCGTAATCTAGTTCCTTTTGTACAGCTGCGTAGGGTATAACTCTCCCTGTCACAAACACCGTAGCGATTCATGACCCGAAAGTTCGTCACGTTCTCATTTGTTCGACTCGGCGTATACAGAATTGCGTCGGTCTCGAAACTAGGCTACCATTAGCGGTTACAAATATCTCGGTGAACGTCTAATTTCTCCCAGATTTTCCACTGCCTGAGTTTACCATATTTGTTACACGTGCATTGCTGGTGTTTTCTATCGGTCCTCAGTCTCCTATGTAATGTTTAGAAAATCTTGTAGAATAAGTGAGATACGAAATTTCCACTTTAAAAACGGAGTTATAATGTCCTTATGTAAGTAACTTACAAGAGTATCTCATGCATTATACAATTGTGTATTTTAGATGGTAAATAGGGACCTCTCTCGCTTTGTTCTGTTTCGTCTATGATGAGAAATTTTAGCAAAATACGATTTCAGTTTAGTTCACCAACTCAATATAACTTGAGTATAACCAGGAGGGGGGGGGGACCACGTGACCTGCTAAAACGAATAGGCAACCGGTTCTTAAGATGGCCTGAGCTGAATTGGACGCATCTCAATCGCTAACTTAGCCTCTGAAACAGGCCAAGAAAATTCTCCCAGTGCACTGGTGCTAATATTTCTAGCGACATGAATTCATCAGGAGAATATCAGCATTTTGCAAGTGTTAAAAACCTAGAAATCCTTAAAAAATCTAAATGTCACGTAAAAAAAAATATTTACGCGATCTTTAGATTTTTCAAGCTACAAAGCCAAATATGAGGTGACTAAAGTTGATTCGTCAAGCTACTGATGGGAACATCATGGACGCGCATGCGTACAAAACTCTGAGTACGCAGATCTCAGAGTTGTTGCAAATCTATAGTACATTCGTTCCGTGGATGGGCTAAGCATTTTTTCTGCTTTTACATTAATTTTATATACATTTTCGGTATTTTTTTATATTTTTTTATTTTACATAGTCCGGTAACCCTGTTCTAGAAGACCAAACATGGAACTTGTTCAGCCACTTCAGGCCTCCAATAAGCCAGTTATAATATTTAATATAGGCCAAAGACACCGACATCTGTTTCTTTTAAAAACTAAATATTTATTTTCATTAAATACGCGAATAATGTTTGCTACAAAAACCTCCCCTGCCCTTGTAACAATTGCACCAGCAACGGTACGGTCTTTTAATATAAAGAAAGTTTAAATAATCCTAAAAGGTAATGGAATACAAAAGGGGTCTTACGGCAGTCTTATTTTAAATTCCTCTGTTTGAAAAAGCCGGATTTACTTCATAGACGTGAATGTAATAAACGCAATATCTGTGAAAGCAGCATCTTATAGAACAGCTTTAGCTCTGGAGGCCACACAATTGTAATAACAATATTAGACTTGCACTCAGTGTTATAATAATTGTGTCTTGATTATTTTCTCCATCTAATAAGAATGCAACACATGAAAAACTATGTAACCGTTTGTATTATGTATTCGGTAATGAAGGCAGTTGCTTCATTGTTGTGGAACACTAGATGGCGTGGATGTAATTACTTGTCAGTTGCCTTAGAAACCAAAATGAATTCACGAAATAAAGGAAGCAGCTTAAGTTTCGAAACTTTGTCTTGTGGAAAATTGCAAAGCAGAGTAGTGAAGGGAAAAAAGTAGATGATAGAAGTGACATTTCATTGATTGTGCTCGTTTAATCTAAATACGAATGAAATGGAAGCTCAAACTCGAAAAAAAAAATGCCATTACAATTGTTAAAAACGTAAACCAATCTATACTTCACTTCCGGTTCAAAATCGGAAGCCTACCGATCATTAAAAAGCGAGAATAAAAAAAAAAAAAACAAATTAAATCCCCCCCCCCCCTCCTTTGCAGTTGATATGAAAATTTCTGTAGATACTAGCGACCTCTATCATTGAGATTTAAATCAAAATAATAGCTGTTTGAAAAAATGGATTTTCTTGCTGCAGTTGGCGCAAAATCTTCTAACAATACTAGCGACCTCTACCGTTCAATTGGTAAACTATTATTATTATTTTTTTTTTTTTAACCAAAATGAAATGGTCATTTCTTTACTATCTGATGAGTGACCAGAACATTAAAAAAAAAAAAAAGAAAAGAAAGAAAGAAAAGAAAACGCTTTTATTTTAATATTGAATTTGCCCTAGTGACATGTTCTTTTCAATCAAATATCCTTTAAGAAATAGGATCTTAGTAAGTTAATAGCCAACTACAACTAACTGTATGCGGCATTATTGAGCGATTCCCTTCACACGTCGAAAAGGGTTTTGGTAATGACAGCAGGGAGCCATCTATCGGTCGTGGAGTGTAATTATTGTCAAATTACGGGGAACTTTTTCTCTCAGGCTGGAATCTGCTTATCTAGTAGCTGGCCGATGAAATGAGCTGCTCTTAATGGGCTAAAGAACAATTAAGGCAGCTTTATTCTCTGGCCAGAAGTCGTTCGATAAACTAAAAAAAAAAGTGACAGAAAAAAGATCCCAGGAAACGAGTGAGTGGGCAGCTAGTTGAGAAGGGATCAATGACTTCTAGCATTATTGTGTCCACTAATGAATTTAAAGACAAACTATTGTTGAGAATCTTTACTTCAAACGTGCTTAAAACATCATGTTATATCCATCTGATAATTGATTACTTCGGTCAGTTCTTTTGAATAATGTTATACAGAGAGAAATACAGAGAATGGATGGAGACAAAAAATAGGAAGAAAAAAATTGGAAGGAGAAATGGATAAAGGTAAAAAATGGCAAAAAAAAAAAAAAACTGAAAGAGTGAGGTAAATAGAGAAAAAAAATCGAGAGGAAAGATAGATCGATAGAGAGAGTAACAAAAGAGTTCAGCTAAGAGATCGTATTAGTTTACCCTTTCAAAAGTGAACTGTTCTACCTTTTGAATCTTACTAAATTAAAATACGTATTTTTAAATAGTAGAAGCCCCCAGTAAAAATAAAAATAAAGGCACTCCGTTGCTCAGTCGATATCGATAATGTTCTTCGGTTGGAGAGACGTAGGTTTGAATTCCGATACGAACCTTTATAAGGACTTTTCAAATGAAGGTGAGTTAGAGTCTCATACTAGATTTGAACACAAGGGCTGTTTTTATTCACTTAAAGCCATGCATCTTATTATTATTATTTGAAGGGAGGAATATTTTTCAGTTGAATTTTCCACGAAACATTAATATATCAAAATGAGTATATTTTTCTACATAATAACATAGTTGTATCTTGAGAGATGTTCCTTGGCGCATCTTCGTTTGGGAGGTGGCTCGAGTCTTGCCTATTATAATGAAGAGATGTACACAAGGTTAATAATAATTTTTGAGGATTTTATTTACCATATCACATATTAATGTTTTGTATTTACAAACTACGAGTATGTTCAGTTTACAATACATACCAAATCAGATTTAGAGGATGAAATTCATGAACCATTTTGGAGGGGGGGGGACGTTCAAAATGACTGGTTAAGATGAAATTTTCAGTGTGTTCAGAACATGACTCCGTGGATATTAACTGTCACAGACACCTTGCGCATGCCACTAGTCGTTGAAGCATTGTATGGTCAGGAAGTACACGAAGTGAAAGAGTCCACCGCGGGGGAATAGAATCCCTGGTATATGGAATAAGAAAAAGCATTTCAAACGGTATTGAGCACAAAAGATTACCGTTCAAATAAACGAAAATAGATTATCACAAAACATAAACTATTATGAGAATAAACGCAAGATTTGTAATACGCTGATGGCACTGATCTATTGACCTTTCTATAATATTACATTTATTTCTAGTACATAAAAAACCACTACAAATACAAGATAAAAGAATATTAGCTATAAGCATTGTCTGTCTAGGAATGAATAAAGTTATCCACCTATATAAAACAATCAAGGATAAGAGTGTCCTTTGAATGGAAAAAGCTAGGTTTAGGGACCTTTATAAACATCTTAGATGAAGGTGAGTTTAAAGATCTCAATACGGGGGATGTAGGATTTTTTATTCTCAAGAAACCGACCAAACCATTAACTTCGATGTAAAACTATCTCATTTTCTTATTTTTATTCTAATTGTTTTCATGAGAAAAAAATAAAAGGTGTTGACTTAAGTTGCAATTTAAATCCAAATTATATATTAAATTTAAATTATTCTAAATAAGTTATAAATATATTATAAATAAGTTACTATAAATACTATAATTATTTTACCCCATCACAAAGAGAAAAAAATTTATTTATTCCGATTGCTTCGGTATTTTTATGTTTATTATTATGGAGTTCATTAAAGACAGTTTTTTTTTTTTTTCTCTTCAAGTCTATTACCAAATTGCACATTTTGGCGTCATGTAAGGTTGCATATGCATCACACAACGTAGTTTATTCTAAAATTGTGCTCACGAAACAATAACGATTCTGTGCACATAACAAATATCATTTCACCCCCTCTACCCTTTAAATGGTTTTAATACAAAAATATGGTAATGCAGGCTGCCTAGTAGATGGTGTTTACATTGTAATAGCCTGGAGGCCTAAATGAAATTGAACACGCAAGCATATAAATAATATATCACTACACAATAGCACATTTTAGTCTAGATTTCCATTATTTCTCTACAGGTATCTGGCACTTGAGAAAGGAACTCTAAAAATACGTAAATAGAATTGAATTAAGTATGGAGAATTTATTTTTTCATTTAAGTGGATTTCTTTGTGCATCATTTTATTAGAAAATGGAAAAGCGACTCACATTTACAAATACTTCTTATTTTTCTTCTAATTTTTTTATCATAAAAAATAAAAGGTGTCATGTTATATTGCAATTTAAATCTAAATTTTATTTTAAAATTTAAATTACACTAAATAATAGATAAATATATTATAAATACTATAATTATTTTAACTTTTAAAATACTATTTTAAATCATTACTTTTAAAAGCCATGTGACAATTTGTATCTATATAAGAAAACGGCTTTTTAAATACAACCTCTCGTGGTTACATCTTCAAACTACGTAGAGTATTTTTTTATTCGTTAGTTAATAGAAAAATCAATAATATGTAAATAGTTGTTGACAGATGGGACGATTAATGATGTATATTCGCTGGCCGAGTATTTGCTTCGTTTAAGTAACAGTGGATTTAGGAGTGCAAGCATGGACTTCTATTGTTTGCGTGAACAGTCACTCTACTGCGAGATTTTCACTCAGAAAATTCGCATTCTTCTCGTTAATCCTCTAAGATAAAGTCACATGACAATAGCTGACAAAAGACTTGGTGACGGAGATTATTGCCGTCTAGCGTGCAATATTGAAACATAATACAACAGATTTTCAGGATAAAAAAAGGGAGATCTTAGAGGATGTCCAAATGAGATTATACATCACAATTAAGATGCGTCTTACTAAGGAGAATAAAATCGAAATGGAAATCCAGTCTAGATGATTTCTCAAGGCGTTAAAAAATCCTTCTAGATCAATCTTGAAAGAGATAAATTCAAATCCACATTGAAGGGTGACTTTTAGAGACAAATACATTGTTTCCATCCGATGGTATATATTTTGAATCGTGAAAAAACTTGTATTACTAAGGTAACCAATTTTCTGACATATTTTTTAGTTCGTATTATTAAACATAACCGTAAATTTAACTAATTTCATATTTTTTCCATTACACCCGATTCCTTGAATTTATGTGTCAATGCAGATGATTTGTGGATGCTACGTAAAAGACGTTCTGCGTATTAATAGTTAGTAAACCACAAAAAGGATTTAGAAACAGGAACATTCTGTGTCTCATTTCTCTCTGTACAATGCTGAGATGCCATACAACTCAAAGAGAGTGTTAGTGGGACAAAAGTTAGACATACAGTTAGATATTCTATGACTCATGATCATGAAGATAGTTTACAAACCAGTAAACTTAATTCTTTAGCCCATAACTTCTTATTCTTCCTTGAAGGTAGTAGGAGAATGATTTTTTGTTTTTATTTCGGAATTATTTGAGAGAAGAGAGAATTATGTAATCCCTAAAAGGTCAGTTGTATATATAACTCAATTTCTAGCAAAAGGTCAGTAACAAAATGCGTGAAAAATACTTAAAAGGAGGTAAATAAGAAATCAATACCGAAATATTAAGTAGCTTATCTAATATACATATCCGTGGGGGCTCGTGGCTTGAAATCGTGGCGGGTGCTGCAACTTTCGAAATATACATACGCACTGAAGTACAGTGTATACATGTTTGGGTAAAAATTAAAAAATAAATAAATAAACATGAAAAAATATTGTTTATTATCGATAAAATTATACAGTTTGGTATAATTCAAAATTACTTAAAAATAAAATCCATTCCTTTAATTGTAATTAAAGGAATGGATTTACAAATTTTTGGACGTTACAATTAAATCCTTTAATTGTAATGTCCTAAAGAGACGGAGTAAACACGATAAGCACTACGAACACTCTACTACTTGCGCAAACTGCATATAAACAACAGTGGAACTGCGCGACGGACAGTGCCGCATCTCACTATGACGTGCACATGTTTGCGCGCGTCATAGTGAGATGCGTATATATAAATATGCGCATCTCACTGATGCCTGAAACAGGACAATCTCAGAGTCATGTCTCGAAGACATTTTTGTTAGATCTTAATCAAATGGCAGAAGGTCAGTGAAATAGTCATCTTCCTAGGTTTTTCAAGGGAAGGTGATTCCACACGAGTGCGAGGGGTTTTTCCAAATAACCTGATGCTTCTGAACCAACCGAAATTGGAACGATGATTTTTAATAGGATATCATACGTCATTTTCAGATACATGAAGAGATGCCTCTGATCAGAGACAGTGCTCGAGCATCGAGATGTCACTCTACTGCGATCAGCGAATCTAACGAGGGGGAGAGGGTAGGCATCCCTTCGATCGCGATCGAAGTGTGATTTGGTTTATGCTAGGGAATTTCGGACTAGCCCTCTTCCCCTTGTATTTAAAAGCACGTTTCCAGTAAAAACTTACAATCTTACTAAAATTCACTTTATGCTCGAACTGCATAAGACAGGAACAGGATCAGTAACTGTAGATTCACTAATTCCAAGATGCAGACTGTTCGGCAGAGATAAAAGTGGTCAGATCGTTTGAGGGGTCTGTGGGCCCTACAGCACCTCGGTTGTCTTCCCATAAATATATCCAGCCTTCTCTGCCAGCAATGATTTTATCACATGGCATAATAAGTCAGATTCCTGGTGTCGTCGCTTTCCCATCTCGCGCAGAATAATTGGAAAAGCCATTAGACTAAGTGACTTTTTTTTTCTTCTATTCATAATGTCCAGTGTTTCTTTGTTCTTGTTTCTGCAGCTGCTTTGCAGCTAACTGGGAAAACTCAGTGAAGTCGTACGCTGCTATACCCCAGCCGTGTTTAGTGTTTGACGGACCTCGCGTTCCGATATTTTCCTCTGTACATCACCCCTGTATTGTGCTATCTTTACAGATTGCGGCCTGTCTGTTAGGTTGTCCGATTCTCATAACCCTTTTGGTAAAGCACGTTAACTTTTCATGCGGTCGACCTGCCAGTGTCGGATGTTTTCTGGTTGTCGGACCATTCTCGGTACGTCGCAGACACTACTAAGCGTGAATATTCCTTGATGGACACATTTCATTCCATGCATTACGGGTGTACAATCTGACAATCACCTCTTATTACAAGGGAAAATAAACACTAAATTTCTAATGCCGGATTCATTTAAACTATGTGTGTCCTACATTCAAGAAGCCTCTACTGACTCGCATTATTATTAAATATTTAATATGTAAATCTTCTTCCACTTTATAGCTATTTTTATTCCGCTTGTTGCAAAGTCCGCTATGATCATACAACTGTGGGTACACACCAACCGGCTTGTCGTAGGGGTGTACCCACAATCGGGGAGGGACAATTTTTATGGTTGTATTCACGAGGCCGGTTTGCTTGTTCTGGGAAACGCAAAACCCGAGTTTCCAGGTGAAAAACCCTCCACCTCCGTATGAGACCGGCCAAGTCACCTTTAGTCGAAAGAGACCAGATAAAGGTTCGAGTCCAGGTCTTCGTCTATACCGATTATGCTACGGAGGCTCTTAAATATTTAATTTATTTTTTTTGATTATCTCTAGCTGTTAATTTTTCTTTCCCTCTTCAAGACGTATTTTCTTAGGAAAGGTTATATTTTGATGAGTTTATGCCTTTCCCAATTCTCTTTTATTCAGTTCAAGCACACATCAGGTTGTCTTTTCTTTCTTCCTAGCTGATTGCGGCTATTTGGATTTATGACTGAAGCAGCTAAGGCTACAAGACCAATGTATTACGTCTGTTCATTGTGTGTACTTCTTGTGGATTTGTCTGTTTAGCAGGATCAAAAACCTGAGTTTCTTGGAGTAAAAAAAACTCTTCAGTTTGATGGGTATGAGACATAATTTGATTGTTTACGATAAATGCTGTATTTCAGTGCCCTTGTATTGTCCTAGATGTGATCTTGAAGATTAATCACTACTTATTAACATCGATTAGGTAATCAATAGATAGAAGAAAATTAGAGCACTACTAGCAAACACGTGATCGAAATTTTGCCTTTTATTGTGATTCTAACATCGAAGCATTGAACAGTCTGCTAATTAGCACTGTGTGTGTGTGTGTGTGTGTGTGTGTGTGTGTGTGTGTGTGTGTGTGTGTGTGTAAGAATGCGAAGATAAAGAAAGTGTAGCTCTTAGGATATACCCCTATGACTAGATAAGTTACTTAAAAATAAACAAGTGACCAAGGAAATATTTATAAAAATGCGAACAAGAGAAACGATGCTGGAGTGCAGAAGAAAGAAGTAATTGAACAGCAGAGACAATTTTACACGAATTTTCTTAAGACAGGTTGTGTTGAGATGGTAGCTGTTTAGAAGTCAACGTCTGATGTTACATCTGCATTACCTCAGAAAAGATTTAGGCAAGTGCGATACTCCAATAATTAGATGAGAAAGGCGTGTTTAGGAATCCTCTTTATTAGAATATCGATGAGTGTCCTAGAGTAAGAACATGCCAATGGAACAAGATTTTTTTTTTTTTTTGGCAGGATTTGATCATGATGATTCATCACGCAAGAGAGTGCTTTGGGCCCTGTCAAAACTGCTCCATAGATGAAAACAGCGAATTTGTACTAATCAGAAGCCTGATACGTTCTCAATATTGTTAACCAGATAATTAAAATTATCTCCATTTGTTGGAAGAGTTAGGATGATCTGACGTTCTGATCAATAAAGGAACACTTGTGTTGGATGGTTGTCTTAGCAATATTTTGGTATGTCCAATGAATTAAATCCAATTCCAACACTTTAGTATTAGGGAAGGAGTCCAGATTTTAAGAGAGAGAATTGAAAGTGTTTTTATAATTCAATGTTAGATTTTTAAGCTTCGTAAGCTGTAATGTTTGGTGCTAGTTGCATTGGCTGTTGCCAATGCAACTAGCACCACCTGTCGGAAAACTTCTGAACTACACGAGCCACGGAAGAAACTTCAGTGTTTACATTTTTAAAATTTTAATACTATTTAACTCTTATATATATGTATATAGAAATATCTCTGCAATCTGTCTGATAAAAACTTTAACATAGAATTTTCGAGTTACTCTCTTATATATTGTAAGTTTTCTTTGTTGTTTAACTGTATTACTTGTGATAAAGTAAGCGAGTTAGCAAAGCTCTGATTGTCTTTGGCGCCTCGGGAGATGCAATCTTCTCTCGTTGCCTGGGGGGATTTCTTTCACCCCCCCTTACATCTCTGGCTAGTCTCCTCAGCACAGCATTGCAGCCCACTCATATCACTACTTGCCTCTCAGAAATTTATATCCAGTAAACGATTCTTCAAGATAACTTGGAATCCTACGAAATCATGGGTCCAATATATTATCTTTCAGCGAATCTGTTTTAAAGCTATTTACAGAATTCGGGAAATGGGTGGATAAAGATTGTTTTTTGTGATTTCCAAACACGATTTGGCGTTTTAGCTATCAAATAGTGAAAACGTATCGAATTATATATGATGTACTCACATGTAGGGATGGGGACCACCTCTATCTATAAATTTCGAACTGTTTGAAGAAAGTATTAGAATTTTAATCGGAAAATTCCTTAAAGACAAACTTTACTCTTATTGCGAAGACAAACTTTTTTAGTTTCATCATTCTCGGCATCTTTTAATACATCCTCCTACCGAAGTTTGAATTACTTCAACAAACTTTCGCTGAACAATTTTCCAAGTCTGATATGAACGTGTGTTTTATTTATACCCAGAACAACCATAACAATCCTGTAGCGAGTCGAGTTTTATGCTGCACAAGCCATATTCCTGCAACATCCTGTCAGAATGTGTGATTTGATTGAGAAGCCAAGCAGTTTCCAAACCGTTAGTGGGACAACGAGCCAGGATTGTTTAACTTTAAAAGGGGGGACGGGAAAATGCTAGTAGGGTAAAGGTTGTGAGTTAAAACGTCTTCGCTACCAATTTAAAAGAGACTTAACTCGCGTGAGCCTCTTTTGAGAATTTTAACTAGGAAGTAAAGAGAATATTTACGATATTAAAACTCTATAGTACGTAATAAGTTCGAGTAGGCAGTTGAGGGCATCGCTGCAACATCTCTTGTTTACTTGCACGTAATCTCAACAGCATCAGTAACGCATGAATAATGGATTATGTAAAACAGAAAGGGAGGGTTTAGATTTATCGATTAGGACTTCTTTAACAAAATCAAGAAGCCGTTCGACCATACCAACTCTGAAAAGCATCTCTCATGAGAAGTGAACCAGTTTGCTCTTTAAAGACGATCTTTTGATCAGAAATCTTGCATATTTATTCCTTTTCGGAAGGACTCTTTCACTGCATCGACTTCCGCTGGGTGAGCAGCATTTATACTTCCTTACTTCGAAAGTGGGTGTTACAAGAGGTCGGCATTTCGAAGTCACGACTACTAGTTCCTGCACGACGTGAGTCGCTTCTACTTCCTTTGAGCTCCTCGCTGTTTTTTCTTATTTTCATTTTTTTCTTTTTTCCCTTTTCCTTAACTTCTATTCCCTCTCCCCCCTCTCTACATATATTCCTTCTCTCTCTCTTTTTTTTTTTTTTTGTGTGTGTGTGTGTGTGTGTGTGTGTTCTTTTAACTGACTTATATTTTCTATCTTATAGTCTTCCCACAATCTTTATAACTGGATATCCAGCTCCCTCTTTGGTCTTCAAAGGTATCCTGGCAGACCTCTTCAGATTTCTCCACCAATCCTGAACAGTGGAACGCACTACACTCCTCTCCTCCTTTGACCAACTTTGTAGTCTAAATCATTAGACGAGAAAAGATCTTTCATAACCAATGACTTAAGCGCTGATCTTCACATTCTTCAGTGGGATGCGGATAACTGTAAACTTCAATATACTACCAGAACACAATTCCTCGAAAGATCTCACATCACTTCTACGTACTTTTTGATAACCAGATCTGATCCGCAAACACAACCAAATCTCTCTCTCTCTCTCTCTTTCGATTTACGTAACCTTTCCTGGCACAATCACATATCAATCATAGCTTCTTCAACTTTAAAAAAAATAGGTATTCTTTTCCATCCAAGACGTTACCTGCTGACACTACATCCCGAATCTGCCCAACATTAGAGTACAGCTTGGAGTGGTGCATCTAAAGCCAAGCTAGGAATGCTTGATGCTATCCAGGAGCGATAATTCTATTGACTAATGACACCCTTCACTCCAGTCACTCTTTCACAGACATTCTATTTTCGCCTTGTCTGTTCTATAGGTATTATCGTCTGACAATCATACATTACGCTTTTTTTTTTTTGCAGAAATGTTTGAGTGATGTTCCATCAAAATGTCCAAAGTCATTCGTTCACTTTCCACTAAATGTTTAAAATGTCGATCATCAGCTATTCGGTATCCTTACACATCCCGATTTCCAACTTCATAACCAACTTCTCACCCTCCTTTCTCATTCTATCTATCTGTAATCTTCAGAACGGCCTTCCTCATACTGAAGGATTACGATCCATAGTTATTCCAGAAACTCATTAAAAGATTCCTTCTTTGTCTTTATCCACTTGCCTCTTCCTCCCGTTACACTGCCTTACAATTTCTGTGACCTCTCTTCTGAAAACTCTAGTTGTAGCCAAAAGACAAAGAACGAATAAACAGATGATAGTATAACTTCAAGCTGCTAACTAGAACTCAATGACCTAACGGTCAAATAACTCGATTTTATTAAAACCTAATTAATGCCTCGAAAAAGGGTTGATCCTCCCTATATCTTCCAGCCGCATGTATCTCCTAGCCGATTTGTTTGTTCTGCGGAAGTAAAAAACCACCTGCCTCTGTATGAGATTGGCTACTTCTCATTCTATTGAAAAATTCTTATATGCGCATCTTAGAGTGGTTTTGAGCAGGTCTTTGGTAACGAATATTGCGATAAATTTAAGTAGCTAATATAGAAAGAAATATACATTGGATTATAGATATGATAAATTAGTACTGGGAGCGAATACCATGGAAATATACTTCCTAAATTGATATCGTTTATAATACACACACATGCTCACCGTGCGCACTTGATGTGTTTGAAATTTCTTAATATGATTACCATGTATGTCTGTAGTACGCTGCCAGTGAATAACTACATTTTAAATTTCTTCTTCGCAAAAAAATATATACAGGGTGTCCCAAAATTCACGCAAGATTTAAATTTAGCGCCATTTGTGCGGTAAAGTGTTGCCAACGAGGAAAAAAAAAGACAGCGTGACAGCTGACAATTCAGGGTTATTAAAAATGACCACACACAGCGAAGAGAGTTCGTTGAATGGATTATGGAACAACAACAAGTGGATGCTTATTTTTCGAACAAAATCATCTTCGGCGACGAGGCTCATTTTCATCTTGATGGCTTCGTTAATCGACAAAATTGTCGCATTTGGGGTTCAGAAAATCCACGAGTGATTGTTGAGAAACAAATGCATCCACAACGTGTCACTGTTTGGTGCGGATTTGGGACTGGAGGCATCATCGGTCCATTCGTCTTCGAAAATGCGGCTGGTAAGGCAATAACAGTTAATGGTGCTCACTATCGCGACATGATAATCCAGTTTTTTGTGCCTAAATTGCAAGATATGGATGTGGTTTCAACAAGACGGTGCCACATGCCATACAGCCCGAGAAACAATGAGTCATTTCCTGGTCGTGTAATTCGCCGTTGGACTTTTTTCTTTGGGGTTTATTGAAGTCTAAGGTTTATGCCAAGAAGCCCACGCCCACCCACGCCTTGAAGGAGAAAATTGAGCGCTGTATCAACGAAATTCAGCCACATTTATGCAAAACATTCATGGAAAATTTTGACAAAAGAGTGCATATGTGCCAGCAAAGCCGTGGAGGCCATTTACCTGATATGCTATTCCATGCATAACCCTATACTGCATACTTTATGAATCAATAAGAAATTACAATTTTAAATTAAAAACCTGTGTTTTCTATCAAAATTGCTTCTTGCATGAATTTTGGACACCCTGTATATATTTGCCTTTTTTAAATGCCATTCCTCGAGTAAGCTAAATAGAGATGTTTCTCCGATAGGCTTTATAATTTAACCATTTAGAAAAAAAATGAGAAATTGCATAGCATTGTGACATTTTATCTTTGAGTATATAAGAAATTTAAATCTCCCTCATATGAAAATGTTTCTTAGGTCTTCGTAGGATCAACGCGTTGACAGAATATGACTACAGAACGTAGTATCGGGGAAAATGTCACAGGCTCGCAACCTACTAATGTTCCCTACATAATGTTGAACGGCTGATCTTCATTAGAAATGTTGAAAAACGTGCACGCAGTTCTGGAAATGTAGAATCACTGTTTTTATATGAATATTAGTGCTCTGTGACTGGGCCTCCGTAGCTCAGGTCGATATTAACGATACTCGTGGACTGAAAGACCGAGTTCGAATCGCGTCTACGACTCGAAAAGTCTTCATAAGGACTTTTCAGCTGAAGGTGATCTACCTAGACTAGAAATGGAAGAAATCGCCTCTTGCCTTGTCTTAAGCTTTCACGAAACATTAAGGTTCTTAGCTGTGGACTTGACAACCGCTACCGTCTCGAAGATAAGGTGGTTGGCCCTATACCTCCCGGTGTATTCTATGTCTGCCGATGCGTATGTTCACGATTTGCCTGTTCTGAGGGACGAAAAATCCGTTTCGGGGTGAAAAAACTCCCTACTTCCGTATGAGACCGGCTAACTCACCTTTAGAATAAAGGTGAGTTAGCCGGTCGAAAGAATAAAGATTCCTCACGCCTTTGACCGGAATCGAACCTAGGTCTTTGTCTATACCGACTGAGCTACGGAGACTCTAAGAAATCGCCTCTATGCTTTTTAAATGTTTTATTTCACATTATATTATGAAAATATGATAGTTTACTGGGTGTTACGTACAGATACCAATAAAGATCCCAAGCCATATTGTAATTTCGAATTTTGGGCAGTACATAAAAACATTTGGGAACTTTTAAATAAAACGATTCAATTCCTACTGGACTGGATGATTGGGAAGCGTCTGCACTTTTCAACCAACTGGCTGTGGGGTGGAATCCCTCTAGTATGGATATTTGAAAAAGTGTCCCTAAGTGATAGATGATTTCCATCGTTCGGTGTGAGACTACCGCCTTACTTATTGGAGGACTGAAGTGGCTTAAAAAGTAACATGTTTAATCTCTAGAGCAGTAAAATATTTAATCGTTATTTCAAATAGTTGTGCAGTAAAAAATGGAGTAAAAAAATTGCACCTTTTGAGTGGGCAAGACCTGATCTCGAGACGAGATCAGGTCTTTCCCAAGGTTTTTGGAGGCCTGGTTGGCCGAGTGGTTAGCATATCTTCTCTCCAGCCAAAAGGCGGCGGGTTCGAATCCCGCTGTAGGCATGGATGTTTGTGATTGTCTGCGAAAGTACTAGTGGTGGTAGTTGGCGGTAGATGGCGTTGGTGTTAGATGATGAAGGTTGGTGGAGTAGTGAGACAAGGAGTTATAGAGTAGATTCCCTTCATCGATAAGTCTTTGGACTCCCTGGAGGTGTGATGTAATAATAATAATAATAAATGGCGTTATAGTGTGTAGATAATGGCGTTCCATAGATGGAGGACTGAGTTGTTAGATTCTTTTAAGAATCCGACTAACAGACTGTTGAACAGATGATTATACGTTATTTATTTTGCTGGATTATCTATTTTGAAAACCAGTGTGGCATTAAACTAATGGAAAAAAATCTTACACTTCTAAAGTTTATAACTAAGAATAAAAAAAAAAAAAAAAAAAAAAAAAAAAAAAAGATAACATTTCAAATGTTTATTATAGATTGACCATTTCGGTTGTTATAGCAACGGTGAGATTTAACAATGTCGAAGTATTTTTTAATTATCGAAAAGGTACTCATACAAAACTAAAATTCCTGTAAAATTGAGTTGGCGATCTAAAAAAAAAAAAAAAAAAACTGTACTTAATATAATCGCTTTCTCTCTAAATTCGTGACTCTGTAGCGAAGGTTCTGAGTAAAATAAATTATGTAAGAAATTCTGAAACAAAATCATACAGTAGAATCCATAAATCAATTGTTGAGAAATTGAGCCGATAGCGCGCATGCTCATTGTTGGCAGCAGATTCTCTCTTCCTGCTATACTTTTCTGAAGTATATCACACCGTTTAGATGCGCTTTGAGCTTCACGGAAATACATGAATGCACACACACACACACACACACACGCGCGCGAGCCTTGAACCTTGACAAGGGATCTGTGGCGATTCTAATTCACCTTGAAATATTGCAACGGTCTATGTCTAATTAACGGAATACCAGTGGAGCAGGTAGCCGAACTGCCATGTTTCTCTTGGTCTGTTTATTGTCATCGGTGAATAGGGTCCTTGCAACTAATAATAGGATGCCGTGTCGTGGGGTGGAGATAGGGGCATCCAGATACACGTGTACCATTATAGTGATGACCAGTTGGCGAACAATCGCCACTCCACCTGCACCTACTGGCTCCATCCAATTACACTAAACTGTGTGAACAGAGCCAAAGTTCACGCAAAGCAAATTGCTTCTGATGCGTTGTAATTAATTCCCGTGGTCTGTCCTACCAGGTAGATCATTCTCCTGCTCGTAGATACAAGCCGGAACATGATTTACGGAGATAATTACATATTGTCGTAGTATGGGAAAATTTCTGTCTGATCATTATTATAGTTTTTGCGTTGGTTCTATGAGCATTGCAGTGAACATAGATTTAAAGGGGCATATTCATTATGGCCTCATTTTGATATAAATAAGAAAGTAATATTATGAATGCATCCATATTTTATATACACATAGACTTAATTTTTCTTGTAAATTTCGAAATTATGATAATATAACAACGCAACTGGAATTTCCTTAGTTTGTCCTACTTTAAAGATAAACTGCAAGAAGCCTGTATGTTCGTCTTTGTTCTGAGATTCTGCTGATTCTCATTAGAGACTAGACAGAAAATAAATTTTAAAATATTTAAATTTTTCTATATTTAGCTATGAAATATAGATGAATCCGTAATATTTTCAATTATAATGATTTTATTTAAATAAATTAAGAATTTTAACTCCATAATTTGGTATTTAATTATACACCTACCAATTGCTCACTTATGTTGAATTTAATTGACGAATGATGGCTGTGAAGATTACCTGGAAAGCAAAGCCAAATATCTGGGTCTATTGCTGGACAGAAAACCAATCTTCAGTCCACATATAAATAAAAGCCTCATGTACAAAAGCATCAAAAATCATTGCACAGCTTTACTCCTTATTTACTCCTTATTATATCCTTATTATATTATATCCTTATTATATATATATATATATATATTATATATATATATAAATACGGAATAGCAAGCTGGATACCAAAATAAAACTGCTCATTTATCAGTTGATAATATATATATATCAATGATATCATAAACAAGTTCGATATTCAATACACTATACTAAGTAGATGAAAGCAGGTGGTTTTAAAACCAAAGGTAAATAACAAAATGCAGTACAGGATAAAACATCATCTAGTGGTCACGAACAGATTGAGACATAAGTCACGTTGCACAATTCATTTATCACACATAATCAAAGCAGAAGAATGAAATCAAATCTGGAAATTTTCAACTTGGAAGACGACATCTGAAATCGATTCATTTTAAGTCACCAACGTGGATAAAATCAATTCGGAGGTGGGCTATGGGGAAATAGAAAAGACTTTAATCAATATTACAAAGATAACCAAAACGCTTTCTATACAACTAAGTTTTTCTGCTTCTCGTGTGGCCACCTAGAAATGTCACGTTCAGGAAGGCCATTCAATCGATGCTGGTGCGTATTGGATATAACCCAGACAGACACATGACGACTGTCAGATATCCCAGTTTGATGCATTGGTCACGTTCCTGGGAGTTTGAAAACTTTCCCAGTTGCTCTATGAGTGAAATAAAAACACAAATGACGAACAATGCTTAGTTCGATCCAAACAATTATTTACAATATCCGTGTAGTACAACTGTGTTTACAAGTCAAAGTACGAAAGATGAGTTACGTAAGTCAATGTTTATCTTCAAATATTGAAAAAAAAATGGCGAAAGCGAGTGTCTTTTCTCTTTCTATTTGAAATGACTTGAATAAAAAGCAATATTCTGTTTTCATTTCAAGTTGATGATCGAAATATTCTAATCCACTATTAATGTTTTTCCATCTTCATTATTTTCAATGTACTCTGACATGTATACTCTTATTCTAGCGAGCTTGCCATTCCTAAAGAGCAATTCGTGAACTTTTCTTTTGGAATTGGATTCAATTCTCGTTTACAGATTCAAATATTACCTTTCAGAGGAGTCTTGAAAAAACGTCGACAACTATCACATCCCGAGAATCCTTTGTTTCATTCACCGAGATGGACGTAATCCATTAACTTGCATTTTTGTTCATTTTTTAAAATAAATGTCAATGCTCTCTGAAATCTCAAACTTAGGAAAACGTAGCTGCTAGACACAAACATAATCAATCCGTAAAAAATAGTTTTCAGAACGTGAATTTAAAATAATTTAATGCCGTCATCTTTGTTTTACCAAGTTTCACAAAATGTACACACACACACACAGTTGGTACTACCAAACACGCAAGTAGCACTCAATACAAGTCTCTGAGACCAATATTAATACAGGAAATTTATAGCATCGGAGTTATCCAAAGAACTTTTACAAGTCACTTAATATAACGGGATTTTAATAATCAGTTTAACTGCTAAATAAATGAACCAACATAAACTTGCATTTTTAAAAGCATCTCGAGCAATCATGGAAAAAGGTCGCATGATTAAGTTCTAAGAGTTACTCATTTATATCGCAGTTTTATGGCTCCTTCATTTGTATCACTTTTTAAAAAAATTATTTTTATTAAATTCTGCTGACTTTCGATGTCTATTAAATGACTCTGTTTTGTTCCATTATTGTTTTATGTCCTCAAATTCTGCAAATCATTACTAATTTGAATCAAGAGCCTTTTCCAATCATTCATCGCATTAGATTCCACTTTGACATTTCCAATTGCTTTACATTCCTAGTCATAACTCGATTCGTTTTGTTCTTACAACTTTCTCCAACTTTGTGACAAATTCCTTACGCATTACCAAAGCCTACTTTGATGACTTTGCTTGTCAGAGTGTTAAAAATTATTCCTTTAGCGATTTTGCATTTGCCAAACGTGACCCATTTGTGTTACCTTGCCTATTCTAGAGGTAAAGTACCTTCGAAATCGCACGTTCTGCGATCCCCGTAAATCTGAAATAATGTATGCTGCAAGTAGCTCGCAATAAATTACAATTATTGGGCGAGTGAAAAGTTATTTCCCTTAAGATGTTGAGCAAAGTTTCCAGTTATGTCACTTCTTACTGCGTGACGTTGGTATTAAGGGGGGGAAGGAAATAAGTTACAATCCCCCTGATCTTTCCACTTGTCGATTCAAATGCGATGAGATATGACCATTTCCAGCCGACTAAACACGTGACAGCCTTGAGTACCAGCTGTTTAGGAAAGTCTGGTGACCAGCCTCGGTTCTAGTGATTTGTTCGCTGACACCCTCTCATTTTGTCATGCCTGTTTGGGGGCACGTGACACGCACTAGAAGCTATTGTAAGGCAGGCCCCCAGGGAACGCCAAACCGCATGTACAAGCGAACACCGCCACTATCCATCACTAGGGTGGCTTGCAATGAAGGAGGAGGCTCACTTTTAGGGATATTTGCTGTCACTCTTCTTGGATAGCGTACTATAATGATGGAAGTAACCCCCCCCTGAAAACTTCCCCTTGTTTGTAAACCCCCCGTACACTCGTCTTCGGCATCACTGCTTCATGTCAGTCATTTGGCATCTCCACTGCCTCTTCAGATCCCCTGAGAATAGCCCTTCAAGGAATTCACGACAGGGGACAAGCTTGGGTCGTCTAGTAGAGGAGTAGCAGTAGAAACCTATTAATAGATGAGAGTAGTGAAGAATGAAGAAGAGACAGCCGAAAGAGGATTCATTTAAAATAATCTATTGTTTTCTTGGGACCATTGTCATCCAATTTACCTATATCACCAGCGAAATGTCGGTTCTCTCTCCGTAAACTTGTTCAGCTGTGATTACTATCAATACACTTACTTGACATGAGTAGAACCTCTTCCACATCCATC
Organism: Typopeltis vanoorti; assembly: GCF_054136105.1. Taxonomy (NCBI): domain Eukaryota; kingdom Metazoa; phylum Arthropoda; class Arachnida; order Uropygi; family Thelyphonidae; genus Typopeltis; species Typopeltis vanoorti. The sequence goes on along the minus strand of NC_143568.1, from coordinate 72,017,929 downwards.
AACTACTGTAATTTATTCCAGATTTTCAAAAACAGTTTCCGCATTCAAATACTAAACACGAATCTACCAAAGCTATTTTAGATCGCACTCCAAATCCAAATAGTCTCATGTTGTATTTATCAATGTTGCCATAGTAGCTGTCCATTCTCGGTGTCATGGGCAGGGTTGTCGATGCGAGTTCTCTTAAAGTATGTTCTCTGTTCCCCCCCCCCCCTCTCCCCAATTCCACAGGATATTGCAAAATGCGGTGAAGCAAAAGCGCGTCATTGAACGGTCATCAGTGTTGACACTGGGCCATCTCTTCCGTCTTTTATGCGGCAAATCTCGCCATGAAACCAAAAGGAGTCCAATGATAAGAGACCTGTCAAACAAGGACGAATTTATACACAATTTTCGCTTATATGTGTGTTTTTTCCCTTCGATTCTTTTCAAACAGGCAATGGGATTTTTCCTAACAGAATCTTGAAGCCCTTTGCTTTACACGTGCATTGTGTACACTCGAAAGTGATGGGAGTCGTCGGAACCGAACATTTTTCTTATAGTAAGAAATAAAATAAAAAAGGCAAACATGATGTGAGAGTTCTTTTGTCACTAGAGTGTGACAGACAACTCAGATATAAATTTATGCTTCTATTTTCTTTTCTTTCTTTATTTTTTTTCTCCTTCCGGTCAAGTCCACGTTCTCTACATCTGTTACCAACATAAATCTACAGTTGATAAAATCACAATCATAATTTCGTTTTTCATCGTTCAAAATCCAAATAGTCATAGCAAAATTGAAAATATACACAGTCATTCCCAAACTAATATTTTCCCTTTTATATTTGTTTACCATATGATAAAATCATTGTTTTATGTGTTGTACACTAAATGATACAAATATAAATAAATGGCAATTGTCTCGTGACATTTAAATACAAATTAGCGAAATATTTCACTTTATGAACTAACTAAAATATTCTTACTTACTCATTAGAGTACGTACCATATAATAACGCTTTTAGAAGTGTTAAATACATTTACAGCTTTGACATTAAACATAATAAATATTTCAATCGAACAACAGCATGCTTAACACCACGCTAATGTGATGTCCACCTAAGAAATTACATGCGTTTAACTGGTAATAGAGGAGCATGCCATATTTATTCTCATTATGGTAAATGCACCTTGAAATTGCGCAGAAATGGTTAATAAATATTTGAGAAGTTTAATGAGAAATAATATACATACATAAATATACTTGGACATAGATTAGAGAGATAGAAAGAGAGAGTATAAATTATACAGGAATAAAATATTTTTATCACAAAGAAAGACCTAAAATAGTGTTTGAAAATATGGGTTAGAATGGAAGTATAATTAAATAGCTTTTACATTGGGTATTAAGTTAAAGGAAGGTAATCAGATTAATGCAGCTAAATTATTGTAATCGCAAGAGAAAGTAAAAACTGACGGCTTACATGAATACATTGATCGCAGTGTCGCAAGTAATGTTTAATCCCTGGAAACTAGTTTTTTTTTTCTTTTTTTTTTTTACTAGTGGGGATGTCCATACTGCATTTTTAACTTGATGTTAACTGTGGTTCTAGTCAAATTTACTTGTAATTGAAGACTTGTGGTTAACGATGCGATTCTTGATGCCGAGTATCTCCGGTGGGAATTATTAATATGACAATTAGTGACGCTAGAGGTCGGATTACTACTGTGAAATGGAACTAGTGACCTTAATTAATAGTTTTAGAAATTTTGAAGCGAGATGAGAAATAATATTTGCTTTTAATGATTATGTAAAAAAAAAGAAAAGAACTCACTAAAAGGAATTTATTTAAAAAAAAAAAAAAAACGTTTTACGTTTTGCCTACTGGTTTAGAATTGCTGCTGATGCTGAAATTTTTAAAAATAAGGTTGCAAATAATTTCAATTGAGCTCTAAACAACAACCAAAGGAATACGATTAAAGTTCTTAAAAGAATTGGGCGATGGACTAAGTCCTTGACTCTTTATCCCGTCATCTGAATGAAGAAAATCTGTGTGGATGGAGTGTTATTGAGCTAAAAAGCTCTAGTCATGGCTGGGTAACGGCAATAACCGAGCTTCTGTTAAAACTTCATTGGCTACAGCATTGCCATTTGTTACCCTGATTAGTAAGTAAAGGGTAAAATCTCAAAAAATCGGACGATCTCTAGGCCACTCCATAGTGGGCGAAAGACCGTCCATGTCTCAGCGTTGGTTCCACTCAGTGACGGCCGCCCCGTCCTAGCACCCCGTTTAAGCAGAACCGCTCAGCGTTGGTTCCACTCAGTGTCGGCCGCCCCATCCTAGCACCCCGACTCCTGAGCAGAACCGCTCAAATTCCGAGGAAAATAATTCACCGACAAGAACCCCTCAGCGGGCCCTGCCGGAGAACACCTTCCCCGGAGACTCAAGGTGCTCCCTTAAGGTAAAAACCCTAAGGGAGCGAACTCAAAAACTCACACCCAGGATAACAGCAACAGCCGAACCTCAGTTTACTTCCTTGGTTCAGCATTGCTTATTGTTACCCGGATTAGTAAGTAAAGGGTAAAATCTCAAAAAATCGGAAAGACCGTCCATATCTCAGCGTTGGTTCCACTCAGTGACGGGCTCCCCGACCACTGAGTGGAACCAACTAAACTTCTAAACTTGTTCAATTAACAAAATAAAATGTAGTCATTTTAGAAAATTTTTGGTGTTTTAATTAACAATATAAAATGACAAAAAATTAAAATATGTTAATAAATTCTTATAAAATTAAATGAATTTATTTAATATCCAATATGATTTTATGCTTTTAGTTGTATTAAATAGTAACATTAAGTTTATTCGAATGTAGCTTTAATCTTCGCCTTTAAATGTAAGAATTAAATGTATGTTTTGCATTGTGAATAATGTAATATATTATAACACATTATAATAATATGGTTATCTACTTTGCAAATATATTTCTGGCAAATAAATGTTTCTATAAAATGTATAAAGTTCATCTTTCTTTATATATATATTCTAAGAGCCAAGGCGTTACCAAAAAAAAAAAAAAAACTAGCCTCGTTAACAGACTTTCTTCCGTGGTCCGGAAATAGCTGTGTTTATTGAATATTCAGTCGCTTCTATTGAGCACATTGTTTATCTATTTTTTACATTATAAATTTATTTTTGTTAAGACTTCAGATGCCTCGCGCTAATTGAAAATGCTTAGATATGAAAAAAAATAAAAATAAAGGAATTATTAAGAAAACTTGAACCTTTAAGAAAAATATTAACTGGAAGATGTTTTACATTACAAACGATCTAATTGCTTCAAGGAAAAGTTAAAAAAAAAGTTATTAACGTCGGCATAAAAGTGGGACATGTGACTTATTTAAATAATCTTAAGAATTATTATTATACACATCGTATGTTCTTGTCAACCTTCATAATACGTTTTTAAACCAATTCGAAAGTATTTATATAATTTGTTTTTCTCGTCTTGAATTTATATATTTATTTACATTGGCGTCAAATTAAAAAAAAAATTATAGAAAAGAAAAAAATATCTTTATATCGCGAGAAAATAATGCTGCTTCTACTAAAGGCATTTAAAACCAGTAATTTAGAACTCGTGGATGTTGCTGAAAAATTGTACATATTTTTCGCTTAGAATCATATTTATTTCTTTTTAGTGCCACGGAAATAATCTCTGTAAGCGTACAATAATTAAAATTTCTTCCCATCTCGAAATAACAACTTAAGAAAATTTTCTTCTTTTTTTTTTTTTCCTTCATTTTCGTGAATGTAGTGATAACAGCTGCATTTTTTCACTTCCCTAATTTCCTCTTAAAAATTGTAACACTTGTGGAAATACATGCATGGCTGACTACTCGGCTCTAATGAGACTAATAGAAAAATTAATGATATATATTGCACTTAAAGCTTCTTTACTCATTTTCTTATTAAATTTTCTGTTCATTCCACTCATTGCTTTGTCGTTAAGTGCAAAGTAAAGACAAAAAAAAAAAAAAAACATTCTAAGTTCTTTACCCCCCCCTCCTCTTCTAAGAGCAACGAGTTCTTTGTCTGGGCGATGTAATCTTAATGAAATATACGTAGTAATGTTAATTATACAGGCAATCTTGATAATTAATTAGGATAATTTGCATACATTACGTTTTTGCTACGGATAGTCACACAGTTTAAGTAACTCATTATTCAAAATCAAGTCTTTAAAAAGCAAAATTTTCCAACAAACTTCAACATGTTAGCTGACCTCATTATTCTTAGAAGCCAAACTTCCATCAGAATAGTTAAACACTTGAAAATTAAGAAGGCCTACGTGGTTTAGATAATAAGGATTTTTACTAGTGGAGAATATAACGATTATAGCCGCCAGATGTCTCTCGAAACACTCTCTCTTGTGTGTAGTATGTCATCTCGACCTTCAAATGAACAATATATATACGGCAGCCCCTGGGTTTACTTCTTATCGTGTGAGACATTGGAAAAACGTCAAGTCACTGCACACAGCTGCTATCAAAGACTAAATGAAGACACGTCTTCCAGTAGCTTCTTGAGTGTCCTATGAAAAGCCACGCGTGCACAGAATCCACATAGAAAAGTCACGTTTATATCTGTGGTTATTGTGAAGGGTTATTATATAGCTGCAGCAAGATGCTTACAGATATGGATGAATAGGCGGGAAAAGACCATCTCAAAGGGCAACTTTTTCTTTTTCAGACGCACACGTGATGGCTAATAAGTGCATAGAAAGGAACCGAGACAAGCGGACTTCGACTATAATCATACAATTAGAGATACGACAACAGAGCGGCGTTCCTGCCTTTTTCTTTGATTAGCCAGAAATGGTTTTTCCTTCGGTCTCTTATCGAAAATCGGCGCTGCAAGAATGCTCCGAGTCAAGAACATCAAAGAAGTTGCAATGCCTCTCATACAGGGTCAGAGGAGAAGACAACAGCAAAGATTTAGTTCCGTTTTCTTGCTTAGAAACAAGATCTGTCAAATTCTCTATTAGGCAAGAATGGAATAAATTTTGAAAAGAGACGAACTGTTTGGTTATATCCTCTTAATGACACCAACCAGATGCGCGTGATAGCATTTTTAGACGATATTCAAAAATATTCCAGTTTCCTACAGAATATAGTGCATATCTATAAAAAATATTTCATTCATCTATTCCATGAGATTCATTTATTCCATAATTCATCTATTATTTTATTAAAATTAATTAAAAAAAATATAATTTAAAACATAATATTTCAGTATAGGAAAATATTTTTATATCTTTAGTTTTATTTTCTCTAAAAAAAATGTGCGTACACATTTTCTAAAAAATATATATATATATATCTTAAATACCTAAATGATGTCTTCATATATATATATATATATATATATTTTAGAAAATGTGTACGCACATTTTTTTAGAGAAAATAAAACTAAAAAGATATAAAAATATTTTCCTATACTGAAATATTATGTTTTAAATTATATTTTTTAAAATTAATTTTTATAAAATAATTTTAATTATTTAAAAATTAAAAATACACTTTAAAATTTTAATTATAAGTATTATATAATTGTTTAACTGTAGTTTTCGAACTCGTGTGGGGAAGGCGCTACAATACAATTCGGGGGGGGGGCGCTATTTCCAGTGAATAAATTCTTTATTTAAATATTAAATTTTTAATATTTTAATAATTATCGCTTTTTAACTGCATTTTGATATTTTTGTTTAAATTAAGATAGTCTTCCATGTTTCTTAAAAATTTTATGTATTTTTCACATAATCTGGAAACCGTACTCTGGATCACAGATTCTTATACTTTTTTTTCATTCCTCTATAAAACTAAATTATTAACGACTGCTGGCAGTATTGGTTAAATTAGGTTTTTTTCTCCCATGTAACAGAAATGATGAACATGATGTATTATTGTAGAAATGAATATAATATTATATATATATGCAAAATAAACATAATCTGTCTTTTATTACAAATGAAATATAACTTTAAAATGTGTAGGAATAAAAATAAAATAAAAAAATCGCCAATAATACTTTTGCAAATAATTATGTGTAGTGTGGAGAAACAAGGTATATACTCACCAGAAATGACGACACCACAGACAATCGATTTCAGTATATTGTAAATATTGTAAAAAAATTAAAAATATCTTTCAAGTTTTGCATTAAAAATTAAATATTCACATAGAATAAATATAAATTTATATACATAATAAAATTTAATAAGAATATTTATTAATATTTTTGGAATAAGATAATTTTCGAAGCATACACCTTTTTTATTTATTTTTAGCATTTACACTTATTTTAATAAGAATAAAATGAATGCATTGCTAAATGTAATCAATCACTAGTAAATAAATTGTTGGTGTAACTAGCTGGTGTAAAATAAAATAAAAAATGTTTACAGCAACGAAATTGCTAAAAAAAGTTTCGAGAAGAGAATTAGGGAGCTTCTGAAAACATAATGTATTGCACTAGTGTACTACTGGAGCCCGTACCAGACCTAACACATTAAAGCCTATATAGTTTCTCACCACTATAACATTGTACATATTTTTCTCAACCCCCTTTGATTTCGCCTATTAGTTTAGCTTACAAAACGCTTACCTGCCATTATTTATAACCTCTTTTATTATTATTATTACCAATGTGATAATCAGTCCAAACTGCGTTTTTTTTTGTGATTTCTGGCTTTCCAAGAGAATTTCAATTTTTTGCACCGCAGTTTATAAATTTTTGGATCCAGTTAGATTCCAAACATCGCAGGAATCATTAATAACTTCCAACAGGCTTCTCGGGCGTCACTGTGATGCATTAAATATTGCCATGTAGGGATCGTAATAATGATAACGACCCAATACATCTTCATCTGCATGGAAAATTTCATGATTATGGCATCTCTCGATGCTAGATATAGCTGTACATGTTTCCCAAACTTAGTATAACACGCTAGAAATAGATAATCGGTTCTGGTTGATAACTTGTATTGATGACTAGTAACGAATACAAGTTATCATTCCAAGGATAATGGGCTATAAATTTGAATGAAGAATAAACTAACATGAATCTTCGTGTATTCTACTTTAAATGTTACCAATTATATATTTAGTTTAATCCTTTATCCAAGTGTAAGCAAACAAAGTTTGCGCCTGAAGTATTTTCAGGACTGGGGCAACTCGTGGTAAAGGTGGTATAAGTTCTCATCACTTGCCTTAGTAACCCATAATGCAAAGCACATCTCCTTGCGGACATGTATACTGCTATGCATTAAGGGAAGGGTCACTACCCAGTGACCCTTCTAGACCGATTTCGACGTTTATTGAGGTTTCGTCAGTGTGAGCCAGACCCAGAGGTGGTGATACTAAGATGGAAGTAATGGAGAAGTCATATTTACCTATACCAGTTGCCAAAAGGTGTCATACCTTATATCACCTTTGCCACGAGTTGCCCCAGTCCTGAAAATACTTCAGGCGCAAACAAACTTTGTTTGCTTACACTTGAATAAAGGATTAAACCAAATATATAATCGGTAGCATTGTCAAGTGAAAAAACTTCCACCTACCTTAAATTTCGAAGAGTATCCCCAAAACTGGTGACTATTTTATTGCCGTGAATGGTTTTCGTCTAAAACTATGTAATTTGTATACCTCTACAATAATTATGTTTGTTAATAACCTACAATTTGAAATTAAAACTAAAGCGCAAGTTGCTAGTAGGTGGATGAGCAAACAACTGAGTTTTTTTTCCCCTAAAATGAATCTTTTGTACAATTTGGTCACTGACCAAATATAAGTTAGACTATTTTGTTCAATAACCTCTATTGGAGAACGTTCTATGTATCTAGTAGACCCAAGATTGTCCACAGAAAGGAGCCCTTAAGGAAGCAAGATGTTGATTTAGTTACACTATCTCGGCTGACTGAACTGACTCAAGTGAGGAATTCATAAAGTTGGTAAGGAGACCTTCACTACACATCCTCATTCAAGTGTTGACTCTACTCTTCGCGCTTCGGTTTGTTTATTTGGCTCGCGACCTTCCGTCAAGGAAGAGAGATATCTCCGCAGTTGAAGTGTCCTTACAACCCACCGTCGCAAGTACTCTTCACCCCGATGCACTTCGCTATTAATATTTTTAAGCCAAGCGTAAATTATTGACCTAAGACAAAGGGTGGTATTTCTCCTCCCCTCCTCTGAATCTCCTCCTGTCCCTGCTGATCTTATTACTGCAGTTTATTGAGGTACTCGCAAATGTTCCACTTCATGATCGTGCTTTGGATAATCGTCAAGACTTTGTCATCCCATATGTAAGACGTTATGGATGAATAAAATACTAAATGGTGTGGCATATCTCAGTGCTATAAGGAACGTCTGTTCTCTCAAATAACTTGAATTTAATTAAAATAGAATGATGTATGATGGGGTAGAAGTCTCGCATTACAGTGCACTAGAGACAGGTAATCTTATGAACCTCTACAAATTTTCAGTACGGTTCGGTGATACCGCCATTTTACGGCGTTAATATCTGCCAACTCAATAACACTTCTACAGCTCTTCCATTAGGGTTAACGCCTTCGTTAAGTGATAATATGGCGTCCATTTAAATATTGAACATTACCGATTTGCACTCTTTAAACATAAGACTACCAAGTTTTCTAGGCTTGTCGAGTGGTGACTTGCTAATCTTGTCTCAGCAATGCCTTCGGTTAGTTGGACGAATAGATGACAGAAATATTTCGGAGATTTTACTGTCATATTTCTTAGCATAAAACAAAATTTAATAAATCTGAATGATTGATTCTTTTAGGTTTCACTGTTTGTTTTATTATCCCAGTAAGCATCTCATTTTTCCTTTATATGAAAATCTTGAGTAAGAAATAATTCTCACCTAGTACATTTTAGTTAACATGACTTTATAGTAAATATATATTTTAGTAATTTACTTAATTTTTAATATTTATTTAATTTTTAATTTACTTAATTTAAAATTAAAACAATTTGCATAAATTACGTATTTTACTATATTACTTGTCACGTATATAGTAAATATGTGTGTATATTTATACGTATGCTATATAAAAATATAGTAAATAATTATCATCGCAACGTAACGAATCACGATAAACTTAGCGACTTCATGCTACTGATATTTTACTGATTAAAAAACAGTTTTGCTCCAGACAATAGGAGACGCCACTTACTGTTTCCATGACAACGACAGATTCCGATTTTTGATAGCAAAGTTACCAATATTTTAGAAATAGTGATAGCGCGCTTTGTTACCAAAACCGGAAACTACTGTTGTCATAGAAACATTAAGTGGCGTTCTCTTGTGGTCTGAAGCAAAACTTTTTTTTTTTTTGTTATATCAGAAGGAATGTTTTTAAATTTAATGTTGATTTCAATGCTTTTGCAGCAAAACATAGTAGAGTTACGTTTGACAGATAATAGTGCCAGTTCAGCCAAGAATTTTCATTTATATAACCAGATAATACACTAGAATTATAAAGTGAGAAATGGAAAATTAAATTTAATTTGAAATTGCTAATATATTTAGATAAGAAAATTGTGAATAGACATACAAAATTGATGATGCAATATAACTAAATTACCAGTAATTAATGATAGTTTAGTGTTTTACAGCCAATATTCTGAAGTTACTCTGAATTAAAAACTAAACTTAAAAATTAAATTGATCTTTAAAAAAATACATTCAAGAGCCTCCGTAGCTCCGATTAGTTACTACGATGTTCTTTTGCTGGGAAAACCTAGATTAATATTTCTATTAACAACAACAGGTTCCGATTTTGAGAGCAAAGTGTGCTACCAAGTTCGACTTTTCAACGGAAGGTGATTAGCCGCTCTCACACGGAAGTGGAGGGGGTTTTCTTCGCAGAAATTCCGATTTTTCATCCCACAAAAAGGAAAAGCTTATCAAAACACAGAAGTGATTTGATAAATTATAAGGTGAATGTTGTCACATCTAAAGTAGTTGTAATAAAATGTAGAAACTACATTTTATTATAACTACTTTATTACATCTAAAAGAAATAATTGATATCTCATATTTAAAAATACTAGCCAAGCTCAGAGGAAGCAGGAGATTGATTGCAATTTAGAACCGCCTAGTTGGCTGACATCACTTTTTAATTGTTGAGAATGTAAAATCACCTCAGAAATTTGAGAGACGCATTCTAGCAGTGACAACAATACAGTGACTGAATATTTGAACAATGGGTGTAATGTAGACATTTTTAAATTGCAGCAACCTTCTGCTTTCTTAGTATTTGGCTCGCTTTTAAAATGTTGGTAGGTCCTCAATGAACTAGGATTTTGTAATTTGAGTGTTCTCAGATGTCCAAAATGTTTACGGTGCTTTTGGTGTGTATTTTAGGAGGGGAAAGGAGGGAACTTTTAACTTATTATAAATCATTCACTATTAAAACAATTTTAATAGCTGAAAATTCGCTAATAAGAAGTTGATATTAATATTATTTTATAATAATGCATATATTAAGTTGGTTACTTTAATTTCTAGTGATCTCTTGTAAACTGCTAAGCAGATTGTTTTATAAGCTTAAAAAAATTGAAAAAATATTATAATAATTCGATTTTTAAATAAAAGAAATTACTTACAAAATATTTCTTTTGAAAAAACAAGTTACATAAATACACCTTAAAATTATTTCTGTGGATTAATTAGAAATTAATAAAGCCGAAAATTCACACACAGGTACTTGATATATTCTTGTTTTTCTCTTTATTCCTATTATTTTTGAAATTAAACAATGGTAGTGTCGATTACTGTTTTCTTTAGGCAATTAATTGACGCATAGATTTTTCACGATTCTCTTAGAACACTGTTTATGGTACTGCTTTAAAAATAAAAGAAGAAAGAATTAAAGTTTTTTTGGTGACTTCTAAGAATGGGGATGGATGTCAAATAAGCCGGATTCTGAAATGAGCCGTGGAAATGAAGAGTTACGGGACTATTTCACAGTTTTTCTAGAGGTAAACTTGTAATGGCAGAGAATAAACTCAAACTAAGAAAGATTGTGATAATCATCGCAGTAATAGCAACTGAATCCTTTTGGATGAGCAAAGAACAAAAAAAAGTAAACGGAATTGAATCCGCAAAGAAGTAGGAAAGAAACACAAAGATGTATGTACTCCGGCGTTAAGTCAACAGAGTGAATGATAGTAACACATCCCATGAAATCTTCAAATATACGGATACCATCCAAGGTAAGATGAAGCAAATAGAAATTAAATATAAAAGAATTCAATAAAGGAAACGAGAACAGCTCTTCGCGAAATATATAATGCTTATCTCGAATGAGCGCTCATTATAGGATGCGAAAAAAATATTAAGGGTTAAAACCAATAATATAAGCACACCTGGATATTAAATGGACAGCTGTTAGTTTTGTTATATTTAGTAATAAGGTTGCATTGTTATGCCAAGTAAAAAGAACCACATTTGTTGTACTTGATATATTTGTAGTTTTTTTTTGAATCATTATCTTCGGATCTAATCAATATTTAGAAATGATCTTTGATACCCCCAAAATTTTCTGCTTACAGATCAGGAACTGGCTTTCATTTACAAATTAAAGACATGAAAAATTGTATTAAAAGTTCTAATCCAACGACAGATGTCCTTTATGATGAAACTTCAAACTAAAATATTTTAAAACAAGCAGCTAGCGACACTTTTGACATGTCTCTTGGAGTATAGCGTTGAACCAAAAAGTTCAATCTAAAAGTGAGTCTACAAATACTTATTTCCCTATTAATGTACATAATAAGTTTATTAAAGAAAAATTTATTTAGAAAATTCTATTATAATAATTTGATTTTTAAATAAACGAAATTATTTACAAAATATTTCTTTTGAAAAACAAGTTACATAAATACACCTTAAAATTATTTCTATGGGTTAATTAGAAATTAATAAAGTCGAAAATTCATACACAGCTGGATCTTATATAATCAAGGGCTTTGGAAATTTGGGCAATTCTGGATGAATTCTGAATTCGAGTTGAAAAAATGGCGACAGTGATTTTGGAGATGCGATTTGATTGATAATATAGAGGTAAGACTGATTTAGTTGCAATTTTGGAATTGTAGTGATTTCTGAAAAAGAAAATACGTCATTGGATTTTAACGGTAGCTATCGCAGAAAAGCTATTTTCCAGTTGCATTCGATACAAAGGAGTGCATTTTGATTGAGTTTCACTCAGCGAAAAGTAAGGTTTCGCTATTAATTCTCAGTTTTAGTAATTGACCAACCCGAACCTACTAGACGTAATTATGACTGACATAGACACCGACGCCCTCATAGAAACACTAGACAAAGGTCTGGCGCTAAGCCTACTCAAAAAACTGCTAAAAAATTTGAAGTGGAATGGCCAGGATACTTGAACCTGTACTCCACAACGAGAGATGATGAAGAAAGCGAGGATACTGCTAATATAGAGGAAAAATTGGATTTGGTGGTCTCCAATTCCCCCCCCCCCCCAGGATCAAGGAGAGACCCACCCGCGGAAAAAACGCAAAACACAGACTACAGAACCACCCACAGATGAAGGTACGGAGGAAGACGGACACAACGCTCACCCTCCTGCCTCCACTAAAGAGAAATTGCCTCCAGTTATCTTAAGAGAAAAGAATAGGTGGACAGAACTAAGGGCCACTATGACTAGTCTACAGATAGCATACACTACAGCAAAGAATTTAGACGATGGTATCAAAATTCAACCCGCCACTATAATGAACTACCGCAGACTCACAAAGGAGCTAGACAATAAAGGTGTGCAATACCACACCTTCACTCTTGACTCCGAGAGGAGCCTGAAGGTGGTTCTCCGTGGAGTATCAGAGCACATACATACAGAAGACATAGCCGCCGATCTCTGCTACCAAGACCTACCACCCATCAAGGTCATCAGAATGACCAGAGCGGACAAAAGTCCAATGCCACTCGTCTTAGTAGAGATCCACCAGGCATATAAAAACATATATGACCTAACTTCAATTTGTGGGCTAAAAATCAGCCCAGAACCACTAAGAAAAAGAACCTCATCAGGACAGTGCCACAGGTGCCAAAAATATGGTCATGCTCAGAGATTATGTAAAGCAGAATACAAGTGCTTAAAATACGGGGAGAGTCACCCCACATTACCCGCATCAAACCAAAATCCACCCCTGGTAAATGTGCAAACTGTGGGGGCCCGCATCCAGCAAACTATAAAGGATGTATACAACACCCAAAAAACAGACTATCTGCTCACTCTACTAATCTACAAAAACCAGTAGCTCCAACTCCTCAACCCTCCAGAGGTCGACAAAACACGATACAAAACCAACTGCCGCAACCAGAAGCCCCGATCGAAGCAAACCTCAATCGGCAGACAAAGTCCTATGCAGATGTAGTCCGCTCAACAAAGACCACTCAGGAGCAATACAACCCAAATTTAGCAGCCGTCATTACAAAGTCTCTTGCAAATATGCTGCAAGACTTCAGCAAATCAAACCCCACATCGGATTCCAGAAAAAGATTTCTACAAGAAACCCAATCCATCCTAGCAGCTCTCATAAATGCATAAAAATAAAAGCACTCCAGTTTCCCTACAGATCATCGCTTGGAACGCAAACGGACTTAGAAACAAGATTCTGGAACTCCAAGAGTTTGCACAAAGATACAACCCAGACATCATCTTAATAAACGAATCCCACTTAAGACCAGCAGACAACCCCAAAGTTAGAGGATACCTCCTCCACAGAAATGACAGAATAAACTACAGAGGAGGAGGCACCGCCATTTTTATAAAAAAACACATCGATCACAACTCTGGAACCAGCCCCTCAACCAAAAATCTAGAGCTCACAGGAATAGTAGTACCCACTACCTTAGCTGGGAAACTGACACTTTATGCAGCTTACAACCCTCCATCAAAGAATATACTATATTCAGATCTAGATATCGGACAGTGCCACAGTCCGGTATCGCCGTCCTAGGCAATAAAGATCAAGTCATCATTGCCGGTGATCTAAACGCGAAACACCCGGCATGGAACAGTAAAACCACAAACAGAAACGGCTACACTCTCTTCAGCTACTCCAGTTCAAACTATGCAGTGGTGGCAGGCCCTGCAGAACCAACACATCATAGTACATATGGCACAGCCGACATACTTGACATTGCTATCCTACAAAATATTAAGCTACAGTATAGCCTAGACTCTTTAAACGAGCTGACATCCGATCACAATCCAATCCTGCTCCAGCTGGGAAAGCAAGAACTCCTTTATCTCATGGAAAAAACTAACAGACTAAAATACTATCAGAACACATTGGACCTGTCCCTCACATCAGATCCATAAAAGAAATTGAAAATGCTGTCAAAAGCCTGACTCAGCAAATCAACACAGCCATAAAGATTGTCACCCCTACCAAAACCACTCTTAAGCCAAACCTACTACCAGAAGACATCATGGATTTAATTAGGAACAAAAACAAAGCAAGGAAAAGGTACCACAACACTTGTGCACCTCAGGACAAAAAGATCTTCAATAAACTTAACAATGAAGTAAGAGAAGCACTTAAAGCTCACAGGAACGAAACATGGGAAGCCAATGTATCTAGCCTCTGTATCACCCGGCGAACACTTCATCTGGAACATATTAAGAAGTCTCAGAAACAAAAGCAAATCTCTTCCCCCACTCAAGTCAGACATGGGACCAGTACACACGGACGCAGAAAAAGCTGAAGAAATAGCAAAGAACCTAGAAAAACAGTGTAGCCCTACATACGACAACTTGGACTTCAAGTATGTCTATAAAATCCACCTCCATGTCAGAGATGCACTGAAAGTCACAGATACCTGCAACAACATACCTCCAAACACCTCACCAGCGGAAATCTATGAAGTTCTAAAGAAGCTAAAGAATAAAAAAGCCCCTGGCCCAGATGGCATATCAAATAGAATAATTAAACTGCTGCCCCGAAGAGCTGTCGTATATCTCACCACCATAATCAACTCCATGTTCCGATTTAACTATTTCCCCAGCTATTATTGGAAAGTCGCAGATGTGGTTCCAGTGCATAAACCAGGTAAAGATCCACACCTGCCTGAAAGCTATCGACCCATCAGCCTAATCTCAAACTTAGGCAAAATTGCAGAAAAAATAATTCTCTCTAAACTCCAAGCCTCAGTAAATGAGTTAAATATCATTCCTAAGGAACAATTTGGATTCAGACAACATCACAGTACTACTCAACAAATTTATAGGATAATTGAGTACATCACCACTGGTTAAAATTGGCACCAGTACACTGGAGCAGTCTTCCTTGACATAGCGAAAGCTTTTGACAAGATATGGCACTTGGGATTACTACACAAACTCATTTCAGCAGGCATACCATCAAGTATCGTCCACCTAATTAAATCTTACCTCCAGGACAGACACAAGTCAAAATAAATGGTACAGTTTCAAGTCAGCGACGGATCTCTACGGGAGTTCCTCAAGGTTCCCTACTGGCACCGATCTTATTCTCGATATATATTGCAGACATCCCACACAACCCAATGTCATCCATCTTAGCACTTTATGCGGATGACACAGCAGTACTTGCCAGATCTTGTCACTAAAAAAACTGCAACAAAACCTGCAACTAGAACAATGGTTCTCCAAATGGAGATTACAAGTGAATCCCCAAAAGAGTGTAGCGATACTTTTCACCAGAAGAATGGTAACTCCCATGGGGGACCTTTATCTATTCAACACCAAAATCCCCTGGCAAACAGAAACAAAATATCTTGGAGTAATTCTGGACAGAAGATTGACGTTCAACCCACACATCAAAGCCTTATGCACGAAGGCATCTAAAACCATTGCACAACTTTACCCTCTAATAAATAGAAAAGGCAAACTAAATACCAGAATCAAAGTGCTTCTCTACCTGCTAACGATCCGCCCCATGGTGACATATGCATCTCCAGCCTGGAGCCACACATCCAACACCAACATCCTCAGGCTACAGAGAGTGCAAAATAGGTGTTTGCGCATGATATTGGATGCACCGTGGTTTGTAAGGAACGTACAACTGCATAGAGATACAAACATCCCTTACATCTACTCCTTCCTACTACTATTCAATAGTTAGTAAACTACAGCAGAAAAATTCTTCTCAAAGATCTCTACACACCCCAACGATCTAGTTAAACAGGCAGCAAACTATGAAGAAACTGACTCTTCAAATACAAGAGGCCAAAATCCATCCTAAATACTTGCAACAATGACTAATCTCCGTGCCCCCCCCCTCAGGGCGAGCTCTCAGCTCATAAATTTTTCCTTCAATTCATCCTCCCTATCAGACAACGGGGAATAAAAGCATCTTACTTCACTTTTCTGGCCAATGATGTTATGTCATACACAGCCGTCCTTTTCTCAAAAAGGCCAATGTCTCCTTCAGGAGATGTGTTACTATTCAATAATAAAATTCCCTGGCAGACAGAAACAAATTACCTGGGTGTGATTCTCGACAAAAAGCTATCTTTCAACCAACACATCAAGTCTGCGTGCGCAAAGGCATCTAAAGGCATAGCTCAGATCTATCCGCTAATTAATAGAAATAGCAAGCTAAGTTACAGAATCAAATTGCAGCTATACCAGATGACGATTCGTCCTATAATCACCTATGCCTCTCCAGCCTGGAGCCACACCTCTAATGCTAACATCATCAAAATACAGCGAGTGCAGAACAAGTGCTTGAGAATGATTCTGAACGCCCCCTTTCCCCTAGAAACAATCAACTCCACAGAGACACAAATATTCCCTATATTTTCTCTTTTCTACAATCCTTAGCATCGAAGTTTTCCTAAAGACGTCCACACAACCCAACGATTTGGTTCAGCAAGCTGCAGCATACGAGGCAACGAACATATTCAAATATAGATAACCAAAAGCTATATTATTCTCCTATAACGATGCATAATCTCCATGCCCATTCAGGGCGAGCAAACTGCTCATAAATTTTACCCTCACTGTAACCACAACAGATAGCGGGGAATATGAAAAGCATCTTGCTTCACCCCTAAAGACATAAATGTCAATTGTCACACACAGGTACTTAATAATATGCTTATTACCCGTTTTGTGTAGGAAAGTATATTTTAGCCGTTACAAACTTCGTTAAAATAAAATATTTATGGTCAAGTAACAGAATATTTATTTATGGTCAAGTAACACAGCTCAAAAAGTTACACATTGCTGCGAGTTAATTTAAGGTGTTTCTGCTATATGCATACAATGAGTTAAAAACTTAAAAGGGTATAAACGATCCCCCTTTCCCCTAGCAATGACAAACTGTTACTAGTACATCGTTAGTAGTAGAATTTGTTACCTTCGCTACGAGTTGCTTTAGTGGTGCATATTCAAAATCACGACCCCCAAGTAATCGATGTCATCTTTAGAAATATTGATAAGTACCCAGCGTTTGAGACTTCCTAGTTTATTCAAAGGAATCAAAAATATTCTTTAAATTTGTAAATGAAAAGGAATATTTCTAGGCTTGGCACCCTTAAATTCTAGACCCAGTACTCAAAGATCCCATGATTAAATATAATCCCGCGAATAACTGATAAACATAATCCTGTGATAACATATGACGTCATGGCTTCACTTCCGGTCCAATCAGTTACAGCCATTACTTACAGAATATTATTTTAATACCAGTTATTTAAGAATAATTTTCTCATATAAGACGAAATGATATGAACTTAAGAAAAATGTTATAGTTGAAGTATTATTCCTAAATACATGAAAATTACCATCTAATTTTAAAGGGAAAAAAATGGAATTAAGATTGTGTATAAAATAAATCCGAAACAATAAAGATGTCTCGTATATATATTTAACCGACAGCTGTGTCTCGCCAAAGTGATTGTGTGAAGAAATTAAAATAAAGAACGTCTTCATTAACATCTTTTTAAGACTGTTAATATAATCCAAATGAATTCTAATTGCGTAATACGAACCTACTTCTCATCTAAGCTGGAATTTTGTAGCTGGAATTTTGCAATATAAACAGATCGCTAAGCAACACATCTGCTACCAAGCGTTTCAGTCATCTTGTTTTTTGCTTATGTAGGGAGAAAGATGGTGGGGGAGTTTTCCAGCAGTATGTTTATGCTACAGATCTTACTGATGAGTGCATTTTTATCGTAAAATGCACCACTTTTCTTTTTTCATATTTTCCTTAATGAATGTTTAATTACTTCAAATTGGTCTTTTGCGGTTTTACAGTTTTATAAACACAGTCGCTGTTCATCCAACTTGGATTTTTTCCCTCTTTTAAAACTCCTTAATTATAAAAGTTGTTGGGAAAACGTAAAGTAAGTTGTTATCGTAGTAATTTGTAGTCTTCATTAATCAACGCTGTATTATTTGTGGTTTATTTGTAATTAATTAGAGCGCTGTTTAAATATTATTAAAATGTGGCTTCAAATTTTGCAGTTTTTTTTTTAGTTAAACGATAAAAGATTATGTTAGTCAAATGAAGCCATAGAGCCAATATGATTTTGTAGAGTCGACGACAAAGCTAAATCGATTGCTCACACATGCGCTTTTAATAATGATGGCATGTCGCGCCCTCTAGCAACGGAGAAGTGAAACAACACTTGTAGCTATTTATTACGTATGTTATTCGACAATACATTTGGATTATATTTAAGTAATTTATCATTATACAGTAACGTATAAAATGTCAATTATAATCAGTTTTTTATTTAAATTGTTAGTGATTGACTGCTTATTGACTCAAAGTGACAACTGAATGATTATTTCTCTGGATATGGAAAAGACAAATTTCCCTAAATCTCGAATTTGTTATCAATAAAGTGATTGATTACTTACATTTTCCTTAATCTATGGTTAAATAATTAAAAGGTTCGCCACATGCTACAGAAATTCTCAATTAATGATAATTTAGGTTAATTAAATTTACAATTCGAATTGCAATAACCAATTCATTAAAGGCTAAGTAAATGAAAATAAAATTGACGAAAATAAATCCAGTCCAAAATAGCATTATTGTAGTGTATAGTGAGAATAGAATCGTTAAAATGCCTTTAACTTCACTAGGTGAGGTATTATCAAGTTTTGGTTCAACTCTGTAAACCTTTGTCGCTAAAGGGTTTGTTCTTTTGGCACGTACCGGACATCTTGGCCGCTATAGATCCTCATAATGGCATTTAATAATTGCCCCAACAGTCTAATTGTTCTTTTACCATTAAGATGGGGGGGGGGGGGGAGAAAGAGAGAAATACGGCGATAAGTTTTCTTCTAGGAATGTTAATGGTAGTTTGGTGTGCATGGTCACGTTAATAATAGCTTCGTATAGTTGTGTGCTAATGAGCATGGAGTAATTATAGCAAGGATGTGACTTGTTTCGGTATCAGACGGTAAACCGGTTGCATTTTTAAACCCCTCTTTACATCTTCCAACTTCTGTTTTTCCTTATTTTCTCCACTTCAAGCTATAACGAGGTCAAAGGTTAATGGTCGTATAGCCGAAACGTGAAAAATAAATCAAGACATACGTAGCTTGTTCGAACCGCGTGATAGATACAATGTACGGAGCTTGTACATAAGTTCATTACAGAACCACATAAAATGGAGAGAGAGAGAGAGAGAGAGAGAGAGAGATGTAATGAGCGCATGCGTAAATGAAAGATCCGCGTCTGCAGACAGAATCAAAGTGGATAAAAGCAAAAGACACAGAACGACCATGAAAAGACTCGGATATCCAATATACAAGCCTGAGTGTTTTGAATCAGCTTTTGGAAACCGAAATACATAGGGAGGTGTTAATACCATCTAGGAGAAGGGTGCTTTCATAACCCCGGGCTCTGAGGGTAGAGAGCAATATCTATATTTTCCAGGTCAAATGTCAAAGTCTATTACTTTAGGGAATGCGGTCGTCAGTGAGTACGGTATCTGGTATATTATTCTCTGTCTTTTCATCCCCACTAGTGTGGGCTGGGTGGTGGTGGGGGGGAGTACGTGAAATATGAGCTATTTCGGGTGTCGTTATCCTTTCTAATATCTCTGTGAAGATGTGATGTAATGGATTGGCTTTCTATGAGATTCTACGTTGCTGTGATCAAGTCGGCAATAAAAGCTGAACAGAGAAGTGGTTTTGGTGGTTGCCATAGACATCCTGGGGAGAGAGAGGCTGCTGGAGATGCTGTCAGATTACCGAGTGACTAAGAGATGTCATTGCTACGCAACAGAACTATATATTTTTTTTTTATGGATCGCGTTTCGTCGTGCGTTTTTAGAGCTTATGACTTCTAAATAAGACTATGACTACCTTGCTCTCCGATAACAATCCCCTCTCTTCAGGTCAACAACTCCTTACGATAGCCTATCTTGTTTTATTAATTGCTGTCAAATGCTATTGGCCAACGGCCTTACCCCCCCCCTTTTTTTTTTCGTAATTTCTGCTAACATCCTGTATTTGAAGAGTCCCTTAATGACGCATGATATTAGACCAATTAAATCTCATATATGATTGTAGGTCAACCCTTCACAACCAGATGGCGACACTATCGATTGTTTCCAGATCTTTCCGAATATTATTTTTTTAATAAATCTTTTCTTTAAGTTTTATGTTTATGTATCATATCTGTGGCGCGCGCGGCACACTCATCTACACACATACCCGTATTCTTTTTTCAGTATCAAAGTTCAGATTTTTCTCTTATGAAACGGACAAACCAGCCTGAGAACACATCGACATAGCACTGTGTCTTGTGATCATAGTTCCCGGAATCCATTCTGAATAATCATAACTATTACTCTTAGCCACGGTGACATCACAAGGGGGCTTTCTGCAGGATCTCTTAAAGGTAAGCTACAGTTTAGCGTAAAAGCTCCATTGCGATATAAAGACCACACCCACATGTCACAAACAAAACTCCGAGGATCCTGTAATGTATTGTTGAAACCATTGCTCATACTTGAAGACAACAATCAAAGGATTGGAATCAAAACTGCATGTCTTCTGCTTCAACGAATACAAGTGCCATCTAGTGGAAAGAGTTGCATTAATATGAACGAATTTTTGTTAGCTTCCTATCGAAGCACCACAACAACACGAGAAGCTCGCTAAATGTTTAATTACCAATCGGGGGCCATGCTGAAAACAGTGATAGCGTAAAAGTGCCGGCACCCAAGATACAGAGTTCAATTTTTAATCAACTCCTCAGCATGGACGTGTCGCGTAACATGGAACGTGCTACGGTGAAAGCCTCTAACAACAACTAACAAGACATAATGGAGAGAAGGTGGAAGGCGCGAGATGCACTACTACAGACAGTTAGCAGCGGGTATAAAGAATGATCACAGACAGCAAATATCGTCTGCTTTCGGCATTCGCCGTCCAGTGATGACGACGTGTCAGTAGTCTTATTACCACAAACAGACACTGCCGTACAGTTAGACCGCCAGACGCTTTGTCACTAACTGCTTTCGCAAAGGTCGGCACGCACAGATTATTGCGGGGCCAAGTGAGGGAAATAAAGTGGGTTGATGACCAGCTGGAGAGATCTTAACACGCACATTCCCGAAGTTCCGAACTCTCTAGAATCGCTTACAAAACTTTACCCAGTTTTATAGCCTCGCTTCTGGCAGACGTTTCGACTAATTAGTCGAATATTCATCAGATAAATTTCCAAAGAAATCTCGGAATTTTCTAGAATCGCTTATAAAACTTTCATAGTTTGGAAATTTGTCTTTTCGTCTATGGACGTTTCGGTTCAATTAAAATAAGTCATCAGGTGAATTACCTAATCATTAATGGATTTTTTTTATATAAATAACAGATGATTGTATGATTAGCGTGATCGTTTTTATGATTGTGTCACTTTACTGATTGTTTTTATGATCGTTTTAGGATTTTTATGATGATCAACTTCTGGGGTGAAAGGTCAATAGTCAATCTCCATTTAAATGGATTATTTGGACATCCAGTCTGTTATAAGTGAAGTCCATCGTACTGAGGTATGGGGAGATTATATTTTTTTTTAATAAATTAAAATATTCACTTACATATTGTAATGACGTCACAATTCATTGTTAATCTAGTAAAGGCTGGGTTATCAATGGAAGCATACTAAAAAAGGAACTTCGTTGGGGATAGAAATACATAAATAAATCTTCAAATCAATCCCTCGTATCAACTTCATCTATCATATTCCCTGAATTGTGACAATTGACGAGTGCTGGCATCATTTAAACTTATGTTAAATTGTATAATTAAATATTTAAAAACTATATTTAACAGGGAAAAAAAATAGATATTTGGCGCACTGTAGGCTGCTACATGGCTCGTGAGTACGACACTAACTTCTACCACTAGACGTGACCCTAAGAGACGCCTTAAATTAAGAATGTCGAACTCAGATGGAACTTTATTCATAAGGATAACGTGCAAGATTGTATTTTAGTGCAGATACAACAATCTCTCGATTAGTGCGCCTAATGCCTTCTTTAAAACAGGCGCATTAATCGAAAACGCACTAATCGAATATAATAACCTATGGGGAAAAGTATAATTCGTTCCTCAGATTTCTTTTTTGAATCTTAATTTTTTTTTTTTTTTAATAAGAGAATTAGGGTATGTCTCAGGGCCTAGTTAAAGGAAAACCATGAAGCTGAAAGACAATAAAACATATTCAGAATATAAATTTTATTATTCTACTTCTTAACAAAGAACTGAGCTGACGTAGCTTGGCGGGCTTTTTTTTTTTTTTTTTTTTCCATACAACCGACGGTATGGCCCTATTGCCTCTTCTACAAATTTTACTGTTTCTCTCTTCATCAGGGTCAGCCTCTAAGCATTGCTGCTTAAAAACTTCGATTGTACGAAAAATATTTTCAAATTCTTTCTGTGAAATCTCTGTTGGCTGACTATCAGTGGTTAAATTTTCTTCATATTCTTCGGGATCTTCCCGCTGTGCATCTAAATTTAGCAGGTCGGAATCACTCAATTCTTCAGGATGAGATTTAATTAACTCTTGGACGTTATCATTCTCATTTTAAAGTTACCACTTTACAAACTACGATGATCAAAAAAGAGAAGTTAATTTTCCGATCTGTAATAATAAACAACTCATCCCAGAAGATGGATTGATTACCCTATTATCGGAATGGATTCTCCTTTTTGTGACATGTGCAAAAGTGACGAATGGTTTCGAATCTGTGGGGCGTATTATAGCAAACGACATAAATCTTGGCAGTAAAAATTTGAAACATAGTGTACATGGAAATATGCCACTAAAAATTAACTTTTATATTTTATATTTTAGTTAATGTTTTAAATCGGTAACTAAATTATTTTATTCTGGTGAGTGATTTTTTTAAAATAGTTAGCCATAAAAATGTATAGATAGAAAATTTTTAAATCGGTAACTAAATTATTTTATTCTGGTGAGTGATTTTTTTAAAATAGTTAGCCATAAAAATGTATAGATAGAAATTTTTTAAATTCTGTAACATTTATTTTTTAGATGTATATAGGCGCACTAATCGAATTTGGGTATCGAAAAAAATGACGCACTAATCGGGGCGCATTAATCGAGGGATTACTGTATGTGTGTATATATATAGTCTCTGTTGTTCTGTCATTACTGTGGCACTGATTTTGTAGGCTTAATAAAGGTGTCATAGATAGCTCATGTTTTTGAGCGAATCAACAACTTTACCAATAGACCTTCGTTGTTATAAGTTTGTGTATGATTCTATAAAAAAAAAAAAAAATAGTAGGCGAAATTAATTAGGGAATAGCTACAAAATATATTATGAATAAGACCCATAGAACCGAGGTGGTAGCGCAATAGAGCTTGGAATTATATTTTGCATTGATAAAATGAATCCAAATATTAACGATAAGTTCATTATGTAAAACAATGTCTGGTTTTATAGGAACTAAAACCTGTGGAAATTAATTAGGATAAGATTCATGAAGAGTCTGTAATTAATAAAAACTTTGTATGGGCGCATAAGTATCGTCATGTAGCTCCTTCCATTTGAGATGTTTTTCGCCATTTGCATGAATGCTATAATCGTTAGTATTTCTGTTGGCAAGTTGCCAAGCCACACACTTGGAAAAGTTTTTTTTTTGCTATTTAAAATGGAAACGGGGGGGGATAGAAGAAATTAAAACAGTGGACTTACTTTAAACGCTTGAAATGTCCAAAAGACATCTTTGGGTAGGGTAAGAAAGGGAGGGGAAATCTTGATGTAAGTAGGAAGTCAAAAGGAGGGGAAGGTGCTATTGTTCGCGTCTGTCTACCATCCTTCATTTTTCATCCTTGTCAGTGGAACTTCCGGCTAAGGAACGCACTGAGAATGTCTAAGACTAGAAATGAGACTCCCATCTTATGATGGGGCTTTATTTTTGAAAACTTGCTTAGCAGACGCTTTCATCTCCTTATAGACAAAGAGTCTGAGACATTTCACATAAACGGAGTTCATTATCACCGTTCCATCATGGCCAACCTGTCTAGGGGGCAGATAATTTAACAGAAAAGGTCCGCGAACAATTACCGCAAATGCATTATAAAAGAAGTTCGTCATAACCGGACTTTGAGCAGACCAAGTTGGGAGTTTGTCTGATTGCAGTTAAGGGTATTAGATCTCCCTAATGCCATAGGAATGCACATCAAAGGTTTGCTACAACGTCCGTGCCACATGTTTGTAGAAGTGACACATGTCTTGCCATCTGCTATCAATATTTGACAGACACATTAGACTCAGTCCTTTAATGCATCGCCAGTAACAGCCTAGCGGCCGTCAATTACCACACTGGTGTGTTAGTCAAGTGGAATATATTATAGTTGGGAGGGTAAGGAGTGTCGCATGTCGCGGTTTGCTGCCAGTGATCGAGGCAATAGGATGGCATAGTCTTGTACGTTGAGTTTCCTGTCTGCAATTATTACGTACACGGTGAGGCAGAGTTGCAGCTGATACACCACCCCAAACAAATGTTACACCCTTTCTCTCTCGTACACGCCTAACTGCCTACCTGTGATTATGGAAATGATATGTAATTGCTAGCAGGCATTACAAAAGTTACGTCATCTAGTGGGGTAATTAATAAGTGATAATCAATAATTACAGCATATTTGATGCAGGTTGGATGCATCTTCCGCGTCTCCATCCTCCCAGCTCTTTTTGTATTATGAAAATTAAAATTTTAAACAATTGTTTTAAATTGATGAACTATTATGACTCCCATGTTTTTTCGTTAAAATTTAAACAATATGTAAATTATTAGTTCTGTCTATTTTAATTGTTAGAAAACTGTTACGAAAACTAAGCATTGTTATGAGTTTAATTGTTAGAAAAATTTTAGTGTCATTGTTGGTGTCACTAACAATTAGACTAAAATAAAAATGACACAAAAAATGAGATCTCGCTAGTGCAAGATCTCATTTTTTTTTTTTAAAATTTTAATACTTCCATGCCAAGATTACTCTGAAGGTCTCTAAGCCGTATCCAATCCACCGGAATATCACGGCTTTAAAACACTATTTGATCGCAAGAATGTATTATTTACAATTATTTATTCAGATTTGTTAAGTAATGTTTGTTTGTTTTTTCTTTAATGTGAATCCCAACCAGGAAATATTATAAACTTTTTTTTTTTTTTTTACTTAGTATTAAGTGTTATATTTGACTTAGTATTAATGTCATGGATGGTTGTATTATCCAGAAACCTTAACCTAAATATGTTAGTTCTTTCAAGCCACTACAGACCACTAATAGGCAATGTGAAATTATAATCCTACCGCGGAGAGTCCGCGCGGTTAGCTTAGTGGCTTAGCGCTTCGCAACCATATGCCTGGGGAAGGAGTGTCCGTCCTGGGTTCGATTCCCATCGCCGACGTGAGCAGCTTAAGGATCTTCCTCAGCTATAGCCAAGTTAGCCCGTCTTGGGCGTGGACAGTAGGTTTTTTCCCGCCAGTTTATCTGGGGTTTTTCATCCCGCAAGCAGGCAAATCGGCCCCATGAACACACAGAGATACAGTCAGGAATACTTACAGGCATAGGGGTGACCATCGTCATACTTCGGTTACGAAATCCAAGCATGTGGGCCTTAAAGGCCTATTAAAGCCATTGGGAAAGATAAATAGATAGATACTCTCCTACCCCACTACGAAAATACAGAAATAATAATAATAATCAATAATATATAGAAAATACCTCCTTTGTATATTCGTCATCATCATGCTTGACAAGGATTTTTAGGCCTAGAGTGGCCTTCAGCCTTAGAAGTCATCGTTGAATGTCTTAAGAGGACATCCTGGTTTTCTTTTTTCTAATGGTTTGTAATTTAAGGCTTGTTTTTTTTTTTTAATAATTTTAAGTCAACAGGAAAAGGTAATCTGTATATGATTGAACAAATATAAATCTAAATTGTTGTAAGCTCGATTTTGTCACCTTCTATAGCAATTCATTTACAGATATTATACTAATTCCTATTGTCTCCCCCCCCCCAAAAAAAAATTGAATGGAATACATACAATAGAAAATGCTAAATTGCATTTAGCGAGTAATTATTTTTACTTTAATTCCTTGGTTCATTTATCAGTATAGCTATGAAAAATGCAAACATAAATCCAAAAGAAGTGTATAGCTTTTGATGTTATTCTATCCAGCTGAACACAACACCCAAGCTCCACCCTCCTTTTTCCGGCGTAGCTCATTGTGTAGTCAGCAAAAGCGCTTTCTTCCACCAACTCACGCGGGCTCCATGCTTCCCTTTTATAAGCCCATACTTTTTAGTAATAACGCAAGTAGCATATCAACGCTTACTTGCTTTGCTATCAGAGCAGGTATTCAGTGCGAAAACACTGTATGCTTCCCCCTTCGTACCTCGCAATACAAGTAAACAGGGTCGTTCGGGTATGGGGGGAAGGAATAGGGCGGTGTGTGTGTGTGTGTGTGTGTGTGCAAACGCGTATGTATGCTTACGACTGTTGCTATTTGATGGATCACCTTTCCAAAGTGTCCACGTATATTCGCCACAAAAGAACTGCGATGGCGAAAGCCAATCTAATATGCATCAACCGTTTTCCCCTCAGGCCACCCCCATCACTCGTGAGTCTCAAAGGTATAGACGCAACGGTGGGAGACTATGAAATTTTCATGAGATTCTTTGCCAGCTAGGACGCTTCTTAAAGCCACATCACATGACGATTTCTCCCAAATGGATGTACACGTAGTGTTTGTTACACAAGCATTTTTTTTTTCAACCTCCCATACAGTTTTGTATCTCAGACAACAAATGGACAGAAACAGAATATAATTTATTTAAGAATTGCAACCTTCTTAAATATTTTGCCAAAATAGACTAACGTATAAATTATATAAAATAACGCACCCCTTGAAATATCAATCACAACTGAGAAACTTGCTATTTTTTTCCCCAACTATTAAATATCTTTTTTTAACGTTATGGTTTTAGAAAATGATTTATTCTTTACTAAGGATGTTACCATTTTTCAACAATCATTCTAACTTAATATTGTTAAGTTAATTGTTTGTTACCAATTATTAAGGTTTAACAATGAAATGTCGTTTTTAAACAATGCCTACCGTTTAACAATGTAGGTTTTAGCGAGATTACACTTTAACAATGCATTATTACCAAAAATTGTTTCATTGTTTAGTTGTTTACATTTAAACAGTGCATTATTGTTTTTAAAATAATGATTACGGTTTAACAATGTTATCGTGTTTTTTAAGCAATGATCACCATATAACAATGCACTATTGTTTTTTAAACAATGACTATCTTAAAACACTTAAAGCATGATCATTTTTGAACACTCGTCAACAATGCACTATCCTTTTATAAATAATGATTACCCTTTAACAATGCATTATCTTTTTTTTTAAACAATGATTTTTAAACAATACTCTTTAACAATGCATTATCTTTTTTTTAAAACAATGATTACCCCTTTAACAATGCATTCTTTTTTTTTTTTAAACAATGATTTTTAAACAATACTCTTTAACAATGCACTATCTTTTTTAAAACAATGATTACCCTTTAACAATGCATTATCTTTTTTTAAACAATACTCTTTAACAATGCACTATCCTTTTCAAAATAATGATTACCCTTTAGCAATGCATTATTTTTTTAAAACAATGGTTTTTAAACAATACTCTTTAACAATGCATTATCTTTTTTAAACAATATTCTTTAACAATGAATTATCGTTTTTTCAACAATGATACCCTTTCACAATGTTTTTAATGCACTTTTTAAACAATGATTCCATCTTAACAATGCATTACCGCTTCAAAAGTTGTATGAGCAGTTTAACATTGTAAACATCGACTACTCTTTAACAATGCATTATGTTATCATCTGATCAGGTCTTGAACAATGAATTCGTGCTTCGATATGTCTAATTTTAAACTTAAACTGTATTTTAATTAGCAGTTCCACTTACGAAAAGTGGAAAACTGTTTTTTCTGGTATGTGAATAAACAAAGATAGATAAACCAGAGAAAATGAGTGAAAATACGATAAAGGAAGTGTGCTAAACCGGACGAAAATAAAAAGGAATGAAGCAAAAGGTGTATAGTGTTAGTATGATGGTCTTTGAAATGAAATTTTCAAAAAAAAAAAAAAAAAAGAAAAAGAAATACATATTTTTCAATAAATATTTTCGAAAGCCTTAATTCCCAATGATGAGCATAACTTTTCGAAGAATGGTTAGTCTAAATCAGTCCGCTCCCCCAGTTGGTGTAACCTTTCTACAAACCCGAGAAAAACAAAACACGTGAGGTAATTAAATTAATATTATTTAAATTGAATCAATTGAATTATTTAATTCAAAATAAATCATCTAAATTTGATTAATTTATATTCTATTAAATATGATAGTTGTCTGAGGAGTAATCCTCTTCTAGTTGCGACTACAACTTTTGTGTTAGTTTTTTTTTTTTTTTTTTTTCCCGACCAGCGTAGTTCCTAGTAAATAGATCTTTGGTGCAGGTAGTTTTCTCCTTCTGAAATTATGGTTTTTAATGCGAGTAGGATGATTTTTTAACCCCCACAAAAAATCCTCCTACTCACACTATTTCAAATAATAATAGTTAGGGTTAGAAACACAAGATGGCGAAGTTTGTCTTCCACACTTTCTCGTCACCCATAAAGTACCAATCACTCTGGCCATGAACTGGCTTTCTTCCGACTGAGAAACAAAACAAAAAAAAAAAAAAAATCAATTTTTTTGGGGGGGGAATGCACATTCATTCCTACGCTCTTTCTCTGCAGACAGTTTGCAGTTGGCTTTGAAGTAAGTACAGTTGAACATTTCGCTATTCACCACTCTTTATGACAGGAACTTTCTCTTTCTGTCTCTCAACTGTAAGCTACCAAGATCTGTTTCTATCACGAACTCGGTTCATTATATGCAGCACAACAAACTGCTTCAAAACGTGACCTAAAGGATAAGCCGAAAGTACCTCTGATTTAACGATGGCAAACAAAACAGCTGGACGGAACCCCTGCAGGGAAACCAACACCCGGTAATTGTGTTGCGCATCCAGCAGACCAATAGCGAAATTGGGTCACGTGTTCTTTTAGACAGAGTTCAAAAGCTGACTGGAATGTATATTGTAGGATTTACAACACACCTTTTGAAGTCTAGGAAGCATTAAGACATATTTACGTGTTTAATTAGCAATTATATTACTTTTTTATTTAGCTGTCGAAAATATATAATCCTACGATCAATAGTTATACGTTACTAGAGCAGTATCAGTCATTACTCGAAGTCTTTTGATCCAACAATTAATTCTACTGTACATCATTTGTACATTAGAATTAATTGTCTTAATAATTGCTTGTATTGTTGAAGCAATTGTCGTCAGCAAAGTTAAAAGTAGGTATGATTTAAAGGCCAAACTAATACATTTCATGCAAAATATCAGATAACAATCTTTTTCATCTTTTATTTTAAACACTACAGTGCTTTATTGCATTCTCCCTTTGTTAAATAGGGCTTGCATTGTAAATCGTGGCTTCCTTGTAAATAATACATTGCCTTGTGTACAGGAACAGCCATGCGAAAAATATTGAACGAAATCGTGTAGATAATTATGTATACTTCGTATTTTGCACTTCCATGATTAATATCTCGTTAAATAATCGCATGTAAAGCGAAATTATAAGAGGTAGCTTCTATCATTAAGGGATAATTACCACACAAATCATTTTACTCAAACGGTTAAGGCAAAGTTAGCGGATCTATCATAGCGTATTAAATGTATACGTGCGAACAGAAAACCGCCACTAGAGGGCACTTTTGAGGATTCAATATCTACAGACTTCTACTTAATCAGCAGAAAAAGTAAAAGAAAGTCTAAAAAGATACACCAAACGGCTTTTATTGTTCAATTTTCTTTTCCTGTGCGAACACTTTATCTGTAAATTCTTTGCCTGACGGGTGCCAGATACTTCGAAAATCAGTAGGCAGTCGTAAAAGCTGGTGCTTATGAAATATCTCGTATCTTTTATACATGAGCTAATCGCAGAATCAATTCCATTTGCAGAAGGACAGGAAATCCACACTCCCTCTGAAGGTACAAGGATATCTCCACCCCCGTCGGTCTCCCGTAGTGTCTGTAGGGGATTCCTCTATCCTCATCTCTGTCTCTCTTGCTCGTTCTCTGCTAAAGTCTCCCACCCACCCCCCTCGGCACGTGCAAGCGTAACTTCCCTCTTATTCAACAGTAGAGATGCCAAAGGAAGACTTGGATTCGGTTTCCTAGACCACCTCGCATTCCAACTTCTACACATAACACAGTAACCAAAACGCTAATATTAGACGTACTCTCAACTCCCCCCCCCTGCATCTACGGAGGTTATACGCTGACTCATAATCGTGACTCATTCAAGTTACTACTAAGGGGTCATAGGGGGGTCGACCGAGATTGAGAAGCGAGTTGGCACACCAAGTGCGCAATACGCGGTAATTTCGCACCGAACGAGCACGTCGGACCCCCCCGCAAAACCACAAATCATTACTACTCTTGACGCCTCACTTAAAGCGGGAGGAATTGGAGCATGCTTATCTATTAGTCCGTCTTGCTTCCTACAGACCTTGAACAGTCACTGTAATGAGCTGATTGAACTGCTATTACACCGATTATATACAGCCCCCCCCTTTCCCTTAATGGGAGTAGAATCCCTACTGTTGATTGTCTATGATGTATCGTGCACTGTGAATCATACTGACGAGAACCACATTGCCTCACTCATGTGCTCTCCTGGTCCCAAGAAGACCCAACAGTAATACGTCTTCTGTACATCCGAAATGGGTATAATTACTAACAGAAATATCGCTTAAGGATGCAGATTATAATTCAAAATAAATTGTTAATTGGATGAGAACACCTGCTTGGATTCCATATTCTGCGAATCGATTTCTTTGAGGCAGGATTGGCTCACCTCGGCAAATACGTTTTGTGCTTATATATTCTTATAGATAAGATCTAGAAGATATTCCTAGGTGTCTTGTAGGTAATATTCTTGGATGTTAATAGATAAAATAATATCGATGCAACTCTTCAGGATAAGAGACCAAATGGACCATTTTTCGAAGCTCTTTAGTTAGTCGATTCAGATTATTAATGCACGTGTGAGGATGAAGAGAATCTACATCTGTATGATTACGAAGACTTGGATACAAATAGTTGGTAAATTTAACATGGCATTGCCTGTTAAACTGAGAGCATACACACACACACACTAATTGCATGTTAGCAGAGTGTCAAATTGGCGCATAATTTAGTTCTGAATAAGGGATGTGTTTGTGTGGAGTATTTTCCCCTCCTCCGTCTATTGGAAAATATAGTTACACAATAGGTAGACAAATGAACACTTGAGGGGGCTTTGATGTTACCTGAGCATGCGTAATGCGTCGATCATCAAGCAATATATCCGTGCGTCATGACTTAGTATTATGAATTCCACAAACACTTAATTACGTGAGCCTTCACGCTTGGCAGAATAGCATCAAACCCTGGCATGATTGTTGCTACACCACATTGTTAGTTTGCGTTTGGAATGTTCAATCAATGTGGCACGCACGATGATGAATATTAAAAGGAATTCACGTGGTTGCATTGTGTTTATATTTATTCACTGCGTTTACAATCATCCATTACGATCACCGTTATTTATCATGTTAACAGTTATCTATTGCGTTTATCCTTAGTCATCGTTTTTATAATTTATGCTTTACATTGTAAAAAACTGTTTTCAGTTTGTTTGCCCAGTTTACAATTACATGTTTACAGTTTGTACTGTTTACACGTTTGAGTTCCTTTGTCCTGTTTGCATGCTAACAGTTTGTCCTGTTTTCAATTGCACGCTTACAGTTTATTCTGTTTACAATTACTTGTTTACAGTTTGTCCTGTTTACAATTACATTTACAGTTTGTTTACACGTTTGAGTTCCTTTGTCCTCTTTGCATGCTTACAGTTTATTCTGTTTACAATTACATTTTTATAGTCTGTTTGTCCTGTTTTTACAATTACATGTTTACAGTTTTTTGTACTTTTATACGTTTGAGTTCCTTTGTCCTGTTTACAAGTGCATGCTTACAGTTTGTCCTGTTTACAATTACATGTTTATAGTCTGTTTGTCCTGTTTTTACAATTACATGTTTACAGTTTTTTGTACTGTTTACACGTTTGAGTTCTTTGTCCTGTTTACAATTGCATGCTTACAGTTTGTTCTGTTTACAATTACATGTTTATAGTCTGTTTGTCCTGTTTTTACAATCACATGTTTATAGTCTGTTTGTCCTGTTTTTACAATTACATGTTTACAGTTTTTTGTACTTTTATACGTTTGAGTTCCTTTGTCCTGTTTACAAGTGCATGCTTACAGTTTGTCCTGTTTACAAGTGCATGCTTACAGTTTGTCCTGTTTACAATTACATGTCTATAGTCTGTTTGTCCTGTTTTTACAATTACATGTTTATAGTCTGTTTGTCCTGTTTTTACAATTACAT
Organism: Typopeltis vanoorti; assembly: GCF_054136105.1. Lineage (NCBI taxonomy): Eukaryota > Metazoa > Arthropoda > Arachnida > Uropygi > Thelyphonidae > Typopeltis > Typopeltis vanoorti. The sequence goes on along the minus strand of NC_143568.1, from coordinate 71,984,780 downwards.
GTTTACAGTTTTTTGTACTTTTATACGTTTGAGTTCCTTTGTCCTGTTTACAAGTGCATGCTTACAGTTTGTCCTGTTTACAATTACATGTTTATAGTCTGTTTGTCCTGTTTTTACAATTACATGTTTATAGTCTGTTTGTCCTGTTTTTACAATTACATGTTTACAGTTTTTTGTACTTTTATACGTTTGAGTTCCTTTGTCCTGTTTACAAGTGCATGCTTACAGTTTGTCCTGTTTACAATTACATGTCTATAGTCTGTTTGTCCTGTTTTTACAATTACATGTTTATAGTCTGTTTGTCCTGTTTTTACAATTACATGTTTACAGTTTTTTGTACTTTTATACGTTTGAGTTCCTTTGTCCTGTTTACAAGTGCATGCTTACAGTTTGTCCTGTTTACAATTACATGTTTATAGTCTGTTTGTCCTGTTTTTACAATCACATGTTTATAGTCTGTTTGTCCTGTTTTTACAATTACATGTTTACAGTTTTTTGTACTTTTATACGTTTGAGTTCCTTTGTCCTGTTTACAAGTGCATGCTTACAGTTTGTCCTGTTTATAATTACATGTCTATAGTCTGTTTGTCCTGTTTTTACAATTACATGTCTATAGTCTGTTTGTCCTGTTTTTACAATTACATGTTTATAGTCTGTTTGTCCTGTTTTTACAATTACATGTTTACAGTTTTTTGTACTTTTATACGTTTGAGTTCCTTTGTCCTGTTTACAAGTGCATGCTTACAGTTTGTCCTGTTTACAATTACATGTTTATAGTCTGTTTGTCCTGTTTTTACAATTACATGTTTATAGTCTGTTTGTCCTGTTTTTACAATTACATGTTTACAGTTTTTTGTACTTTTATACGTTTGAGTTCCTTTGTCCTGTTTACAAGTGCATGCTTACAGTTTGTCCTGTTTACAATTACATGTTTATAGTCTGTTTGTCCTGTTTTTACAATTACATGTTTATAGTCTGTTTGTCCTGTTTTTACAATTACATGTTTACAGTTTTTTGTACTTTTATACGTTTGAGTTCCTTTGTCCTGTTTACAAGTGCATGCTTACAGTTTGTCCTGTTTACAATTACATGTTTATAGTCTGTTTGTCCTGTTTTTACAATTACATGTTTATAGTCTGTTTGTCCTGTTTTTACAATTACATGTTTACAGTTTTTTGTACTTTTATACGTTTGAGTTCCTTTGTCCTGTTTACAAGTGCATGCTTACAGTTTGTCTTGTTTACAATTGCATGTTTATAGTTTGTCCTGTTTACAATTACATGTTTATAGTTTTTGTCTTGTTTACACGTTTGAGTTCCTTTGTTCTGTTTACATTTGCATGCTTACAGTTTGTTCTGCTTATATTTGTTTTACGGTTTACGGTTTGTTTACAATACAAACAATTATATGTTTGCAATTTGTTTACAAACAAGTTACAGCTGTAAACAATTACATGTTTACCCTCAACTGGTTTACAACAGATGTATCAAATATAAATATACGATTTTCAAAAAGTAATAACTCTGTTGGAAGAATTATAACTTTGTTAATTTCGAAATGTTAGGGATTATCAGCCCGCCTTGACATTTATGCTGGTCTTCGTTATAATATGATCAGGTGCTTAACTCGGTCACGCTAATGTTATCGAATTTTTCACACATATTAATGCGTCACGCTCAACTGTACCTTTTGTGTGTGAGAGGGCGCTGCAGTGCTTGCTGAAACCAAACGATTTGCGTGTTAGTTGACAAAAATTCTGTAAATTGAGTTGTCTGCTAAATTGGTTTAAATGTTAGCTATTTGGCAAATGTTACAAAGCAGTAGGAAATACGACTGTTCACGTATACTGACTTTGCTTTAGATTAAAAACTGAAGTCAAATTTTCAATTTTGAGTGACGCACGATTATTTTACTGGTCCAGTCCAAAACGTAACTTCTCAACAATAGTGTTACAGTTATGGCCAGTCCAATAAAATAACTTTTGCCCAAAATTTAATCCCTAAAATTCAAATAACTGAAATGTAATCTTTACTTTTGGTTTAGTCGTATTGGAAAAAAAATTACCGCTGTCAATTATTGAAAAATTAATCGTGCCTAGGACGCATTTAAAGCGTCCATGAACGAGAAATATATATACAGAAATTGTCCTCCAGAGCATTTAATACCACGGACATTAAATAATAGAGGATGCGAAATTGATAGGATATGTTTGGAGTTGAACAGTGCAGGAATGTTGACCAACGGTAGTTTATGCGTTTACAGGCTTGAGGGAAGGTGGTGGCCATTTTGTGGAGCATCATGACTGTTAGACTATTCAGGATTCTTTTGGTTTCTTACTGAAGAAAAATCTGAGAGTGTAAGCAACGAAATGTTCTTGACAAAGTGGAAAATACTTTCTCCCTTGGTCTTCAGTGCAGGAGCTCGATGAAAAATAATGATGTTAGGAGGTTAATCTTGCTTTTGAGGTGAGGTTACAATAGTATACCATGTGGATGTGAGGAAGGTTGAAACATTGATGGATAGAAGTTGCGAGGGATTTGACTGCCATTTGCGCAGGAGACAAATTTCTACACTTGACCTTTCAAAGTACGATTTGGTTGATGGTCTCAGTAGAATGAGAGGAGATGAATGCCTTCATCCCAATAAGAATTGTTTCAATTATTTTTAGTACTGTTTTCTTAGAGATTTTTTTTTATCATCATTGTTATCGAAAGTATTTGATGACCTGTACGGAGTGGCACGGAAGACTCGCCGACATGCCTCACACACAGAGACCATTCAGTCTCCTGCTCGCTACTTGGCCTCATCCTTCTGCGCACTTCTGTAAGAGTCTTGGTTCTTTCCAAAAATGACCATCATGCCTTACCATCAGGTTAAGTCCCATCTACTACCTAGCAGCCAGTGTTTTACTGCTGTATTATCCTCGAATGGAGAAAGTTTTGGGTTCCTACAGTAAGTGACATGCTCTTCAAAGTTTCCACTCATATTATGTGTTCTAGGGACTAATCATGGCGGCAGCCACTTCAGCCTTCCAATAACCAAATGGTGCTTCGTTTCAAGGCAACGAAAGTCATCCACCTCCTGATGGTTCCTAATTGTTATTTCCTCCAACTAGGGAAGGCTCTACAAGGCTCATCAGAGTTCGTTTGTGAAACAGACCGCACTACGGAATAGTGAATTTGGGTCAGGATGGAAGAGGATAGATGCGGTGCATCACGAGCCCATCATTTTCTTTAATTTATCGATTAGTGTCTTTTGTTTGGGAGTGATGGTTGAGCTCTTTGGATAGAAATCTTCCCAGTTGACCATGAGGGTATGTCATCAGATTTTTAGACAGCGGTCGTGACTCCAGGAATAATAATTGAAGGCTTAGAAGATAGATTAAGTTTGTCAAAGACTGGAGGTCAAGTTTTTCTTTGTTGAAAGATTGTATGAGCGGAAGATCAACTGGGAAATATGATTATAAACTCTTATTAATGGACTTAAACAAACAGTTGTTTCTTATAAAGTATCTGTCTCTTGATCACGATTTATGCAATATAATTAATTATACGTTATAACAATAACGTATAAGCAACTTTATTATCTCTTACATTCACAAATATTTATGAAAATAACGCTGAATTTACACTAAACGATGACGTCACCTCATCACGAAGCATCCAACGAATCACTTAAATTGCAGATTTTCTTTTTTGCATGCAGTTTCCTACGAGAGAGAACGTAAGATTTCTGCTCATTCTTTTGCATCCTTCTTACAACTCACACACGCCCTTCCCTTAGCTATGATATTTACATTTCCCCATTTCTTCATTTTTTTTATACATTCAGAAATTGCAGCATCCTCTTAGATGGGGAAAAATGTTCACACGTACAGTAGATCGCTACATATTCATGAGAACCCTTTAGCTGCATCTCATATGCAAAGCCTTGCCATACACAATGTATATTCTCACTGTACACGAAACAATGGACTCCAGCAGACCTGCTTGTCGACAAGAATCTTCACTACGTATTCCATTGTTAGCATTATTTAAACAAGTTGATAAATGCGCATGCTCAGATTACTCTAAACAAACACAATGGGTACGCCATCAAAAGGTTGGAGTTTTAAAAGAAAATTTGTCTCTTTTTTTTTTTTTGGTATTAAATATTCATTTTAGGCTACCATTTAGGAATTAGCTATTTTTTAAAGCTAAAAATGTAGGGAATCTATCGCAAACAAATCTTCCTTTAGCTATCCGCTAGTAATCAGTTTATGACTTGAGATAAACTTCTAACATACCGACCAGACTTTAATTTTCCGCTTCTCAACCACAGAAATGAAGTCCCTGGTGAATTTGATAGTCGACTTTGCATTTTTCCGACAATTTACAGATCAATGCATGCGGCCAACATGGCATGTGATCGTAATAGCAACCTCCCCTCTTTCGCTGCCATCATCTAGCATTTATTAGGCAACCAGTTGCGGTAGCACGTGCAGAAAGGGGTTGACTCACGGGCTTCCTTTTATACGTATTCCCCAAACAGCTGTAACATGGAGAGAGAGAGAGATAGAGAGAGAATGCCTAATGTTGATTATTTCCTAATATACGAAAGGAAAATCCGTCTAATTACTTTTGCGTGTGTTTAGCATGCTAATTATCTGATGGCAAGTTTAGAAAATCAAATGAATCTTTCTGTCAAGAGAAACTGGAAGATGCGCAGAACATAATATGAATAACTCACTTTAAGACATACGTGAGAGTGGAAAAGATCTTAAATTATCCTCATTAAAGGTCGTCCTTTTATTAAAGTTATTCACTCTGTATCGTAAACAGAATCTTAATATTCTTTGAATTTCTCTCAAAATAAAGATGCTTAACCCAAACTACATAATTATGCACACTTTAGGTTACGTATTTTCTAAGATTGCCACAAGATGGCGCCACATGAATATTTTTTAAAATATCTAATTATAATGTTGATTATATTTAATTGTTTATACTGCTTAGAGGGCGCTGTAAACTCTTCAAATGCCTGCCTTTAAATACGTAGCATTATTTTTACGTATAGAACATGGTATTATTAAGTTACGTGTTTGTTACAAACTCTATTTGGATATCATTTGAAAGAATCCTTAACGACCGACCTTTCGTAGATCTTTTACAAAGAAAATTTCGTTTGCGCGAGCCATCAAGCGCACAATGAAAACACGAGAAAGATGGTGTCGGAGAGACTGGGAGAAAGAGATAGTTCCATCATTTTAAAGAGAGAAAAAACAGAATTTTTCGTGGTTATTGAGAACAGAGCAAACATTATTGCACGAGGCTCGAGAAACACTTCTGACAAAGCAATAAAAAGCAAGATATAAAAATGCAAATTGAATGAACAAAAATCTGCATAACCGTTGCATGCCATCCATAATAGCTTCGTTTTGGCCATTAGGATAATTCTCATCCCAAACTTAATGGAAAGGTAACTCTAAAGATGGCGTAAAGGATTGTAAGAATGAGAAAGAACGAAAAAAAAAAAAAAACATATACAGAAAACATTGTAGCTCTTTTTCTTGTGAGCTGTTAATGATGTTGAAATGCCCGTGAGAGAGTAACAGGTGAAGTAGTTTCATGTTAGACCGTCTGTAGTATACGAGAATGCGTTTGCTCAATGGCTCTGTTATTTTAGTCTTTTACGATTGCTTCCAGCTGTTTATGAAGGCCTCCATCACTTTTTATTCATTCAGTACACTAAGTTCTTTGTTGTACGAGTTCTTTTCAATACTTCTATTGTTGCTATAGTAATCACGTTTTGCTTTAGTCCTCAACAATGTAGAGCTGCTATAGTAATCACGCACATGTTTTTTTTTTTTTCATCAATCTGATGTTATAGTAATGTCATTGGTACATTTCAGTATTGCTATAGCAACTTTTGCGCTTTGAATCAGAAAAATATGATGAATTATAATTCTAGGTATTTAGGTTTTAATTTTTTCCTCTTTTTTTGTTATTGTTAATGGAAGAATTCTAGATATTAAAAACCAAAATTTTCTTTTGTTTGTGTTAACCAATACTCCTGTTTTATCATTGCAAAAATATAACCATCAATCATTGGATAGAGCACAGATGACATTTGTTTATTTAACGGAGAAGCAAAAAAACATTCACCTTAGTATCAAAACGATAAAAAAAAATCTATGAATAAATCAATATTAAGAATGTATCTTTTTAAGTGAAAAAAAAAAACGATTCTGGGCCTTTAGAACTTTGTGTTGTACTTTCATAACCGTATACGTTGCGTCACCAAGTTGGAAAATTTTCCAAAGATTTTTTGTTAAGTATAAGCGAGTCATTTGATGAGGACAATTACGATAAATGATATCGTAGTTCTACTCATTAAACAGCGAGCTCTCAATTGGAATCCGTAATGACGTATATTGTGATATTAGATATCTGTCCTCTATTCCTATCTAGATAAACAATTATATTGTGAAGCGTTGTTTGTTCTCTGTCACATAATGGAATTCTGATGGGTATGATATATTGTCTGCTATCGGAACTGATTGGTTTACATTGATTGATTCTCTTAAAAGCTATTTTAATAGTTATCAAATTAACTATTAAAATATTTTAAAATTTATTTACGGTCTGTTAGGGGAGCTCTGTTCCCTCCTCCACTGCGCTTTGTGTACCTATCTTAGCTCCTTATCTGTTATATAATAATAATAATTCCTTCGCAAGTTGTTTGTATCTAGCTGTTCACTTCTTTCTTTTTTTTTTTTTTTTTTTCATACGGCAATTTACCTTTTTTTTTTTTTTTTTTTCCCCCAAAGAAGTCGCAGCTTTTTTTCAGCATCTCGCGTTGTATTCTTGTGTTTCACCAAGACTAGCCAAAAGAAAATTGTCAACACATTCAGACAATTAATCACTTAGCCCATTGTTCGAATGCTAAATTGCTATCAATGCTAAGAGAAAAGTGATGTAAGTTCTGTCCATGCAATACACACGACAGTCCAAGGGCTGTTTTAATATTTCAACTAAATCTTGTGAAGTGCAAAATGGCATACAAAAAAAAAAAAAAAAAAGAGATTTTGTAAAGGAAAAAATTAATTAAAATTTTATAATGCGAGCGATTAATTAGTAGCTATAAGAATATTATTAAAATTAATAATTTAAATTTTAACCTATTGAAATCGTTTAAATTTCAATCTATTACGATAAAGTATTTATATTGTTTGTAAATAGCTTTTAATTGTTTTAAATTTAAATTTTAAAAAATTTAATTTTAGTTTAAAAAAATTAAAGTTTAATTTTAAAATGCTTTTAAAATTAACAATTACATTAATTAATCTATCTGGTTCAACTATTTAAATTAATGTTTTTACTTATTTTTTAAAATCTAAACGTAAGCAAAATCGTTGCAAATGCTTAAAATATAGTAAAACGTTTATAATAATTTCCCGAACACTTAAATCTTATCTTGATCAACTTAGAGCTCTTTTATTTTTTAATTTGCATTATTTTCCAATTGGTCTTCAGCAATATCGCAAGTGGAATCTAAATTAATAAACCAAAATTACTAAAGATATCGTCCATCACTTGTTTTTTACGTAACCAATAATGAAAAGGAAAAAAAAAAAACTTTTTCAATGTTTTTAATTCGAAGATATTTATTAAAAGTTGTAGGATGGGTTGAACAAACATTCGTCCAGACAGTTAGCCAGTAATAGCATTCTGTCTCGAAGATATCCAATTATCTGTCCGACTCCGATCTTTATTTGTTCCTAGGAGAAATTCTTAGCGCACGTTTTTCTTCCGATAATAAACCCAGCAAAGATATTTCGGCGCCTTACATTTTTATCTGTATTCCCCCCCACGCGCGCGCGCACACACAGAGAGAAAGATGGAGAAAATTCAGAAAGAGAGAAGAAAATAATCTTGTATTATATTTGCATTCTTGCTCCAGTAATTAAAATACCTTTTGCAGTTTGTTCAAATCTATCTACTACTAGTAGTTTAATATAAGCATTCAAATAAATAGAGGAGGCGGGTATAGGGAGGGAGAGACAGGGGGGGAGAGTATTGTTACGTGCTGTGGATGGCGTCTGTGCGTTTCATTACAAATTCTTGGAATAACAATCATGAAAGTGTTATCTGTTTTGCTTTGGTGAAGATGAGTTTGGGAGAGTGTATACAGGTAGGCACTTAATGTAATTCATGGTCTCCTATTAATGATCGGGGAGTCTCTCTCCTTCTTTCTCTTTTCGTGGGATGGAGTGCATTTTGGGGTTGAGGACGATAGACACTGATCGTCTCCTGTGAGAACTTCATTATACGCGCTTTTAAGTTTCATACATTCCACTTGTATTTTTTAATCGAAAAAAATTTAAATAGCACTTACATAGCATTGTTTTCCCCACAATGAGATCCTTTTATGTAATTAAATGTTTCAATAAGTATGCAAATCATTGCAAACAATAACTATAAATGCATTTTGTAATAGTTGGCATCTACACTGCTCAAAACATTTAGTGCATATTTTAGTTTCTCTCTGATAATTATAACTATTAGATACTTTATACGTGAATAAATATTTCTTATTTATGTTTAGGGTGTAATTGATGAGATATTGTTTAAATAATCGATATTTATTACAAATTTAGCAAATTATACATTTCAGCGTGAAATAATTTTAACAAGAATATCTCCTAGTTGTTTTGAGCAGTATACTTCAATATAGTGTAGATACGAGTATATAGAAGCTGTTGATTTGACATCAGTTGCCTTAGTGTCCCATAATTAAAAACACATTAACAGGTATAATGTTATATATTATCTATAAAAATATAGAAAGTATAATTTATTTTAAAAGTAAATGAAAAAAAAATAGCAAAAACTTTTTATTATTCAAGTATATAAAAATCTATTAATACACCTTTTTATTAATTATATATATAAATATAAGAAATATAAGGAAATATTGTTTTTAATGTCAAAGTCGGTGTGGTATCACTTATTTAATATCTCTGGAGGAAGAGAGATTTAAGTTCGATTCATGATTCTAACAGCAGTCTGATTTGGGTATTATTTTATATTATATTATATTATACTTGTAGTATAACGTTAAGCAAACTCTGTTTCTGAGCACGCGCAGAGCTTCAAAGCGATTGATGTAATCCCACTAGTCAACACGGATATTTCTCTAGTTATTCATACATACAGATAATATCTACAAAGTGTGTAATAAGTGAAGCTCTTCGAACTCTAGGGGCTACCTCTGGTAGTTCCCCTTTCCTATCCCTTCTTTGTAACCTGTTAAATGTGAAGCCGCAAGGAGTCATCATTAAGTCGGCATGAAGAGGAGTAGGGCGGAGTCGCCGACGACCAGCCGACACGCGAAAATAGACGCTTATTTGAATGTCAAAGCACGGGACTGGCATGTCTGATGAAGCAGGACAAAGTGTGGCTGGGTGGGCCCGGTTATCTTTCGCTATCATCTTTCATTACATGTCATCGGTTGGCGGGATGCACAGACTCCAGCAGTCCTGCACCTCCGACAACTGATCACAACCGATGCTCTAGACACCGTAGCATGATTTATCGATTGCTCCTAGCCGTGTGCTCAAGATGGAACAGTGACATCTTGCAGCTCCCCTAGCCCCACATATATATATTCTAGTCTCTGTCAAGGGTAGCATACACATTCTGCCATTCATCATCGGACTTCGCCTAAAAAGTTTTTTTTTTTTTTTTAAGTCGCCACTGACATTTTGCGGAAATAAATGGGTAGGAAATAATACTGAAAACAAACCACAACGAAAAATATAATATTATAATAAATAAAAAAAAATTAACTAAAATATATACATAATATATTGTTAAAATATTTTCGTGTGATTTTAATTTTAATAAGTATTTTTGAATAATTTAGCTATCCAATAAATTTTATTATTTAAACAATTATAAATATCATTTACATTATGTTTATATATACAAAATAGATGTTTAGCTTGATTAAGAAGTATATAGGAAGATTCCAAAAGTTTTGAGAATTGATTGCTTAACAGTCCATTGTTTTTACACAGAAATTAGTTTTGGTTGTGTAGTATCACTGCTAGTGGATTCCAGGTGTCCCTAACGTAAGTCGCTTCACTTTGCCGTTAATACTGACAGTTTAAGGTCGTTGTTCCATACATTTAAAATCAGACACAAAAAACAAAGTATGCAATGAGCAAAGAAATCGAAATTTGCAAGATATTATATAGATGAAGCTATTATTAAAGCTAGAATTTATTGGCTGAAGAAAGCTTAGCAAGTGATTCAAAAGTGTCATCGTTTTCTCTTCCTTCCCCCCATTGTAGAAGGAAATTGTACTACACGGATAAACTGGAGTTAATGTGCTTTAAGATAGTCTAAAGTAACAGGTGCCATGTAAGAGACCACAGATACCTAGCGGCTATTGGGTTCTCCACCATAACAATGCGCCCGCTCATTCAGCCACTTTTGCATGCTGATTCTTACAAAAAAACAAACAAAAAAACTCTTGTTTTCAGAAGTGGAAATTCCTATTGCAACTGCTAAAATGGTTTGTAAAAGAATTCCCGAAACTTTGGAATCACAAAGTGCATTTTATTTTTTTTTATGTTGATCCCACCCATCAAAGGTTATTTGCAAACATGGCTAACTTTAATTTAATGCTACAATCGCCTTAAAAGTTCGACATTATTAATACTGTAAACTGAACAACTGATCACCATCTTAATGACTGTTTTATTTATTTATCCACCAAACCCAATTTTAACGCAAAATTCAGTACTGAGTATGTATGCACTAATATATAATAACACTATAAATGGGAATTTTGTGTTACCCAGTGGTAGCGTGCTACCCTCCAAACTTTGTGTTACCCTCCAAACTTAACAAGAAATTTAAGACTAGTCTTACAAATAACGATATTCATTTGCATAACACGGGAATAGAATTTCAGAAATCTCTAAGTTAGAGGTTCCTAAACTCTGGATTGCTCCCCCCAAGAGAGGGGGGGGGAAGAGATCTTGATAATTAAGGAAAAGTTTGTTGTTTCGAATTATGGCCGAAGGGAGGAAGGCTATGAGATGCGTATAATCGACAACATTTAAATGGTAAGAAAACATTCTCACACTAGCAGTCTGTAGTGCTGCCACCTGGAGGGATGCGTTGATCTCTGATATACGTTGTTGTTGTTATACGCTAATCCTGTCGTGTATTTTGTCTGCTCAGTGTGTATATCCTTCCGGTGGTTTGCCTGTCTGTTTTCACTTTCGGGAACAACCCTCATCTCTGTGCGAGTCCAGTCAGCCATCCTTTCCAACCAAATGACATCGCTTTTAACGACTGAGCTACGGACATTCCTATTACAGACGGCGAGTTTGTTTAAATATTACGACATCTAACAGAAAACTCCGTAAGCTTTTAAACCGTTAACTCCCAGTTATGATGGGGGTTTACAAAGGGGGTTTAAAATAAGGGGTTTTTCGTAACTAATAAAAAATCTCCAGGTTCTATATTTCATTATAACTAAAAAAAATAATAAAAATAATTAATAAATAAAAGATTATTAAATGTTTAAACTCCCTAAGTGATTTATAGACCACCCTGTATTTTGAATATTTACGGCAAATAACTTCTTCTTTTTTTTTTTTTTTTCTTCTATCTACACGCAGGGTTTATCAACCATCGATCTGGTAGAAAACAAGTGAAGAATGAGAATAAAAAAAAAAATATTACAACAGCACTTTCAAATTTATCCCCCCCCCTTTGGTGACAACACTGGACAACGATACTTCCTTTTTTTATGTCAAAGTTTGTTGCATAAATTCTGCCTTTATACACGAGTCAGTTAAGTTATTATGATACCCCATTACTCACGGATTCATTGCTTCTTCAGAGACTCCATTCCAGGCTATATCAAGGCACATACATGGCTTATGTCTACGTGCATGCGTGCTTATTTCAGAACCGTAACGGGTCAACAATGCGACCTAAGTCACAGGATGGTTGGATAGTAAACACTAGACTTACAGATTCAAGTATCACGGACTGTCCCGCTGACTGTTTGAAGTCTGAAAATGGTCCAATAATCGGGAAAACACTCGGTTCAAATGCCAATTTTTTGTCCAACGATAGTTTGTTATCTTGAGAGTTCGAAGGGTTATAAGAATTGTACATTTGAGGGATTATTGACCGTCTGTTAGGCGATCAACAATCCCTCAACTGGTAGCACAGTTAATGGTAGCAACGCACAGCGCCTCAAATCCTGTTAGGAAACGGGTATAGAGGAGTAACCCCCGCCGAATTCCTCCTCCCTGATAAAACAAGCAGCTACAATTGGACACAAGAATACATCCTTTGAGGAGTAGGAAATGACCTCCGGGACGAGTCATGGTTCCAGTTATTCTTCGATAAAGACCGGATTACGCATGACAACAGCCACATGAATCAGAGAAGGACCCGTTTGACGGCAGCACTGCATGCTGGTAATATTGAGAATGTTTTGATGGCATAACCAGCTTGAATATCGTTGTCAGTGAGCTGCATCTTTTCATCTTCTCACTTTTATCCATTCGGAAAGGTTACTGCAAGTAATGTTCTCTTTTGAAGTCACAGACATAATTTAAAAAAATGCCTTTTGTTGAAAGAAAGGGAACAGTACAGGTCAAACTGACACGAGGTATGGATGGAGAGCATCTTGAGTTATGTATCAAGATGCTCTTGATTTTCGCTATATAATAGTTGAGTAATCTCGTTATTCAACTATTATATGGCTCACTGCTATTGTGTTTTTTTTTTCTTCTTCCCTACTAAGTTAGGTGTCTCGGTCTTTGGTCCTTGGGTTGATTTTTCCCTTGAATTATCGGCGTACCTCAGTCGGTATTCACGATGCTGTTTTGTGGGAAAGAGGGTTCGAATCCTGTCTAGCATAAGAAGACCTTTATGAGGACTTTTCAACTGAAGGTGAGTTAGTCCGTCTCATACAGAAATGGGAGAAATTATTGGTAACCGACAGTATATTAGGTTGTTAAAATGTCACCTTCATATCAAACACTTTTAAAGTTAAAAGATAAGTCGAGTGGAATTTTCACAAGAAACTTGTGCTTGGAATAAAACCCTTCTACCGTCAAACTATTAAAATGTTTAATTATATTAGTTGTAAATTAAATTTAAATTACTTTCCTACTTTAATAAATGAATCAATACATGTCTGTATTAAAAGATTCATTAAACATCTACTAACGCCTTTTTATTCCCTAAATGGATTGAATGGAACTCTTTTATTTCTGCTTAAGTTTCTTGGAAACTGGTTGGCAAAGAGTCTTCACTCTTAGTCATCAAAAATAGCTGAGTCAAGTGCTATTGATAATTGTAAGACTTCGGGTTGAGAGTACGGCAGACAAGCGCTGCCATCTAAGGTATCTCTAAACCTAACATTCGTATTATCTAATAGGAGGTTTAAGGTCGATTTTCTTGAGTTGTAGGATTAAAAAACTCGGGTTTAGGAGAAGAAAAATCTTACGTTAGATCTTAGATCGACTAATTCGAGGTTGTAAAAACATTTAGTCAAAAATTCTCTAATCCGCAAGCCGTGTCGAATCTGTTACGATCTTTCCTTTGGAGGGCGAGCATTATGGAAAGATGCAATGTTTTAGAAGGCTGCTGTATTAAAATATTATTATTATTCGATTTAAAGCACTAATTAATTTTCATGATGCCTGAAACGGGGAGAATCTAAACGGCTGCTTAAATAACACACTAAGCAATCCAAGAGAGAATCAACACAGAATCCTAACAAAAATCCTCCTACCCATAATACAGCATTGAAAAACATTTCAATAGTTTGTAAGCTTTGTATAGAAACTGAACTATCTAGAGAGAAAAAAAATCAAATGAATAAGCAGTCAGTTTCTTTAATATTCATTTAAATTAATATTAAGCTCACTGAATAATTTTATACTGCACTCTCTATTTTTAACTCACTATTATCCAACAATGAACATTTAGGTTACCATAGAAACCAGTATAGATTCATCATCTTGTTAAAATCTCATGTGCAATCGAGTCTTCTTGAATGAATTCTAAATAAATTTTCTTCATGCACTAGCTCGATTATTAATACACGAACCATAGATTTATTATATGACAAGCTTCTGAATAATCATTAATAGAACATGACAGAAAAAAAAAGAATAACTTGACGTTGTCTTAGAACGATAGAGATTATTAATAAAACACACAAGGTAGTAAGTACTTAAAGGATAGCTTGTTTAATGCGATTTCTTCATGGAAATACACCGCGATTGTAACTTGTTGTTGCATGTGTAATGAGAATTCCCTAGAGCAAACCTGATTGTGCCTCGGTGAAGCCAACACAAATAGTTATGTGAATATCATGAATACAGAATAGATAACCTCCAGCACTTATTCTCTGTTTTCGTCTCTTGTAATCTTTTCATAGTCATCGCTCTTGACTGGTAACAAGTTTCTATTTACTGCCAACGAGGTTCAGAACAGCAATTACACTGATTTAGCGTAACAATGGTAATACAATCACTAGGGATAATTTGTTAACTGACATATTAACGTGGGTTATATTTCGGTAGAAGTTTGGCTTAAACTAAAGGGGAGAGAATGGAGGTAAAAAAAGAAAGAAAAAAAAACTAGAGAAAGTTATTTATAAACTATAAATATGCATTATAGCAAACATCCTTTTCCAACAAGCAATTTAAATTCACCAAAGTCTAAAAGCTTCTTATGACATGTTGTCTGTATCGCTTCGTTCGAGAGTAACAGATCCCATTAAGTCTCGTTCCCTTGAAGCTATTACATCGATCGTCCTAATAAATAGTTCGTCCCACATTCCCAGCTTTGCTGCTGTTATTTGGAGCTCAAAAAAAAAAAAAAAAAAAAAAAAATGGTTACGAGTGACCTCAAAGGCGAATGGTACAAAACAATGAGCGTTCTCGTTTGTCGGTGGCGCATATTTGAAGCTAGTAGACCACGCGAAATACTCAGTATCTTATGTATTTTTTTAAACTTAACTCTCATTCCTAACCATGCTCTTTAAACCATCAAAATTACATCGCTACCGATGTCGCTATTCCATCCCTCTGCTATAATACGGATGCAATCAAGATGTCTGCAAGCGCGACGGCACATCGTACTGCTCTGTGGACCGTAACGGAGAGTAATGTATGATCCAGAGCGACACTAGGGATGCCGGAGGCAAGACTTCCTGAGCTTTTCCTTTTGGAAGAGGCCTCTGTGCCAACAGGGCGTAAAACTTGCATTGCGAACACATAATGGACTTCACTGCGAACTTCTGGAGACTGCTCTTGTTTTATGAGGGTAGGAGGGATCGGGGAGGGGGGAGAATAAAGCAGTTTTTGTTTCTGTCAGAATGACCACCCTTATGGCAAGCTGACAGTGGTTTCTACAAACTACACTACTTTCGCAAACGAAGTAAAATATTTAAGTATCAGTTACTTAAGTGGATCTAGGATTACTTTATTCTCTTAAACAAGAATTATGCACTCGGATACCATTTCGGTTCCTGTGTTGAATTTTAAGTAATCCCTAGTATTAAATTACCATCTGTTTGTGTTTTGGGGATGCTCAGATTTGGCAAAAAAAATTATATATTGGTATTTATTTAAATGCTATTAAATCAGTGCTGTAAAATGCGATTGATCGAAGGTTGTAATAAAAAAATACGGGTATATGATGAGCATCTATCGCTCTAATTGAAGCTTTGTATAATTCACATGTCTGCCATCGTAAGATTCCATGTGTTGCGAAAAAAGTATGATCAAGTTTGGAATCGTAAACCACTCGAAAAAAAAAACAGGTCTCACCTTTCATAGATGATTATTGTGGTAGGAATGCTGTTAGTTATGAGAGGTGCCCGTCAAAGAAAATGAAAGCTTTGTTTATTTGATTTAATGAATGTTATCTTTTATAGATCTTGTCAGTTTAGAGATAAGGTTCTGATTATCTCCCCTCTTAATGGGAGCACTTGGGAGAAATATGGCTGTTGAGAAACATAACAAAAACGACATGGGCTGCAAAAACTGTCACCTACAGCGATATAACTGGCACGGAACAAAATTCCGGGAATTGTCTTTTGTTTTGATGGGTTAGTAATGGACAACCAGAAGAGATGAGAAAAAAAAAAAAAAAGTGGGTGGTAACACAAGCGAATAAAACTCGCAGCGCAGATTTAGACAGAAATTTTATCGACTGATTTGTAGTATATAATTGGAAATGTAAATCGGACTTCAATTGATAATATTACTACATCCGATTTCGGGGAAAAAATAAAACAATAGATAGATAGAGAGATTCCTTTATCAAAGGAACAGTTTTTTTTTTTTTAGTTGGTTGGGTTTTTTCTATAGTTAGTGATCACTTTTGAAAAATGTCTTTATCTGACTTGCTTGATCTATTTCAGGCGACTCGAACAATCAGACTACAAATATTAAGAAAGAAAAAGAGATTCCACATGATCACATCAATCAAGTAAGTGCATAGAACTTCTGATAAATTAATTGTCTTGTCTGGATGGCATTGGTTACTGATGGTATATCAGTTCTCTCTCCCCTTCATAGCAGCTTGGAAATGTTAGGACTGAGGTTTTGGCAAATGCATTGCGCTATGGCGTCCCATTTTTTTTTTTTTTTTTTTTTTTACCGAAGTTCCATGCATTGTCAGAAATAAAATTCTTTTTTCCCCATCCTCTACATTCTTTTATTTCTCCAGACTTCTTTCTATTACGGAATCCTTTTTTTTTTTTTTTTTTTGTCTGAGTCGATAGGGAAGGAATGTGTCAGTACTAGACACGATCTCTTTCCCTGACATATCACCGTTAAGCAGTCGCTCTGGAAACAGCGTCCTAAGTTAAGTAGTTTCTACTATAACCCTCCATAGACCACTTTTTTTTTTTCTTAGTTCATTCTATGCATCCATTCGTTTTATTTTATTTTTTTATTGTTGACGGTTAGTGAAAAGACTTGTGAAGCAAGTTACTAATGATATCAGCACTTTGTTTTATTTGAAAGTTACTACAATTGTCATTCGTACAAGCTTTAAAAACGTCTATTTTAAATATGAGACGAAATTCTAGCTAAAATTAAAATGATTTGTGTGGGTTACATGGAACTGTATGTCAGTTAATTATCACTAATCTGATTATTTTAATTGTGCTTAAGATAAACAAAACAAATCCGTCAAGATCATTTCTATACATAACTACAACCAGGTGCTTCAATAATGATGCTATGATTTGATTTAACCACGTGTTTCAACAATACTGATGTACTTTTCTTCACCCACGTGCTTCAACAATACTCATGTACTTTTCTTCAACTACGTGCTTCAATATGTATAACAATACTGTTGTAATTTGCTTCAATCACACGATTCAACAACACTATTTTAGTTTGTTTCAAACAGGCGAATTCAACAATACTGTTGTGGTTTACCTCAATCACGTGCTCAATAATACTGATGCACTTTTCTTCAGCCACGTGCGTTAATATGTTTCAATAATACCCCTGTAGTTTGCTTCAACCACGTGCTTCAATAATGTAATTTTCTTCAACCACGTGTTTCAACAATACAGTACTTTTCTTAAACCATGTGCGTCGACAATATTAATTTTTTTGTCGATTTCATGCTTAAATTTATCTTTCAGCAATAGTTTTATGGCTTAGAAAAATAGCTTTGATTTCACTTAAGCTCTCATTTTAGTTCTAAATCAATTACGGGCGTAGTAGACTATAGTTATCAAGATTGCCGTAATTACAGTTTGATGTACTTCCTCCACAATTTTTGTGGACGAAACAAATTTGTCCTTTTCATTACTAGCATGATCAAAACAAGCCAAAGAGGTAATTTTCTTTTGACAGAACCAGTTTAAACGTCGTTCTTAATTAAACGCTTTTCTTACACCGTACGTAATCACTAAATTGTCCTCAATAATATCTAACCGCCACTGATTTTTGCACAAAATTAAATAGGGCCGATTATCTGATGTTTTCCAAGCAACTTCTAATATTTCTTAAAAGTCAGGAACCGAAAGTTCGGCGATGTTTCACGGAGTTTCAGAGTTTTAATCCGCTTAGGAGTTTATAAATTAAAAAAAAATCATAACAATTTATCCACAAGTAATTGCCACTCTACACTTAACTAGCAAACAAAAAAATGTAATTCAGGAAACCGTATCTCTTTCACGATAACTCAATGTCTTCCAGTGCCTGACTCCACAATCTCTAAGCATCAACTGGATTAATCTCAGTTAGGAAATGCGTTCAGGCGGCAGATATTTAAAGTGGCAAGCTTAAGTCTTAGCGGTGTCCTTCTAACTAAACAACAAACCTACTTGGTGTATGTGTTTAAAAGGAACGAGACCAAGAAATAAAAAAATAAAAAAAATTGTAAGGAGTGAATTTGTTGCTTTTCTTAACTGCGCTGCAAAAATTAATTAAAAGTAGTTATTTAGGCGGATTTTAAATTACTTGCTTAACTTTAGACCGTTTTATTTTGCTTCGGTTTCGAGTTCTTTTGATGGAAGTATTCCCCTTCATTTAATACGATTAGATTTTTTTTAAAAGCATCTTCTCATCGCTACTTAGTTTCTCTATCTTTAAGAAATGCCTTTAATTCGCGCGATGGTTCTAATTTTCAGTTCTTAAACTTAATAGCCAATCGTTGACGGCTTAACAACAACTACGAACCACTAAGCAGCCATTAATCGTTCTCTCTGTTTTTTTTATTTCTTTTCCTACACAACATTTCGTGATAAAGCAAATGAGACTTGCTAAGAAGAGAAAATCGCGATTACATTCTTTAGAACGAATATAAGGGATTAATATCTTACACCAAAACCACTTACCTAGCATGCTGGATCGCCTTTGGCCGATATAATCACTTCCACCCGTCTTGCATTGACTCCACCAGATACGGAAGGTGTCAGGACCAACTAGACAGAATAATGTCCCCAAAGTTAACAAGTGATGCACGAAATAAATAAATTATTTTATGAAAAGTGTCACAGTGAAGGTGCCAAATAAGATGTGACATTTGCGGTACTATAAAAGTGAAAAGGTCGCGATTTTAAGTTTATTTATTCATGTGGGGGTTCTCCCTTTTCCTCCCAGTCCCTTAAGACTGGTTGAGTCCTCCTAATGAGGGATTAAGTACGTATTTTATGACTGTAGATCTGTATTTGTTCACAGGCCGGTTTGTCTTTTCTGAGGGACGAAAAACCCGAGTTTTTGGGTGAAAAAAAAACCCTCTACCTCTCTATGAGACCGACTACCTCACCTTTAGTCGAAAGAGATCAGTAAAAGTTGCATCGAACACACGTCTTTACGACCTTGTTAGATTTTTCGTCTTTAACGACTGAGCTACGGAGGCTCTAACGATTTTAAGTGAGAATAGTAAGGGGTGATATTGTTAATCAAGAAGTATTGTTGTTCCAGTGGCGTAGCTATGGGGGGAGGAGGGGGGCGGTCAGCCCTGGGCGGCAAAAGATCTAGGAACGCCACTGCGCTGTTCTCGGACCTTCATCGCACTCTGTATCGATGTGTCCCTTTTTTTTTTTTTTTTTTTCATGTCTTCCAACAGTAGCGTGTCAATATTACATAACTTAATACTTGCAAAATTCGTGAGTCTGCAGCTCAATCGGCAATCTCTGCAGCTCTTTGTGAAGGTGAGGTATCCTGTCTCATGCGGAGATGGAAGGTTCCCCTCCTTGACACTCGGATTTTTTTTTTTTTTTTATTGCACAAAATACACGGAATTAACATACTACACTATGTTCATAGGATTAGATATTTAGGTCGTAATACATCTAAAATGGAACATCGTGTCTGTTGAGAGAGAAATATCTGCAATGCATAGAAGGCCGTAAAACATTAAAACATTTCTTGCCGTTTTAGTGGGGCTTTCGTGTGTTAAATATTCTACCGAAAAATTCTAAAACTGTTTCTAAGAGTAAAGTTCTACTTATCTTAGAAATTTTACTTACAAGAAACGTTGGGGAAAAAAAAAAAGACTGCTGACTTAATCGTTTTGCAATTCGACTATCCCCAAAACTCAGGTTTTTCATCTGTATAAAGAGACAAACCAACCGGAGAACACACCTAATTAAAAGACATAATTCTACTGGCCTCCCGTCAGTTGGTAGCCAATTACAGAAGCCAAACTTTTGCCAGAAACAGCACTGATAGATTGAATATCATTAATCGTGTAAACCTACAATCCTGCTGCCAATACACTTGACTCAAATCTGACATTATTATGCTCTAAGCCTTATTTACCTCCAATACCTTGGGTTACTAACTATGTAGCTTTCAATTGAAATAAATGTTAGGAGATTTGGTGCAGCAAGTGGGAACTATTTTTAGTTAGCAATAACATAATCCCAGAAATGTGTTAGAAGACTTTGGTTAAAGTGTTTTAACAGGCTGTATACATACAATAACGAGGATGACCTTAATGATAGATAATATTTTTCTTCTTTATTTAACACATTCCTCTATAACGGTTAACACTGCACTATCGCGCCTTCCTGAGACATTAAACTTTGAACTCCGTAAACATGACTCGCATTTGAAATGTGAACTTCTTCTATACAAATAAGCATATTCAAAGAAGAGTCGACAGTATCGTTTTAACGGTTGCGCTTCGTTTATGGTCCCTTTTTTGTGTACATCCCCGGAACATCATTTACATAACACTATTACGGCAATCTGTGACAGTAACGCCATCTGGATATCGCTTCACTTTTACAGATTGAAAGTGGGTCGTTGTGTATTCGGTTTTCGGTGATAAAATACAATGTAGGGGTCGCCAAACGACATCCAAATTAGCCTTTGGTGAAAGTAATTTAGGCGAAAATGACCGTCGCCAGCCGGACGGCTAGACGAACAGCGAATCGGAGTTGGCCACTAAAATACCCCTGTCCGCATCTCGTAGTGTGTAAGAGGGCCATTTGCGATAACTAAATACCTATCTGCATACAAATCGTGTTGGAAACTATTTGGACATACAGACAGACAGAGGGGAGAGAGAGAGAGAGAGATTGGTTGTGGCAAGATCGATTGGATGGTGAATGATAGCCAGCAAGATGTTGACTGTATATATAATGCCGGCTTCGAAAAAGGCAAAGCATACGAATTGGTTCTTTATCTTTTTCACTTTACTTTAGGCGACTTTTTTCTATCTATTTATTTATTTTTGAGGTTAAATGTGCAATACTGAGAGAAAGTATTTTTCGAGATGGTTGCTATTTCCTCTAGCAGCTGTTAATAAACGGGTTATAAACTCACCTATAGGTATATATTTATTTGCTCAACATATATACCTTACAGTATATATTTGCTCAACATATATATATATATATATATCAAAAAAAAAAAAAAATCAGCTAACGCCTTTTTATTCCCATATACGGGGAGTAGGCGAGGCCATTTAGCCCTATCTAACTTTTGGAGACTGAGTGGGCAGTTCAATCTCCACTGGTACCAATCAGAGATAGATGGCCCAAGGCTATCACTAATTAAGCGGTACACAGTGAAGAGAGACGGCTCAAATGTGCCGCCATCTCGTGGTCCCTAACCCTAACACAATAAATTTAATGTCTGAAATAATGTGGGTTCTACGGTCGATTTTCTTGAGTTTACAGGATGATAAACCCTAGTTTCCGGGAGGAAAAACCCGCTTGCCCGTGCCAGAGATCGACTAATTCGGGAACCGGTCGAAAAAAGGCTTAGAAAAATTTTCTCTAGTCGCCGACTAGACTCGAAACCAAGTCTTCCTTCGTGCGGCCAACGCCGTGGTATGCAAACGCCACATCAACTGAGCTACACAGGCTCTCTCTCTCTCTATATATATATATTTATTTATTAATTTGCTCAACATATATATATATATAACTTATAGTATATATTTGCTCAACAGCGTATGAATAAATATATCAACTTACAAAAAACTTTATTTCCTTATAAGGACTGGCTTAAAAGGGCGAAGCAAGAATGCTTTTCATCTTCCCCGTTATCTGTAGAGGACAGCGTAGGGATAAGGTGTTATTGAGCTATTAAAGCTCTGATCATGGCAGGAGGGTAACAGCAATAGCCGAGCCTCAGTTAGAGCTTCATTAGCTACAGCATTGCCATCCATTACCCTCCAAGGGTATTGGATACTTCTACCCAGTTTTACTTTGTTCTTAATTCTTAAAAGAACTGGGCGATGGACTGAGTCCTTGACTCTTTATCCCGTCATCTGAATGAAGAAAATCTGTGTGAGTGGTGTGTTATTTTGAGCTAAAAAGCTATAGTCATGGCTGGGTAACGGCAATAGCCGAGCCTCAGTTAAAACTTCATTAGCTACAGAATTGCCATTCGTTAGCCTGGAAGTCCTAAAAAGGACTTTTTTCATTTTGGCAGTCCTCCTTAGATGATTCTACAAAAAAAAAAAAAAAAAAAAAAAAAAAAAAACTGATTTGAGTTTCTATTTTTGGAGTAATTTTATCTTAATTAAATATTGGAATAGGAATTTTATTATGCACTGTACATAAATAATTTCAATAAATAAGCCAAAATATTTTAGCAATAAAGTATATTATATTTCCTTAAACTTTTTAAAAAAAATTTGATAGATTTTCTTTTTAAGTTCCCCGTAAGTATAATTTGTATTTTTATAGCGGGTCTGCAGCTTATAATATTGAGTAATAGGAGTACGTGCTGTAATACAGTATGATAAAGGTTGCATCTAATCACTAATGTGTAAGCATAGGGTTTATTATCCTTTTTAAATTTTAAGTGATTCACGAGCAAATTAATATACAAACTCAAATAAATATAACCTCATTAAATATTATAGCTGAAATATATCAGTTTTAGATCACAAGAGGAACTTTGTCTAGGATTTTTTGAGCTGGTTCATGAGGTAGTCGACGGTTGGTACATGAAAACTGTTTTTTTTTTTTTAATCTCCAAATCTCGGGTTTTTAATCCCACAAATCAGAAAAATCAACCATAGAACACATAGTTTCATGCATCGTTACTAGTTAGGATAGACACAAAAGATGGCGATACTTGTTGCTCTGCATCCTGTCGTCTAAGAACGCCGACACAAATCTTCCAGAGATGAGAACATTTGGATGGTCCTCAAATGGATTAATTAATATTTGTATTTATTTTTCTTTATAATTACACTGGTCTTAGCTGTAATTTAAGTATGTTGTGTAATCCTTAAGTAGTCTGGCAATTCCTTTTAAGTGTCACGTGATTTAAAGTTCGGAAACTTTGGTTTCAGTGATTCACAAAGATGAGAAAGCATCCTGTTTATTTAACATGAGTTTTAGTTTTTATCTTTTGTAACGTACAGCTTTTCAACAAAGCGTTTTCTACGACTGTCTTGAAATCAAGTGGCTTTTCGATGCATAACTCAAACATTATTGAATGTTGCTAAAGGAGAAGTAGTTTTATAAAAGAATCTCTTTCATGAAAGAGAGCCTCTCTCTCGCTACGAGAACAGAAATCATCCACTTACGTTGAAATTTTTACATTATTAGAGTATTTATTTAGTTCAAAAATGGTTTTTGAGGTTCATCTTCATTATCTAGTAGTGTAATCTAAAAATGTGCATACAGCATCATGTTAACAACAGTATTGACATCGTATTACGAATAAAGTACACTGTCATCGCTTTTAGTTGCTTTGGTCGTAAAGATTTCTTCACCGAACTTTAAGGATGAAGAATTCCTCAATCCACATTCCTCACTGTGGATTGAGGAAATCTTTTGTTTCAAGGATGAATATAAGACATCGCAGTCACTAATTTAAAATATTCTTATTAATGATATATTAACTTCAATTGGGAAAAACGTTTTCGCTTGAGAAAGAACAAAAACTTTAAATCGCTTTTAAAAGATCAAAGGCCGCATCTTTTCAAAATGAAGTTTTGCCATTTAATCGCCAGTTTTCGTAATTCCGTAACTCATATTAACGTTCCGCGGTCAAAAAAAAGGGCAAAGGTCGACAATAAAGCGCACGCCACAAACTTCAAAAATTATCCTCGCACAGGTAGAAGTATTGGATAAAACGAACCAATAAGAAGCTGTTTTTTTAATCACTTCTCCGACGCCACGATATTCGCCGTCTGTTTACTGCGAACAGGTTACGATAACACCAGCAATACACAAAATATTCTCTTTTATTGTGTTTTGTTTCAATGGAGGCTCGTTCACTTGATCTCCGATATCTACAGAAAGTAATTTTAATGAAATGGAAGCCTTCAAAGTGTGGAAGTTTTATTACGTTGGCGGCAAGACCCGGGATCAATTAATATAAGCGAGCTTTGCGGTACAAAAAGTATCCAACCTTCTGCGGTGAGGAAACTCAACAATCGATGGCCTTTATACCGCTAATATTCTGCATTATAATTCCCGATTCCCAATTACATTCAGAAGCATATAAAATTATGGTAATTGCTAATAAAAACACTCTACAAACCCTTATCCTAATTCCTGTTTAAGGGAAAAACTGTGGTGATAGCGTACACTGAGTTACAAATTATTAGAGACATACGTCACATTTTCGTTACATGAGACGTAGATTTATGATGTTCTGTAGCGTTTTGTGGATAGGATTTATCAAGGAGGTTCTTATATTGTAGTCCTGATTCGTGCATAATATGATAATTCTCATACGATGCAGTAATTTGATTCCTGCTAACAGGAGTAGCTTTTGGAATGTTCCTTAACCTACTGGGAAATCAGATAGTACGATAACTTTAACTTGAAGCTTGTACTTGCCTTCAGTTCAGTTGTTAAATATTTTTTTTCCATTCCTAGTCAGCTTAAATATACTTAGATAAAAAATTACTAAATTATTTACTAGAGTCTCCGTGTCGGAGTCGAACCCGGGTCTTTCCCTTTGGTCGGAAAGACCCGGGTTCGATCCACGTCCGTGAGAACCATTTATCTGGTGTCTTTCGACGAAAGGTGAGTTAGCCAGTCTCATACGGATATATAGAGGATTTTTTTCTCCTTAAAAGTCTGATTTTTCGTCCCCCCAGAACAAGCAAACCGATCCCGTGAACACACACGGATTACAGCCAGGAATACCTAAGACCCAGCCATAGGCCTGATTCGTTAGCTATGCCGGTCCCGAGAGCCCGGATAAAATGGGAGGGGGGGAATTGAGATGGTGCTACTTCCTTGTAAAAAAGGGCCTCACTTTTGTCATATCAGCAGGAAGTGAAGAGATTTTAAAAAAGAGATGTTTTCACTTCCTCCCACTTATCCTCCTCGTCGCTACACAAGAGCGTATTGGCCCAAAACTCATCTGGATGACCCGCGTACCGCGCAGATATTTTGACATGATTGAGGTCTGAGGAGTGGAAGGTTTGTGCTGGTTCAGAAGTCTATTAGAACTCACTTTAGTACTTTCCTCTTGATGCTTTGATGGCTTCAGAAATGTCGCGTTGTCATCCTGAAAGACTTCATCACCTTGGATACTGCTGCTAAATGGGAGGGTGGGAATTACAAATGCACTTGTGAGGTTCATCGACCTCAGGGGGGATCGCAGCGCTTGGTTGTCCCCAATGATTTGAACCGTAGTGAAAATGCCCGACGGTTGAAAATTGTCTTTGATTGTCCCCCAGGACCCACACCACCTTCGCTCATTATTTAGTAGGCACTACACTAAGCAGCGCGGATTGTAATCGTGCGATTAGTGGGGGGAGGGGGTTCGAACAGGTGCATAATCGATAATGTCCTGTTTATGTAGTTTGAAGTAAACCCTTCGGAAACGCTGTCAAAAATTTGCCGATAGCAGCCTAATCTTATGTATTTTCGTAAGTAAAAATCTCTTAAGAGATTTTACCTTTACCACACTTACAAAAATCTCTTAAAAATATCTTAAGTCCGTGTCATTTTTTTTAACGTCAATCTTGCTGTGGCATTTCAGGTCAGGAACGTTTTAAACTGTTTTGTTAAAAATGCGACTCAATCCAATGCAGTCACCTCTTAGAAAGAGCGTGATGCATCTATGCATCTATGCAAATAAGCCGAAACATAGCATCTTACATAAATCTATATCTATCTATATATATATATATAGATATTACATAAATCTCTAACATGTATGAAAAGTAAGCTTTGTATCATTTCTAAGTATTTTGCCATACCAATATTACGATTGAGATGACGTAATGAAGTGTCCTATAGAAGCATTCGGGACACTGAATACAATTCCAGTTGTTGATTTCAAAATATGGTAGTTAGCGATTATTATTAGGTTGTATAATTATTGAAGTAATTTATTTGATAATTGAAAGGTAAAATTTTGAATTTACGATAATTTATTTATTTAAATTTGAGACGTGACATGGGAAAGAGATGAGAAACTAAATGGAGGTGGCTTTTTGTGACCCTCAAGAAAAACATTCCCAAAAATGTGATATATAAGGATGACCCATAAACATCATTGAGTCATGGTCTTAATGTCTCTCTCTCTCTCTCTCTCTCTCTCCCTCTGACACACGCACGCACACACATTAAGAAAAAGAAAAACTACGAGGATATAACATACATTGGCGAGAGTAAAATAGAAGCAAACGTCCGTTGTTCTTTCATAGCATACCACAGAAAATCCATTGGAGGAAAACTGTTTCAAACTACACTCCTCAAGCAATCAAATGGAAGAATTGCCATAGTTTATTCACCATCATATCTCAAGAAATTAGAACCTTAACACTTCTCATCGAAAGACTGCAGCAATCTAGATTGACAGTAGAATCATTATAGATAGCATAAAATATCAAAACGCCCACTTAGCGTTAAGAGAGCAAGCAAGGAATCTCACTCCACAGGAAATAGTACAAAGGATAAATTGGCGAAGGAAGCTGCTACAATCGAACATCTCGAAATAAGTTACGAAAAGAGTTTTTCAAAATCAGCTATAAAAACACTTGCATAAAGAAATAAGCCTTAATTTATGGGAAGAAGAATAGAAAACCTCTAAAAATGGATCAACCACAACACAATTTCTACCAACTATCAAAAGCAAACTCCAGTAGAAGCCATCTTTCCAGGTTTAACAACGCTATTAACGAGAAGAACACAGAAAAATAATCGAAATTATTCAAATTTTGTCAATAGAATCAATATTATAGATACATACATATATATAGATAGAAAACACACACACACACACACACACACACACACATGGCATCAACACAAAAAGTAATATTGAAATTTGAAGTCTTCAAATTTCCGATATTTTGACCTCATGTGAGATAGAAGAAAATAATTAAAGACCATTTAACAGAAATAAATTGATAGATAGATTAAATGAAAATAGAACCAGCCAATAGATGGATTGATTAAAAAATGATAGATAGTTTTTTTTTTTTTTTTGGTAGATTGACATTAACTGATTGTAAAACGAACCTGATTGATTGAGTGAAGGAGAAATTGATGATCAGTTCATCGGAGAGAAAGAAAGAAAGAGTGATTAATTGATTGACGTAGGAGAGATCGACAGATCAAATGAAACCCGATAGAAAGATTGATAACGAGGCAAAAAGTTTTTAATCCTTAATAGACGCAGTGCCACCACTGAATGTTTATTCCAGTCGGTTGTCATAGTTACAGTTGTCATAGTTCCGTTAAACTTCAGGTTACCTGTATTCAATAAAGGAATTAGCTTTCTGTAATGGAAGATGCTACATGACATCCACCGGATTTTAATTCCCCGCTGCTCCGAACGAGGGAACAATTAAATGTAACACCTCAGTAATGCTAAGCCCCGTACATTACTGTCGGCCGAGTGACGGAAAGCAGGAGCCAGCAGATGGGAACATTTCTTGGAAGAAGAAATATTTCCCAGGAGTGAACGCGTGTAATTACCCTATTACGGTGGCGGCAGCGTGGATTTAACAACCCCCTCGGGACGCTCTGTAATGAAAAACAGTTGCTGAATATTTATTTTCTCCTTGTCAGAGAAGAAACCCGGTTGCCACTAAGAAGTTACTATGGGAGGAGGGAATACGTACGGCTCAGGGGTTTAGCTACCCATTACTTGTGCTTAATAGTTTTCGTTAGCATAAAAAAAAAAAAAAAAAAATGTATACTGCAAGAAAACTTCCGATTACATGTCACCGGAATAAATAATATTACAACTTGTTTAGAGTGATTAGATGCTTTGTTGATCCTTCATCAGATAACTACTTGCATCCAGCTTGTGTACATCATCATCAGAAACCTAACAGTTCTATTATTTTAAATAGAAACCGGGGAAGAGGTGACCTTGTTGCTTCTTAGTTCCGTGAAGCCATCTCTACATAAAGATGTCCAACAGATGAAGATCTTCGGCAAACTACTTCAAATTCTTCATCTGTTGGACATCTCCTCAAAGATGATTACAAAAATTTTGTATGCGATATACTTTTGTTTAATGTGTACTAAATCTTGTATTATATATTTATTTGAATATTATATATTTATATATATTTATTTGAATATTTGTTTAATATTCAAATTAAACAATATTTAATATTCAATTTACACATTAAACAAATTTCAAATAAATATATAATATTTATTTGAATATTATATATTTATATTTATTTTTATTTGAAATTTGTTTAATGTGTACAAAATCTTGGGTTATATTTTGTAAAATCTTGTATCATACTTGAAATATGAAACAATTAGTATTATCCTTAATAGTCCTTATAAGGACTGGCTTAAAGGGGCGAAGCAAGAATGCTTTTCATATTCCCCGTTATCTGTAGCGGACAGTGTAGGGATAAGGTTATTGAGCTATTATCAAAGCTCTGATCATGGCAGGAGGGTAACAGCAATAGCCGAGCCTCAGTTAGAGCTTCATTAGCTACAGCATTGCTATCCATTACCCTCCAAGGGTATTGGATTGAATGAATCAATCACCGCATCTCACGGTCGATTAATTCAAATTCATTAGTATTATATTTCATTTATTCCTTTATTATATATATATTAGCAGAATGTGTCTGTCAGTTATTAAAATTTTGAGCCAAAATCCTTTAATTTGTCATAAATAAGTTACTGTAATGAAGAATATTATGGATCATTCCATGTTTTATAGACAAATTTGGAATAACTTAATATTTCGAAATTTACTACAGGGTTTATGAGAATAAACCCTCGCCATTGGAGTTGCTTTTTTTAAGTAGTTTATGAAGTGCAACTCTGATCCCTCATAAGTTGTTTGGTAAATTTAGAAACATTTAAGTTTATTTCTACATTTGGCTATAAAATATGGATGGACCCATAATATTCTTCATTTTCAAATGTCATTGAAATGTTTTTTTTTCTATTTTTTATTTTTTTCACAAATTTCGTAACTCAATATTAATAGTTTCCACACAGCTTTATTAACGTGAGAGTACTGTAAATGGGCACCAGGGAACAAATTCTTGCCAAATTAAAAATATATAAATGTTCATAAATAGATTAAATAAAAATCAGTTATAAAATTAATAAAAATGTGTAGAATTAAAAAAAAATGAAGTTTCATTTACCAACAAAAATAGTAAAAAAAAAAAAAATTGTGAAATTAATTTTTTGTCCCGGTTGCCATAGTTACAAAGTTGGCAGCAAACAACACTGTGTACTCAATCATAATTGGCTGATTATGACAAAGAACATCGTGTTATAACTACTAATAATTACATTTATCCCGAAATCCTGCGATAGCATTTGTGCTAAGTCTCTTTTGGCAAAATTCCAACAATGAATTGTTAGTCGAGAATAGAGTTGCGATGGTCAACAGAAGTTTTTTTTTTTTTTTTTCGCTAAATTATTTTGCTGACAACTTTGTTTCTTTTTTTTAATTCCTTTCACCATATCTCTAGTAATTTCCCAACTGTTATTTCGTCCATGATAATCCGATTTGGAGTCCTATATTTTCTATTAAGTTGATATTGTTTTGTTTACTTGGTGGAGGAAAAAAAAAAAAAAAAAAATCAAAAACAACTATGTAGTGGTCATTAGATGAGAAGAAATAAAAGACGGCATCCGACAGATAGCGACAGCTATTTTTCTTTACAAATATGACATCTTTTCTTGAGCTAGCAGAAGATGAATGATTCTTCGTAGCGAGGAATCGGATATGGTAAAAAAAGACGCAATCTCCAGAGATGTTTCGTTAAAAGTATCTCCATTCTTACATTCTCATCCCCCCCCCCCCTTGTCCCACGTTCTTTATTCTCTTTTTACCTAACTTCATCAGTGACTTGTGTCATCCGGTGACTAGATTCTGTTGGATGTATAAATACAATTTTAGAACTCGAAGAAGGAAATGTTACTGTGGATTAAGGAAACATAAATGTGAGTCAGCAAATCAATCGAATCTTCAACTTATTCTATACGTTCCCTTAAGTGCATTCTATTGGATTTTATGGTTGCTTTTACCGAACCGATGACAAATGGTTCTTGTTTAAATATAACTTGACGTAATATTTATTTTTTCTTCAGAATATTTTGGGAGTTCATGTCTCTCATCATCGGCCTTTATAGTATAAAAAGAGTGCTGAGGGTCACTCTGGGTTAAAGAGACCTCAGTCGACCAATTTAGCTATGTAACTGTGAGGTTGTGGCTAAAAGGTCCTTAGACATCACACCTCCTAAAAAATGCTAGAAATGAACCTAAATCATCCAAAATAAATAAACAAAAGAGACGGAATGATCACGAAGACATAACCTAATAACAGTTGATTAGAGAACCGAATGAACTGAAAAAAAAAAAAAAAAATGGGGGAAGAACCAGGCCCGAGTGGTACAACTCTTAAGAAGCTGATAAACCGCCTCGATGTTGGCCTTCGCCGTTCGGGTTTAATCAGGTCAACCCCCTCCCCTCCTATTTGTGAACTATAACACCAAAGAATTATTTTATAAAAATAGACAAGGTTTAATTTTCCCCTGTCATGAAACAGATAATAGGTGGTTTGCATTATTTGTTGAAGAATCTTCCATCCCCTAGCAAGTATCCCTCGTGTGCCAAGAACCAATTCAAGTAAAAATAAAACCCACGTTACAACGTTCTTGCAAACGCCACAGAACGGATCGCACGGTCTGGGCCTGTATCGCGACTTGACCCAGGCTAAGTCCCGGTGAAATGGTTATCCCCAACCATTCCTGATATTGTTGAACAATATCTCCATCTTAGTTCCCACATGTGGAGTGTCATATCTAGAAAGCTGAAAAAATTCCCAGTATAACTTTTGTGATTTTAATTGAAGAACATTTATGCCATCTGTCGTAAACTTTTTTTTTATGTAATGACATAGTCGATAATACCACTCTGGCACAAAATCTGAGCGAGAACCAGCATGATCCGTGGTCCCAAAGTAGGGAAGAAAATGCCCCAGAAAATCAAGTTCCGGATGTGTGGTTCGAACTTAAGGCCTTCCGTATGGTTTTAAATGTGTTCACACAGTATAGGTATTGACATTCCTAGTTTCATACTTCCTATTATTCCAGAAAAAATCTATTAGTTGGTTATAAATAAAGCTGATTTTCTTGAACTTCTGTTGATCGGTTACGTTAAACGTTTGCATGAGCTTTAGAATGGTAACTAATCACCGCATCTCACGATCGATCTACTCTAATCCATCCAATCAAAAATCCAGTAATGAATTTATAGATTGTGATAAATATTACAAAAAGGTGTATAAATGCACATCTAAAAAACACTATTTATCTTTTCAATATTCTTATGTTAAAAAATATATTAAGTATATTAAAATATTACATTAAAATTATTCTTTATAAAATACACATTTCATGAATGTTCTTGAGAAAAATGTGATAGACATGCACAAATCATCCCATGGCAAAAATCTCACTTTACAATAATAATAAATAAATAAATTGCACACTAGATGTATTTTCACTGTTTACAAATCATATTTTCTTTTTCAAATTTATATTTTCTTTGCTAAATATAAAGAAAATATTAAATAATTTTTTCTAGAATTTATATTTAAACCTTTTACACATTTTATATTATAATATTATAGTTAAATTATATAATAAACCTCTAAATATTTTACATTATAATAATATAATAACACAACTAAGTTAACATAACTAAGAGGGGAGGTTGAATCAATCGACCGTGAGATGCGGTGATTGATTCATTAATGCCCTTGGGGGTAACGGATGGCAACAATGCAATGCTGTACCAATGAAGTTTAACTGAGGTTCGGCTGTTGCTGTTACCCCCTTGGGCGACGAGTTTTTGAGTTCGCTCTCTTAAGGTTTTTGCCTTAAGGGAGCAATTTGATTCTCCGGGGAATATGTTCTCCGGCACGGCCCGCTGAGGGGCTTTGTCGGTGAATTATTTTCCTCGGAATTTCAGCGGTTCTGCTCAGTGGTCGGGGAGCCCGTCACTGAGTGGAACCAACGCTGAGATTAGGACGGTCTTTCGCCCAGTATGGAGTGGCCTAGAGATCGTCCGTATTTTTGAGATTTCACCTTTACTTACATAGTCGGTGATTGATTCATTTAATCCAATACACTTGGAGGGTAATGGATGGCAATGCTGTAGCCAATGAAGTTCTAACTGAGGCTCGGCTATTGCTGTTACCCTCCTGCCATGATCAGAGCTTTAATTGCTCATAACACCTTATCCCTACACTGTCCTCTACAGATAACGGGGAAGATGAAAAGCATTCTTGCTTCGCCCCTTTAAGCCAGTCCTTATAAGGATAAGGACTAACACAACTAAGAGGGGAAGAAGAATGTACAGTTCCTTCTTAGGACTTCCAGGGTAACAAATGGCAATGCTGTAGCCAATGAAGTTTTAACTGAGGCTTGGCTATTGCCGTTACCCAGCCATGACTAGAGCTTTTAGCTCAATAACACTCCTTCCACACAGATTTTCTTCATTCAGATGACGGGATAAAGAGTCAAGGACTGTCTATCTCCCAGTTCTTTTAAGAACACAACTAAGTTTATCATTACGGATTTTATATTATAATATTACAAATTTTGCGATGCAATACGTTAGTTGACAAAAAAAATATATAATAATAAATAAAATTAGGTAAACGTTGTGTGTGTATATATATAGATTTTTATTGTTTGTCATTCGCAATTTATTTTCTTAATTTATATTTAATTTTTTTAAAATAATATTGGAAAGTATACTTTCTTTGCTAATAATTATGTATAATAATAAATAATTAGGTTATTTCCCATGAATTCAAAAGATTTTTATACACCTTTAAATAGTTTCAATTGCATAATGTATATAAAAATTGCTGAGAAACATGCTAGTTTATACATCATTGATTCATTCAATCCAATACTCTTGGAGGGTAACCGATGGCAATGCGGTAGCCAATGAAGTTCTAACTGAGGCTCGGCTATTGCTGTTACCCTCCTGCCATGATCAGAGCTTTAATTTACTAGCTCAATAACACCTTATCTCTACACTGTCCTCTACAGATAACGGGGAAGATGAAAAGCATTCTTGCTTCGCCCCTTTAAGCCAGTCCTTATAAGGATAAGGACTAGTTTATACATTTGATTAGAATGGATTGCTTACTCTTTTTATTTATTTATTTTTAATAGGTGGAAAATTAATAGCTTAAGTAAATTAACTGTGCCAACTTTTAAAATACAGATTTGTAATCAGACTTGCTATCATCAGGGTAATTATTACCCGCAATTTCTTTTTCTTTCTTTCTTTTTTCGGCATTTCTTAGATAATATTCTTCCCAATGCTTTGGAAAAAATGTTCAACTTTGTGCAGTTTTTATTTGTATAATCACCCCAAATGAATACAACTCTTGGAGTGGTAAAAGATGTCTCTCAATTTTTACAATTGACACATTTAAGCTTGATTGCTATCGAGTTCCTGTCACTTCCAGCATTCACTTTTCTTCTTCATCGTTGTGATGGTTAATTAAAAAACTTGAAAGTTAGAAAAAAAAACTATCGACATTAATGATGGATTGAAATTAGTTAAGCAAAAGAAAGTAGCCCGGCATATTTTGACATGTTTGGATTCCTTTGATAATAAATGACCACCTCAAACCCCCAAAAATCGATTAAAACTAGTAAAAATTATCCTTACTTCGAACAGCCGACACATAAGAATTTATATTAGCTATTACAAGAGTAATTTGTACTTTCTTTCCTCCTCGGGAAGCAGTTAAAGAAAGATAGCTAGGAAAAAGACATTTGCAGTTGATGGAAGAAGCCTAAAAGCCTCAACCAAAGGCTTCATTTCCCCAAAGTCTTGCAACAGACTAATTTCATTCATCAGGGAAACTGCACTTGCTGATGGTATCAGATATTAGACTGCCGAGAGAGAGAGAGAAAAGGGTAGTGTAATTGCTTAAGGTGTCACCTCCGTGTTGCTCATTGCTATTCCCCCAATTGCATCACTAGACGGATAGAAAGCCCTCTCTTTACCATGCCGTACGAATAGATTCTGTACATGCTGTCTTTATTTGAAAGCAAAGAGGGAAAGATAGATTAATTCACTTGTGCCTCTCGAAGCAAGCACGAGCATTTGCCCCTGTAAATCCTCTAATTGTTAAGGCCCGTTTATCAAGGAGAGAAGTATCTCTAGAACTAATACTAGACAGGCTTAGATGAGCTCAAACTTGTCCACTGCACACTGCTGTTGTAATACAGGCTTCGATTGGCAGCGAATAGTTCGAACGCAGTCTTGTGAATTTCTGGGTTTGTTTATAGCACACAAGTGAACAGAAATCCTCCTCAATACTCAAAGGATTTAGAAGGGTTGTTGTTGATAACAGAAGTCTTACTTGATTGTTTTTCCTTTGTTACTTGTATCGTCTTTTTTTTTTTCTTTTTCACTCGACCATTTATTGTCAGATGTGGCACTTTTGTTGCACGCTATCACTTTCAATTACATGTAAAAGAGAAAAACCAGTCACTTCAACTGTTTTTCTTTCAAAACACGTGTATTTTAAAGTTAATAATACACCAAATTTAACGTGAAGTTTCAATTATTTTTAATTCGCAACACGGTTGTTTCCAATTGTAAAAAAGTAACCTTGTTACACCTCTGCACACTCTTGTTACACTTCTGCATCGATAAACGATAAAATATTAAGTTTTATATTCAATACACATTTGTTTCAAAATTAACATTTCTAGATGTGACTAATAACGCCGTTACAATCACATTGTAACAGTGTTACTTGTTACAATGCCGATTGTTTTTCAAACATTGAAAAACAACAGATACTTCATTGTAACAGCTTTTTTTGGTTTTCAATCAAAATGTTTGTTACATAGTTAACCGTGAAACATTTTGTGATGTTAAATTGCTACAATGACTAACGATAGAAGCTTTATTGTTACAGATTTCATTAGTTTCAATTAAAATGTTTGTTACACAGTTAATAAAATCGTTTTTAATCAAAATACGTTCCTTTTAAGTTAATATACGAGGGTGCGCTGAAAAGTTGTGTGAGGTAGAACCATGTCTTCTTATATAGCGTAAAAGAAAAAGAGCAAATTATTACAAATTGATGAAACATAAGATTTAAAGGGTTTTAAGATATGTTCTTTCTTGTGGTTAGAGTTGCTTTAATATCATTTTTGTTGTCGGTGTTTATCAGAACTTTCCAGCCCTCCCGTAGATCATGTAACAAGTAATAGTGTAACGTTGTTATATTGTTACAATGAGAAACAATTATAATTTCATTGTAATAATGAAGCTTTCATTGTTTTTCAATCAAAACACGTTTGTTTCTAGAAGATGTAACAAGTATCACTGCAGCATTGTTACATTGTTGTAACAATGTTTCATTCGGAGTAAATTGTTTTAAGTTAATAATCTTGCAAGCCAGTACAATGTTTTAACTGTTTTCCATTCAATATGTGGAACTAAGATTGTTAATCCTGATTATGATTCAATTGGTATCGATAGAACAGTTTCCTTCATTCACCGCGAGAGGGCCATACTGGTTCCATCTACTTAACTTACTGGACAAAGGCTCGGCGCTGATTCTTTATTGGGTAAAACTTGAGTTGATGCCCTCCCAGCAAGCATTTCCTTATCTGCCGTAGTAAACCCATCACCTTGACCCCCCTTTTGCCCCCCTCTATAATTCAGGGTTACGAGCAAAGACGAAGTCGATGGCTCTTGTTCTGAAACAGCTTGACGCTAATGGCGATCGAGCCTGTAAAATATGTCTGCGAAAGAGCTGTATATTTTCTGTGTCACTACAGCAACACTAGAGGGCGCCCTTAAATTAGCAATCATTCTACAAAGCTGCCATTCAAAGATATGTCCTTATGCGATCTAGGAAAGGGAAAAAAAATATATTTGGCAGGTTTTATTTGCTTGTGAGGAAACAGGTTGGTTAAAGTACAGAGCAATCTTTCCTTTCATATCGATTTCTTTCGTTTTTTTTTTTTTTTTTTTTTTTTTTAAATTCGTGATATGGAAAAATATTAAAGTTTGAAAGCAAAATTAATTCAATAAAAACAGAAATCTTTATAAAGAATATTTCGACTGCAAAGGGCAGTCGAAATAATTTTGAAGGTCTGTAAGTGTTTTTGTGCGTAATTTTTGATACATTTTAACTTTTTATAATCGATTTGTGTACATTTTATGGCAGTAAATGATAAAATAAACTAGTATCTACATATATTTTATGCATTCATAACATACCTAACTTTTTATTAATTTTTTCGATATTTCTAAGCTACTCTGTTCGTCTGCGATATTTTTCAAATTTTCACAAATCTCCCCAAAAATTTTTCAGTATATTTATTCATTAAAAAACCGCGTATAAGTGGATCCGCGCTGTTCAAACCCGCGTTCTTCAAGGGTCAACTGTATATTGATTGTAGATATTGACTACATGTATTACTACATTTATGAATTATACTTTTCTTTCTTGTTTCCTTGGAGTGTCTTACAAGTCAGTCGTAATATAACACAAAGAAACTGTTAATGGTACTTTAATTTTTAAATGAATAATAATAAAAATAGATCAACAAAATGAATACGACATCCTTTTATAATATTAATTACCTACAAAAGAATTTATAATGTTACAATTACTTAAAAACGAAACATTAACAAACTATAAAAAAAGAAGTAGAAAAAAAGAATGAACTATTCATACGTGGAAAATAAATGATCCCGGTAATAAACATAGAAAAGGAAATAAGCCCTATAAAACTCCAAGAAAGGTACCTCTATGGAACAGCTTTCGTTATCATCAATCGGGTGGAAAGAACGGGAAGTGGGGGGGGGGGGTGGTCTAAATCTCTTCTGCGATGAAAGGAATTTTCTAGGCCAAAAGGAGAAAATCCCGCCTCTTCCGACGGAGTTCTTCCTCTCTGTGTCTTTATTTTTTTATGAGACAGATCAGTCGGAGAACCTACCATTGACGAATACATCGGACTTGACACAGACTTTTTAAATTATTTTATTTTAAATTATTTATATAATGTAAAATTATTCCTCGTTATTTCAGATAACAATTATTTCGTAGGCAAATGCTACGTAAGTTGCCATGGAAACACCAATAATGAGCACAGTTCTATTTATAATTGAAATCTGAGTCGTTGAAAGTACATACAGTATAAATAAAGGACAAGGTACAACTTGTTTAATTTATACTCCCCCCCCCTCCCCATAGCTTTGTATTCTCCTTAACAATAAATAAATGAATACGCATACATGATTTTTTGCGATAGGGGAACAATATTTCTTTCCGTATATATTTCGCACACTTGTGTTTTTTTTTTTTTTTTTTTACCTTCGAAATGAATAAAAAGAAAGAAAAAAAAATTGTTAACTTTAAACCAGTTTGTGCTAAAAAGACAGCTGTCGATACCTTCATTGAGTAGTTTCCCACAAAACAAGCAAATCGACTTAAAGACAAAGAACTCGCCATCGAACCTGTCTTCTTTGTGTTTTCTTGTTAAAAAAAAAGCCATTTGATACCTCCCACTAGTGTTTCTTATTTTTTGTTCCATGTGAGTAGCACATCTAAATTAGGAAAAAAGACTGCTATTAGCAAGTGATTGACACGCTAAAGAAACAAAGCTAATAGAAACGGAAGAATTGTTGATTCGTCAATCGATCGTGAAGAAAATGTAGGAAACAATACAAACATTACAATGTTAAAAATGCGATTTCTCCCACAAGTATTCATATTTCTGACGGGGTTTATAGTATTCTATTTGATGGCGTATTCGCCACTGTAATGATGTCTTGGATAATCAGAGGCACAGAGCATTGTCGGGAATAGCTTTCCTGCCATTAACTAGCAATCTAGATGCTCGAAATAGATTATAAAGGAATAGTCTGTTAGAATGACTTACCCAGAAGCAGTGACGAGAATTAAATTAGATGCCCGCTTGAAACACTAGAGAAGATAATAAGTGAATGATTAAAATGGCTCTGAGGTAAGATGTACGTGCATCTACTAGTATCGGGGATACGGAGAATAAGGTGATTTCATAATTACTGGCACGTTGGTAATAAGATGAGAAATATAATTTACAATCTTATCAAAATAAAGCGAATATATTTTCGCATTAGATTAGGTACTCCTATATTTATTTATTCATAAACACACCAGCTCGTTTCAAAATGTTAACTTGAAAAGCAAGTAACAAAAACATGTTGTGTGGTTATGACCTGTCTCGATCAATTAACGTTTTAAAATTTAATTAAGCATGAAGAAATCGTTTCTGACTCGGTGAAATGAATGCGATTCTTGACGGTGAATAATCAGACATAATTTGACTAGGAAAAAATCAATTACTTCGCCAATGATTAGGAAAGTACTACAAAGGTCGTTATGTAGTGTGGTTCGCTGATGTTGGATTACAGGAAATGAATTCATAAATTTTTGTTATCTATTCATTTGTCTGTGAGTGAATAACGAAATGAAGTTTTTGATGTATTCACAGACGTGTTCCTCAGACAAATCTTTATATACGTCTGTAGAACACAGTTCGAACACATGAAATCCTATCTTATTAGTTCTAATTCTTTTCTTCGAGGCGTGCAGGTTTTTAAAGCACGATTCAATTCCTTTACTTTATTTTCTGTCTGGATAGTTGCAGAGAAGTTAGTTGAATAAAAAAGAAGTTAGTTGAATAACAAAATATTGTTAGGCTAATTACTTCTATAATATTAATTATCAAGTATTTGTAATTGATGTGTATGGAATGCAAAGAAAAATTTCGATTTTTAAGAATTTTGAAACTAAAGCTGAGTAGCCAGTCTTAGGCGGAGGTGGTTATTTTTTCTGTTGGGAAAATTAGAGTTTTTTTTTGCAAAAAAAATAAAAATAACCTATGAGTATACCTAGTTTGCAAGAATACTGCAAAACGGGTGTACTCCATACTGCTACGATAGTGATTCTGAATATCTAAATCTAACCTCATTCACATTATTATTATTAAGAGAGACTTGATCGAACTCACCAGGGAGTCAGAGACTCATCGAGGGAGGCTACACACACCAGCTATCCTACTTATTCTTGAATTCATTCACACTGCTTGCACTCACAACATCCAATGTCAATCCATTCCGATCACGGACTACTCCATTAGATAAAAATCTAGCCCTCACTCCCTTCTTGGCTGCCTTCATTCTCAGCTTCCAAGGATGCCCTTTCGTCCTTTCCCCACCCTCCATAAATTGAAAAATTCCATCAATTGAAATCCTGTACGACCCTTTCAGAAGTTTGTAAGTCTCAATCATATCACCTCTCTTTCTCCTGTTTGCTAGTGTCTGAGGTCTACAAATTCTCAATCTGACTTTATAATCGGTATTCCACAATCCTGATATCATTTTTAACACTCTCCTTTGTACTCTCTCCAATATATCAGAATCACATCGGAAACCAGGAGACATCCTTACAAACAACTCAGTTAGGTAGTCTTTCCCGCTGGCAAATCCGTCTTCCTCTATCCAATCTACACGGATTCAACTAAAATTGACGTCTGTTAATCTGTCCATGACCCCGAAGTCTGCCCTTATTAAACTGAGGGCAGGCAAAATTATCGGTAAGTCCCACAGTCTAGTTCTCAAGTAGACTGTGGGACTATACACTGTACGTATCTTTCTTAGTTTATCGTTTTTTTTTTTTATTTTAAACTTGTTGTTTGTTGTATTTTGTTGAAGCGACCGCTTGATCGAACTCACTAAACTTACCCAATCAGGATAACGGGATATGATTTTAGCAATCGGAAATGTTATTTATAATATAACTAAGTTATATAACTCGGTTATAACAACGGGGCATTTATGCATGTTAGCAGGAATCTACGCATGCAGGCGATAATCTTTCGGTAGTTAGCACAACTGGAAATATTAGTCTAAAATATAATTTCAGTAATTGTTGTAATTTAAGAATAAAATTCAGTGAGAAAAACAGATTTCTACTTATCCAAGTAGAAATCTGTTTTTCTACTTGGATAAGTAGAAAAGTTATCCCAGAGCGCCCTGACTAATATTCATGAGCCAACTTATTCAACAACCATAAGTTGCTCTTTTTTTTGGTAGGTGCTATACGCAGTTAATTGCTTTGTATCAGACCATCAGCCTGTTTACCAAAAGTCTGAAGTAATTTTTTTTAACGTACTCAAGAGAAAGGTTTGTAGCGATAGTGTCAGAAAATAAAATGTAAAAATGAAACTTTAAACGAAGCTAATCCTGCCTTAAATCTTAGGAAATTTTATAAAGTGAACCCAACATTACTAATACAGTAATTAATACTGTTTTCAAATATGCACATAATTACCGTAGATTGCAGCATCCAAATCTCCCTCATTCATCCCACCTTACAATTCCCGTGTTCAGATTCCTTTTCAAGTAAATATTTGTCCAAGGAAACACCAAAATGCATACATTTCGATGTTCATAATTGGAGGTGTACCATCTCGCTTAATCCATCTCCATCTTAACAAAATATTTCAATCCCTTAGAAAGCATTTTAATTAAAACTTTATTGGGAATTGCGATTTGCAGTCTTTTATATGACGATTGCATCTTAATAAACCTCAATACAGCAGACATTGTTACACAAGGATTAAGCGAGCTATCGAAGAACATCTTGTAAGACTTAAGATCGGAGATGAGATTTAAATGGAACCTCCTCAATTAACACTAATTAGTAGAATCGCATTAAACCTTTCCTGTACAATCATGATCGGGAAGTAATTAGAAAGTTAAGTTTAGCATTGAAGGGATTCGATAAAACTTCTAAGGTTGGAAAATTCCAAAGATGTGAAGTTACTGACACTTCCCACAATGCACCACTTCCTTCTCCTTTTGTTCTAAAAATTCTTTATAATTCTACGTCCGCGAATTTTTCTTCTTTTATTTGATGCTTGTTTATATTAATAAAAAGCTAACCCTTGCCATGCTTAAATTTGCACGCCTTCCATCCTAAGAAAATGTACTTGTATAAGAGGATTGTCTCATAAAATGCGGTATTCTAAAGTCTTGACTAAGTCCCTGCTTTTAGGGATGGTCGTGCGCAAACATAATCTCATTAACCTCAACCCTACAACAGTTGAGATAAAGGACTAAATAATAAAACTTTCAACCTAAAATAGTCTGTAATCTTATTAGGCGTCACACACTGGGATTGGCCACGTGTGCCGCAATTTAGTTGACGTAGATTGACAGAAAGACGCTGCAAACATTTATCCGAAGCGCAAATTGCTAAAACCGGAGAGAGCGTACTTTAAAAAAAAAAATAAAACAATAGCAAATAATTGTCTTAAAATGGTCTTCCAATTGATGTCACTACGTGGCGTGACAGTCGCTGCATGTAATGGATGGCTTTGCAAATGTTTTCGGTAGATGGCTCTGTAGTCGCTTTTATGTTTTTTTTTTTACCTTACGACTAGGCTTAGATTTATGAAGTTGGAATTCCTGAAATTCTTAATGTCTTTTAAAAAAAATCACCACTTCGAAGAAGGCTATCTCGCAGTCTTTTATTATCATTAACAAATGAATATCTTCATTGCGCTGATGAATCAAATTGAGATTTTCCTTTCTACTGCTATTAAATCGCTCTGGTTTCTTGTTAATTTTGTTGGAAGAAAAAGCTTCCACGCATTCAGAATGCTAAAAGATAAAGAAACAATGGAATGCTACCATTTTTAATTATCTCTCTAATGGGCTCATTTGCTCGTGCTAAGAATACGTAAGAAGACTTGAGGAATAATAGTGAACGAAGGAAGTCATTAATTTTGTTTCCATACTGGCCCTTTTCTCTGCTTTTCTTTATTTTTCGTTGTCAGTCTTCTATCTCACTACACTGCGCTATTTTTTTTTTTCTGTTTCTGTGAATATGTGTTTCTATAACATAATCAGTAGGGCAAATATTAAAAAAAGAATATTAAAATTATATTGGAATGTGCCTCT
The DNA here is from genome assembly GCF_054136105.1 of Typopeltis vanoorti. Taxonomy (NCBI): domain Eukaryota; kingdom Metazoa; phylum Arthropoda; class Arachnida; order Uropygi; family Thelyphonidae; genus Typopeltis; species Typopeltis vanoorti. Next base: position 71,942,317 of record NC_143568.1, on the reverse strand, counting down.
ATTGGTTTAGACGAGTCCTTTGATTACAAAGACCCTGGGTTCGAATCCAGTTTATGATACGAGTAATCTTTATCGGGTTTCTTTGATCAAATGGTTAGCCAGTCTCGTACGAAGATGGAATCGGGGGTTTTTAACCCCTCAAAACGGGGAAACTGTCCCTGTGAACACATAGATCACGCAGAAATACTTGCATTTAGAGAGATGCAACAGAGAAATGGCAAGGCAGCTGTATTAATTCGTCGTAACCCTTAACCAGGTCACTCTACCCGTCCTAAGGGACGGATGGGTTGCAGAAGATATCGGAAATAGCAAACCTCGAAAATCGTACAATTAAAACTAAGCCTCTCGACAAGAATTACTTACTTTGAAAAACAGCAGTTTCTAAATCTAGTCTTGGAAAACAGAACTTTGTAAACATGGTTCAAAAAAGTATCCAGAAAAGGAATCGGTTTTAAAATAGTCTTCGAAGATCAATAAATATGAATGCGTGCAGTATCAAATTTTGAACCGTGGGAGAGTGTTTACTGTTTCATTTTTCCTTCGGAAAACTGGGGTTTTATGGAAGTAAAAGTCCACAAAACAGACAAACCGACTGAAAAATACACAACTAACAGACATAAAATACTATATATATATATATATATATATATATATATATGTATGTATGTATGTATGTATGTATGTATGTATGTATGTAGAAAGTTTTTTTACCTTGGGTATATACGTCAAAGTTACCAAGCTATTTTAAACCTGGTTTTAATCCATTTCCCAAGTAAGCAAACAGACAAGTAAGTCAAGTTTGCGCCTGCAAATAGTGCAAGTCTGGGTGACCCGCACGTAGTGCAAGTCTTAGGAAACTCATGGTAAAGGTGGAATAAGCTCTGATCACTAATCTTAATATTTACCCTTAATGTAAAGCCCATCTTCTTTAGGAGATATATGATGCTATGCATTAAAGGCAAGGGGCCACTACCCAGACCGGTTTCGATCTTTACTGAGGTCTCATCAGTGGGAGCCAGGCTTAGAAATACCAAGGTTTAAGTATATATATATATATTAGGGAGGCTCGCCCAACCCCCCCGAGTTCCGGACTGGTAGGCCGGTTCTACTTGCATTCAGATGACTCGAATTTTGAAGACTCGAACGGAGGGGATCCTCCTTCCCCCTGGTGCATACGGCGCCCAACCCCCCTGAGTTCCGGACTGGTAGACTGGTTCTCCTTGAATTCTGATAACTCGAATTTTGAAGACTCAACATTCAGGGTAGCTCTAAGTAGTCGAGTCTTAAATATATCATTTTATATTATAGAGTAGATATATATATATTTTATTTTTTTTAAGGCAAGTTAAGTTTTCTTTTCCTTTTTTTTTTTTTTTTCAGTGGACAAGAATTCTGAAAGAAAAAAGTTCACAATGAGGATATCAGTATTTTTAAAAATCATGTTTTTATGAAGGCTACTTGTAAGGAGCTTATTTGTCATCAACAAGCTTCTTAATAATGACAGTCGTGAGGCCTCGGGCCACTTTTGAACTATGCTAGTTGGAAAGGGGGTACACGACAACTCGGCAACGGTCAGCTGGGCGACAGAAAGTTACAAATTTTTGCACGCTTAGCAGGCATACGATTCGGCAGATTTTTTTTTTAGAAATATTGGTAAAACAAATGTAAATATGATTAAGACTTATGAGGCATGAGTTTTGAACTATGTGTTAATTCCACATAATTGAAAAAAAAAAAAAAAACTAAAAATAATCCAGACCTAACGACCTAGACTGATCTAAGCTTACCTGCGTCAATTTGCCTACGATATTCTAATTTTCGATAAATTACAAAAAAAATGTATTTTTTCGAAGAATGATATCATATTATTAATATTATATTATATTAATTATATTAATATTATTTTGTAATAATATTAATTTCGTTTCATGTATCATATAAAATAATTTTGTGTATATAATTTTGTGTATATAACAATATAAAACAGGACCTCCATCCTTTCTAGCCCAAATAACAAAAATTTGAACAAAACGAGGAGAGAAAGTAACAATGTGCCATTTTTACTTTAAATGTGCCAAATAATTCATTCATGCTTTGGCTCCACATTGCATGACTTTCACGACCAAAAATTGATATTCTCATTATGATATAAACGAAAATATTTATTAACTAGCTGACTCATTTTATGCATGGGAAATTTCAATATAACTTCTATACAATTTCGTAATTCTACGCAATAAAAATAAACTTAATTAGAAGCGAGATTTTTCAAATTTTATGTTTATACCATTCTTTTAACTCGTTTCTCAAAAAAAAAAAAAAAAAAAAAATAAATAATAATTTACCGGGTAGTAGATCAATAGAATAGCATTGCATATTTCATTTATTATTTTGTCGCCCAGATGTCCGGCGCCCACTTGACTGTGTCCCTTGGAAAGTGTCTTAAAATAAATAAATAAATAATAATCGTGTTTTTTTTTTAATTTTTTTTTAAGGACGGATCTTAAAATACTGAGAGAGTCTGAATGTGTCTTTCTCAATGTTTTGTAGCTTTTCATCTTGATTTACAGAAAAACATGCAATTATACCAACGACAATAACAGTCATTATTGTCGTATGGGAACTCCACCAATCAAACATTTTTGTCCTGACTTCACCCAGTTTGATATTTTCAAGTCCAGGAAACGAGTGCAATCTTCAAACAGAAAAATGTGAGGAGGATAGAAAAATGACCGAATTTATATTTTTTTGGGAAGCCTAGAGGAGGAAAAAGAATGCCATAGCTTATATCAGTAGAACAATGCAGCGGATGGTAAAAATATAGGATTTAATGACATTTATAATAATGGATAGTTATTATTTTTACATATCTTCTGAAAAGTTATGGGAATATATAATTGTAATTGATGATTTGTGGGGGGGATGTAGAGGAAAGGAGGGGGGTATCGACCTAGGCGTTTCCTTAAATATGGCTATATGGAATTAAACATGATAAACATATAATATTCATTGCAGTCATATTTATGTTCGTTCTCGCTATTGGTTATTTCTGTGCAATCCTTAAAATCAGTAAAACAAATAGGGATTATACTCGTTAGTGTTTGATAAATAATAACAGAATTATATTCAGTCCTTATAAGGACTGGCTTAAAGGGGCGAAACAAGAATGCTTTTCATCTTCCCCGTTATCTGTAGAGGACAGTGTATGGATAAGGTGTTATTGAGCTATTAAAGGTCTGATCATGGCAGGAGGGTAACAGCAATAGCCGAGCCTCAGTTAGAACTTCATTGGCTACAGCATTGCCATCCATTACCCACCAAGGGTATTGGATTGAATGAATCAATCACCGCATCTCACGGTCGATTGATTCTCAATTATATTCAGTTGGGACAATGAATATATTTAATGTACAAATAAATTAAAATCGAAAAGGTGTATTAAAATATGTTAATAATTCTATCAAAATTAGCAAAGACTCAAAAAAATTAAACGATTATTCCTATAGTTTAATTTTGTGCATTATATATATTAAACTAAGTGGATACAAAAGAAAATTGGTGACCACTGTATCCAAACGACCATTGCATATAGTTCAGTTGTCTATGCCAGGCTTTGATATTCTGTAAACGACAAGACATTGCAATGTGTGGGAATTTCAATAGTACCCGAGCTAAAGTCCAGTACTTCGTTTTAAAGGAATGTGGAATATCTTGACATAATAACGCAATATAAAAAATACGAATAATAAAGAATAACTTAAAATAGTAAAGGCGTAGCCCAAACCTGAGGGGAAGTATATTATTTTATTTCATTTTTTGCCAGTCTGGTTGCTGAATGGTTCACGTTAGGCACGAATGTTTGTGATTGTCTTTAGGTGGGAGATGAAGTTCATCTCCCACCTAAAGATACCGGTGCCTCGCTTATTGAAGGTTTGGAAAAAAGTTCCATGTTTGGCTTGTAGAGCATGGTTCCCGGATTATGTAAAATAATAATAATTATTATTATTATCTGAGACCTCCAGGAGGGGGTCAAGGACTCATCGAGGGAGGCTATAAATCACCCAAAGCAGCTACCACACCTTCCCTTAAATTCAATCACACTAGATGCACTCACTACCCCCCTAAGGGCAAATTATTCCTCTCACTCACTACTCTGTGAGAGAAACACCTAACTCTTACCCCTTTCTTGACTGCAAATAAATTTAACTTCCATGGATGCCCCCGTGTTCTCTCCCCTCCTTCCATATAAAGAAAAATTTAATCATTTGATATCTTATAACACCCATTCAAAAGTTTATAGACCTCTATCATATCACCTCTCTTTCTCCTGTTAACCAGAGTCTGCAAATCTGTCTTCATAATCTAAATCCCATAATCCCGATATAATCTTTTGTTACTCTTCTTTGCAACCTCTCCACAGCTTCTTTATCCCCTCGGAACCCGGGAGACTAAATCTGCGCACAGTAATCCAAGTGTAGTCTTATCAAAGTCTTATAAAGAGGCAAAATTACTTCCTTATCCTTACATGTCAAGGTTGGCTTCAACATCGCAATTATCCTCTGAGTTGTATTTGCAACTTTTGCTATGTGACCTTTGAACTTCAAATTCCTATCCACCAATACATCAAGATCCCTTGTTCAGTTTCTCCGCTATTATAACTCCTCTAATATAATATGCCGCTGGAACTCTAATCAAGCCAAAGTGCATAACTTTACACTAACATTAAACTGGGAGCCATTTTCGTTTGCTCAATTTTCCAGCCTATTCAAATCATTTTGTAATTGCTGAATATCAGTAGCATCCCTGATTGCCCTGCCTATCTTTGCATCGTCGGCAAATAATTTGCACATCCGATGTTAAATCCTGCCTGATGTCATTAACGTATAGATTAAACAACAATGACCCAAGGACTGAACCCTAAGGTACACCACCGGTCACCTTAAATCTGGCAGATTCACACACACTTTTTGATATCTATCTCTCAACCATCCCCTGATCCAAGTCAAGGATTTATTTTCCAATCCCATATTCTCCAGTTTATGCAACAGCCCTTCATCTGGTATCCTATCAAATGCCTTAGAAAAATCCAACATCATCATAGTGCATCCATTCCCTTTATCCAACTCGACCGTAACATTGTTATTAAATATGAGCAAATTGCTAAAACATGACCTTCCTTTAGTAAATCCATACTGTTCCCTGCAGAGTATAGAATGCTTGTCTACCCATTTCTGTATGCGAGTTCTTACCAACTTTTCTAAAATCTTCACTACCAAACCAGAGATACTGATAGGTCAGTAGTTAGACATATCAGTTTTTGCACCACCCTTGTGCAATGGAACTATCATACATTCCTTCCATTCCTGTGGTATCATTCCTGAGCTGAGACTCAAGTTATACAAATGCGTGAAAGGCCTAGCCAATTCAGCTGAACATTCATTTAGCAAACGGTCTGATATTCCATCAGTCCCTATTGACAAATTCTTATCCAGGTTGTGCAACAGCTCTTCATCTTGATTTTCATGAATCTCTAACTCTTCATTCAATGTGTTAGTAGCACTGTGCATCACGTTACATACACCTGGTTGATATATCTAAGCAAATTGAGCACTCATTAACTGAACAATCTCCTTAGCTTCTGACACTCGAGTACCATCTGCATTCACTAAAGTTCTTCCACATTCATTCTTTCTTTTGCTTGCATAAAATAGCAAAAATCCTGTAGGAAAAAATTATAAACGTATAGTACTAATAGGCTTACAACATTTGGTGGTTGGGAAACACAGAAAAAAAATTAAACCAGACTTGGTATACAAAATTAGCTGACAAACTATTATACCCAAAGTCAAGAAAAACATGAAATAAAGTGAATGACTGAATAAATATCTACTAAAATAATATAGAAAAACCCATAAGAAGATAGATGTGCAGTGTCTACGTGTAGAAGTCCAGCAATACTGTGATTCAAGCATGTGTGATGTCGGAACAGAATCATAAAAAAGAAGTACTTAGGAAGTAATAGGCACTATGGTGGGTCGTAGAGAGGGAGGGGGGGGATCTTGGCTATCACTCGAGCAGCTTACTTTCATTTTATGCCATAACCAGCACATCTGCAGGAATATAAAGCAAAGAAATTGGATTTTTGAGTAAACAAAATTTCTTTCCTTAAAAAAAAGATCTTTCTTGGTGATAAGGAGGAAGGCAAAGCTTTTCGTCAGCTGGGGTGTAGAGTTAGCTTCATTGCAAGGACTCTCGTGGGAGTTGTGTGTCTTTGTGGTGAGAGGAGAGAAAGCAATTTGTCTGTTGAAAAGAGGGCCCCGCGCAACTCGGTCAGATGACACTATCAGATTTACAGAGCAATTGCCGAATTATAAAATAAGATTACCTACACGGCGTGCAGAAAGGCTGGTGATCTGCCGATGCGCGTTGCCACTAAGTGGCAATAGGAAATGGGTTATTTTATAGGCTCGAGCTGAGAATATTTTTTTTTTTTAAAAAAAAATGTTTCCCATCGAAGAATAATATAAAAAATCTGCTGGATTGAAAGTGGTCTTGTACAAAAATGGTAGGATATAGAGAATAGATGAAAATTTCTCTGGGAATACCTGTGACGGTCACAAAAAAATAAAATAGACATTAAAATACAAACACGATAAATGCGCAGACTAAAGAGGAAACAGTTCAGATTCTGTTGTTTTCGTAGACTACAGAATGTTTCTTTTGTGTACCATCTGCCTAAAAGATGTTACGATATTGGAGTTAGTCTTTGTTTCTTTTGTCAACATGAACCGATATAATCTTTCTAGTGAATCACCACTAACAAAATTAACCACTGCAGGCCACTTGTCGTTTAAGTTGAACTATGCGAGCGGTCCCAGTTGGACTACCAAAATCAAACGACATACAGGAAGCATTCTGTATAGAAAGAAAAAAAACCTCTTCATATATTAATACCTACCAAAAAGAGAGAGAATATTGACATATATATATATATAGAGAGAGAGAAAAATAAAATAAAAGAATTTACCAAAATAGAGAGAAAAATAAAATAAAAGAATTTACCAAAACAGGGATCTTCCTTTCTTTTGAAGTCATCACTGTCCATAACTTTGCCTGGGTTAAAATATTGAATTTATAGTATATCTAGAATACATAGTATAATTATAGTCATAAATAAATGGTGGCTTTACAAATATTATTAATTTTTGTAGAAATTTTATTAATTAGAGTAATATTAAAATCAGTTATCTTTTATTTAATTCTTTCTAATATTTTATTTTATATAGATATTATACATTTTGCTCTAATTTTTAAATCGATTATGTAGTATTTCTATTGGTAAGCATTCTTATCAATAACAGATATTACAGTTAGTATGGAAAGAGTCGTTTTCGGAATAAGTTACCAGTAATGATTAGTAGTGCGATTATTATAAGGACAGATATTTTTTAACTTAATTATACTAAAGAAAAAACGGAAACAGAACATATATGTATTTTTTAACTCACTTCTGAAAACATTAACATTATTGATGAACCAACTAAACACCATAATAAAAATATAATTATAAAGATATAAATAATTTACTGTCACTAATTTGCGAATACCAATTCTCACTTAAATTGAGATTTCTAGTTTTTGAATGGCTTTTTTTGATATTCTTGAATGATTTTTTTGATTTTTTGATTTGACAACCCCACTGCTTCAGATTCAGATTTTCAAGAAGTCCGCGTACGTAAAAAGCGGAGAACAACAGATGAACCACTCAAAGATTTCACAATGGAACAAGATGGTCAAATTTTGAACTCCACTGCTTCTCCCAAAGAAAAGGTGCCTCCGATTATATATTGAGGGGAAAAGCAGGGATGGGCAACTTTAAGATCAACAGTGTCCAACCTACATATTGGCTATGTAAAGGCCAAAAATGTGGACGAAGGAATAAAGATATATCCTACAACGATGATAGACTACAGCCGAATATCAAAATAAATGGACAATAGAAGTATACAATATCAAACCTTTTCGCTGAGATCGGAGAAAAATTTAAAAATGGTTCTCAGTGGCGTCTGTGAAGACATTGATACAGAAGATATAGTTACTGATCTTAATTTACAGGATCTACCTCCAGTTAAGGTCAGCAGAATGTACAGATCCAACAAGACTTCCATGCCGTTAGTCCTTGTAGAGATCCATAACATATATAAAAATATCTACAGCTTGAAAACAATCTGCGGGCTCATTGTCACACCAAAGCCACTCCGAAAAAGGGCATCTTCTGGGCAGTGCCACAGGTGTCAAAAGTTTGGCCATGCCCAGAAATTATGTAAAGCTGAATTTAAATGTTTGAAAGTGGGGACAGCCACATAACCCTGCATAAAGCCGAAAACAGCCCCAGATAAATGTGCTAACTGCGGTGGCCCCCATTCTGCCAACTACAAGGGATGCATTCAGCACCCAAAAAATAGACGGATGAAATCAGCCAAATAGTTCTCTTCCTCTAGTACAAGAACACCAGAGGCTCAGCGTCCACAGTCAGAGACCTTCAAAGATAGAATGAACCAAAAGCAAACAAGAAGTTATGCTGAATGTGGCCCGTACAAACAAATCAGCACCTACAAACTTAACAGTTGTTATTACAGCCTCCCTAGCCAACATGCTACAAGACTTCAGCTTGTCAAATCCTTCAGCAACCTCCACCAAAAGATTTCTACTTGAAACACAGGCCATCCTCACAGCGCTAATTGATGAGTAGAAACAAACTTATTCCAGCCTCTTTGCAGATTGCATGGAATGCAAATGGCCTAAGAAACAAAATTCTGGAGCTTCAAGACTGCACTAGCAGATATCAACCAGATGTTATATTAATCAGTGAATCACATCTAAGACCCTCAGATAACCCTAAAATAAGTGGTTACTGCCTATACAGAAATGAAAGATTGGTCTACAGAGATGGCTGCACTGCCATCGTCATTAAAAATTACATCAAGCACAATTCTGTGAACAACCCTCCAACCACTAATCTTGAGATCAAGGCGTGGAGGTGTACCCGCTCGGCTGCCAGACTGAAAATCTACTCTGCTTACAATCCACCCCTAAAAAATGTATTACACTCTGACCGAAATGCCATCTTATGCGTCAGAGAATCTACCATTATAGCCGGGGATGTGAACTCCAAGCACCCTGCATGGAATTGCAGATCCACCAAAAAGAACGGTTGCATTCTTTCCAACTTCATAGGATCACACAATGCTGTTGTGGCAGGGCCCCACCGAACAAACTCATCTTAGTACGTTTGGCACTGCGGACATCCTGGATATAGCTATTCTGCGAGATATTAATCTTCAATACAGCCTAAGATCATTAAATGAGTTGTCATCTGATCACAACCCAATACTACTTCAGATGTGAAGACAAGAATACCTGTCTCCTCCCCCTCACTCCTATATAACGTGGGAAAGATTATCTGAAGTGCTCAGGGATAGTATTGGTCCTGTTCCTAACAAACGTACAAACGAAAACATAGAATCTGCAGTTGCAAGCCTCTCCCAACTAATTAAAATCCACCATAACGGTAGCCACCTTCTTCAAATCTGTCCACAAGCCTGGTCGTTTGCCTGAAGACATTATGAACTTGATCAGGGAAAAAAAACAGAGCGAAGAAAAGATTTCGTAACACTCGTGCGACACAAGATAAAACAAATCTAAACAGACTTACTGGGGCTGTGAGAGATGCACTCAAGGCTCACAGAGACCATCTATGGGATGAAAAATTAGCCTCTATATCACCTACTGATCACTCTGTCTGGGGATAACTAAGAAATATCAAAAACAGAGGCAAATCTCTTTCTCCAATACTCTCTGACCGGGGCCTTGTACGCACTGATGCGGACAAGACGGAGGCCATGGCAAGAAATTTGGAAGAGCAGTGCAAACCTGCACATGGAAATCTAGACTTCAATCACATATATAAAATTAGCAGACAGGTCAGACACTCACTCAAACTTCCTGATAACAGTACTGACCACATTGCACCCACATCACCTGGTGAAATATATAATATTAAAAATTTAAAGAAAAAAGCTCATGGACCAGACGGCATTTCAAACAGGGTGATCAAGCTGTTACCTCGAAAAGCTGTAGTGCACCTTACCAGTATAATAAATGCAATTTTAAGACTTCACTATTTTCCTTCCACCTGGAAACTGGCTGATGTAATCCCTATGCATAAGCCAGGCAAGGACCCACACCTACCTCAAAATTATCGTCCAATCAGTCATCTCCAACCTGGGTAAGGTTGCGGAGAAGGTCATCCTCTCACGATTCCAAACCTCAGTAAATGACCTAAACATCCTTCCTAAAGAACAGTTCGGTTTTCGACAACACCATAGTACTACCCAGCAAATCCACAGAACTGTCGAATACATCACCACCAGCTACAACTGGCACCAGTGCACAGGCGCTGTTTTCCTAGACTTATCCAAAGCATTTGACAAAATCTGGCATTTTGGACTCCTGCACAAACTTATCTCAGCCGGTACCTCACTAAAAATGGTTCATTTAATCCATTCATATCTTCAGAATAGATCAATACAAGTCAAAATCAATGATTCTACCTCATCCCAGCGCCATATCTTCGCTGGAATGGCGCAGGGATCCTTACTAGCTCCATTGCTGTTCTCTATATACATGTCAGACATCCCGCACAATCCGATGACTTCCATTTTGGCCCTGTATGCGGATGATACAGCAATACTAACCAGATCTCTCCGACCACATTTCATTACCGGAAAGCTTCAAGAAAACCTTCTAAAGCTGGAGGGCTGGTTCTCCAAGTGGAGACTGGAAGTCAACCCCCCCAAAAAGCTCAGCCATTCTTTTCTCGAAAAGGCCAATATCATATTGAATTTAGTATTGAATAGTATTGTATTGTATTCAATTTAGTATTGAATAGTAACACATCTCCTGCAGGAGATATGTTACTATTCAATACTAAAATTTCCTGGCAGACAGAAACAAATTACCTGGGTGTAATTCTCGACAAAAAGCTAACTTTCAACCAACATATGAAGTCTACGTGCGCAAAGGCATCTAAAGTCATCGCTCAGATCTATCTGCTAATTAATAGAAATAGCAAGCTAAGTTACAGAATCAAATTGCAGCTACACCAGATGACGATTCGTCCTATAATCACCTATGGCTCTCCGGCCTGGAGCCACACCTCTGATACTATCATTATCAAAATACGAGTGCAGAACAAGTGCTTGTGAATGATTCTGAACGCCCCGTGGTATGTTAGAAACAACCAACTTCATAGAGATACAAATATTCTCTATATTTTATCTTTCCTACAATCTTTAGCATCTAAGTTCTTCCTAAATCCTGTAGCGATGCATAATCTCCATGCGAGCAAACTGCTCATAAATTTTGCCCTCACTGTAACCCCAACAGATAGCGGGGAATATGAAAAGCATCTTGCTTCACCCCTAAAGACATAAATGTCAATTGTTTTCGGATACTTCATTATGCATGTAGTTCGTAGCATTTAAACTTAGTCGTGCGGAGGTCGCGGTCGAAAAAATTGCAGCGTAGGTCGAGTGTATCTGAGAGATACATTCATTGCTAGTGATGTGATAAAACTTAAAAAAAAAAAAAAACAATACTATACTGACATCGGAGGTCGCGGTATCTCTCAGATACAATTTACTATGAAATATCACACACTTTACACGTATTAGACCAAAACTGACCTCATAAACAGTGTGGTATATCACTCGTAATATAATGCATGCGCAGCTACTCATGACCTCCAAGCTATACACTAGATATGTATAAGAATATTTATATGAACAATTTGTTTGTATCTGTCAGATCAGCCGCGACCTCCGCAGGGTTAAATGCGTCTGATTATCAAGTACTGTACTAAGAGTGACTTAAACATGCTATTCTAGCAATGGCTGTTCCAAACCTAGGAAATAATGAGAGCACATTTCTATATCTGTTTTCTGGTCGAAGTGTTCAAGTGGTCCAACTTGCTCGTTTATTTTCACTTCTTGTGTGAGCTTTTCATTCTTTACTTCTGTTTCTTCTAATTGGAGCTGCTTGTTTTTTTCCCCCTATTTTTTCTTCACTTGCTGTTATTTGGCTGTTTATCAAAAGAGAAAAAAAAATACTACAAGCAACACTAAACTTAAGAAAGTCTTAAGTTTTTGCAAGAAGGTTGTTAGTGTTAAAAAAAAAAAGTTTAAGGCGATTCTTATTTTTAGCTACGTATATGGAGTTTATTGTTTAGTCCTAGCTCACCTCAGGTTGTTCGATTATTGATTGAAGAGCTTTGACTTCTTTTGGAAAAGATTTAGGAAGACATAATAAAAGAAAAGACAAACTGTTTGCTTTCTTTAAGAACTTTTAAGTGTTAACTAAGTGTAAATTCAAGTGTGTGTGTGTGTGTGTGTGAAAGAGAGAGAGAAATATACATGGAAAGGTGGAAGTATACAAAGACCGTATACCAGTTTATCGTACCTTGGAAACGTGCACGGTTGCCATGGAGTAATATTACCATGGCAACAGTAAGGTCTGCCTAGGTGATAAATGTATTACTTGTGTGTGTTTTATTGTTAATAGGGAAAGTGTCATAGTACAGTGTGATGCACGCTATGACTTTCAAACCTTGTGTGTCTAAGTACAACTTACCCTACAAATTATCTTTTGAATTATTGAAAATAAGCGATATATTACCCTGCTAATATATTGCTTATTTTGTGCATAAAAAAAATAGAGAAAGGTAAAAATTAGCGAAGGCTACAACCTGAATTTCTGGGAGAAAACTTACCAGTTAGTTTCAGAGAAAGTAGTTCGTCTACAAGAACACAGTGAGGCGAGCCCCGGTACACCTTCCTCTGTAGCGACGGTAGGCAGAGTAGGCGGGAGCCCTTTGAAGCAGTGAACCCATCTTGCCTTGTAAACACAAATGAAGATTCTGGAGGTGGTGTCATAGTGTGGAGCAATGTGCTGTTGTCAGGCGAGTCCCCTGATATTACTGGATGATCGGGTGTCCAAGGAATACTGAACGTTGTTGTCGATCAAGTCCATCCTACAATGTTGACTTTTCATCCAGCATGTGACGGTTGTTTTGTGGACGATAATGGTACTGTCCATAGCACAAGAATTGTTCAGCGAACATGACAGCGACTTTCACCTGGTCACCAGAAAGCCCGGATCTGAATCCCATTGAGAATATATGTTAGAAAAATAGATCCGGGAGCAAAATCCTCTTCTGTCAAAACTGAGCCAGTTGGAGGGACTGTCTGATGAACGCCTGGTATGTTGTAGACGTTGATGTAATCGAATACCTTGTGGAATCTTTGCCAAACCGCATGTGTACTGTAGCCGGTATGTGTAGATCGTCGGGATCACTTTGTTTAACCTAGTGATACATGGTAACCGTTTCGCCTCAGAAATTTCATACGAGCATGGTCCAATTTTCAACTGTCCGGAGCATTTGAAACGATTCCCGACATAGTCTGTCAGCCGATTTTTATAATAATCCAACCCACAAGCGGTTGTCAGTCCATAAGACATCAGTACCGTGGATGGGTCTAAAGTTTAGACAATCTAAAAATTCTACTTTATAAAGCAGAATTTTAAGGGGGATTTCAAAGACAGTTAGGCCTGCTAAAAACTTTGAACAAACACGATTTATTGGAGAGAAAGAAAAAAAAAGCAACTAATACTGCACAATTTAATGTAATAAATGTGCAGAATGTCCACCCTCAGCTTGGGATGCACATCCTGACTCAATCGAAGCCTCCGTCGAACCAAGTTGGAAAGTTCAAGTTTCGAATCCAGTCTCATATGGAAATAACAGAGGGTTCCTCCCGAAAACGGGGTTGTCATCACACAAACCAGAGGGAGGAAGGGACGGTTTTCCTTCTTTTTGATCCTCCTTTAAACGGAGGATCTATTGAGAGGTCACTATCATATTAACAAAATTTTTACTTCGAAAGATAGAGTGAAGATAGAAGGTGGATCGAATGTATTTTTTAAGATTGAAATGACGAACGAATTCAGTTTGTCTTAAAGTTATGTATGAATCATTAACATAAGGAATACAGAACACACATTCTTAATCTAAAATAACTTCGATTTCATAAACAAATTAAATATAACAAATGCAGTATCTACTTATACAATAAATATCTGAATAAAGTAATTTTAGTTTTCCTCAGATTAATTGTTTTTGTTTTTCTCTGGAAACTTTGTCCATAGATTGTTTTTTTAGTCAAGTGACAAGCAAGATTTGTGACTGTACCCTGATGTCTACTTTCTGTTAAATAAGTTCGTGATAACTTGCCACTGACTTATCAAACTCATTGATACAAATTAATTTTAGTAAAATTTGAAATATTTATATAAAATCTTATGTCAACTTATATTTTTAATAAAAAATATTTATGAAATTTTTATAATATTTTTTAAATTCAACTAATTAACTATTATTTATAAATACACCTTTTTTATATTTATAATTTATTGAATTTATTACTATATTTCATGAATAGCTTAGTTAGATTCATTCAATCCAATACCCTTGGAGGGTAATGGATGGCAATGCTGTACCAATGAAGTTTAACTGAGGTTCGGCTGTTGCTGTTACCCCCTTGGGTGATGAGATTCGAGAGTTTTTGAGTTCGCTCTCTTAAGGTTTTTGCCTTAAGGGAGCACTTTGAGTCTCTGGGGAAGGTGTTCTCCGGTACGGCCCGCTGAGGGGTTCTTGCCGGTGAATTATTTTCCTCGGAATTTGAGCGGTTCTGCTCAGTGGTCGGGGAGCCCGTCACTGAGTGGAACCAACGCTGAGATATGGACGGTCTTTCGCCCACTAAGAAGGGGCCTAGAGATCGTCCGATTTTTTGAGATTTTACCCTTTACTTACTAATCAGGGTAATGGATGGCAATGCTGTAGCTAATGAAGTTCTAACTGAGGCTCGGCTGTTGCTGTTACCCCCTTGGGTGATGAGATTCGAGAGTTTTTGAGTTCTCTCTCTTAAGGTTTTTGCCTTAAGGGAGCAATTTGAGTGTCCGGGGAGAGTGTTCTTCGGCACGGCCCGCTGAGGGGCTTTGTCGGTGAATTATTTTCCTCGGAATTTGAGCGGTGGTGGCGTGTGGGTGGAAGGCCATCACTGAGTGGAGCCAACGCTGAGATGGACGGTCCTTCGCCCACGAATGAGTGGCCTAGGGATCGTCCGAATTTTTAGAGACGGCTTTACCTTTAAATATGGCAATGCTGTAGCTAAGTTCTAACTGAGGTTCGGCTATTGGTTACCTCCTGCCATGATCAGAGCTTTAATTGCTCAATAACACTTTATCCATGCACTGTCCTCTACAGATAACGAGGAAGATGAAAAGCATTCTTGCTTCGTCCCTTTAAGCGTCCTTATCCTTATAAGGACTATAAGGATAGCTTAGTTATGATATTTCATGAATAGCTTGGTTATGATTATATGAGCTGAAAAGAGACGCATATCAAGGATAACGGATGGCAATGCTGTAGCCAATGAAGTTCTGAGGCTCGGCTGTTGCTGTTACCCCATGGGACGCAGAGAGTTTGAGTTCGCTCTCTTAAGGTTTTTGCCTTAAGGGAGCAATTTGAATCTCCGGGGAAAGTGTTTTCCGGTGAGGGGCTTTGTCGGTGAATGCTTTTCCCTGGAATATGAGCGGTTCTGCTCAGTGGTGGGGGAGCCTGTCACAGAGTGGAGCCAACGCTGAGTTGGACGGTCTTTCGGCCACTATGGAGTGGTCTGGGAATTGTCCGAAATTTTAGAGTAGCCTTTACTTAAACATCGGCAATACTGCAGCCAATAAAGTTGGGAGGTCGTAGTTTATCTGAGAAATACATTTATTACTAGTATGTGCTAAAATGCATAAAGAAGAAACACTGCAAATATAACACATGATGGTACAAATTAAGTGAATATTGAATCCAACATTATTTCATAGCCGAATATAGAAACTACAAGAGTTTCGTGCCAAATATATAGAAATAAAAGTTTCGGCGGATGCAAGCCTTATGCTTGCATTCAGACGTATTGATAAGATTTTCTTATCAATACGTCTGAAATGAAACTTATATGAATAAGCATATATTTACTAATATTCATTAATCTCCGAAATACGCAGGAAGCAAAATTTGTGAACCAACACCAATGCGTGATTTTTTCCATTAAAATATAACAAAGAAATAATAAAAATTAAATACGTTTCTTTTATGATTAAAAAAAAATCTACTTCTATTTCTGACGGCCATCCTCATTCCTTTTCATCCAAATAACTCTCGTTTCCCTGACCTAATACTCACGCATTTTCATCAAACAGTAAATTCTGTAAACATTTACGCCCGTCATTTAAATGCGGACCAACAGCAGCATATAATTCCTTTTTCCCCATCAAACTCATCCCATACATCCATATACTCAAGCACTCTCTTCCTACACATCCTAGTTACCATTCCATTCATCATCACCGCTTTTTTTTTCAATTCTCCACCATCATATCTCGGCAGCACACTGACTAACCTAGCACTCTTTATTCTAACATCTCCTTCAAAATCCCTTGCCACACGATTTACTCTGCTTTTCAAATCATTCGTTCCCAACCATCACAACTCTCAATTACATTCTCACCCCTTTTTATAGGCACACAGTCTAAAGTGCCTCCCAGCAAACATTCTTGAAAGACATTTTTGCTTTGCCAATCATCGATGATTGGTAGAGATGTGTATCCATCTCTACCCAATTCATTTTTTCCATTCCAATTCCCAAAGATCTCTTATCCAAATTCTGAATCTCACCGTGTTGTGTTCAACTCCGAAGAGCCCCAAATTTCTTTAAAATCGGTTCCACACCTCGACTCTTCTCTCATCCCGAAGTTATTCTCACTTTCACGCACATTTTGCCTTCTGCTTTCATGTACCATCTCTTCAACAAGTTTACATTTCTCAGATATACGTATTTTCCTTAATTTCATACCACATGCTTTTTTTAAAGTCAGAGACATACATCAAACAGACACTGTATTTAACATTATTTATGAATACCACATCCTTGAATATTGGTGGAGAAAGAAAAGTAATGTGCTGTCACTTAGTCATCAGATATAAAACGCGAGTTACTTCCTCATACACCTCCTGAGTTGAGACCATTAGATAGATATTGTTAAACAGTTCCAGAGGATTATGACTACAATGAAAACAATAATCAGTATTGCCCAAATCCATTCAAAACTAAGCTCGTTGTTTATTTGAATAATTTGTTTTAGATGGATCTCTCAGGGTGATGAGTCTGTAAAAGCTCCCTAATCTTGTTAATAATATCTTTCTTAGAAATTCGACATAATCCTATTATCCTTTATTGATATGTAGTAGTAGTCTATTAAATAGATTACAGTATTTTAAGTCTACTAATTATAATAATAATGATAATTCATTCGAGAGTGAGGCAATATTAACAAAGCAACAATATTTTGTTTCCATGGCAAAAATATTCTTTAATTTTTAAATGTTGCCTTGGAAACATGACGTCAGACATCAGTTGACGAATCGCAAATAAATAACAAATTAGACGCAAATGTGAATTAAATAATTTAGTAAGTTGTTTATGTTTGTAAAATTATACCCTTAAAACATCAGAATCACCTTTGGTCTTTCAATCTGTAGATCCGCAGATTGATAGATTAATCCGATATCTTAATCATTCCTAAATTTCAGATAAGTCTAAAGACCACTGCAGTATTTCTATGCATAATTAGGAAAAGATTCATATTATCACTCTCTTTGTATTTTCTATTAATTCAAACTACTTCTGTTCTTAAATGGGTTATATTGCTGTAATCCTATTCACAATATAATTTCTTTTAGCAGTATTCCTTGCAGCTGTTTTCCATTGCAAGTAATATGCCTATTCTGGATTCAAAATGGGGTATTTTACAGTCTCCAAGATGGTGTAGAACTTCTCTCGGTAATCTTACACTATATTTCTTCTATTCTTTCAGCGTCGTGCCCATTTTTTTTATTTTAGCATTTAGGGTGAACGTATTCAACTCTTTCTATTATTGTCATTTCTGTTATGGTTTAAACGTGTACATCTTTTTACAGATTTTAGGAATTTCATTTTCTGCGAATTGAATTTTATTAAGATTTTTATAGCCCACTTTACTGATTTATATAGGTGTGGCTATTTATTACTTTACATAATTTTATATGTTTTTTTTTTCTGGTTGTAACCTTTTAATATTCTTCTTCTTCCATATATTTTGTAATTTTTTTTTACCTATATTAGTTTCATAATAAAATATAATATTGCATTCTAAATTATTATTATTATTATTATTATACACCTCCAGAGACTCATCCAGGGAGGGCAATACTCTACAACTCATCGTCTCCACCACTCAATCCACCAACTACAGCGAACCACATAACCTACACCAACGCCATCTATTGCCCACCATCACCACTAGTTTACTATTAAGTTAAATATCAGAAAAAGTTAAAAAAATCAGTAAAATGTTTTACTGATAAACCTGTCCCAAATAATTTATTCTTTTTCAATAGTTAATTGATTCTTGGAAATTATTTCAAACAGTTTTCTTGCAGTTTATTTATTTATTTTTAATTAAATTAATAAACGTGAGTTTTTTATATTATTTTTGATAGACTTAAGATCAAAATTGAAACATCGTGCAATTTCTGTCTTTTACCTCTAATCTTCCAGATCAGTTCTATTAAAATATCGTATTTGCAGTTGATTAAATTAATTTTTAATGATAAATCTGAGTCATTTACAGCTTTCTTGTTACTAACATTTTTTTAAAAATAATTATAAAATCATTTTAATACGATTTCTGTTTAATTTAACATTTGCAATGTCAAAATTTGTAAACTGTAAACTGTGACACCTTACGAAGTTGCCACAATTTAATTTTCTGGTGGCAGTTGTTCCCGGTTTAAAAATCAAAAACCACTCCCACCCTCAATTTAAAAAAAAAAAATGGATTTAAGCATAAAGAAGAAAATATAAAAAATACTAGCGCTGATGTACTATCTATTTAAATGTGTTTAATATCTATAACGATATTTACTAATATACAAATAATCTTTTTAAGGAATTACATACTTTAGATATATAATTGAGATGAATCTATAATATATCATAAGATTATAAATTGTTTATTGAAACAAACTCATTTACATTTTTATTTAATAATTATTATTATACACCTATCCAGAATTCACTTGTAAAAAATACAACTGATATTGGATTGCAATTTTCTTCTGCGGTTTCTCCCACTTAAGTGGGATCAATGTTTTAATTGGGCGCTCTTCATAGCTCTCTGCAAACTAGACATGGCCAAGGGAAGTGAGGTGGCGAAAAGAATAATAACTGCCCACAACAAAAGAAAGACACAGTAACCACCTTGTGGGGTTTCTGTACACAGCTTCACCGGTTTCAGCTATCACAGGTGGGGAGGACCTGAGAACCCGAGCGGCGAAGGCTTACAGCGAGTCGGTGCAGTTCCTTGTGAGCTGCATCACTCGGGCCAGATCCTTCCTCCACCTCTAAGTTTAACTTTCAATTTTTGCTTTTCTGTGTACTTTTTTGTTTTTGTTTTGTTACATGTTTCCTTTCTAGGATTTTTCCTTTTTTGTAAAGTGAAAAATCAACGACCGTTTTAGAAACTCCCCTGGGGAGCAAACAGGTCAACTGAGGCCTCTTTAACCTACCCTACCACTATGCACTCTATCTTTATTTCCTCTCCTACTATCTGCTGACTCTCAGCCTATCTTACTCTACAGGCCGATGATGAAGATTTGTTGAACTCACAAATTATTATTATTTATTATTATACTTTCAATCAATCAGGAAAAAACACCTTCTTACTGAGGAGGACGGCATTTATCCGTATTAGGAACTGTCTCTCTGCCTATTTCCGCCGATTCCTGGAGCAAGAAAGGTTCCTCAGGAGATGGTGCGTCCCGCCAACCATCTGCAAGATCACACAGGGGGAAATACAGGTGTGTGTGTGCACTTATAACCGTTTCGTGTTATAGGTGTGGGAGCGCTTTTCATACCCTCCCCCAAACCAACATCCATGTTATAGATCTCTATCTAGTTCTCTATTCCCAGTCTCAGGCTTCTGTACCTAGGTCGAGGTTGACCTGAACAAACCCGGACTGCGAAGGCCAACACCGAGGTGGTCCCAAGCCCTTTTCAGGACGGGGTCTTCCGGGCCAGGTCATCTCCCTTCTTTTTCCTGGTCATACTGTTCTGGGTTTGCTCGGCAAACTCATTCCTCTCTGGAATTATCTTCCACATAGTCTTTAGATATATTTACACTTGTTAAATTTGCTTAGTCTCTCCTTTTTTTTCCTTTTCAGGATTTTTCCTTTTTAAAAGTGAAAAATCAACGACCGTTTTAGAAGCACCCCTGGGGAGGTCAACAGCTAAAACAGGGCAGCTGAGGCCTCTTTTACCTACTCTACTACTATGCACTCTATCTTTATTTCCTCTCCTACTATCTGCTGACTCTCAGCCTATCTTACTCCACAGGCCAATGATGAGATACGTTGAACTCACAATTTATTATTATTATGATACTTGATCACGTTTATTTATCAATCACAATGATGATAATATTTATAATTTAATTAATAAATTATTGTAACGAAATATTATTATCTTCTTCTTCTTCTGCAGCTTCTCCCACTTAAGTGGGGTCACTGTTGATGATGAGTCTCCTCCACATCCTCCTGTCTTGGGCTGTCACCACATCCAAGTTCTTCATCCTCAAGTCCTCTTCGACCAGCTCCCTCCATCTCTTCTTTGGCCGCCCACGATTCCTCCTTCCTTCCACATCCATCTGCATGACCCTTCTTCCCACATATTCGTCCTCCCTCCTCATCACATGACCAAACCATCTCAACCTTCCCTCCTGTATTTTCGCTCCTAAGTTCGTAACTTTCACTGTTCCCCTGACATAGTCATTTCTCAGACGATCCTTTCTGGTCACACCACACATCCACCTAAGCATTCTCATCTCTGCTACTTCCATCCTGCTGATATTATTTTTCCTCAGGGCCACAGTTTCTATAGCATACGTCATAGCTGGCCTCACTACTGTCCTATAGATTTTGCCTTTCAGATTGATCGGCACCCTCTTATCGCATAACACTCCAGCCATCTCCCTCCAGTTCCTCCAACCCGCTTGTATCCTGCATCCCACTTCCTTCTCAGCTCCTCCTTCCATCTTCCACTGTTGAACCTAAGTATCTAAAGTCTCTCACCTTCCTGATGACATTTCCTTCCAGCTCCAGATCTGTCTCCTGTCCGCCGACCACTGTGCAACACATATACTCTGTCTTACTTCTGCTTAGTCTCATACCTTTCTCTCTTCCAGTACTTTTCTCCATCTTTCCAGTTTAGTTCCCGCTTCTTCTCTTGAATCTGCACACAGCAAGATGTCATCTGCATACAATATTGTCCAAGGCGCATCTTCTCTCACCTCCTCTGTTACCACCTCCATCACAATATTAAACAGAAACGGACTTAATGCTGACCCTTGATGCAAGCCAACTGTTGCTTGAAAACTTTCTGTCTGTTCCAGACAGGTCCGAACACTTGCCTTCACATTTCTGTACATTTCTCGCAACAACCTGACATATTTCTCCGGCACCTTCTTCTCCCTCAGACACCTCCAGACTTCTTGCTTTGGCACTATATCGTATGCTTTCTCCAGATCAATAAATGTCAGATGTAGCTCCCTTTGTTTCTCTCGATACTTTTCCATCATCTGCCGTAACCCAAAGATAACATCTGTTGTTGATCTACCAGGCATGAAGCCAAATTGTTCCTTTGTAATTTTTATTCCTCTGTAATTTTTAGTCTTGTGCATCCCCTTTACCTTTGTAGATGGGGACAAGGGTACTCTCCCTCCATTCCTCGGGTATATTTTCCTGTTGGCAAACTTTCGTGAACAGGTCCCACAGCAGGTCAATTCCCTCTTCCCCCAGTGCCTTCCATGCCTCCACTGGAATTCTGTCGGGGCCCACCGCTTTTCCATTCCTCATCCTCTTCATGGCCTCCGTCACTTCCACTCTACTGATGTTCTGCACCATCCCCTCAGAAGGCTGCCCATCTCCTCTGAGAGTCCTTGCATTTTCCTCATTCAAAAGTCCCTCAAAATATATTTTCCATCAGTTTCTTATGTCCACATCCCTCCATAATACTCTTCCTTCAGCGTCTTGGATTGCTATAATCCAATATTAATATTGTATTGCTATAATCCAATATTAATATTGTATTGCTATAATAAGTTTATATTTATACAAGTTTAAATAAATATAAATAAATACATTTCTATAAATTTAAATAAATACATCTTTACAAAACGATCCTTTTGCTATGTATCTGGAAACCGAACTGCTAACCGATAGAATTTTTTTTACCGTGTATTTGACGCTACTTCAGGGTTTTTAAGCTATCTCTCTACTAGTATATTTGAAATGATTTGTCCACAACTCATAAGTCATAACCCCTGTTCCACCCATATGTACTGCTAGGTGAAGAAGCTGTTTTTTTTTTTTTTTGACAAAAAAAAAAAAAACTCTTTCTACTTTATCATATATAATTCAGCTACGATAGATTCATTTCAGATTTTATCACTGACATTCCCAGAGGGTAGAACTGTGGTCGTATATCAGTAATGACTCCGAGACGACCCCACGAGAAATAGATAGATAGATAGACAGAGAGAGAGAGAGAGAGAGAGAGAGACCTTGCTAGCGCACCAGAGAAATGAGCAAAATTTTATGGTCCGTCTAAATTTCCAGTTTAAACTTCCGAAGACTTGCTAAATGACAGACTCATCCTTCCGACCAGAAAATTGAGAGGGGGGGGAAAGATTAGGGGAAGCAACGAAAGAGGCACAGACACACACAGACGAAGAAAATCCATCCTATTTAATAAATAAGAACCGTCCCATGTTCCATTTCAGAGTGGCAAAAAAACATCTTTCTTGCGATCGAAGTTTGGTGTTAGGACATGTCAGCAGCAATCGATCAACAATTCTTTCCCCCTATCCCCCCTTTTCCCCTTAACTTGAGACGTCTCCCGATGATAAATATGACTGAGTTAAGTTTTAGCAAGCTGTTAAGATCTTTCGTTAAAAATGAGATGACAGACAGAAGAGTGAGAGATAAAATAGCGAAGAACATGATTCTTAATGAACTTTTATTTCTAAAGTTACTAGTTATACACGCACACGTATGGAAAAATCAAGTTTTGTTTTTTTTATTTTGTATTTAATAAAATGGAGGAACTATCGCGAACATTTTCGTATCATTGATCATTATATACATTGGACATCTTTGTGAGGCTTCAATTTAAAAGAAGAAACATTTATAATGGCAAATACATCGATTTTTCACATTTCTTTTACCTTTTTAAAAGTAAATGCAATTAAGAAACTGTCAGGAAACACTTCAATTTCATTTTACCGAGTTCGTTCCTGCGCATGCGTCAAATGTCGTATTTGCTTGAATGTGTTCTTAGAAAAGTAACATCAAATGATTATTACAAGAGGTTTACGAACACATTCTACATTTGCTTTAATTTATTAAAGGCACTGAAAATACGATTTCCTCTTAATGTTTTGTACATAACCTGAAAGTGAAAAAAAGTCATTATTTGAATTACTGAAAAAGAAAGCCTAAAAGGCTTCATTTAGGCGTAGTAAATTAATAGAAATAGAGAATAATTATACTTTCATAGCTGAATGTGTAGAAACTTATAATAGCAATCCTGTGCCAGAGGTATTTTTCATGAGAAAAATATCTAATATAGGATTGCTGTTGTAGGTTTCTTGAAATTTAGCTATGTAATTAACACGAATCTATAACTTATATTAAGAATATTAATTTTTTATTAATAAAAACGTTTTAATTTTTGTTTTTTATTAATTATAATTATACACCTATTAACAGTTAACTTATGAAAAATACAACTATCTGACGGATTGAATTGGGAAAACTTTATTGCTATCCTAAGGAAGAAGCTATTTTAATTTGGAAGGTGATGACAGTTATCATGTGTTATAATAAAGCCATAGAAATTTCGTGCATACATAATTTAATAATGGTTTCTTTGTTTAATAGTGTCATATAAACCAGTATCAACATTGTTATCAAATTCAATTATTATAAGCATGACAGATTACATTCATATTGAAATCAGCGCTCTGCTTCCAATTTATTACATTATGGTGGGTAATTTGAACCAGAATCACTAGCTCCATTCCTATTTTATTGCTCAGAATTAACGTATTTGATGGAATGCTTTAATTATAAGGGCAAATTATTGCGTACTAGAGAAAGATTTAATTGTTTTCCCCAAGTGAAACTAGAGACCAATAACATTCATCGTAGGAGGATAAAGTGTGTGTATCCAAATACCTTGAGAATACGACAAGATTAATTAACATCGCACATATATAACACTAGATAAAAGCACACTGAATTGGTCCTAAAGAAAGGAAAAGAATCAAACTGTGCCTTTTGGAATGTAGATGCGATCTCTGGTATTGCTAGTAATTGTTGCGAATTGGTGATCTTAGAAAAGCGTTTATTTATTTTTTACAATGAATTTCTCTTAAGTAGTTTCCATGAATATAAAGCTTAAAGTTTGAATACGCAAATATCTTATGTGCTGGTTGTAATCTCCTTAGAATATATTTCAATTTCTCGAGACTTATCAAGAATAAGTATAATTGTAATCAGGGGTATTCAAATGATAAGAAAAATGACATCTTGGTAAGGATAATATTTCTAAAAATAAATAAAGGCGACAGATACATGATAGATGGTGGATTGGTGCCTCGTCTTGATACATGTATGCGTGAAAGAGAATTTATCATTGAGAACAAATATCAAGAAAGAAAAGTGATGGAGTGGAAATCGAAACCTTCAGGGGTGTGAACAGAGAGAGAGAGAGCACGAAGGATATGGAAATAGAAAGTGTACCTTCACAACTACCGTGGTGTGTGTTTTTCTCTAGGGTTTTTCGTTCTTGCTTCATTTTTCATTTCGTGAGTCAGTATTTCGAAATTCCGGAATAAAAATAAATTTAAGAACACCAACGAAATCACTAACTAAGAAATGATATTCTTATTTTTCCAATTTGTTTTTTGCATTCCATAGCGCACTCACCTTTTCTCAAAGTTGGAGAAAACTTCCAGCTATTATATTATTAGAAACGCTTAATGCAACTGATACCAACAACGTGTCATGAAATTTTTGTAGAAAATAATCTCTGATAATTAAGTCGATGAAACATTCTAGTCCTTATAAGGACTGGCTTAAAGGGGGCGAAGCAAGAATGCTTTTCATCTTCCCCGTTATCTCTGTAGAGGACAGTGTAGGGATAAGGTGTTATTTTGAGCTATTAAAGCTCTGATCATGGCAGGAGAGTAACAGCAATAGCTGAGCCTCAGTTAGAACTTCATTGGCTACAGCATTGCCATCCATTACCCTCCAAGGGTATTGGATTGAATATTTTGTGAGTTCAACAAACTTCATCATTGGCCTGTAGAGTAAGATAGGCTGAGAGTCAGCAGATAGTAGAAGAGGAAATAAAGATAGAGTGCATAGTGGTAGAGTAGGTAAAAGAGGCCTTAGCTGACCTGTTTTAGCTGTTTGTCCCCCAGGGGCGCTTCTAAAACGGTCGTTGATTTTTCACTTTAAAAAAAAGGAAAAATCCTAAAAAGGAAACATGTAACAAAACAAAGAGAGAATAAATCTGGAGAAGGAATGGAAAGTAAACTTAGAGGTGGAGGAAGGATCTGGCCCGAGTGATGCAGCTCACAAGGAACTGCACCGGCTCGCTGTAAGCCTTCGCCGCTCGGGTTCTCAGGTCCTCCCCCACCTGTGGGAGCTAAAAACCAGTGAAGCTGAGTACAGAAATCCACAAGGTGGTTACTGTTCCTTTCTTTTGTTGTGGGCTGTTATTATTCTTTTGGCCACCTCACTTCCCTTGGCCATGTCCAGTCTGCAGAGAGCTATGTAGAACGCCGAAGCTGCCTCCTCGTCTATATCCAGGGCTACCTCTACTTGCTCAGGGGTGATTTTGCTGATGTCATCAACGAAGAGGTCACCCCATTTTGCACTGACGATGTAGGGTCCATATTTCCCTGTGAGGAGGAGTTCAGGTTCTCCTACTTTATCTATTGCCTTTTAAACTTTTCTGCTACCCCGGCCATACCTCTAAGGAGATGTTTTAGAGTCTCCCCTGCTTTTGCATGAGGGACTTCTGGGTGTTCGGTTTCAGATACTTTTGCTGTTTTGAGATTTATCAGCTCTTCTTCCTGCGGACTTAATGGCCGTTTGGAAGTGTTGGTGTTCGTCTCCATCTCTACTTCAGCTTCTTCTACGTTATCTGAGTTGGCGATGTCTATATTGGCAGTGGTAGCTCCGCTTTCGTCCGTGGGAGTTACCATGATGGTTTCTGCATTGTCAGTCTCTTCTGTTGGGATCGTATTGCTGGTCTCTGCAATTCTGGTAGGTTTCCCTCCCTTACGGGACCTTTTCGTTGTCTTAGACATGGCGGCATGATCAGGAGTGGCCTCAAGAGGCGGAAACTCTTCCTGTGTTGTGACCTTTTCATTACTTGGTTTTGTTGCTGATGTGATTTCACCACCCATCCTCTCTGCAAGGGTTCTGGATGGGCAGGTGTCGACTCTGTGGTCAGTGACCCCACATTTCAAACAAGCTGCCTCACATTTTTCTTGGTTGTGGCCAATTTTTAAGCAGTTCTTGCATTTTATGCGAGGGCAGTCTGCTCCAAGATGATTGAAGGCACCACATCTAAAGCATTGCTTTTTGACTCCTGGGTAATTTACCATTACCCGGGCAGATCCTATGAGGACAAAGTTAGGAACTTCGGTCCTCATTTCAGGAGAGATAGTTACCTCCCCTGACTTCCACTCAGGATTGTCGGCGTCATTGTGAACCTGGATTTCCCGTACAACTCCCCACTTAGAGAATACGCTGTGAATTATATCGTTGTTCTCTGCATATTCTAGGGGAAATCGTGGTATCTTAAGGGTTCTCAGGATGCTCCCAACCATGAAGGGAGATACTTTTACTTTACCACAGTCAAACCCTTGGAGAAGCTTTTCTCTGGTCTCCATATTTTTGGTCACTACCTGGTATCTTCCTCCCCCATAAGGGGTAAATCCAAAAATGTTCTCTGCGCCGACGCAGTCTATGATAGCTTTCGTCATCGCCCTTGCCGGTATTGTGGCGTCAACATCAATTCCGAGGGTACGCACACGCGGCAGAATGGAAGGCATGATCAGATGGTGAGGAGGGGGATAACTATTCCCACCACCAAGTGTTTGATATTTCCCCAGTCCGGGGTTTACGAAGTTCTGTAAATTTCCGGTTAAATATCGTGAAACCCGATGGGACTCGTACCGATATTAACGGTTAAGAACAGAAACTATACACTTCATCTAAGCCAAACGGCCGAGAAGCGATTTAAAATCACAAGAAACAAGCATGAGAACGCCTCCTATTCATCAATGGGATGCGTCCTCATGCCTGTTTCTTCACTAATACTCTCCAGGATTGAATGAATCAATCACCGCATCTCCTGTGCCGATGAAACATTCTCCTCAATGCCTAAAGTCATGTTAATATATATGCAAATAACAAAAAGGTGGATAAATTTATTATTATAAAAATTTGGAAATACAAAAAAAAATTTTTTTTTCTAAACACAATTACAAACAATAAGAATTATATTTTTATTTTATATTTTTTTCTCAAGCATAAGCAAATAAAATTTTTCATGTAAAATATCTTCATCACTGGGCTACTTGTATACAAATACCATCGTTCATTTAGTATCCCATAATGCACCGTACATTCCCGCTTCTAGGCCCTCAGAATAATAATAAATAAAGATTAATACTTGTAATTAACGAGAATTTTTTTTTTTTTTTTTGGAAATTCAGTGCGCTGGAAGTATGTAATTATATTTAATTAAAACATGCATACTACAGTGCAATAAATATACTTAATATATATTAAATATATTGAAATATAATGAATTAGAATAGTATACTGAAATAAAATACTTAATCTTAAACTTTCATCTCCTAACTTAAATCGTAACGACTGCCTTTATCCTCCAAAAGTTTGGGAAATTATTATTCTTAATTGCATTAAGTAATACACACAACAGGTATACGAGAGTAAGTATGAATGGATTTTCTAAATCAAACCATAAAAAAAATAAATAATTTTTCAAATGAGACAAATGAAAATCTACAAGACGTCATCAGTGGACAAGAAAATATGGTTGACTTGATACTTTGCATTATATTCTACATATTTGGAATCTTCCAACGTGAAGATCGGGAAATTAAAAATATTAAAATAAAGAATTAGGATAAATTAATAATAATTAATTTAGTATGTATTATATATTGCTATTTATCTTAATGTTTAGTGTGATCAGCTTATTGACCTGTCAAAACTAGTTAAGTAAGTATCTACACCTAATTAGTACTCTCATAAGAATGGATAATTTTATCCACAAGGTCTTAGCTAAACCTAGAACAGTGTGGTGGCCGGGCTACAACATAAATCCTATCATAGTTACAAGTTGTCGGATGCTTGGGGGCAGAAAATGTTGTGTGTAAAAATTGGTTTTTGATTGGATTACAGCTGAAGGGATTAGAACTATGGAGTTATTGTATTATATATGTTAAGGTTCAAAGCAAACAAACCTAGGACGAGTCCTGGGTTTGTTTGCTTTGAATAATAAAAAGAAAACGTGGGTTTCAGAAACACTGCTACTTTTTGTGTGAAGAAATATATGCACGATGACACAAAAGTAAGAACGAATGGAAGCTGCTGCGACTGGTAGTTTAATATTAAGAAAGGCAGTAAACGCCACGAGATACGTGCATGAGTCCGTTACATAAAATGCGAGATTCGAACCAAAGATGTCGATAGGAGTGGATTCAGAAAATGATAGTCCAGGTGATATTTTTGAAGCTGATAGGAGTGAGTATTGTGGGGGACAGCTTGGTTTTGTAAAGAAAGGCTCATTTTATAATAATGACAATGAACAATACACTTAAATTATCTGATCGCTCTGAGAAGAGGGATTAAAAGAGGTGAGTCATGTGTAGGGAGTTTTCCGAGTTAAGCCTTTTGCGATGAGTCCTAGGATTCCGATTAATAAAATAAATGATGTAAATATATCATTGGGTACGTCACTAATGTCACAATAGACTCGAACGCAAATTTTTTTTTGATCAAACCATAAATCTGTAAAATGCAAAATTCTCAAATACACAGACATTTTTCCCAATGGTCTTTTATTTTTATTCATTAAAGGCATGAACTAATTTTTTAAGCTTTTTTTTTGTTGTTGTTGTTTATTCTTTCTACAAAATTCCCAGACTGATTAAGGATTAGTGGGTCTCATCTTCTCCGCATGTGTCTGGTTTTGCTGTCTTTTCTTGACAACACCAGACATACAACTGTGGATTAACATATTTATGAGAGAGAGAGAGAGATAAAAAGATATTTGTGTGTAGACTCTACAGGGTCCGCTTTACTGATGCAGGCTCTGGCAAGTTTCATCTCCGTGAGTGGCTAAAATTGGGTCTTCAGTATATGCATATGTTAGAATAATACAGAAGAACAAATAGGATTTTCTTAGCTGGTTATGCAAGTTATATCCTCCTGTAAGGTTTTAAAACTACAGTATTAACATTTCACAATATTGAAATTGTTATAACGGAGTTCATTGTTAGCAGACTTGGCTACGAGCCAATAATTATCTGAGTTGTAACAATACACATCATTATTATCTCTTTGCTAGCCAATGTAACAGGACATTCCAATATTATGAAGAAGCAACAGTGTTTGTTAAAGCAATATTCTGTTAGCGAAAGTCTAGAGCTATTTACGAGCTACAGAATTGTAGCGTCTCTATCTTATTCCTCCCCCCCTTCAAAAACCTCGAGATTATCTCTTATCAGCAAACCTCTGTGAAAGTGGTCGTCAACGGAGTTCTAAAAGCGAACCCTAACCCCATTCATGAGTGAGTGGAGACTCATTTTTGCCAACGTTTTCTTGACATCACTGAGTGGTACGTAATGGATGCTGAGGAGAGGGGGGGGGGAAGAGAGAGAGAGAATCGTTGGCTTCTCTCTGAAGAGGTCACATTAGCACCTTACCTCAGGCATTTACCAAGTCGTGTTTCAGCTTTTAATGCCCAACTTCGTGGCAGAGCTTTCGGCTTAATCCCTGAGAGATAGAGGATCGGGTAGATGACTCAACACAACACTTCATCGACGCATCGCGAGCTTAGACTGATCCTGCGCTGCTTCCTAGGATGTTAAAAGACGCTTTTCAGGCGAATCTGAAAACTTTCATTTCTTTGGGGGGGGGGGGATAAGGATTATAATTTCCACAACTTTTTCTTTAAAGTGAACGAATCTTAAGGTTGCTTTTTGTAATGGTAGAGACTTCTTTGGTGTTTATCTTTAATATATTTGAATTTGTCGCATTTTGAGTTATATTTTCAGACTTTTT
Source organism: Typopeltis vanoorti (assembly GCF_054136105.1). Lineage (NCBI taxonomy): Eukaryota > Metazoa > Arthropoda > Arachnida > Uropygi > Thelyphonidae > Typopeltis > Typopeltis vanoorti. Next base: position 71,911,659 of record NC_143568.1, on the reverse strand, counting down.
GAAGGTTTATAATAACCTAATCTGTTGCTATTAAGGATTCAATTCTTTATTTATTCACATTTTTTGTTTTTACTTTATTTCTTCTTTGTCTCGGTACTGATATAAAGAAACAAACCCTCTCTCTTGACCGACAAGAATCGTTCTCTGGTCAGTAAAAATATTACGGTGTGCGGACTAATTCTTATGTCTTCTGAATATTTCTAAGGATTCCTAAATGAGAGTCTTTCTTTAACCATCGAGTCGTGTTCGTCTATCTCTTGGCCATTTTGTTAAAATCGGTTGCCTTTCTTCTTTCTCCTCTATTTCTCTGGATTCAAAGAAGGTTATTTCCGCTTCCCAATTCTCCATTGGGTGAGGGGGAGTATTCTTTTGCATCCAATTAGTGGGCGCACCGAATTTTTCTTCCATTCACGATGATACAGGCAGTCCTTTCAACCAAACCCTACTTTGAAAAAAGTTACTGAAGCTTTTCCAATGACAACAAAACAGTGGAAATCGCTTTTCGGTTCATCGAAGCTGAAATCTTAACTGCTGGCCGTAATTGATAGTGATATAAAGACTTTTTTTTTTTTTTTTTTTTTTTACGCATGCTCGGTAAATGTGAGATGAAAGTGCAGAAAGTGGTGTTAGAGATCTAGAAATTGCAAGTGATGAAATAGGAAATAAAATGAAAATTTTGAAAAATTGAAGAAAACGAAAAAAAAAATGAAAAAATTAAGTTCTTGAAAATGAAAAAAAAAAAGAAAAATTTTAGAAAATTGAAGAAAACGAAAAAATAAAAAAATGAAAAAAAAATTTTTTTTTTTTTCAAAAATGAAAACAAGGAAAATTTTTGAAAAATCGAAGAAAACGAAAAAAAAATGAAAAAAACAAAAATAATTTTTTGAAAAATTACAAAAAGGAAAATTTTACGTTTTGCATGCGTAAAAAATGAAAACATTTCTCAAAACTTAAGTTTTTGAATTTTTTAAAATTAATTTTTTTTTTAAATTTATTAACATTTAAATTACAAATATATTTAAAGTATTTATGAAAACGTTTGGCTATTTTTTTTTAAACGGCCGAGGCTCTAATGAGTTTGAATTCCACAGTACTGTATGACAATTAAACCACCTCAATCAAACAATTTTAAAAATATTTCTTCCATGTGCCAGTAAAAAAGAGTTTATATGAACAACACGCGTCAACCCCCCCCCCAGAAACTACTCGCATCATCAAGGAGGGGATGCTCTTTCCACTTTCAAAACCTTACACCACACTCTATCCCATAGATTTTCTATCTAATCGTATGTTTAAAACATTAAAACTTTTGTGGTCGTTAGCGGGCACGTTGAAATTGGCAGTCACTTTCCTAAAGCAAAACGAACACCAGCTAACAGATGATAAGCACAGAGATATATGGAATGTTTATACCAGACTTTCAAGAGGGAGAGGCACTGTGACGTAATCTTCCCAATTTAACTGTGGAGGTTAAACCATGTAACCAACTTCCACTGGCTAATAGTCATCCATGGTCTCAACACCATTAATAGGGGACATCATTTGCTTGACGGCCAAGTCCATTTAGCTTTACGAATTAATGGTTGCTAATTTCCTATTTGTATCTTTTTCGATCGGTTTTGGTGGAAATGGTATTACTAGCTTTTTTTTTTTTGTCAGAAAATCTAACAATATGGTGACCCACTGTAAAAATGCACCGGCATCCATTTTTAACATTGTCATCCATTTAGTAATCATCACTGTGATCAGTGGCGCACCCAGAGGGGAATTCCCCCTCCCCAAACTAGCCTAATTAAAATTCATTTTTGTTTATTCATGTGTGTCGTGTCTTCTATTTCTATATTACTTATGAATCATCAGTCGTATGCAATGTAGTGAGTATTCTCAAATCGTCTACTCAACTCTCCCCCCCCCCCCGATTAAATCCTGAGTGCACTACTGACTATGATCAGTCAGGTTTCCCCACATCGTATCGCATCTAGTTTATGTGCTGTTATTTATTCAAACATATTAATATAGATTACCAGTTACGATCTACAGCTGCGCAATGATTTGTGGTATAATATTAGGTTTGCGTGACTTGTAGTTTGTTAGCAAGCCTTGACGATATTGTTAATCTTAATATTTAAAAAGGAGCCCATGATAGATGAAGTGTAATTCACTTAAATAAAAAAAAAAATACTTAAATTTATTTTAACTGATTGTTATACCATTCTGGTAATTATTACCCCACAATTGGCTTCAAGTTACAACCCGCTAACATTTGGCTGTACTGAACACGTTCTTTGTTCTTTTAAAAAGTTGAATCTTCTGTGAATAGCCAGTGATATAGATTGTACGTTCTCCATCATAACTGATGAGCTACGGGGCTGTTGATTATGGCTTCAGGCTGTGCGCCACACTGGTGGTGGTCCTATTGTGAGCAATTGTTTAGCAGTCACGTGAAAAATGGCCATCTATCGTATACTGCGATAGAGTATGTGCAATCAGCGGATGAATAGAACAACTATTAGTCACACTGACATACAAGGAATTGATAATTATTAAATACACAGGATGGAAGGCAGTGTGCTACTCTCTTAGCACTTTCTCTCTCTTTATTTTTATATACGTCTAATTATTTAAGAAGCTTACAAATTAAAGATACCAAGAAATTAGATACTTGGTTTAATCCTTTGGCCCAAGTGTAAACAAAGTTTGCGCCTGAACTATTTTCAAGACTAGGACAATTCGTATATATGTATATCAAAAAAAAAAAAAAAATCAGCTAACGCCTTTTTATTCCCGTATATATAGGGAGTAGGCGAGGCCATTTTTAGACCTATCTAACTTTTGGAGACTGAGTGGGCAGTTCAATCTCCACTGGTACCCAATCAGAGACAGATGGCCCAAGGCTATCACTAATTAAGCAGCACGCAGTGAAGAGTGACGGCCCAACAAGTGCCGCCATCTCGTGGTCCCTAACACTCGTATTTAATGTCTGAAATAATGTGGGTTCTACGGTCGATTTTCTTGAGTTTACGGGACGAAAAACTCGAGTTTCCGGGAGAAAAAACCCGCTTGCCCGTGCCAGAGATCGACTAACTCGGGAACCGGTCGAAAAAAGGCTTAGAAAAATTTCCTCTAGTCGCCGACTAGACTCGAAACCAAGTCTTCCTTCGTGCGGCCAAGCGCCGTAGTGTGCAAACGCCGTATGTATAAAGTTTCTTACCTTGGGTATAATATATGTTAAAGATGGCAAGCTATTTTAAACCTGGTTTTACTCCATTTCTCAAGTAAGCAAACAGACAAGTCAAATTTGCGCCGGCACGTATTGGAAATCTAGCTGACCCTCAAAGTAGTGCAAGACCAAGGCAACTCGTGGAATAAGCTCTGATCACTATTCTTAATATTTACCCTTAATGCAAAGTCCATCTCCTTGAGGAGATGTATGATGCTATGCATTAAAGGCAAGGGGCCACTACCCAGACCGGATTCGACCTTCATTGAGGTCTCATCAGTCGAAGCCAGGCTTAGAAATACCAAGGTTAAGTAATACAGAGCTTATAAGTATTTTACCAAAACAAGTTACCATAAGGTGTTTTAACCTTATTAAATAAAAATCTCAGGATGAGAGATAGATGTAGAAAGTTTTTTACCTTGGGTATAATATATGTTAAAGATACCAAGCTGGCGCAAACTTGACTTGTTTGTCTGTTTTCTTACTTGGGAAATGGAGTAAAACCAGGTTTAAAATAGCTTGGCATTCTTTAACACACACACACACACACACACATATATATATCACATAATATAAGGAAGCTAACGACTTCACATCACTAGTATCCCGTAATGCAAAGCACATCTCTTGCGGAAATGTATAATTCTATGATTTATCAATATAAATATATAAATATATTTCATTTATATAATAATATATACATATTTCACATATATATAAATGAATAACGAATGCGGCAATAGCCAAGCCTCAGTTAAAACTTTGGCTATAGCATTGCCATCCGCTACCCTCTGTTTAAGTAAAGGAGTAAAATCTCAAAAAAATCAGACGACCTCTAGGCCACTCATTCGTGGGCGAAAGACCGTCCAAATCTCAGCGTTGGTTCCACTCAGTGAAACTCGACCACCGAGCAGAACCGCTCATTCCGAAGAAAATAATTCACCGACAAGAACCCCTCAGCGGGCTGTGCCGGAGAACACTTTTCCCGGAGACTCAAATTTCTCCCTTAAGGCAAAAACCCTAAGAGAGCGAACTCTCGAAACTCATCAGGATAACAGCAACAGCCGAACCTCAGTTAAACTTCATTGGTACAGCATTGCCATTCGTTACCCTGATTAGTAAGTAAAGAGTAAAATCTCAAAAAATCGGACGATTTCTAGGCCACTCCATAGTGGACGAAAGACCGTCCATATCTCAGCGTTGGTTCCACTCAGTGACGGGCTCCCCGACCAGGATGGGAGGCGCAATAAAACCAGCTATAGCTATACCAATACCAATATACCAATAAAGTCAAAATCCACAGAGGAAGAGGAATTCCCAATTCCTAAAAATATAATATAATAAGTCCTTATATAAGGACTGGCTTAAAGGGGCGAAGCAAGAATACTTTTCATATTCCCCGTTATCTGTAGCGGACAGTGTAGGGATAAGGTTATTGAGCTATTATTAAAGCTCTGATCATAGCAGGAGGGTAACAGCAATAGCTGAGCCTCAGTTAGAGCTTCATTAGCTACAGCATTGCTATCCATTACCCTCCAAGGGTATTGGATTGAATCTCCAAAATTATAATTCTTATTTTTGGAATTATAATTTTGGAGATTCAATCCAATACCCTTGGAGGGTAATGGATAGCAATGCTGTAGCTAATGAAGCTCTAGCTAAAATAATGCAAAAGTCATATTTTAATATACAAGTAGATAAAAGGTGTTAGAACTTATTACTAAAATACTCTGAATATTTAAGGTTTTTCCACTTAATTTTACTATAAATTAAAGATACCAAGAAATTAAATACTTAGTTTAATCTTTTTTCTAAGTATAAGCAAACAACTTACACCTAGATAGCTGATTTTGATACTAATAATAATACTACAAGTACGCCTGTGAACAAGAGTACATTACTGTTTTTCGAATGAGTTTTATTTATTTATCAAAAAGGCTTATTCTGCCTTCAGTTTTTTAAATACTACCACCGTAATTGATCAAGTAAAGGATCCTAAATAGCGACTGCACTGAATGCAATTTTTGTGCAAGATTGTAATTTATTCGATACCCTTATTAACAGAGCTTGCACCCCGCTCAACATTACCAAGACCGGTTTCAAATGTGCACAGGGCGTTTGCAATTAGATTCAGTCATTATTTTTAACCGATTCTTGTATTCCCACAAGGACGGAAAAAGGCTAATTCACATGTTTCATCGTTAATAATCCCGTTATAGAAATAATTAGATCTAATTTCAAGCAAACTCGTAAAAGAGTTTTATTGTTGTTAGAAAACGCTATTCATCGGTTAGTTTCTTTAATTTCTGCAATAAATAAAACTCGTAAATACTTGTTTCGGTAACTTTAATGAGCCAATTTATCTGGTACAGTAAAGATATATATTGTTGTTGTTGTTGTTATTTTACAGGTGGAACAAGAAGATTGCATTATTATTATTAAGTTTCTGTGTTATAAAAAATTACTCATTTACAATCAAAAGAACGCAAAGAACGAGATGAATTGTCAGAAGATATTTTGGGAGTTCGTGTATCTCATCATCGCCCTTTGGAGTATAATGAGTTCTGAGGGTCACCAGGTAGTGTGAGGGGGAAGGAGATGATACTAGGAGGTAGTAAAAAGGCCTCAGTCAACCTGTTTAGTGTAACCGAGAGGTTGTGGCTAAACAGGTCTACCGACATAATTTACAAAACCTGTACTGAAAGAAAGCTGTAAAAGAAAATACACTTAATTTGGTCAACCTTAAAAAGTAAAAAAAAAAATTTTACTGGAATAACTGTGAAGAAGAACTGGGATAATTTATCGAGAAAAGGAAAACAAGTGGACTGAAAAATGGGGATAGAACCCGACCCGAGTGAATCAGCTCACATGGAGCTGCACCTCCTCGATGTAAACCTTCGCAACTCGGGTTCTATCAGGCCGACCCCCTCCTCTGTGAACTATAAAGGGCGATGTTTAGTTTGTCCCTAAATTGTTCTGCGATTGAAGTTAAATCCTCTTCCCTAAATGAAGAAGAGGAAATGGCCCTTGATAGCACTCTTGTTCAGCTAGTCTTCTACTAGCTCAACAAGAGTGCTATCAAGCGCCATTTCCTCTTCTTCATTTAGGTCCAAAAACCCTTTAGCTGCTCTGGAGTGAGCGCACTTATGTCGTCGATGAAGAGGTCCCCCATTTGAAACTTACGACATTAGGACCTGTCTTACCAGCCAGGAGGAGCAGAGGTTCCCCTAGTTTGTCCATTGCTGTCAGGAGTTTCTGTGCGGTCTCGGGGTTTCCGGTAAAGGTACTTATTATTACAGCTCCCGCTGTTACGCCGGTGATGGTTATTTCCTCAGGATCTTCTGACTGTGTTATGTTAACTGGTTTTGACTTTTTAGCATTTCTTTCCTCTGGGTTTTTTGCTTTTGGTGTGGCATTAGTAATTTCCATTTCTTCCTCTTCTGTGTCTTTTTTGATTTTTTCTCCCATTTCAGTGATAAGGGCTTCTCTTGTGTTGCACTTCTTCTTCTTTGTTTTTCCTACTATAGTTTCCGTGACTGCGTCTTGAGATTCTGTTGTCTCGATAAATGCTGCTTTGAGAATTGGGAATTCCTCTTCCTCTGTGGATTTTGACTTCTTTATTGGTATAGCTATAGCTGGTTTTATTGCGCCTCCCATCCTTTCCGCATATGTTTTAAGCGGGCAGACTTTGTGCTCTTTACTTTCACATTTTAGGCAAGATGACTGACACTGCTCCAGTGCATGCCCTGCCACCAGGCAGTTTCTGAATTTGTTTTTTGGGCAGTTCTGCACCCAGGTGTTCGAGTGAGCCGCACCTAAAAACATTTTCTAACTCCAGGGTAGTTAACTAATATCCTCTAGGCAAAAAAGCTCCTCGACCCAAACGAAGCAACAATTGTGGCGGGAGACCTAAACGCAAAACATCCCGCATGAAACAGTAGGAACTCCAACAACAACGCGAAGAGCCTACACATGTTCGCTATGACAAGAAACATCATCATAGCAGGTCCCGCCGAAACAACACACTACGGACCGCTGGGAAGACCTGATGTGCTGGATATAGCCATTTTCAAGAACACCTCGCACTAATTCCAGTTAGGTAGTCAATGATCTTAGCTCCGACCACAATCCAGTACTACTAAGCCTAGGTGGGGAAACAGAAATCATCCCCAGGCAGTCCTCCACAAAAATTTCAAAAAGCTGAACGCTATTCTCCACAACCTCAAAGGACCCGTTCCAACCATCTTTTCACCTAAAGAAATAGATACAGCGATCAGAAAACTGGAAAGCACAATCCAAGGTGGCCTAGCAGCAGCTTCCACCGTTACCGCTCCAGCTCAAGCCAACCTGCTCCCAGGTTGGCTTGAGCTGGGAGCAGGTTGGCTTGAAGAGCAGCTGGGAGAAGCAAAAACAGGATCAGACGCCGTTACCATACAACACTATCCCCCCAGGATAGACAAGAGCTAAACAGAGCAACAAACCTAGTCCGATATGCGATCAAAGATCAAAGAACCAGCTGTGGAAGAAGAAGCTAAGCTCCTTAAACACCGAAGACAACTCATTATGGAAAATTACTAAAGCCCTTCGCAGCGACTGTCCCAACATTCAGCCAATCCACGGAGAAAGGGGCATGGCCTACCGAGACGACGAGAAAGCAGAAGCCTTCGCGGAAGCTCTGGAACTGCAATTCAGCCCAAACTATGCGCATGCGGACTTGCACTTCATTGAAAAAATACACAGGCATGTCCGCTGCGCACTCCTTCAAACCGGCAGCCAAGAAAACACAAATGCTACACCAAAGGAAGTACACCAAATCATCAAGAGCCTCAACAACAGAAAGGCCCCAGGTCCTGACGAGATTTCAAACCAAACCATAAAAGCACTCCCCCATAAAACAGTTATGCATCTAGTGGCGATCATCAACGCGATGCTAAGACTCAACTACTTCCTCACTCGCTGGAAGCAGGCAGATGTAATCCTCATCCACAAACTAGGAAAAGCACCTCAATTCCCACAGAACTACAGACCTATCAGCCTCCTATCAAATCTGGGAAAAATCGCAGAAAAGATAATTCTGAACCGCCTACAAAACGAAACAGACAAGATCGACCTAATCCCAAAAGAACAATTCGGATTTCGCAAAGGCCACTGCATAACACAACAGGTCCACAGACTTATAGAATTCATAACTACTGGAAACAACACACAGGTGCAATCTTCCTGGATGTGGCAAAAGCCTTTGACAAGGTATGGCACAAAGGCCTCATCCACAAACTAATAGCTGCAAAATACCCACTAAACCTCGCCAAAATCATAGAATCCTATCTCAAAGAACGAAAATTTCAAGTTTCGTGGCCTCAGATCCTCCATGAGAAGCATCACAGCAGGTGTCCCGCAAGGCTCCCTTCTATCGCCGCTACTCTTCAACATTTTCATCTCAGACATACCAAACACAGCATCAACTACCATGGCTTTCTATGCAGACGACATGGCAATACTGACCAGATCACTCAGGCCACACTTAGCCACACAACGACTACAAGACGCAGCAACAAATCTTGAAGAATGGTTTCAGAAATGGAAGACAGATGTCAACGCCGACAAGAGCACGGCCATACTCTTTACAAGAAGGAAAGCAACCCACCACGGAGCAGTCACGATGTTCGACACTGATATCCCATGGCAAAAAGAAGTAAAATACCTGGGAATCAAACTGGATAACCGACTCAGCTTCAACCCCCACATCTCACATGCTTGCAACAAAGCCAACTCAGCAATAGCTCAACTCTACCCGCTACTCAACCGAAGAAGCAAAGTCAGTACAGAAAACAAACGAACAATATACAAAACAATCATCAGACCCATAGTAACGTACGGATCGCCGGCATGGAGCCGCACCTCCCCCAGCAACATCAAAAGACTACAGGTACTTCAAAATAAATGTCTCCGAATGATCTTCGACGCCCCGTTGTTTGTTAGGAATGCTCTCCTCCACCAAGACGGAAACATGCCAGACATACCTTCGTATCTCAACCAGACTGCTGCCAAGTACTTCGCCCAGGCCTCACTCCATCCCAACCAACTCATTCGTGATTTCAAATTATGATGAAAACGACAGATGGAGACACAAACGCCCGAAGGCAACTCTGATCATCGCTTCAAACGATTCTACACAGCCCTAATTCGGGCGAGCCACGCGCTCAAAAATTTCTCATCATCAATAATCACAATCTAGCGATGAAGGGATAAAAATCCAAGGGATTGACGTCCATCTCACCATTAAAGTTAACAGTTAACTGACTTCATTTCCATGGAGACAGTAACCTCCCCGGACTTGCAATCTGGGATGTCTATGTCGGTGGTTAATTTTATGTCGCGAACGACTCGCCATTTTGAAAAGACTTTCTTGATAACTTCATCCCCTTCTTCGACGTATTCTAGTGGGAATCTGTCAATTTTGAGTGTCTTTACGACACTCCCTACCACAAAAGGATAAATTTTTTCCCCTCCGCATTCCAACCCTTGAAGTAGTTTCTCTTGTGTTACTGTCTCTTTCACGACGATCTGGTATCTTCACCCCCCCCCCTCCATAAAGGGTAAAACCGAATATGCTTTCAGATCCTACGTTAGCTATTAGAGCTTTCACTAATGTCCTGTTTTCTACCTTTGCGTTTACTTCGACCCCTAGGGTTTGACTCTCGGCAAAAACGAAGCCATAATTCTTTAAAAAGAAAAACCCACACTAACTTGCTAATACAAATATGAAGTCCGAGAGAGAAAAGCGATGGACTTCAAAAAAGGCCAGGTGGTCCCCGTCAGCAAAAATCTCCTACCAGAGGCGGAAGACTGACAGACGGGCACATGTCAGGATTAAAAAAAAAAAAAAAAAAAAATAGCTAATTTAGGACAGCAGAAATCAACATAGATTTTTCACCCAAACTAGGCAGTAGATGTCTTGCAGGGGAAATCCCAGCGGGCGGAACTGGAACTGTAAAACAGTCATCCACGATGGGGAACTGGTCGTCTCAGGAACAGATACTACACTTTGATCTTAGCCAAAAGGCGACAGTAAAAGGCGAAAGATTATCACGAACTATGATTCCTGATTAACCCTCCGGAGCAAGCAGCTTATCTGACAGATACATGCAAAATATTCTATATGTAATATCAAAATGTAATATAAATATTCTTACACAATTCAGTGTATAGCTTGGAGGTCATGAGTAGTGTGCATTCATATGTTACGAGTGATATTCCACGCTGTTTTTTTGCTGCGAGTTTGGTTTAACACAAAGGTTTGTGATATTTTACAGTAAATTATATCTGAGAGATACCGCAAACTGGGATGTCACTATAGTATGTTTTTTTTTTTAATTCTTTGATCAATAATTTCTAGATTGTAACTGAAAAATAGAGAACCAAAGGCTCTTTTTTATCATGCATGTCATGTAGGAGATGTGCTTTACATTTATGTTTATTGAAAATACTAAGCAAGGTGATCTGGAACTTTCTCCACCTTTACTACGAGTTGCACGTAAGGTTGCTTATGCTTGCATATATATATATATATATATATATATATATATATATATATATATATATATATATATATATATATATATATATACCACGACCTACGCTGAAATTTTACATTACACGCGAGATTAACAAACAAGAAGATGGGGGCGAAGCAAAATGCTTTTCATCTTCCCCGTTATCTGTAGTGGACAGTGTAGGGATAATGTGTTATTGAGCTATTAAAGCTCTGATCATGGTAAGAGGGTAACAGCCCAGCCTCAGTTAGAACTTCATTGGCTACAGCATTGCCATCCATTACCCTCCAAGGTTATATATTATATTAATCACCGCATCTCACGGTCGATTAATTCCTCGTCACTTTCCTTAGTCATACCTTATAAGGACTGGCTTAAAGGGACGAAGCAAGAATGCTTTTCATCTTCCCCGTTATCTGTAGAGGACAGTGTAGGGATAAGGTGTTATTGAGCTATTATTAATTAAAGCTCTAATCGTCATGGCAGGAAGATAACAGCAATAGCCGAGCTTTAGTTAAAACTTCATTGAATACAGCATTGCCATCCGTTATAATAATTTGTGAGTTCAACAAATCTTCGTCATCGGCCTGTAGAGTAAGATAGGCTGAGAGTCAGCAGATAGTAGGAGAGGAAATAAAGATAGAGTGCATAGTGGTAGAGTAGGTGAAAGAGGCCTCGGTTGACCTGTTTTAGCTGTTTGCCCCCCAGGGGCGATTCTAAAACGTCCGTTGATTTTTCACTTTAGAAGAAAAGGAAAAATCCTAAAAAGGAAACATGGAAAAAAAACAAAAACATGAAGTACAGAGAAAATAAAACTATAGAAAGAACTGGAAACCAAAAAAAAAAAAAAAGGTGGGGGAAATGGGTCTGGCCTAAGTGATGCAGCTCTCAAGAAGCTGCACCGCCTCACTGTAGGCCTTCGCCGCTCAGGTTCTCAGGCCCTCCCCCACCTGTTGGAACTAGAGAACTATTGCTGTGGACGGGAAACCATGGGATGGTTATTGTGACTGTCGCTTTTTGTGGGCAGTCATTATTCTTTTAGCCATCTCACTTCCCTTGGCCATGTCTAATTTGGAGAGAGCTCTGAAGAACGCCGATGCCGCCTCCTCGTCTATGTCCATGGCTACCTGTACTTGCTCAGAGGTGATTTGGCTGATGTCTTCAACAAATAAGTCACCCCATTTTGCACTAACTACGTTTGGACCATATTTCCCAGTGAGGAGGAGCTCAGGTTCCCCTATTCTCACTATTGCATCTTGAAATTTTTCTGCCATCCCAGGGATACCTTTAACTAGATGCTTTAGAGTCTCCCCTGCTTTTGCATGAGGAGTCTCCAATTCTTCTGTTTCTGCTGGTTTTATTTTTTTCATCTCTTTTTCCTCTGGACTCAGAGGTCTTTTGAAGGGGACGCTGCTTGCCTCCATGTTTTCTGTTTTATTTACTTTTCCTTCTGCAGTGATTTCATCATGTGACACAGCTTGTTTATTGGCTGTTTCTCGCTTCTTCTCTTTCTTGGGTGTGCAGGCTATATGGTTTCTGTGGCGGCTGCCTTTTCTTCTGTAGCCGTTATTTTGCCGTATGCCTCGTTTATAGTTGGAAAATCCGTGTTTCCCGACTCTTGTTCTGTAGTAGCTGTAGGCTTCTCTACTGAGGTGACTGTGACTGGCATAATAGCACCTCCCATCCTTTCTGCATGCGTTCTTGATGGGCAGGTGTTAACTTTGTGGTCCTTGGAACCACATTTGAGGCAGGCCATGAGACATTTGTCTAGTGAATGACTTGTCGTTAGGCAGTTTTTGCATGTCAGTTTTGGGCAGTTCGCTCCTAGATGGTCGAAGGATCCACATCGGAAGCATTGCTTCTTAACGCCAGGGTAGTTTACCATTACCCTATCGGATCCGATGCTGACGAAGTTTGGAACCGCTATTTTCATCTCGAGCGAGATGTTTACTTCCCCCGACTTCCATTGGGGGTTGTCTGCATCGTTTAAGATTTGTATGTTTCGAATAACACCCCATTTCCCAAACACTTCGTGGATTATTTTTTCATCACATTGTATATATTCCAAGGGGAATCTGGGGATTTTGAGCAGTTTGATAATGCTCCCCACCATGAACTGAAAAATTTCCTTTCCGTTACATTGAAAGCCTTTGAGCAACTTGTCCCTAGTCTCTGCGCTCCTAACTACAACTTGGTATCTGCCATTACCGAAAGGAGTGAATCCAAATATCTGGTCCGCACCGACGCAGTCGATCAGGGCTTTAACCAAAAGTCGGAGACTCAGATCAGTGTCAGTCTCGATGCCGAGAGTCCGCGTGCGCGGCAAAACATTGGCCATAGCTGGCGAGCGGGGCCTAGCTATTCCCACCCCCAAGTGTATATTATTGCCCCGGTCCGGGGTTTAGGAAGATCTGTAAATCTCCGTTAAATATATCGTGAAGCCCGATGGGACTCGTACCGATATCAACGGTTATGAACAGATGCTAAGTTTGTTTGTTTCACGAAGAACACGCGAACTCGCTAACCACACTACAGAAATGATCCTGTGAAGTATGATAAGGAAGATTGTTCCACGAACAGAGGTAGCATTGCCATCCGTTACCCTCCAAGGGTATTCTTGTTTCTCACCTCTCACCTTAGTCATACGCAGGACGCAGGACATATATGGCGCAGAGGGCGAAGCTTGACGCTTTTCATATTCCCTGTTGTGTTTCGGGAGCAGTGATGGGAGAGATTTGTGAGCTATTTTAGCTCGCCCTGAGTGGGCAGAAGTGGTTACACGTGGTTGGGTGTTAGGATGGCTTTCGGTCTTTTATGTTTCCAGTAGTCATTACCGTCATAGTTTCCGGCTTGCTGAATTAGTTGGTTTGGATGCGTAAAAATTCTTCATAAAGAATTTTTCTGGTAGGGAGCGTAGTAGTGGAGAGATGTAGGGGATATTTATGTCCCGGTGGATCTGGGCGTTCCTGATGAACCACGGGGCGTCCAGAATCATCATCAAAGACTACAGAACTACTTGTTCTGTAGTCTTTGTAACTTGAGGATGTTTGTCTTGGAGGTATGGCTCCAGGCTGGGGAGGCGTATATGACTGTGGGACGGATCACTGTCTTGTACAGTAGTATTTTATTTGTTAAGCTTAGTTTGCTGTGTTTGTTGATCAAGGGGTAGGTATAGCTGGGCGATAACTTTTGAAGCTTTGGTGTATATATATATGCTCTTGATGTGGCTGTTGAAGCATAATCGCTTATCGAAAAGTAATCTAGGTATTTTGCTTCAGTTTTCCAGGGAATTTTAGAGTTGAACAGGGTGATGTCTCCTTTCGTGGATGCTCGTCTTCTTGTGAAACCCTTAGTCATACGCAAGACGCAAGACGTTGCTGACTATAAGGGCGAAGCAAAATGCTTTTTATTCCCTGCTATCTGATAAGGATTACTGTGTGAGGAAAAGTTTATGAGCTAAGAGCTCTGCCTGAGTGGGTGCGATTCAGAGATCTTCATTTGGAAGTAGGATGGCCTTCGGTCTCCTATATTTTGAGAAGTCTGTTTCATCATAATTTGCTGCTTGTTGCACTAATTCATTTGGATGTGAAGAGGACACTGAGAAGAACTTCACTGCTGAAGACTGCAGGAAAGAATAGATGTAGGGGATATTTGTATCCCGGTGAAGTTGGACATTTCTGACGTACCATGGTGCGTTTAATATCATGCGGAGACATTTGTTTTGCACTTTCTGTAGTTTGAGGATATTTGTACTTGAGGTGTGACTCCAGGCTGGGGATGCGTAAGTGATAATGGGTCGAATCAACAGTTGATAAAGGAGCAGTTTTATTTTGGTATCCAGCTTGCTATTCCTATTGATAAGAGGGTAAAGCTGTGCAATGACTCTTGATGCTTTTGAACATGAGGCTTTTATATGTGAACTGAAAGTTAGTTTTCTGTCCAGCAGTACACCCAGATATTTGGCTTCTGCTTTCCAGGGAATCTTGGTATTAAATAGGAAGATATCATCTTTGGGGAGTATTGAGTTTTTAGTGAAGAGCATGGCAATACTCTTCTGAGGGTTTACTTGCAGTCTCCATTCCGAGAACCAGTGCTCTAATCTCTGCAGATTTTCTTGCAGTTTCTTGGTGACAAGGTGAGGTTTAATAGATCTGGCTAGTATAGCTGTGTCGTCTGCGTATAGGGCAATGATGGATGACATTGGATTGTGCGGAATGTCCGCCATGTAAATCGTGAAAAGTATCGGTGCCAGAAGGGACCCTTGAGGAACTCCTGCCAAGATGCGTCGTTGGGTAGATAATATATCATTTAGTTTGACTTGCATTCGTCTGTCACTAAGAAATGACTTTATAATTTGAACTAGATCTGATGGAATGCCAGCTAAAATCAACTTGTATAGTAGTCCAAAGTGCCATAACTTGTCAAACGCCTTCTCTAAATCAAGAAAAACTGCCCCGGTGTATTGATGCCAATTATAACTTGTGATAATGAATTCTATTAGTCTGTGAATTTGTTGGGTGGTACTGTGAAATTGGCGAAAACCAAACTGTTCTGAAGGAAGGATGTTTAATTTTTTTACTGAAAGTTGAATTCTGGAAAGGATAGCTTTTTCTGCTATTTTGCCCAGATTAGATATCAGACTTATGGGACGATAACTTTGAGGCTGCTGAGGATCCTTGCCTGGTTTGTATATAGGAATTACGTCTGCCAACTTCCATGCAGAGGGGAAGTACTTAAACCTGAACATAGCATTTATTATTGTTGTGAGATATACGATGGCCTTTCGGGGTAGCAGTTTAATAACTTTGTTGGAGATGCCGTCAGGCCCTGGAGCTTTTTTATTCTTTAAATTCTTTATAATGTCATAAATTTCAGCTGGGGAAATAGGTGTGAGTTGGCTAGTACAGGTATCAGGCCGTTTTAACACATGTCTGACGTGGCGGTGGACTTTGTAAATATGATTGAAATTTAGATTATTGTATGAAGGGCTACACTGTTTTTCTAAATTTTTAGCTATAGTTTCGGCTTTTTCTGCATCTGTGTAAACAATGTTCAGGTCAGATTTGAGAGGAGGAAGAGATTTGTTTTTGTTTTTGATGTTTCTCAGGAACTTCCAAACGGATTGATCACCAGGTGATATGGAGGCTAATTTATCTTCCCATAGTTTGTTTCTATGGACTTTAAGTGCATCTCTCACTGCACTGTTCATTTTGTTGAGATATTTCTTGTCTTGGGGTGCTCTGGTGTTGTGGTATCTTTTTCTTGCTTTATTTTTCTCCCTGATTAAGTTCATTATGTCATCTGGTAGTCGTTTAGGCTTGAAGGCAACTGAATTTGAGGTGATAGATGCTATGGCTGTGTTGATTTGATCAGTAAGTTTATTGACTGCAGAATCAATTTCTTCCTTGGAATTAATATGAGGGATGGGATCAATGTAGTTTGGAAGCATTTTGGATAGTTTTTCCCAGGGAATGAAGGTATGAGGCGAATGGGGAAGATCCCTCTGATAACCCAGTTGGAGCAGAATAGGATTGTGGTCTGATGATAACTCATTCAATGATTCCAGGGAGTACTGTAGGTTAACGTTCTGAAGGACAGCTATATCCAAGACGTCGGATGAGCCAGTAGGACTGTGGTGAGTTGGCACTGAGGGACCAGCCACAGTTGCGCAATTTGAGCTTGTGTAGTTATAGAGGATGCGGCCATTCCTATTTATAGACCTACTGCTCCAGGCGTGATGTTTTGCGTTAAAATCTCCTGCAATAATAACCGGCAGTTTAATGCCGAGGATAGCATCCAGATCTGTGGTCAGCAATGTTTTTGATGGTGGGTTATAAGCAGAATATATTTTTATGTTTCCGATAGAGTTTGTGATGACATTGATACCTGTAAGTTCGAGATTGGTGGTTGTAGGAATGGCTACAGAATGATGATTGATGTGATTTTTGATGAGGATGGCTGTGCCACCACCTCTGTAATCCAGTCTATCATTCCTGTAGAGCTGATATCCTTTGAATTTAGGATTGTCAGCAGGTCTCAGGTGAGTTTCATTAATTAATAATATATCCGGATTATATCTGTCATTGAATTCCTGTACTTCTAGTATTTTATTTTTAAGGCCGTTGGCATTCCATGAGATAATCATTAGAGAATCTGGGGTAAATTTTTTCCTATGCATTGGAGAGTGCAGATAAAATGAGCTGTGTTTGCTGCAAGAAACTTTTCGTAGTGCTCAGTGATGGATTTGCGTTACTGAAATCCTGTAACATATTTACAAGAGAAGAGGTGATGATGGTTGTTATATTTGAATGTGGATTTTTCATATTCTGGTCATGGATTGCTTTTTTGGGGCGGGCCACATCAGCATATGTTCTTGTTTGGTGTTGAAGATTTATTTTCTTAGGGGGCTCAGTTGATGGTGGGTGAACACCTGTCATCTTGTTCAAGCTAATAGGAGCCTGATGAACTTGGGCTTCTGGGGCTTTCGTTTCTGTCAGTGAGCTAGACTGACTGATTAACTCAGTTTGTCTGTTTTTTGGGTGGCATATACATCCTCTGTAATTTGCAGGGTGGGGGCCACCACAATTAGCACACTTAGCCGGGGTGGTTTTTGGCTTGGAGCAGGTATATGTGGGGTGGGTGTCACCACATTTCAGACATCTGTATTGGGCTTTGCACAACTTCTGGGCATGACCAAATTTTTGGCATCTATGGCATTGCCCAGAAGAGGCCCTCTTCCTAAGTGGCTCTGGTGAGATCTTGAGCCCACAGATTGTCTTCAAATTGTAAATATCTTTATAGATGTTGTGTATTTCTACCAATACTAGAGGCATAGGGGTCTTGTTAGATCTGTACATTCTACTGACTTTGATGGGAGGCAGATCTTGCATGTTGAGGTCAGCAGCTATTTCAGCTGTTTCAATGTCTTCAGATACTCCTCGGAGTACCACTTTAAGATTTTTCTCCGAGGTAAGTGTGAAGGTATGGTATTGTATACCTCTTGTGTCCAACTCCTTGGTTAGATTTCTATAGTCAGACACTGTAGTGGGCTGAATTTTGATGCCCTCCTCTATGTTCTTGGCAGTGGAGTAATTTATTTGCAGGTTGGCCATGGTGGTTCTTAGGGCTGTCCATCTCTGTTTTTCCCTAAGAATGACTGGAGGCACCTTTTCATTGGTGGAGGCAGAGGAATCTATGTCGGGGGCATCTTCATCCATGCCATTTTCGTTTGCTGACTCCGAGGCGAGAGTTTTGCGTTTTTTACGCACGTGCTTCTCTCCTTGATCTGAATGAGTAGATTCAGAGGTGACTGGATTTAAATTTTCCTCCATTTGAGGAGTGTCTTCATTTGGATCATCGTCAGTCTCAGGTGAAGAGTAAAGATTCAGGAAGCCGGGCCATTCACGCTCGAACTTCTTAAGGAGTTTCTTTATGAAGCTGAAAGCCAATCCTTTATCTAGAGAGTCTATAATTGTATCAGGATCTATCAAGTTTGATGGCCATTTGAGCTTAAATTTCCTTTGAAGTTTATTTACAAGTATGAACGCTGGCTCTTCGTCCAGCGAATCTGTGAGGGCGTCCAAATCTGACACATTCATTATTGACAGTTTGCGTATAAACGCAAGTAAATGTATCTGGAATAGATATGCTAACAATGGCGATTCTATCGGCTGTTAGGCCTAACGAATCGCCCTCGTTGCAATTACCGTCCACTTACCTTTGCTGATGTTCTTAGATTCAGTATAGTCCGCAATTTAATGACTTTAAATAAACGCGTCTCTGCTAGTTAATCTAGCAGCTACACTTCAAAACCATCATATTTAATTACCACGTTCTACAGAGAAGAAAGTTCACAACCGTATCAGTGAAGACTCACTAGCGACCTCCCTTAGTCATACATTGCACTGTTTGATTTTTTGTACTAGTATTATTTAATAATAAAGATGGTGTATCAGTTAAGAGTATCAATATTTAAAAATTCAATGAATTCATTAAATGTTTTATCTTTATTTTATATTAACATATACATTTAAATTAAAACTTTAAGTTATAACTTTAAAATATAGTTCAAGTAGCAAAAAATAATAAAATCGCATTTATCAAAACAAATTCGAACATAATACTGTAGTAATGTAGAATAATAAGTAAGAAATATTAGCAATATAATTAAGAGTATAACCAGTACATAATAACCTGAAGCTGTTCGTTTCCCCCTCATGTTTTAAATAAAAACCCCTTTTCAAGTTTGAAGTTCTTGTCAAAAATATACACTTCCGAAGGCAATTGATGTGAAGTCAACAGTCTTTTTAAACAGTCTAGTCGAAAAGATTTGACGCGCAAACTTTGTTTATATGCGATTTAATTACATACATTAAAATTAAAATTTAATCTAATCTAAATGTTTTTGATGTCTAGATTAAAATAAGAATACAATTTCTAGTCAATTATAATTAACTTTAAAAAAAACATTTTTCCTCTTTTATAATTACAAAATTTTAATAACATGTATTCTAATACACCATTTTATTATTTGTATATAGGAATTATATGTTTGTTTGATTTGAGGTGTTTATGTTTATTTATATATATTTATATATTTATAGTCATGAGCAATCACAAGTTCTGACCTTGTATTTGTGAAATTATTTTCAGGAAACGTTAGCGAATAGGAACCTGTTTTCTTTAATTTACGAAAAAAAATACATATTTGAAGCTGTCTAGACAGGATTAGAAGCGTATGCTTTCTTAAGTTTCCCTTTTTTTTCATTACAATTTGCTTTTCTTTTGCCACTGAATTACTTAAAATATATTCGCTCCTAAAAGTCTTCACGACTTTTGCCTTAGTATAATACGTTTCCTGTCCTTTCAAAAAGATTTGTAACTTTACCAGCGTTGCTTCTCATAAAGTAGGCAGAGCTCGCACGCGTGCACAAATCTCGCTTTCGATATTATCCTCCTCTGGGTACACTTATTAAATTTCATGATAAACACACTTGGAAAGGCACAACTTCCGATGTTATTAGAAATGCAGGAACCATGGATAAAACTTTCCACGTTTTAAGGGGGGGGGGGTAAAAAGGGTCTGCTAGAAAATCCAATCCGTATACTAGTTGGTGAACAATAATCTATCACTGAGCGAGGGGTTATGTCTCTGGCATTGGACTTCGATATTTACGGCTTTAGAAAATGGATGACTTTATCAAGGGTCCTCAATCACGTGACACGTAGGCTTCCTTATAGAAGTGTACTAAATCTTCATTACGCTTGTCACAAGGAGAAATTCGAATACATCTGTTACAGCGTGCGTCCCCTATCTGGGCTTTGTGTGGCTGGAAGATGATCTTAATAATTTCACTCTGTGACATCCTCAAGGTTTACGTTATTGCAGTGCAGAATCGAAGCACCAGAATATGCACAGCCGAATAAGAATTAGATTCTGGGATAACCTATGAGTAGTCGTGCAGCTGGTTGTAGTTGGTGTCTTTCTATAGATGAACATAAAAGCTGGTAAATATAGATTTGCGTAAATCTATATTCGTTTGACATTTGTCTGACTTGATATTCACACTCGGTGAGTATCTGTGAATAATTTCATTTATTTGCTGTTATTGGCGTTTCCTGTAATGAGTCCGAACTAAGTTTGGATCTGCAGATGCGATCTGAACAAATTCGCAAAATGTACCTATTTTTAGTTTCCATTTCAAAGTTAAATTAGTCAGTATCTTCGTATCCATTGATTTATTAATCTTTATTGGTTAAAACCGCGAACATTCCTTGGAGGATAAAGTTATTCCCTCATGAGATCGGCTCGCCTATCTGATCTCGTATTGCGATTTATAGGAAGTGATCACATGACATGATTCCGTTGACTGCAGGTAAAATATCGTCTTTCTTAAATGAGATTGTGTTTCTATTCGGTAATCTTTAATTTCAATTGGGAACGCAGCCTCTGCTTACATTGCCTAAATCAGAGCCACTTGATATATTGCGTGTGAAGTCCATATTTTGCTAGCTACTACTAAATGTGTAAACATATAAATTAAACACAGGCGCAATTATAAAGGAAGCGTTTTATTATTTATGAAATATTGAATAAATTCGGAATTATTCCAGTTTGTTGGCCATGTAATCAATGTACTCGCTCTCCAACCAACAGGCTGTGGATTAGAATCCTGTTTTGAGTAGGATTATTGCTAAAACAAAGAGCCAAAAGGCTTCGGTTAGGCGATGCAAAAATTATCAAAATCAAGTGGATATTAGATCCAGCAACCAGAGAGTTTACGGGAATACATTCCCCAGCATTCACGAGTTGCCTTAGTGTGGACTACTTAGAAGACATGGGCGCCGCCCAAGCGTCTATATATTCGCCTTTTATTGGTCCATGTTGATAAGGTTTCGCTGGCTTGACAGCTGTTTCGAACTGGTTGGTTCTCCTCGGAGACAAGGTAGAAACCCTAAGAGAGCAAAAACTCTCGTTCAGTACTAAGGGACCTGAAATGTATTTTTTGTAAGCGAACTCTCGGTCGGTGCGTATAAACAGCCAAAACGCTTCAGTTCGGCGATGAAAAATTGAATAGAGATGTTTGTGAATAGAGATGTTTGGAATCATGAACAAGTTCCTTGTTTGGTCTATACAGTAGGTGTATAGACCGTAGGTGACTTTGTAGGCATTGCCCACAAAGTATTCCTGGTGAGATTTTTACAGGGTAGTTCACCATTGCTTTCCCCAATGCCCCCAATTTTATCCGGGCTCAGGACCGGCATATGGCTGGGACATATTCATGACTGTAATCCATGTGAGTTCACGAGGTCGGTTTGCTGTTTTGGGGGACGAAAAACCCGAGTTTCCGGGTGAAAAAAACCCCTACCTCCGTATGAGACCGGCTAACTCACCTTCAGTCGAAAGAGACCAGATAAACGTTCTTCATATCACTGACGGAATTGAACCCAGGTCTTTCCGGCTAAAGGGCTTCGTCTATATTGACTGAGCTACGGAAACTCTACAGTAGGATTATATAAAAATAAATGAGACATTTTAGTCCACCCACGGTACTAATGTAGTATAAGTTTAAAAGATTTCATGGGTGGAAGTCGTGTAAAAATACACCATAAATTTAGATATTTAAAAACTATCCTTGGTGGACCCATCCTCCCAAAACAGCGATTCATTTTCTATTCGTGCCCTAAAGACAGACGTTGAGCCCATATTCCCCACTGTCAGAAGTTGCTTACCTTCTTCTATGCTAAAAACGCTTCAAGTGACAATGAAAATTCAAGGGATTTGTTTAGGAATGCCCTAAGCAGGATAAAAAGCCATCTGCTTAATAAAACACCAAATATGTAATTATCTCTTCATTAAAGTCAAAGCCATCACTACAATTATTTGTCTATTAGACAAATGGCTAACGTATTTACTTCTGTACATGATCATATAAGTAACGGACTAAATGGATTTTTTTTTGGGGGGGGGGGTGGATGTCTTTAGCGAATTGCTCCCATCTTGTATTACAAGCCCTTCTAATTATAATTCCCTGCCTCAAATCATCGAAGCTTTAAAAGACAGGCATTTACAATAGAGACAGAACATTAATGGTAGTTTGTTCGCTAAGAGCCAGCCGCCCTCAATTAAGGTAAGATGTGGCTGCGTCCTATTGCAGCAGACCAGAAAGGACGACTAGGCAGCTGTACGTCCATGAAAAGGTTAGTCTTAATGAAGCCGAAGTTGTTCATTCACTAATTTGACAATACTGGCATAAGGAGCTGGGAGTGTTGCAAAGAAAGACGCTAAAGGATCTGAAAGTAGCAGGCGACCCTCATTATTTCGTTAAATACCGTAAGCGCAGTCGATAATCATAAATGAAAGCAGAACTACGGCAAGTTTGAGAATTTATAGAAACTTAATGTATAGTGCCGGTCAGAAAATGTGTATCCTTTCCACTAAAATCGATGATGAAAGTCCATAGATGACCGTCTGAACGTCGATTTGTAAAGCGAAGGTATGACTTCACTTTTGCCGAAGAGTTTGGTGTCGGTAATATGTTCGCATGACCCCTGCGCACCGCCCAATAAAAGGTCACGTAGTAAGTGATTATGAAAGAGCTTAACATGTCCGGGATACTCTGGGAAGTCGACCAGCTTAGTGCAGTGACGGAGGCCGTGAAGACACGCTCCATCGAGTCCATTACTCCCCTGCCAGCCTTCGCCACAAACAACGTGGCGGAAGGGTTGTTAAAACATGATTACTCTATCATTCATCAGATGGTCATTCGTCCGCGCGCAAATAACGAGCGTCTAATGGGGTTAATTACACGTGCAATTCAATAGGAACACACATCCGCACTCTGGTAACGAGAGTTTTGAAAAGAATTTTTGTGTTCGTAAAGTTTCGGCAATTGTGTCGACCACGACGGAGAGAGTGAAGGGAGTTTATTGATGGACTTCATCCTTTTGCAACACTTCGCCCATTCTACTCCATACGGGAGTGCATGTTATTTCCCTTCCCCCTTAACACACACTCTCCCCCCCACCGATTCCCTTGCATCTATTAATTAGCGCTTTTATTTATGCCACTTTGAGTGAAGGGTTCTACATTGGATTAGGTTCGTAATCTCCCCATCCTCCTTTCTAGCTATGCATCAGAAGATACTCCTCTTCCATTAGATACAACTTGGAACAGGCAAAGTTCGTATTAAATTTAGATGGTAATAGAAAGGGGGTGTTTCAGTTATTGTCTAGGTTCGCCTTCGTAATACTTGAAGTGGTACCACAGAAAAGATGCGAGACGGCAGCTCTAAATTGACACTTGAATTCGAACTAAATTGAGAATTGAATCATTGGTTTCCACTGATGTGTAGGTGTTCTTTTTCTGCGTGCGATTGTAGTACTCGTATTGAATACCACTGTAAGCAAAAAGGGAAAACAGAAAAGCCTGTTGTTGGATACAATGAAAGCCTCTCCATTGAAAAGATCTCATCGCGAATTATTTTTCAACGTCAACCACATTCATGAAAGGTTGTAAACCTATCGTAATGTACATCAGTATCATGTGGGGGAGGGAGGGATTAGATAAACTAGCAACCATGGTCTCGAAACCAAATATGAAACTTTTTCAAGGCAGTAAGCAGGGTGAAGAATTACAAAGTGCAGTGGGATTTTGGCTGGAGAGCTGGCGCCCTGTCCATTGAGAAAATATGGCTCATGTTATAAGGAATTAACTGGTATATATAAAACTAAGACAATGGAATAAAGTTTGTATTTGTATTATTCTTACAATTCCTCTCCTACAGCATTTTTTCTGCTAAATTTACTCCTTACGCGATTGAATTCCGTCTTGAGACCATATACTTTTTCGATTTTTTTGTTGCCAGAAGTGCTGCCTTTTGTTATACACTAACATTAAGACCATTCTTCAAGTCAGTGATTTTACATTTTTTGCTCTCTTAAAGCATAATCTTAGATTCTTCTCATGTAAGCTATAATTGAAAACCTCGAAGGTAATAGGGCATTGCATCGATTACCTAATTTGCAAAACTATTTTATTGAAATACTTGGATACGCAGGAAGTATGAATTATAATTCTATCGTTGTTATTTTAATTAAGATGTGCAATGTTTACTGTGCCTATCTGCAGAAAGATTTTGTTTCAGGGTCAGGCGCCACGAGCGATTGAAAATACGTTGAGATATAGAAAGTTTTTTTTTTACCTTGGGTATACTTAGACGTTAAAGATACCAAGCAAGTTTGTAAACTTGGTTTTAATCCTTTTTCCCAAGTAAGTAAACAGAAGCCTGAACTATGTTCAAGTCTGAAGCAACTCGTGGTAAAGGTGAAGTAAGCCCTGATCACTTTCCCTTAGTATCTCCCCTAATTCAAAGCACATCCCCTTGCGGAGATGGATAATGCTATGCATTAAAGAAAAGGGCCACCGCCCAGACCGATTTCGACCTTTATTGAGGTCTCGTCAGTGGGAGCCAGACCTAAAAATGCCAAGGTTGAAGTAATGCAGAGCTTATAAATTTTATCTAAACAAGTTGCCACAAGGTGCTTTGACCTTATTAAATAAAAATCTCAGGATGAGAGATAAAATTTATAATATATAGGTAAAATTTATAACCTCTGCATTATTTCAATCCCGGCTCTAAAGAGTTTGAATTAGGGGAGATACTAAGGGAAATGAAAACATGACAATCAAAGTGAATGAAATTAGAAGTGATCGGAGCTTACTCCACCTTTACCACGAGTTGCCTCAGACTTGAACATAGTTCAGGAGCAAACCTAACTTACTAGTCTGTTTGCTTACTTGGGAAAAAGGATTAAAACCAAGTTTATGAAATTGCTTGGTATCTTTAACGTACGTTGAGATATGAATTGTGACTGCAGGAGTGTATTATTTCATCTCTAACATTTTATAACTGGTTTCATTTTAGAAAATATTATGATAGCATTCTATTGTATTTAGACATAATTTCATTTTTCAAGAATAGGTGCAAAAAAAAAAAAAGTACTCTTTAATCGAAATGCTTACTCACTTCCCTTGGAGGTAGGAGGCTGAAATTTTACACGAAAACTATTCCTATAAATAGTTCCTTCCTTTTTTTTTTTTTTAATTTTCCAAAACACCCTGTTCCCCTTATTTCAATACAAGATATCAGAATAAGACTGTTTTTATTAGCGGATGCTTGATGTCAAGATGACAGGAAAAAGACTCATAGAAGACCAAAATCTAGGTGGATCGATGCATTCAGAAGTGCCTTAGAAGAACGAAATGTTAGATTATGACAATATTAGAGTGCTCACAAGTAATAGTAATAGATTGATTTGGTGAAAAATTGTTGATAGGAGATTATTAATAATGTAGGACTGTCAGAGTATCCAGTACATCCCCTGAGGGTACACATCAGCAAATTGATGATAAGAAGTGTACTCATCTTTGAGCGCACATCATCCACAGAGGTCGAATCCCATAATAGAAGATGTCCGTTAACCTTTTTTAGGTTAACGGACATTGAGACTCGGTGAACCTTTTCATTTATTTTATTGTTATTTTCATGTTTATTCACATTATACACATCATGTTATTATTATTTCAAAGGATTGATCTATTTTATCGCTTGCGTTCTTCATATTTACATAACGCACCCGATTATTGAACGTAGAACATTGGAATTTCAGTAGCAAATCATTAAAGAAAAAGTTACCAAATTTATTCAAAATATTAAATATTACTCAATAATTATATAATAAACATAATTATACTTTTAAATAATTAAAATTTTTTGAAAATATTGTACATTTTTCTCAAAACATCGGGTTATATTTGTACTTATTTTTATATTTCATTATTATTATTATTATATATTCAATGAAAAACAGATGAGATGAGGAAGATCAACCGTGAGATGCGGTGATTAAAATACCCCTGCAGGATAAGGTAATTGATGGCAAGGCTGTGCCAATGAAGTTCTAACTGAGCTCGGCCATTGCTGTTACCCTCCTGTCATAATCAGAGCTTTAATTGCTCAATAACACCTTATCTCTACACTGTCCACTACAGAGATAACGGGGGAAGATGAAAAAGCATTCTTGCTTCGCCCCTTTAAGCCAGTCCTTATAAGGAAGTTTTTTGTTTGGGGGGTCTTAGAAGTAGACCGTGAGAAGCGGTGATTAATACCCTTGTAGGGTAATGGATGGCAATGCTGTAGCCAGTGAAGTTCTAACTGAGGCTCGGCTATTGCAGTACCCTCTTTCCATGATCAGAACTTTAATAGCTCAATAACACCTTATCCCTACATTGTCCTCTACAGATACCGGGGAAGATGAAAAGCATTCTTGCTTCGCCCCTTTAAGCCAGTCCTTATAAGGAAGTTTTTTGTTTGGGGGGGTCTTAGAAGTAGACCGTGAGAAGCGGTGATTAATACCCTTGTAGGGTAATGGATGGCAATGCTGTAGCCAGTGAAGTTCTAACTGAGGCTCGGCTATTGCAGTACCCTCTTGCCATGCTCAGAGCTTTAATAGCTCAATAACACCTTATCCCTACACTGTCCTCTACAGATACCGGGGAAGATGAAAAGCATTCTTGCTTCGCCCCTTTAAGCCAGTCCTTATAAGGAAGTTTTTTGTTTGGGGGGTCTTAGAAGTAGACAGTGAGAAGCGGTGATTAATACCCTTGTAGGGTAATGGATGGCAATGCTGTAGCCAGTGAAGTTCTAACTGAGGCTCGGCTATTGCAGTACCCTCTTGCCATGATCAGAGCTTTAATAGCTCAATAACACCTTATCCCTACACTGTCCTCTACAGATACCGGGGAAGATGAAAAGCATTCTTGCTTCGCCCCTTTAAGCCAGTCCTTATAAGGAAGTTTTTTGTTTGGGGGGGTCTTAGAAGTAGACCGTGAGAAGCGGTGATTAATAACCTTGTAGGGTAATGGATGGCAATGCTGTAGCCAGTGAAGTTCTAACTGAGGCTCGGCTATTGCAGTACCCTCTTTCCATGATCAGAACTTTAATAGCTCAATAACACCTTATCCCTACATTGTCCTCTACAGATACCGGGGAAGATGAAAAGCATTCTTGCTTCGCCCCTTTAAGCCAGTCCTTATAAGGAAGTTTTTTGTTTGGGGGGTCTTAGAAGTAGACCGTGAGAAGCGGTGATTAATACCCTTGTAGGGTAATGGATGGCAATGCTGTAGCCAGTGAAGTTCTAACTGAGGCTCGGCTATTGCAGTACCCTCTTGCCACGATCAGAGCTTTAATAGCTCAATAACACCTTATCCCTACACTGTCCTCTACAGATAACGGGGAAGATGAAAAGCATTCTTGCTTCGCCCCTTTAAGCCAGCCCTTATAAGGACTATATAAGCTTTGTGTTTGGAGTCCAGGAAGGTTGATGGATGAAACCCTGGGAGGGTAATGGATGGCAATGCTGTAGTCAATGAAGTTCTAACTGAGGCTCGGTTATTGCTGTTACCCTCTTGCCATGATCAGAGCTTTAATTGCTCAATAACACCTTATCTCTACACTGTCCACTACAGAGATAACGGGGAAGATGAAAAGCATTCTTGCTTCGTTCCTTTAAGCCAGTCCTTATAAGGACTATTAAAAAAAAAAAAAGTTGTGTGTTTGTTGTTATCTTCAGACAACTGGTTTAATCTTGTTTAAGCTATGGGATAAAGTAAAGTATGTTTAAAGTTTTTTTTCCTTAGAACAGGTGAGAAGAGATGACGTGTACGGATCGTTTAGCCACAACCTCTTGTTACATAGCTAAACAGGTTGGCGGAGGCCTCTTTATTATCTCTTACTATCATACTCTACCTTTCGTTCTCTTCCCCTCTTACTACCCTGCTGATCCTCGGCACTCTTTATACTCCAAAGGCCGATGATGAGAGACATAAACTGCCATTCTTTCAAAATTCTAAAAATTTGAGATAATCTTTTATTTTATTTATTATATATAAGATAAAAATTTTCAAATTTGTAGGGGTGCGAGACTACAAGACATTTCCGTAGGTGTCCATTTGCCAGTGCATATCGCTCAATGTCGGATGTCTGTAAGCCGACGGAATCCAAACAGCGAAAGGGGTGGCATGTGAGTTCCACATGGTTCCAACTGTCATAACAGATAAACAGTTGCGTCTAGCATTTCTCCCCCAACATATCTAAAACCCGACGTCATGCAAGCGTAACTATGACAACCCCCCCTAAAGTGACGTCACCAACCGAACCTCATTAAGTTTTACTGGAGCAGACTCTAACGATGGTTCGTCATTAAAGAGTAACACAGGAGAACACACGAGCTAGGTGCAAATGATTCCATCTTCCTTCGCCAACGGGAGTTATTTGACCTCTCGCAAAGTGAACTTACTCCTCTGACGGGGAAATGCACATTCGTTTTACTAATGACCTTCCCGTAATTGTACGACCAACCACAAACAGATCATTTTGTGTCTTCCATTACTTCCATAGTAGCTAACCTGGTTCGGTAATTGTCCTACACACACAGCGCATTTCTTTGAGATAAAAGATTCACATCCACCTATCGAAACCATTAATATCGAGAGATTTATAATAGTCAGCGAAAGACGACAAACAACAAGCTACGTAATAAATTGTTTATTTAAAATATGGACTGGCTAACCTTGTCTCATAAAGAATGCAAGACCGTTAAATATATACTGCATACAAAAGTATACTCCTGGCGCCATCTTGCGGATAAAACATTTTTTCTGCTATGGAATGCATACAAATGTCAGATATTTCTTTCGGTACATTATGTATGTTGTTGCGGGATTGCATTAAAATATATAAAAATAAAAGATAAAAATTAATCGCTTAAATGGAAGTGTTGATGATGTCAAGTACCTTAACAAAACTGAAGTTTTTTTGGACGTTGGCTTCATACGGAGAGATGGGAAGGTTAATTCGACCGTAAATCCAATCCAAATAAACCTTATGGATTCTTTCTTCAACAATTACGAAACAGAGTTCGTGTCTTTTAAGTAGTGCAATACCAAGGCAACTCCGATGCCAGCAGTTATATGCTCATAACCTCCCTAGTTCATTTAGAAACCTAAGTTTCAAAATATTTCGCTGTGAAAGATAATGCATATTTAATATCCTTTCCATTAATTGTTTTTACAGCGAATAGAATTTATTTTCGACTGTTTAAAAATGATTCTTCTTTCCATTCTATTTCTTTTGCCCCCCCCCTGGATAATGAATGGGTTTACCCATTGTTTAGATAGATAGATGATTAGAGATTGCTGTCTGTACAAAATTTATTTTACTGATAACAAGAAGTAAGAATGGCAGACAAAGAAAATAAACCATCCCTCTCCCCACCCCCCAAAAAATTCCCTCTCATTTACTTGCAGAACCAACAAACAGATCTAATTAATATACGCATACTTTTTTTTATTTTTAATCATAATAAAAATATATTTTAAAAAATAATTTTGATTTTTTTAAAAGGCAACCATTCTAAACTCAAGGAGCTATATAATCTCGACCAGAGTAGGATTTTACAAACATCCACGATGGAATTTTTAATTTAAAAAATTTAATAACTATTTTATTGAAATAATTATTTTAATAATAATAATAAATAAATGAATAAAAAAGTATATAAATGAATAAAAGAAATTCATTAAACTTCACTAGCACACCCAAATCTGTTTTAAATCACTTTTGTTGTTATAGATTTTATTTCTGAAATTTTTTATGATGTTAGTATAAGAAAAATCTTTTATACCAACTTAAAATCTGCATAGAATAATAATAGAATTTCTTTTCGACTAATTTAATAATTTAATATGATTTTTTTTCTTCATTTTATTTCTTTTACTTTTTTCTCCTTTATATAATGAATGGGTTTATTCAAATAATGGGTAACCCAATCAGAAATTCATGGCAGACAAGGAAAATAAACCATTGTTCCCCCACACGCACACACAAAATTTTTTTATCTCATTTACTTGCAGAATCAACAAACAGATACAATCAATGTACGAATACTTTTTATTTTTAATAATAGTAATAATATTTTTAATAAATAATTATCTTTTTTATTTTTAACGATAATATTACGTTTTATTTTTTTTAAAAAGGCAATCCTTACCAGAGCAGGCTTTTACAAACATCCATACCCAGATGGAATTTTTAATAGCAAAATAAAATTTAATAATAATTATTTTATCGAAATAATTATTTTATTAATAACAACAACAAATAAATAAATAATAATTAAAACAAATAAAAGAAATTCACTGAACTCCACTAGTACACCTAAACCTTTTTTGAATCACTTTTGTTGTTATAGTTTTAATTTTTGAAATTTTTATGATGGTTGATTAGATGAATACCGGCATGATAGTTGTTGTTGCGAAGAATGTTTTTGATTTCAGTGGTGATTAGCGAGTTTTAGATTTTGTGAATCTTCTTTGATAGCGGAATAGGAATACAAGGTAAGACTGACTTTTGATGCAATTTTCTGGCCTTAGCCCGTTTCACTCTTCGCCATAATATAAATACAAATATTTCTTCCCTCATTGTACACAAGGATGGAGAACGTAAAAGATATCGAGGACGCCATTCAACATATTTCTTCTCTCGTACACAAGGATGGAGAATGTAAAAGATATTAAGGACGCCATTCAACAGTTAAACAAAGATATGTCACTTGACATTCTCAAATTCATCCTAAAGAAATTTGAAACAGATTATCCTGGTTGCTTGAATCTCTTCACTCAAGTAAATGACACAGAAGATAATGATTTGGACATCGAAGAGGACATTACACCTGTTCCACCTACAAAGACTCCCCGACAGTTCGATTGTTCACAGGAGGACCAATCTAATAAAAGACGCAGGACATCGGAAGGTGGAATGGAAGATGATGTAACAACTCACCAAAATAAGATCACCCAAGATAGAAAAGAAAAGGTCCCTCCAGTTATCCTTCGAGATAAAGATAAATGGACCTCAGTCTCAAGATCCCTAGAAGAACAAAATATCAATTTCTCCTGGGCAAGAAATACTGAAGAGGGTGTAAAGATTCACCCTACCACTGTCACAGATTATCGCATGATGACGAAAATGCTGGATAACTCTAAATTGCCCTTCCACACCTTTGCGCTAGCAAGCGAGAAGAACTTAAAAGTACTTCTAAGAGGAGTAGCTGAGGGCATCACAACTGATGAGATCACAGCTGACCTCATCAATCAAGGATTGACCTCAATCAAAATCAGTAGAATGTTGAGGTCAGATAAAACACCAATGCCACTGGTGTTGGTCGAAATCTCCAACACACAAAAAAGAATCTATGAAGTTACCGATATTTGTATGCTTAAAATTACAACCGAACCTCTAAGGAAGAAGGCATCGGCAGGGCAGTGCCACAGATGCCAGAGGTTCGGGCATGTCCAAAAACTGTGCAGAGATGTCTAAAATGCGGTCAGGGTCACCAAACTAACTCCTGCACCAAGCCCAGATCTACACCTGCCTGCTGTGATAATTGTAGAGGACCAAGGGATGCCTTTTCCATCCAAAAAACCGTGGATCAACAAGAACGAACCACACTCCTCCAAGCAATGACACAAACAACGAAACAGGTCGCCCTCCAGATCATAATACCTCACATTCGGCAACACAGGAAGGCACTCGACCTTCATCCATGTCCAAATCATATGCAGAAGCGGTAAGAACACAGACTCCTTCATCGCAAGAGCGAACACGCTCAAATCTCACATCAGCTTTAACCTCGTCACTTGCAACAATGCTGCATGAATTCAGCAAAGCAAGCATCTTCCAAAAAAGAGATTCTATCTAGAAACCCAATCCATATTAACAGCTCTCTATAATGTTTAAACAATTTAAACCAAATTCTCTCATGATAACAGCATGGAATGCCAATGGCTTAACAAATAAAATTCTCGAGCTGCAAGAATTCGCAAAAAGATACAATCTAGACACAATCTTGATAAGTGAATCCCACCTCAGACCATCAAACAACCCAAAACTAAGAGGTTATATTTTATATAGGACACACAGACTTAACTCTAGTGGAGGCGGCACAGCTATTTTTATTAAAAATTATTTAAGCCACAACTCGCTGACCAACCCCCAAACTCTAAACCTTGAGGTGACAGGTGTGGAGGTGCACACTAATAACGCAGGCAAAACTCAAAATCTATGCAGCGTACAAATCCTCTCAGCATTCCACTACTGACAGCAGACTTCGACTCCATCCTCTGTTCCACGGATTCCATAATTATAGCAGGAGACCTAAACTCCAAACATACGGCCTGGTTCAGTTCGTCAATCAACTCCAAAGACCGTACCTTATTCAACTACATGTTATTCAACTCATCAATAGTAGTTGGACCCACTGAGCCCACCCACTACAGCCCATCAGGAAGTTCCGATGTATTAGACATAGTTATCCTCAGAAACATCAAATATCAATACCAGCTGGAGACATTAGGAGAGGTTAACCCAGATCATAATCCTATCCTGCTCAGGTTAGGACCTCAAGATCAGCTCTCTCCCCATCATTCTTTCTTACCATGGGACAAGCTCTCTAAGGTTCTCCCAGTCCATTCCCCTGTCATTCGTAAAAAAGAAGAAATAGACCAAGCTGTAAGCAATTTAACTAGGCAAATCAACACAGCAATAGCATCAGTCACTCAAACCACTGTCTTCCATGTTCCCAACTGGATCCCAGAAGAGATAATGGACCTGATTAGGGCCAAAAATAAAGCCAGAAAGCGATATCACAACACCAGAGCCCCGCAGGACAAAACAACCTTAAACAAACTCGAACAGACAGGTTCGAGAACCCCTCCAGATGCACAGGAATTCCAAATGGGAATCCAAACTCAGGGAAATCAACCCAGAAGATAACTCCATGTGGAAGTTTGTAAAATCTCTTCGTACCAAGAGACAACCACTTCCCCTCTTTGAAGACCAATCTTGGAATTGCATACTCAGATGAAGAAAAAGTAGAAGCCGTAAATGATAATCTGGAAAATCAATGCAGCCATATTAAATATCAATCTTATTTACAAAGTTCATCGTAAAGTTAGAAATGCACTAAGACAGCCTAAGGATGATTCAGACACCATCACCCCCACATCTCCAACAGAAATAATAAATATTATTTCCCATCTGAAGAATAAAAAGGTCCCCGGCCCTGACGGCATTACCAATAGAATAATAAAGCTATTCCCACGGAAAGCCATAATTCATCTAGTTAATATTACCAATTCCATTTTAAGATTCCAGTACTTTCCCACAGATTGGAAAATCGCTGACATTATACCTCTGAAAAAGCCTGGTAATAACCCACAACTTCACCAAAGCTACAGGCCCATCAGTCTTGTTTCCTGTCTTGGCAAAGTAATAGAAAAGGTCATCCTATCAAGACTACAATCAGCAGTGGACAAACAGAAAATAATCCCAAATGAGCAATTTTGGTTTCGCAAAGCTCACAACACGGTGCAACAAATTCACCGACTAACAGAACATATCACTCATGGTTTTAACTGCCACCTTCACATTGCTGCTGTATTTTTGGATGTTGTTAAGGCCTTTGATAAGGTCTTAATGAAAGATACATACAAGTAAAACTCAACGGAATTGTGTCATCAAGGCGCAAATTTCTGGCGGGAGTACCTCAGGGTTCTCTTCTGGCCCCAATACTTTTCACAACTAGCTAGATCGCTCAGCCCTCGCTTAGCAATCACTAGATTCCAAGGAAGTATCAATGAGCTAGCAAACTGGTTGACCAACTGGAGGATTCAAGTGAACCCCCTCAAAAGCTCAGCCATGTTGTTTTCAAGAAGACAGCTCTGCAACAAAGAAGACATCCTGCTCTCTGGTCATAAGATCCCATGGAAATCACAGACCAAATATCTTGGGGGTATTAATGGATAAGAAACTCCTTTTTAACAAGCACATCAATCTCATTGGCTCCAAATCTTCCAAAGTAATAGCACAGCTCTACCCATTGATCAACCGCAAGAGCAAATTGAACCTACACAATAAACTGCTTCTTTACCGGATGGTAATACGTCCTGTCATAACCTACGCCTCACCAGCATGGAGTCAAACTTCAAGATCAAACATTTCGAAATTGCAGAGAATCCAAAACAAATGCCTTAGGATGATCCTGGATGCACCGTGGTTCATCAGAAATTCACCGAGAAACCGGCATTCCATACATCTCCTCCTTTCTTCGTAATCTTGCAGAAAAATTCTTCGTGAAGTCAAGTTCACATTCAAACCAACTAATCGTACAAGCCGTCAATTACAATGAGACTGATTACTACAAACACAAAAGACCGAAGGCTATTCTTCTCTCAACTGATCATAGCTAACACAACAGCCCTCAGAGGGCGAGCTTAACTGCTCACAAACCTCCCATTCCCAAACAACTCTCATCACAGATAAAGGGGGAATATGAAAAGCACTGGTGCTTCACCCATCCTGTCAATAATGTTAATGGTACTGGTAAAATTTTTATGAAATTAAGTAAATATAAGAAATATTAAAATATATATATATATATATATATATATATATATATATATATTAATATATATATGTAGAAAGTATTTTTACCTTGGGTATAAATATGTTAAAGATACCAAGTAATTTTAAACCTGGTTTTACAGTATATATATTATATTTATTATATATTATAAATAATATATATTAAATTATTTATAATTTAATATATATTAAATGTATATAAGATTTAAACTTTGCGCCATTTGTGCGGTAAAGTGTTGCCAACGAGAAAAAAAAGACAGCGTGACAGCTGACAGTTTAGGGTTATTAAAAATGCCCACACACAGCGAAGAGAGTTCGTTGAATGGATTATGGAACAACAACAAGTGGATGCTTATTTTTCGAACAAAATCATCTTCAGCGATGATTTTGTTCGAAATCCATTTTCATCTTGATGGCTTCGTTAATCGACAAAATTGTCGCATTTGGGGTTCAGAAAATTCACGAGTGATTGTTGAGAAACAAATGCATCCACAACGTGTCACTGTTTAGTGCGGATTTGGGGCTGGAGGCATCATCGGTCCATTCTTCTTCGAAAATGCGGCTGGTAAGGCAATAACAGTTAATGGTGCTCACTATCGCGACATGATAATCCAGTTTTTTGTGCCTAAATTGCAAGATATGGATGTGGTTTCAACAATACGGTGCCACATGCCATACAGCCCGAGAAATAATTCAATTACTGCATGAGCCATTTCCTGGTCGTGTAATTTCCCGTTTTGGTGATCAGAATTGGCCGCCTAGATCATGTGACTTAACGCCGTTGGACTTTTTTCTTTGGAGTTTTTTGAAGGTTTATGTCTAAGGTTTATGCCAACAAGCCCACGACCACCCACGCCTTGAAGGAGGAAATTGAGCGCTGTATCAACGAAATTCAGCCACATTTATGCAAAACGGTCATGGAAAATTTCGACAAAAGAGTGCGTATGTGCCAGCAAAGCCGTGGAGGCCATTTCCCCGATATGCTATTCCATGCATAACCCTATACTGTATACTTTATGAAAAAAAAATTTCATATACTGTATATATATATGAAAATATAAGAAAAGCCCTTTTATATTTATATATTAATATAAGAAATATATATTAAAATATTTATATTTGTATATTAAAATATATATTAAAATATTTAAGATAATATAAGAAAATTAAAATATTTAAGATAAATAAATATAAGAAAAGCCCTTTTTATATTTATATATTAAAACTACTATTAAAATTGCTATTCTCTGGTTAGATAAGCACACGATTTAGACAGGATGTAAACGCGAGTATGGCACTTCTTTATTGTATACAAAAGTGTAATGCTATTGACCGTAACATGTGCCATCTAAAAAATGCTGAAAAGCGAAAAAAATTAATTTATTTCCAACAGCCATTGACTTCTTTGCTTATCAATGATTTATGATCTATTACGTAAACACCTTCTGGTAAAGAAAAAAAAAATTGGGGATTGAAACTTAACACAGAGCAATTTAGAATGGTCGTTCTACTTGCTGGACAATGGCCATATTTTTTCATAAAATATTCTCTAAGTATATAGCCCAAGAAAGAAATTATGCTGTTATGTCCAAAAGCTGGCAGCTCACCAACTAATTCAAGTAAAAGGCACCAGGGAGAAAAATAGGAACAATGGAAGACCATTTTAGCGTATTTCATTCAGTGTGGAGCAACAAATAAAACAAAGTGTTAACCCTACTTCACGCAGCAACGAAAAGAGATGGTTTCACATCATAAAACACTCGAGGGACACATAGGAAAGATGCTACTAATAAAGTTACAGAACAACTAAGATCTTCGCCATGTTATTTTAAAACATATCCAACTATGGTTCAAAGGATCAGATACTGCGTGTGGTCAAGAGTCATATGACAATGCATATACTGTATTTATTTTTCAACAATACTATTAATATCTATTAATTATAACTTTAATTTTGTTGGCGTCATTTAAACCAGTCGGAACATAAGAATTCATCAGTGTTATTTATATTTCTCTCTCTCGAATAATAAAAAAAATTCAAATAACTGAATGCAAGTATTGAAAGCAGAACGATAAATATAAAGTCAAAAGAAACTCAAGAAGAGATTGAAATAGAAAAGCGAAAAAAAAAAAATCAAAGATAAACTTGACGTCTTAATAGCAAAAAACGAAAGAGAACAAATGGTGTTTGGAGACATTAATATTCGTGTTATTACGCGCGCTCGAGATGCAACACTTCTCTCTGTAGATGTCTTTCACATCCGATTGTGTTCGCATCGGGTTACAGCCTTCTTGAATCTGCGATTTCTTTTCATAAATGCATGAACATTGCTCAGTTCCGCGATCAAGCCCGGAGGGTGAATCTATTAAGTTGTGATTTCTTAGAAGCAAGCAAAAAGACAGTAGCTGTGATGATTGGCTGCAGTTTCCTTCATTCTACACATCCAGTTATCCTCCAGGCACACACACACACACATTACGCGCTTTCCTAGCAGCCATCAAGTGAGTTGATTCCCTGGCTCTTGCTGCACTACTGCGTTTCCACTGTAATGGGGTGCTTTCGAAGAACCCGTAGCTATTGTGTAATGGTGGGAAGTCAGTGTTTTTTTATTGCGCTGATTCCTTATGATGAACTTTGCTTCCACTACTTCTCTGTCTGTCTGTCTCTTTTCTTCGTTCTCATTTTTTTTTCTGTTTCTTAGATCGTTGTCATCTTTCCTTTTGTTCTGCTTTATCAGAAAGGAAAAATACTTTATTTTCGAGTATTTAAGATTATGAAATTCAATTTTTAAATGTTTTTTTCCCCTACTTTATTCACTTTATTCATATCACTTGTACTCAATATTAATTCCTCATTGTAATCCCATACTTTTGTTGATTAAGTCCTAAAAGCATTGATTCATCGTGGATTACTATCGATGACGGATTATCACTACAGATCATGGTTGATTACATTATTGATTATGATTAAATCTATATTTAGAGTTATCGTATAATTATTCAATGATTAAAATGCTCCATTTGGATATATTACAAAACTATTGACCTTCAGTTTCTTCCCAAATATCTTCCGTGTTCTCTATGATTATGTTTTTCTAATTAAAATCTTTTTTTTTTTTTAATCTATGCAGCTACTTTTCATTTTATTTATTTCGTATGGGGTTCTCCCCTTTCCTTCCCGGTCCCTTAGGACGGACTGAGTCCTCCTAAGGGACCGGGGATTAAGTATATTTTTTGACTGTAGATCCGTGTGTGTTCACAGGCCGGTTTGCCTGTTCTGAGGGACGAAAAATCCGAGTTTCCGGGAGGGAAAATCCTGTATCCCCGTATGAGACCGGCTAACTCACCTTTAGTCAAAAGAGACCAGATAAAGTTCCTCCCGTCACTGACGGGAATCAAACCCAGGTTTTTCCGACCAAAACGACTTCGTCTACACCGACTGAGCTACGGAGGCTATGCAACTACTTTTATTTATGAAATATTTTTTCGTGTATAAGACGAACCCTACTTTTTCGAACCCAAGTTTAAGAAATCAATATTTTAAACATAAAACAGAAGACATTTGATATATATTTTTAAATATTCAAAGTATATTTAGTAGAAAGTTTTTTTTTTTCACCTTGGGTATAATATATGTTAAAGATACCAAGCTATTTTAAACCTGGTTTTACTCCATTTCCCAAGTAAGCAAACAGACAAAACAAGTCAAGTTTGCGCCTGCAAGTAGTGTGAGTGTAACTGACCCACAAGTCAGTTAGTGCAAGTCTAGGCAGCTTGTGGTAAAGGTGGAATAAGTTCTGATCACTATTCTTAGTATTTACCCTTAATGCAAAGCACATCTCCTGGAGGAGATGTATGATGCTATGCATTAAAGGCAAGGGGCCACTACCCAGACCGGTTTCGACCTTTATTGATTTATTTGTCTTACTTGGGAAACGGAGTAAAACCAGGTTTAAAGTATATTTAGTAATTAGGTAATATTTTTAAGATACATACTAAGATGCATTTTTAAGGATGCATTTAAAATGCATTTTCTAAATTGGCTTGTGTTCTCATGGCCAATCCTTCTCTCCTCATGAAGTTGAAGCACCATTTTGCCTTTCCTGTAAAATCAACAAAGTTCATTTCTCTTGCAAACCTTTTTCCCTTATTGAATAAGCTTGGTTGACACACACATCCCACTCTGGTGCTGCTCCATAATCCAAGTCTTAAGCCTCTGCTCCAAGGTATATTTGGGGGAAATGACTGTCGGTTTTGCGCCAATTTTCTATAGAATATAAGAAGCTGTTGGAAATAAAAGAAAAACTCTAAATGAAAAAAAAAATGTTATTCTATGGAAATAATTCGAGAGTGATTTAAGAATAGCTATTACTTTTCTTTCTACTTGCAATATTAGTTTCAGAAAATCCGTTTAAAATCGGAAGGCTCTCGACAACTTCGATAGCCGTGGGATCTAAAAGCATAAATTTATCGCCTGAAATAATAAAGAAATGTTTTTCTTTCAGATAATGTTATTCCGAAAGTAAAGCTGTTTTGAGTGGGAATATTGGATGGTCGTAATTAAAGAGAGGGAGAGAAGATTTCTAACTGAATTTTCGTAGCAAAAAGATGGGTATAAATAGAATCGATAAACTTCAACTGACGATTTATTAATCTCGAATCCCAAAGCTATGAAATTAATGTATTATCTATACGTTTTGTCTGTTATTTAGAGGGGGGGATTAATGGGGGGAGAAGCCGAATTTCTAGAAGGAAATATGTGTCACCTCTGTATGGAATGGTTAACCTATCAGCCATTGAAAAATCGTAAATCTTCTTTGATGGGTTCGAACCCAGTTCTTTTTCAGAGGGGGGGGTCTTCTGGTATTACAAAAACACTTCCCCAAAATGGAAGTGTCTTTGTAGTACAAGAAAATACACAAAAGAGTCGATTTATTCAAGTGAAAACAATAAAGATCACCCAAATTGCCCAAAAGACTTCGAACAGGGAATCATAATTGGTTCAAAAGATAAATATGGTTATCAGAATCCCTAATAACATAATAAATATAGTTAATTATTCTTCATAAACTATGGCATCTCTAAAATTTCCCCTCTCTTTCTTTCTTTCATTTTTTTCTTTCTTTCTTCAATAAAGGCTATTGAAATTGTAAATTGCGTCTTACTCTGTTTGTCCCCTTTTATCTCCTTTTCACAAGGGATTCCAAATTCAATTCTGCATTGTGCTTTCAATCTAGTCGTTTTTTTTTAAAAAAGAATTCTCCGTTTGTTTTGAGTCAGACTTGCGGCCTCATTTATATTTATCGCGTAACCATATTTACGATTGTTTGAATTTAGTTATCAGCACATAGTTGAAGGAAAAATTGTGTTCCCTCCAGAGCTTGTCAACTTTTACAAAGACTGGAACCATTTTAATTTTATTCTGCATTTTATCACCAAGGTTACTGTTGCTAGGAGACCGCCTCGTTAAGTCTGCAAACTGCTCATTTCATTAGTATAAAGCATCGGAGTTTATTCATTCCAGTAGAATAAAGAGTATCCAAGAAGTGATTAAGTAGGCTTTTACAATAATTCTCTTGCTACAGAATGCAACTGTCGTCTGTCAAAACTAAACCGCGACAATAAATTCACTTTTCACTGTTCCACAACAAAGAGCGGACAAAAATTAATACAAATGCTTTTCAATAGCCGTCTTTGAAAAGAGCTGTTCAAATGGGTGCAAGTGTGGAATTATTTAACCAGCAACATCGCTGGCAGCTAAGCAAAAGAGCGACGAATGAATTTTTAGATGGACTAACACTATTGTAGGGGATTAATTTTGTTGTTACCGCTTGATGTTTGCACGCGACGCTAAAAAAGAAAAAAAAAACACCACACAATGGTTTGCAACAAAGATTCCTACTTTAAATGTACTTTAAATAAAAAAAGCGGAGAGACTTCAAAATCATTATAATACCAAGACACCCCTCCCCCCTTTTTTGTGTCTACCCCCCGGCAGTCTCGGCTCATTTCCCATGCCGACAGAAGTCCAAGTTCAACAATGATGGTCTCTACAGGAGATTCACAAACAGTCAATATAACTCGCGCGACCTGTCACCACTGGGGTTATTCTGGATGTGCCTTAACCCTGAAAAATGATGCAGCTATGTCTCGCGGAGGTTGTAATCCCGCAATAAATATAGCAGAAAGCGTCTGGAATAAGAAAAAAAAAAATGTCATAACACCACGATGGAGCAGGCAATCGCCAGCTAGCTGATGGCTTCTAGAGAATGTTGTGGCAAAAAATATGTCACCTAAGTATGGCCAATGTCAGCGGCTATTATTCTTTTGAACTTGTGGAGACACACCGAGATTAGCCACTGTGCTAAAAGAAAGAAATGCGAACATATTCAACACACATGCGCCATTACTGTGTACATTGATTATCTCGAGGTCATCCACCATCAAAGTTGAAACATGTATGGACCAACGCCAGAATTACTCGCTATCATCATTTTGCTTCGATCATGAATCACCTCCTAGCCTGCCTGAATAGTGCTATAACTGGTTCCATTAACGATATAATTAGATTTGTTTCCCAGCATTGGAAATTATCTGGCTAGATAAAAGCAGCTGCTATCCATACTTAACAAGATTCATCAAGTCGCTTCCTTCTAACTCCTCCTTGTAGTCGAGGGGAAAAAAAGAGGATGGCTTGAATTAAACCAATCATAGATAACTTGGAATGACTTTAAAAGTTCAAATAAGAACGCTGGCAGAATGAGCTGAAGATACCACCTCAGTCGACTGATACAAATAGTAACAATTAGCCTACGTAATGTGTTGCATACAGACATTTCTTAGGTAATTTTCTTTGCTTCCTTAGGAACGGCGTTTTAAACCCAATTTTTATTATAATTAGAAACAATGTATACACTTCTCTGAAAAAGTTAAAGTACATCAAATATTTTTAAATTATTAAAGAAAGTAAATTGCATAACATTTTATTTATATAAATAAATAATACACCATTAAAAATAACAAATCTCGAAGCTTCTAATATATTCTTGAGAGTTATCATTTTCCACGATTCATTCAATCCAATACCCTTGGAGGGTAATGGATGGCAATGCTGTAGCCAATGAAGTTCTGACTGAGGCTCGGCTATTGCTGTTACCCTCCTGCCATGATCAGAGCTTTAATTGCTCAATAACACCTTATCCTACACCGTCCTCCACAGATAACGGGGAATATGAAAAGCATTCTAGCTTCGCCCCTTTAAGCCAGTCCTTATAAGGACTATCATTTTCCATATTGATTGATCCTTGGTGTTTAATTGGTGAATTTTGTTATTCCAGAGTTGGTTATGGTGGCCCTTTAGGGCATATCGAACCTGGTTTTGTTGCTCTATTGACTGCTTGTTTATCCGCCGGGTTCATTGTTCTCTGATAATCATTGTCTTCTGAATCTGTTTTTCTCTTGGATAAGACGTTTTATTTATATCCTCTGGGAGTTTATTTGATGGTGCACATTTAGTTGTATTTGTTACCTGTGTTATAGCTGTCAAAAACTCTTGAAAAACAGTAGTTGTTTTTCAAGAGTTTTCACTGCTTTTTCTACATTTTTGGCAGATGTTATATGCGGTATTGGACCAAGGTTTTCCTAGAAGGCTGAGGGAATTGTTTTCAATTTATAAATGTGGTGGTGTTTTCTGTTATATCTTGTATGGTGCCTAGTTGTAATATGATGGGGTTATGATCAGAACTTAAGTCGTTGATTGCTTGTATCTGATAGCTGTGCGCTATGTTTTTTAATATAGCTATATCTAGTACATCAGGACGTCCGGTAGCTCCGTAATGTGTGGGTTCAGTGGGTCCTATTACTGTTATATTTCTTGAAGTGGTGTAAGAGTTGAGTATTCTTCCGTTAATATTTGAGTTCCTGCTGTTCCAGACTGAATGTTTGGCATTAAAATCTCCGGCTATAATCACTGCTCTGCCTGTATTTAGTATCACATCTAAGTCTGATTCAAGGAGTTTTTTATTTGGGGGGTTGTAGGCTGCATATATCGTAATGCTGCTTGTGTTTTCCATATGTATTTCTATTCCTGTAGTTTCCATGTGTTCTGTTTGGGGTTCGGCTATTGAATTATGTTTTATGTTTCTTTTCACAAAGATGGCAGTGCCTCCACCTCTAGCAAAGCATCTGTCTGTACGGTAAGTGCTATAACCGTTGATTCTGATTTTGTCACTTGGATGTCACTGCTTGGGTTTCTGCTGCAAACTCATGCAGCTCCTGTAATTTGATAGATAAACCATTTGCGTTCCATGAAACAATTTGTAACGATTTCGGTTTCCTTTTAAACTTATCCATTAAGAAGTTCCATAAAGAGTGATTGTGTGTGCCTTAAGATGATATCCTTGGCTTCTTGAGTTGGGTTGGTTTGTCGGAGTTCAGCAAGCATTTCACCTAAGTGGCTTGTTATGTTCAGTAGGATAAGTTTGTTGGTTTGCTGTGACTGATTTGGTTTTGGGTCTTTTTGGAAGGTTGATCTTGTAACTTCAGCATACGATCTTCCATCCGTTGTGGAGACTATGGTTTGATGGGAGGACGTGCGTTCTTGAAGAGGTTTACTGGATTTGAGTTGTATCTTTTGGTTTTGGGGAAATGCTATACAGCCCCTATAGTTTGCAGGGTGTGGTCCTCCGCAGTTTGCACACTTTGCTGGAAGTGTGCGGGGTTTATGGCATTCATTTGATGCGTGTTTGCCACCACATTTCACGTGACGAAATTCAGCCCTGCAGCATCGTTGTGCGTGCCCAACTTCTGGCATCTATGGCACTGGGTTGTAGTTGATTTATGTTTCAATGTCTCAACTTTTATGACTAGATCACAGATGGTTTGGAGATTGTATATATGTTTTTGGTCTTTACATATTTCCACCAGAATTAGGAGATAGGGTGTTTTATCAGCTCTCCGCATTCGGCTGACTTTAATTTGGCTAAATCCCTTAAATTGGAGGTCTGCAGTGAGGTCTTCTATTTGTAATGTTTCAGTTACTTCCCTTAATACTGTTTTTAAATTTTTCTCACTGTTGAGTGCAAAAGTGTGGTATGGCAGGTTGTTGTTGTCTAGAAGTTTGGTTATTTTTCTGTAGTCAGATGACGTTTTAGGTTGTATGCGAATCCCTTCTTCTGTGTTTGAGGCTTTAATTAATGAAGGTGATATCTGAAGATTTCAGTGTGGATGCAACGGACGTCCAGTGCTCCTTGGCCCTTAGGACGACTGGGGGTACCCTTTCTTTAATTACATTATCTGGTTATATCTCCACTGTTTTGGGTGTATTTGCAGTAGAGGAGATTTTCCTTTTCTTTTTGACCGTTTGGAATTCTGTGTTGGTTTCCAAAAACTGCGAAGTATTATCTAGGGATGCAGTATCCTCTATATTCGTGGAGTGTCTTAATTCTGGTTCAGTCTACATACTTCCATCGTTCAAGTCATCCATCCTATCTTCTGTGACTGCTGTAGGCGGGAATGTATCTAACAGCTTTACTTTCCCTGGCCAGTTGTCGCTCAATAGTTTTCCTACTCTTAGAAATTCTCTATAAACTTCTTCGAATATGCTTTCATTGAGAGGTTTTGACATATCTGATAGGAGGCAACTACTCTGTTAGAATAAAGTTTGAGAAATGGAGAAATACTTCACAATCACGTATAATCACCCAAATCAGCTAGTTCGACAGGCAGCGGACTATAAGCCCTCAGATCGTTTCAAACAAAAAAACGAAATCCTCCATCGCAAGAGAAAGCTGATACAGCCTCAATGCTCACAATGAGCGGGTAAATTACCCACAATAATCTCATCACCCGCAATCTAAAATCCAGATGAAGGGATAAAGAGGCAAGAACTCAGCTCATCAACCAATTAAGTTCAAAGTTCAAACAATTTTAAATGGTTTGTAAGTGAGGAAGAATCCGCCACGAGATCCGATGATTAATACCCTTGGAGGGTAATGGATGGCAATGCTGTAGCGAATGAAGTTCTCACTGAGGCTCAGCTATTGCTGTTACCCTCCTGCCATGATCAGAGCTTTAATAGCTCAATAACACCTCAT
Source organism: Typopeltis vanoorti (assembly GCF_054136105.1). Lineage (NCBI taxonomy): Eukaryota > Metazoa > Arthropoda > Arachnida > Uropygi > Thelyphonidae > Typopeltis > Typopeltis vanoorti. Next base: position 71,866,748 of record NC_143568.1, on the reverse strand, counting down.
CCCTACGCTGTCCTCTACAGATAACGGAGAAAATGAAAAGCATTCTTGCTTCACCCCTTTAAGCCAGTCCTAATAAGGACAATTTCAAATGAGGAATAAATGACTGGAAAAACGTTCTTTTTAGGACTTCCAGGGTAACGAATGGCAATGCTGTAGCCATGAAGTTTTAACTGAGGCTCGGCTATTGCCGATACCCAGCCATGACTAGAAGTTTTTCGCTCAATAAAACACTCCATCCACAAAAAAAAAAAACATTCCATCCACATAGATTTTCTTCATTCAGATGACGAGATAAAGGGTCAAGGACTCAGTCAATCTCACAGTTCTTTTAAGAACAATTTCAAATTACAAAATTACAAAATTACAATAGCTTTAGTTTCGTAAAACTGCGGGGCTTGGTAAAAGTAACCAAAAAAATGTCTTCAATAGAAAAAAAGTATTCACGGTGTCAGAATTAAATTCCTTTTTAGGATTTCCAGGGTAACGTATGCAATGCTCTAGCCAATGAAGTATTAACTGATACCCGGTTATTGCCATTACCAAGCAATGATTAGAGCTTTTAGCTCAATAACACCCCATCCACAAACATTTTCTTCATTCAGATGATGAGAGCCAAGGACTCAGTCCATCTCCCTGTTCTTTTAAGAACAATTTCAAATGAACAACTAATACCCTTGGAGGGTAATGGATGACAGTGCTGTAGCCAATGAAGTTCTAACTGGGCTTGACTATTGCTGTTATCCTATTGCCATGATTAGAGCTTTAATAGCTCAATAACACCTCATCCTTACACTGTCCTCTACAGATAATGGGGAAGGTGAAAAGCATTCTTACTTCACCCCTTTAAGCAAGTACTGATAACGACAATTTCAAATGAGGAATAATTGACTGGAAAAAGCCCTTTTTAGGACTTCCAGGGTAACGAATGGCAATGCTGTAGCCAATGAAGTTTTAACTGAGGCTTGCTATTGCCGTTACCCAGCCATGACTAGAGGTTATCAGCTCAATGACTCTCATTCCACAGAGATTTTCTTTATTCAGATGATTGGATAAAGGGTTAAGGACTCAGTCCATCTCCCCTTCTTTTAAGAACAATTTCAAATGAGAGATTACAAAATTACTATAGCTTCAGTTTTGTAAAACTGTGGGACTTGGTAAAAGTAACCAAAAAAAAACGTCTTCATTAGAAAAAAATTATTAAGCGTGTCAGAATTAGAGTCCTTTTTAGGACTTCCAGGGTAACAAATGACAATGCTGTAGCCAATGAAGTTCTAACTGATACCCGGTTATTGCCATTACCAAGCCATGACTAGAGCTTTCAGCTGAATAACACCCCATCCACACACATTTTCTTCATTCAGATGATGAGATAAAGTGTCAAGGACTCAGTCCATCTCCCAGTTCTTTTAAGAACAATTTCAAATGAACAATTAATACCCTTGGTGGGTAATGGTTGGCAATTCTGTGGCCAATGAAGTTCTAACTCATACTCAGTTATTGCCATTACCAAGCAATGATTAGAGCTTTTAGCTCAATAACACCATTTTCTTGATTCAATAACTTCACTCAATAAAACCACACACATTTTCTTCATTCAGATCATGAGATAACGAGTCAAGGCATGAGTCCATCTCTCAGTTCTTTTAAGAACAATTTCAAATGAACAATTAATGCCTTTGGAGGGTTATGGTTGGCAATGCTGTAGCCATTCAAGTTCTAACTGATACTCGGTTATTGCTGTAACCAATGAAGTTCTAACTGACCAGTTATTGCCATTACCCAGACATGACTAGAGCTTTTAGCTCAATAACACCCAATCCACACACATTTTCTTCATTCAGATGATGAGATAAAGAGTTAAGGACTCAGTCCATCTCACAGTGATTTTAAGAACAATTTCAAATTAACAATTAATACTCTCGGAGGGTAATGGTTGGCAATGCTGTAGCCATTCAAGTTCTAACTGATACTCGGTTATTGCCATTACCAAGCCATGAATTTTCTTCATTCAGATGACGGGTTAAGAGTTAAGGACCCAGTTTATGTCCCAGATCTTTTAAGAACAATTTCAAATGAAAAATTAATGCCTTTGGAGGGTTATGGTTGGCAATGCTGTAGCCATTCAGGTTCTAACTGATACTCGGTTATTGCTGTAACCAATGAAGTTCTAACTGACCAGTTATTGCCATTACCCAGACATGACTAGAGCTTTAGCTCAGTTTTAGCCCCATCCACACACATTTTCTTCATTCAGATGATGAGATAAAGAGTCAAGGACTCAGTCCATCTCACAGTGATTTTAAGAACAATTTCAAATTAACAATTAATACTCTCGGAGGGTAATGGTTGGCAATGCTGTAGCCATTCAAGTTCTAACTGATACTCGGTTATTGCCATTACCAAGCCATGAATTTTCTTCATTCAGATGACGGGTTAAGAGTTAAGGACCCGGTTTATGTCCCAGATCTTTTAAGAACAATTTCAAATGAAAAATTAATACCCTTGGAGGGTAATGGTTGGCAATGTTGTAAGAATGAAGTTCTAACTGATACTCGGTTATTGCTGTTACCAAGACATGACTAGAGCTTTTAACTCAATAACACTCCATCCACACACATTTTCTTCATTCAGATGACGAGATAAAGAGTCAAAGACTCAGTCCATCTCCCAGTTCTTCTAAGAACAATTTCAAATGAACAATTAAAACCCTTGGAGGGTAATGGTTGGCAATGTTGTTGCCGATGAAGTCTTACTGATAGGTTATTGCTGTTACCAAGCCATGACTAGAGCTTTTAGGTCAATACCCCATCCACACACATTTTCTTCATTCAGACGATGGGATAAAGGGTTAAGGACTCAATCCATCTCTCAGTTTTTTAAGAACAATTTCAAATGAACCATTAATACAATTGGAGAGTAATGGTTGGCAATGTTGTAGCCAATGAAGTTCTAATGATACTCAGTTATTTCCTTTAACAAGCGATGACTAGAACGTTTAGCTCAATATCAGCCAATCCACACACATCACAAATTTTTTCTTCATTAAGATGATGGCATAAAGAGTCAAGGACTCAGTCCATCTCCCTGTTCTTTTAAGAACAATTTCAAATGAACAATTAATACCCTTGGAAGGTAATGGCAGGCAATGTTGTAGTCAATTAAGTTCTAACTGATACTCAGTTATTGCCATTACCAAGCCATGATTAGAGCTTTTAGCTCAATAACACCCATCCACATACATTTTCTTCATTTAGATGAGGGGATAATGTGTTAAGGACTCAATCCATCTCCCAGTTCTTTTAATAACAGTTTCAAATAAACAATTAATACCCTTCGAGGGTAATGGTTGGCAATGCTGTAGCCAATGAAGTTCTAACTGATACTCGGTTATTGCCATTACCCAGCCATGACTAGTTCTTTTAGTTCAATTTTAGCCCCATCCACACATTTTCTTCATTCAGATGATGGGATAAAGAGTCAAGGAATCAGTCCATCACCCAGTCCTTTTAAGAACAATTTCAAATGAACAATTAATACTCTTGGAGGGTAATGGTTGGCAATTCTGTGGCCAATAAAGTTCTAACTGATACTCAGTTATTGCCATTACCAAGCTATGAATAGAGCTTTTAGCCCAATATCACCCCATCCAAACACATTTTCTTCATTCAGATGACAGGTTAAGAGTTAAGGACTAATTCCATGTCCCAGTTCTTTAAAGAACAATTTCAAATGAACAATTAATACCCTTGGAGGGGAATGGTTGGCAATGTTGTAGGCAATGAAGTTCTAACTGATACTCGGTTATTGCTGTTACCAAGCCATGACTAGAGCTTTTAACTCAATAACACCCCTTCCTCACACATTTTCTTCATTCACATGATGTGATAAAGGGCTCAATCCATCTCCCAGTTCTTTTAAGAACAATTTCAAATGAAGAATCAATACCCTTGGAGGGAAATGGTTGGCAATGTTGTAGCCAATAAAGTTTTAACTGATACTCTGTTATTGCCGTGACTAGAGCTTTTAGCTCAATAACACTCGATCCACACACATTTTCTTCATTCAGATGATGGGATAAAGAGTTAAGGACTCAGTACATCTCCCAGTTCTTTTAAGAACAATTTCAAATGAAGAATTTATACCATTGGAGGGTAATGGTTGGCAATGTTGTAGACAATGAAGTACTAACTGATACTCGGATATAGCCGTTACCAAGCCGTGAATAGAGCATTTAGCTCAAAACCCCATCCACACACATTTTCTTCATTCAGATGATGCGATAAAGGATTAAGGACTAAATGCATCTCCCAGTTCTCATAAGAACAATTTCAAATGAAGAATCGATACCCTTGGAGGGTAATGGTTGGCAATGTTGTAGCCAAAGAAGTTCTAACTGATACTCGGTTATTGCCGTTACCCAGCCATGGCTAGAGCTTTTTGCTCAATAACACCCAATCTGCACAGATTCTCTTCATTCAGATGATGGGATAAAGAGTGAAGGACACAGTCTATCTCTCAGTTCTTTTAAGAACAATTTCAAGTGAACAATTAATGCCCTTGGAGATAATGGTTGGCAATGTTGTAGCCAAAGAAGTTCTAACTGATACTCGGTTATTGTCATTACATAGCCATGGCTAGAGCTTTTTGTTCAATAACACCCAATCCACACAGATTCTCTTCATTCAGATGATGGGATAAAGAGTCAAGGACACAGTCCATCTCTCAATTCTTTTAAGAACAATTTCAAATGAACAATTAATGCCCTTGGAGGGTAATGGTTAGCAATGTTGTAGCCAATGAAGTTCCAACTGATACTCGGTTCCTGCCGTTACGAAGCCGTGAGTAGAGCTTTTAACTCAATAAAACCCCATCCACACAGATTATCTTCAGTCAGATGATGGGATAAAGAGTCAATGACACATCCATCTCTCAGTTCTTTGAAGAACAATTTCAAATGAACAATTAATGCCATTGGTGGGTAATGGTTGGCAATGGTGTAGCCAATGAAGTTCTAACTGATACTCGGTTATTGCCATTACCCAGCCATGACTAGAGCTTTTAGCTCAATTTTAACCCCATCCACACATTTTTTTCATTCAGATGATGGGATAAAGAGTCAAGGACTCGTCCATCTCCCTGTTCTTTTAAGGCCAATTTCAAATGAACAATTACTACCTTGGAGGGGTAATGGTTGGCAATGTTGTAGCCAATGAAGTTCCAACTGATACTCGGTTCCTGCCATTACCAAGCCGTGAGTAGAGCTTTTAACTCAATAAAACCCCATCCACACAGATTATCTTCAGTCAGAAGATGGGATAAAGAATCAAGGACACATCCATCTCTCAGTTCTATGAAGAACAATTTCAAATGAACAATTAATGCCCTTGGTGGGTAATGGTTGGCAATGCTGTAGCCAATTAAGTTCTAACTGATTCTCGGTTATTGCCATTACCCAGGGATGACTAGACTTTTAGCTCAATTTTAGCCCCATCCACACATATTTTCTTCATTCAGATGAGGATAAAGAGTCAAGGACTCAGTCCATCTCCCTGTTCTTTTAAGGACAATTTCAAATGAACAATTACTACCTTGGAAGGTAATGGTTGGCAATGTTGTAACCAATAAAGTTCTTACTGATACTCGGTTATTGCCGTTACTAATCCATGAATAGAGCTTTTAGCTCAATAACACCCAATCCACACACATTTCCTTCTTTCAGATGATGGGATAAAGGGTTAAGGACTCAATCCATTTCCCAGTTCTTTTAAGAACAATTTCTAATGAAGAATTGATATCCTTGGAGGGTAATGGTTGGCAATGTTGTAGCCAATGAAGTTCTAACTGATACTCGGTTATTGTCATTACCAGGCCATGATTAGAGCTTTTAGCTCAAAACCCCATCCACACACATTTCCTTCTTTCAGATGATGGGATAAAGGGTTAAGGACTCAATCCATCTCCCAGTTCTTTTAAGAACAATTTCAAGTGAAGAATTGATATCCTTGGAGGGTAATGGTTGGCAATGTTGTAGCCATTGAAGTTCTAACTGATACTACGTTATTGCCGTTACCCAGCCATGACTAGAGCTTTTTGCTCAATAACATCCAATCCACACAGATTCATTTCATTGAGATGATGGGGTAAAGAGTCAAGGACTAACTCCATCTCTGAGTTCTTTTAAGAACAATTTCTAATGAACAATTAATGCCTTTGGATGGTAATCGTTGACAATGCTGTAGCCAATGAAGTTCTAACTGATACTTGATTATTGCCATTAACCAGCCATTACTAGAGCTATTAGATCAATTTTAACCCCATCCATAAACATTTTCTTCATTCAGATGATGGGATAATGAGTCAAGGACTCAATCACTCTCCCATTTCTTTTAAGAACAATTCGAAATGAACATTTAATACTCTTGGAGGGTGATGGTTGGCAATGCTGTAGCCATTCAAGTTCTAACTGATACTCGGTTATTGCTGTTACCAAGCGATGACTTGAGCTTTTAACTCAATAAAACCCCATCCACACACATTTCCTTCATTCAGATGAGGGAGAAAGAGTAAAGGACTCCATCCATCTCCAGTTTCTTTTAAGAACAATTTCAAATGAACAATTAAAACCCTTGGAGGGTAATGGTTGGCAATGTTGTACCCAATGAATTTCTAATTGATACTGGGTTATTGCCGTTACCATGCCATACCTAGAGCTTTTAGCTGAATACCCCATCCACACACATTTTCTTTATTCAGATGATGGGATAAAGAGTCTATTACTCAGTCCATCTCTCTGTTCTTTTAAGAACAATTTAAAATGAACAATTACTACCCTTGAAGGGTAATGGTTGCCAATGTTGTAGCCAATGATGTTCTAACTGATACTCAGTTATTTCGGTTACCATGCCATGAATAAAACCTTTAGCACTATAACACCCCATCCACATAATTTTCTTTATTCAGACGACAGGATAAAGAGTTAAGGACTCTCTCCATTTTTGAGTTCTTTTAAGAACAATTTCAAATGTACAATTGATACCCTTGGAGGGTCATGGTTGGCATTTCTGTAGCCAATGAAGTTCTAACTGATACTCGGTTATTCCCGTTACCCAGACATGACTGGAGCTTTTTGCTCAATAGCACCCATCCACACAGATTTTCTTCATTCAGATGATGTGATAAAGAGTCAAGGACTCCATGTATCTCCCATTTCTTTAAGGAACAATTATAAATGAACAATTAAAACCCATGGAGGGTAATGGTTGGCAATGTTGTAGCCAATGAAGTTCTAATTGATACTGGGTTATTGCTGTTACCATGCGATGACTAGAGTTTTTGCCAACACCCCATCCACATATTTTCTTCATTCAGATGATGGGATAAAGGGTTAAAGACTCAATACATCTCCCAGTTCTTTTAAGAACAATTTCAAATGAAGAATTGATATCCTTGGAGGGTAATGGTTGCAATGCTGTAGCCAATGAAGTTCTAACTGATACTCTGTTATTGCCATTACCCAGCGATGACTAGAGCTTTTATCTCAGTTTTAACCCCATCCACTCACATTTTCTTCATTCAGATGATGGGATAAAGATTCAACGACTCAGTCCATCTGCAAGTTCCTTTAAGAACAATTTCAAATGAACAATTAATACTCTTGGAGGGTAATGGTTGGCAATGCTGTAGCCATTAAAGTTCTAACTGATACTCAGTTATTGCTGTTACCAAGCCATGAATAGAGCTTTTTGCTCAATAACACACAATCCCCACAGATTCTCTTCATTCAGATGATGGGATAAAGAGTCAAGGACACAGTCCATCTGACAGTTCTTTAAAGAGCAATTTGAAATGAACATTTACTACCCTTGGAGGGTAATGGTTGGTAATGTTGTAGCCAATGAAGTTCTAATTGATAATCGGTTATTGCTGTTACCAAGCCATGACTAGAGCTTTTAACGCAATAAACCCATCCACACACATTTCCTTCATTCAGATGAAGGGATAAAGAGTTAAGGACTCCATCCATCACCCATTTCTTTTAAGAACAATTTCAAATTAAGATTTGATACCCTTGGAGGGTAATGGTTGGCAATGTTGTAGCCAATTAAGTTCTAACTGATACTCGGTTATTGCCGTTACCAGGCCATGATTAAAGCTTTTAGCTCAACACCCCACCCACACACATTATCTTCATTCAGATGATGGGATGAAGCGTTAAGGACTCAATACATCTCCCAGTTCTTTTAAGAACAATTTCAAATGTAGAATAGATACCCTTGGAGTGTAATAGTTGGCAATGTTGTAGTCAATAAAGTTCTAACTGATACTAAGTTATTGCCATTACTAAGCCATGACTAGAGCTTTTAGCTCAATTATACCCCATCCACACACATTTTCTTCATTCAGATGATAGGAAAAAGAGTTAAGGACTCAGTCCATCTCCCACTTGTATTAAGAATAATTTCAAATGAAGAATTGATACTCATGGAGGGTAATGGTTGGGAATGTTGTAGCCAATGAAGTTCTAATTGATAATTGATATTGGGTTATTGCCGTTACCATGCCATAACTAGAGCTTTTAGCTCAACACCCCATCCACACACATTATCTTCATTCAGATGATGGGATAAAGAGTCTATGACTCAGTCCATCTGTCTGTTTTTTAAGAACAATTTCAAATGAACAATTTCTACCCTTGGAGGGTAATGGTTGGCAATGTTGTAGCCAATGAAGTTTTAACTCATAGTCGGTTATTGCCGTTACCAAGCCATGATTAGAAGTTTTAGCTCAATAACATCCCATCCACATACATTTCTTCATTCAGACGACAGGATGAAGAGTAAAGGACTCAGTCCATTTTTGAGTTCTTTTAAGAAAAATTTCAAATGAACTATTGATACTCTTGGATGGTAATAGTTGGCAATGCTGTAGCCAATGAAGTTCTAACCGATACTCGGTTATTGCCGTTACCCACCATGACTGGAGCTTTTTGCTCAATAGCACCCCATCCACACAGATTTTCTTCATTCAGATGATGGGATAAAGAGTCAAGGACTCAGTCCATCTCGCAGGTCTCTTAAGAACAATTTGAAGTGACAGATTACAAAAATTACAATATCTTCAGTTTCGTAGAACTGCAGGGCTTGGTAAAAGTAACCAAAAAAAATATCTTCAATAGAAAAAAATTATTACCGGTGTGAGAATTAGAGTATTTTTAAGGACTTCCAGGGTAACTTATGCAATGCTCTACCCAATGAAGTTTTAACTGATACTCGGTTATTGCCATTACCAAGCCATGACTAGAGCTTTTAGGTCAATAATACCCCATCCACACATATTTTCTTCATTCAGATGATGGGATAAAGAGTCAAGGACTCAGTCCATCTCCCATTTCTTTTAAGAACAATTCGAAATGAACATTTAATACTCTTGGAGGGTGATGGTTGGCAATGCTGTAGCCATTCAAGTTCTAACTGATACTCGGTTATTGCTGTTACCAAGCGATGACTTGAGCTTTTAACTCAATAAAACCCCATCCACACACATTTCCTTCATTCAGATGAAGGGAGAAAGAGTAAAGGACTCCATCCATCTCCTATTTCTTTTAAGAACAATTTCAAATGAACAATTAAAACCCTTGGAGGGTAATGGTTGGCAATGTTGTAGCCAATGAATTTCTAATTGATACTGGGTTATTGCCGTTACCATGCCATACCTAGAGCTTTTAGCTGAATACCCCATCCACACACATTTTCTTTATTCAGATGATGGGATAAAGAGTCTATTACTCAGTATATCTCTCTGTTCTTTTAAGAACAATTTAAAATGAACAATTACTACCCTTGAAGGGTAATGGTTGCCAATGTTGTAGCCAATGATGTTCTAACTGATACTCAGTTATTTCGGTTACCATGCCATGAATAAAACCTTTAGCACTATAACACCCCATCCACATAATTTTCTTTATTCAGACGACAGGATAAAGAGTTAAGGACTCTCTCCATTTTTGAGTTCTTTTAAGAACAATTTCAAATGTACAATTGATACCCTTGGAGGGTCATGGTTGGCATTTCTGTAGCCAATGAAGTTCTAACTGATACTCGGTTATTCCCGTTACCCAGACATGACTGGAGCTTTTTGCTCAATAGCACCCATCCACACAGATTTTCTTCATTCAGATGATGGGATAAAGAGTCTAGGACTCAGTCCATCTCCCTGTTCTTTCAAGAACAATTTCAAATGAACAATTACTACTTTGGAGGGTAATGGTTGGCAATGTTGTAACCAATAACGTTCTAACTGATACTCGGTTATTGCCGTTACTAATCAATGACTAGAGCTTTTAGCTCAATAACACCCCATCCACACATTTTCTTCATTAAGATGATGGGATAAAGGGTTAAGGACTCAATCCATCTCCCAGTTCTTTTAAGAACAATTTCAAATGAAGATTTGATATCCTTGGAGGGTAATGGTTGGCAATGTTGTAGCCATTGAAGTTCTAACTGATACTCAGTTATAGCCGTTACCCAGCCATGAATACAGCTTTTTGCTCAATAACATCCAATCCGCACAGATTCATTTCATTGAGATGATGGGATAAAGAGTTAAGGACTCAGTCCATCTCTGAGTTCTTTTAAGAACAATTTCAAATGAACAATTAATGCCCTTGGGGGGTAATGGTTGACAATGCTGTAGCCAATGATGTCCTAACTGATACTCGATTATTGATAACCAGCCATGACTAGAGTTATAAGCTCAATTTACCCCCTTCCACTCACATTTTCTTCATTCAGATGATGGGATAAAGAGTCAAGGACTCAGTCCATCTCCCATTTCTTTTAAGAACAATTCGAAATGAACATTTAATACTCTTGGAGGGTAATGGTTGGCAATGCTGTAGCCCTTCAAGTTCTAACTGATACTCGGTTATTGCTGTTACCAAGCGATGGCTTGAGCTTTTAACTCAATAAAACCCTATCCACACACATTTTCTTCATTCAGATGAAGGGATAAAGAGTAAAGGACTCCATCCATCTCCCATTTCTTTTAAGATCAATTACAAATGAACAATTAAAACCCTTGGAGGGTAATGGTTGGCAATGTTGTAGCCAATGATGTTCTAACTGATACTCGGTTATTTCCGTTACCAAGCCATGACTAGAACTTTTAACTCAATAAAACCCTATCCACACACATTTTCTTCATTCAGATGATGGGATAAAGAGTCTAGGACTCAGTCCATCTCCCTGTTCTTTTAAGAACAATTTCAAATGAACAATTACTACCCTTGGAGGGTAATGGTTGGCAATGTTGTCGCCAATGAAGTTCTAATTGATACTGGGTTATTCCTGTTACCATGCCATGACTAGAGCTTTTAGCTTAACACCCCATCCACACACATTTTCTTCAGTCAGATGATGGGTTAAATGGTTAAGGACCCAATACATCTCCCAGTTCTTTTAAGAACAATTCCAAATGAAGAATTGATATCCTTGGAGGATAATGGTTGGCAATGTTGTACCGAATAAAGTTCTAACTGATACTAAGTTTTTGCGTTACCAAGCCATGACTAGAGCTTTTAGCTCAATAACACACCACCTTCGCCTTACACATTTTCTTCATTCAGATGATGGGATAAAGAATCTAGGACTCAGTCCATCTCCCTGTTCTTTTAAGAACAATTTCAAATGAACAATTACTACCCTTGGAGGGTAATGTTTGGCAATGTTGTAGCCAATGATGTTCTATCTGATACTCGGTTATTGCCATTACCCAGCCATGACTGGAGCTTTTTGCTCAATAGCACCCCATCCACACATATTTTCTTCATTCAGATGATGGGATAAAGAGTCAAGGATTCAGTCCATCTCCCATTTCTTTTAAGAACAATTCGAAATGAACATTTAATACTCTTGGAGGGTAATGGTTGGCAACGTTGTAGCAATGAAGTTCTAACTGATACTCGGTTATTGCCGTTACCAAGCCATGACTAGAGCTTTTAGCTCAGTTTTAACCCCATCCACACACATTTTCTTCATTCAGATGAAGGGATAAAGAGTGAAGGACTCCATCCATCTCCCAGTTCTTTTAAGAACACTTTCAAATGTAGAATTGATAACAATGTACAACGAAGTTAGAACTTCATTGGCTACAACATTGCCAACCCTTACCCCTTGGAGGGTAAAGGTTGGCAATGTTGTAGCCAATGAAGTTCTAACTGATTCTCGGTTATTGCCTTTACCAAGCCATGACTAGAGCTTTTAGCTCAATAACACCCCATGCACACAGATTTTCTTCATTCCGATGAAGGGTTAAGGACTCAATCCATCTCCCAGTTCTTTTAAGAACAAGTTCTTATGAACAATTAATATCCTTGGACGGTAATGGATGGCAATGCTGTAGCCAATGATGTTCTAACTGAGGCACGGCTATTGCTGTTACTCTCCTGCCATGATAAGAGCTTTAATATCTCAATAACATCTTATGCCTACACTGTCCTCTACAGATAACGGGGAAGATGAAAGCATTCTTTCTTCGTTCCTTTAAGCCAGTCCTTATAAAGACAATTTCATATTTAAGATGGTATAGCCATCTTAAATTTGAAATTGTTCACTCTCAAGAATGTAGTAAAAGTTTCGCGAGTTATTTTTATTTGTTATCCTGGTTTGGAGCTTAAACTCCAAACCAGAGTGACCACATCTAGTACTTTTGTGCTAGATCTAGTACTTTTTATAAATTTTTAGTGTTATAGTACTTCCTTCCTTCCGAATAATAATAACAACATGAGAGTTAGACATATGAGTTTAATATTTTCTCTTCTCCCACCTCCCCCATATGTCTCAATCAGTGACACAAGCATGGTTTCTCCCACCCCCCCACTCTCACTGTTCGCTAACCTTCTCCAGCCGACAATGATCAATTTTTAGACTTCAAAAATGTATATCTAGAGAGTGAAGAGCTTGATCGAGAATGGCAACTATTGAAGAAGATTAAAAACAATCAAGAATTCATGGTTTTTGAAATGAAAAATGCTGTAGGATAACAAATAATTCCCAATTTACAAACATTAGTTAAAGCTGTATTGTGCCTCCCTCATTCATCAGCAGCAACTGAAAGAATATTTTCAGCAGTGACAATAAATAAGAATAAAATAAGAAATCAACTACAAACTCCCTTGATGAATGGACTCCTTTTGACAAAAGAAAAATTAAAACATTCATCAGCTACAGATTTTACTATTTCTGAAGAGTTGACTAATTTAGGAAAATCTGTTAAAAATGATGAATAAATACTTCCAGTGTTTTTCTTGCGCGTGGGAACCCTGTATATCTCTAAATAGCATATTATATAACTGAAAATTTAATCTTACATTTTAAACACTAAACGGAGAGGTATAGAGTAGGTGCCCTCCCTCGATAAGTCTTTGGACTCCCTGGAGGTGTCACGTAATAATAATAATAAGAAGAAAAATTATATGGTAAATTAATACACGTTAAGTGCTAGAGTTACAATTGGGACTTCTGTTATGATGATTGACAATTGCAGCTCTTGGACTCATAGGTGACTACAGTGAGGTGACTTTTGACTTTTTTCTTTTCATATTTGTTGTACATGTGTTAATTTAACGGTTTTACATTGACTTCATCTATGATAATAAGGTAGTAATATCGTAAAATGCCCTAAATAGAGTGAAACGAAAGCAAATAAAAATTTAGTACTTTTTTTTTTCAGATCTAGTACCTTTTTCCTGCATAAGTTGGTACAAAATATTTTTGCTGGGTGGTCATCCTGCTCCAAACAATTTCAAATGGCAAACTGAGGCTCGGCTATTGCCGTTACCCCGCCATGAACAGAGCTTCTAGCTCAATAACACACCGTATCCATACATTTTATTCTACAGATAACAGGGAATATTAAAAACATCCTTGCTTCACCCATCTAGCAAAAAAAAAAAAAAAAAAAAAAAATTTTTAATTTTTATTTTTATTTTTTATGTTTTGTAAGAGAATCTTTAAGTATATATATACGGTATTTCAATTCATATCTTTTAGTTTATAATTTTTTGTAACAAATTTAATGATAATTTGCAGTCACATGATAATGTTATTTTCGACCACTGAATATTATACAAGGAAACATAAAACTGGGTTTAATTGGTCGGAGATTTGTACAGAAATGTAGCCTACTAGTTTCGCCGACTTCACTGTTGGCTTCGTCTGGCCACACAAAAAACAACAAAACAGCTCTGTACAAATCTTTTATGACTGCTAACATACACGCTCCATGCGTTTGATGTAACATTTTATTTGAATTTTGATAATATTTAGTTCGGTTATGTTTTAACCTGATACTTTAGCTTGTTTCTGTTCTGTTTTAAGCTGGTTTTTTTTTTTTTTTTTTTTTTTTTTGTGCTGGACGAAAGCAACAGTCAAATCAGCGAAATTAGTAGGCGAATGTTCAAATCTCCGACCAATTAAACCAGTTTTATATGTATGCTTGTAATAAGCATACACATTTTTGTAGAATAACAACCAGAATTTCATAAAAATATTTTTACGATCATTTACAGCAATTCTCATTATTATTCTCTTTAGATGCCCAAAGAATCAGTTTCTTTGTGTCACCTTTATCGTATTGTAATGTATTCTCTGAGTGACACCTGGTGGAGGAATTCTAAACCTAGTTCTGCTTCCATTCCTGAGATGCTGCAGTTGTCTATTGCAGCGATCATTCTATCCATTCCTTGGATGACACAAATAGTTCGCTAACAATTCTAGGGTTGGAGATATTTGAGCCAAGTGTAACTATGCAAAGGTAAGCTATTATATCATGTGTTTCATCGTTTGGGAGCATTGCTTTGTCTGCTCGGACTCAGGTTGTGGCGTTGTTTGTCATGCTGGTGACATCCCAAGTAAATAAATTTCATGTGATTGACACCGTAACGCTGCGTAAAGACACGAAAAACAAGAAAATATATAATAGATGACCCGATCTTTGTTTTTCTGCAAAGCATAAAATTTTCCACGTATTCAAAAAAGAGGTGGAATAAAGCCGAAATTGAACTCAAGATTTTCTTCCAACAATCTGTAGCAAACAAGTGTCTAAAGTGCATAAAAAAAAGTTACTTTTTCTATGCTAAATACCGTCAACCTAGCGGCAATAGCCCCTAAAGGAGATGTCGACTTGACATCAGGAGGGGAAAAAAATGTCGACTGAAGAAAAATGAATTTGAGTGAAAAATGGCTGACAAGAATCCTGATGAGGGGGGGTTAAAGACTAAATAAATAAGACGCTAGATACAGTCTTTAAGAAAACACACTTAAAATGCAAGGATAGAGAACGAGAGAGAGAATGATTTAGAATTACCAGAGCAGTGGGGACGAGAATATGGTTTGAAGAATGTGGAAGTAAAAAATACGATACTCAATTAATTAAATTGAGTCAGTGCGAAAGGGAAAAAAAAAAATCCTAACTAATGCCAGGTGTAGTTAATGTCATTTTAATTTGATCTCCTGTACCGTCGGAAAACACAGCTGTTATAAATCGCTGTAAGAAACTTGCCGTCTGAAGAAATGGTGCAGAGACGTTAGGCAGTTGCTGATGTTGCATGGCTAAAGAGAATATATGTGTGTGGCGTGTGTAATCAGTGATGAAGCAGAAATATGATCGATATGCGTATATATCGATTAATACTGTTCGCCTGTAAATTTTCTGTTCAAAAATTGGTTTGTTTCTATAATGGAAAATATTCATGAAGGTTCTTTTTGTATAACTCTGCCTTGTAAAACAAGTTTGAGATAATAATAAATATATATATTTCATTACAACATTCTTCGCGTCTTTCATTGTAATTCAAAACTGATTTGAAGTCTTAATTTTCATAAAATATAAATATAATAAAGTGGAAAAGAATGATTAATGCCCTTAGAGGGTAATGGATGGCAATGCTGTAGCCAATGAAGTTCTAAGTGAGGCTCGGGTGTTACTCTCATGCCATGATCAGAGTTCAATAACGCCTTATCCCTACACTGTCCTCTACAGATAACGGGGGAGATGAAATGCATTCTTGCTTCGCCCCTTAAGCTAGTCCTTATAATATTATATAATAAGGTATTATATTATAAGTATTTCGATCTAAAATGTTTTCCTGCCATTTTCTCTCTGAAATTAAAAAATCCATACTTTGGATCATTTATACACCTCATCATGCGCAAAGGACAAATCTATGTATTTAATTTGCGTTCGTATGTGATGCGCATGCGCGTCTTGTCTCATAACTCTTGTATCTCCATATTCAATGAAAGCGATTATCAAATAAACATTAAAATATCATTTAATATCACATTTGAAATGTTTAGTTGAAATTCGGATTTTAAATGAGATAAATTAAACGAATAACATTCAAACGAATTGCAAGGATATTTACATTGCATTTTGTAATTAATTTCCGTTTTTGCGCGATAGCTTCCTCCTCCCTTCAATCCTTCTTCGGAAGTGATTTCTCCAAACATAATTTTCGAAATACCTTTTATGTAAATGATATGCAAATAATATAATATATATATATATATATAACATAACATTCTTTAAGAAACATAACAAAATATATATAACATAACATTCTTTAAGAAACATAACAAAATAAAAAAAATAGCATCCTTTAAATAACACAACAAAATTTTTAAAAAAAACTGTTATTAAATTATATAGAAGTAAAATATATAGAATATTTTTAGCTGCCTTTAATATGAAATGTTTTTTATAAATTTATTTTGTAAATTCTTAGAATAGGTGATCTTTTTACGTACTTTATTTCTGTTGATCTTATTTTTTATACACTATTTTATTTTCTTTTATATTTTATATTTATTTATATACCATTTCTAAGGAATACAAAATAATCTATTTAAGGCATAGAAGGCAACAATTCAAAACCGTTGTTTGTGAGCGTGAATATACGATACTTATTTTCAAGGATGTTTCTATTAAACCATTACTAGGATACGTATTCAACAATTATTATTATTATTATTATTTTGTTGTTGTCGTTCTGCAGAATGCAACCTAGTGTTATAGTGTTATAATTACTGATACGGTCATGCAATTAATTGCAAATTTTTGCACGCATGCGTAGTAACCAACTTATCATTCGCGTGTGCTATCAACAGTTCGATCTTTATCCGGGACTTGTTTTAAATTCAGGAAGATGGTGTTTATTGCATGTAATAAATCTATTTGGATTTTAAGAAAAGCTAACACGTTCAATGGCATAAATTATATACTCCAAATTCGCACAAATAGAAGCATCTTCTATGAGTTTTTTTTTAAATAAAAATAAAAAAAAACTTTAACGGTCTAAGCCCTTTTTTTCTTTTTTTTTTCTTTTTCTTTTTTTTTTTTTTGGCACATGGATGCGTAAACTCGTATGATCGCTCAAAGCGAAATAAATATTCAACAGTTTTAACTACGAGATAAGAGCCTTAAACGGAAAAAAAAAAAAAAAAAAAAATCAAATTTCCTTGGAAACCTTCACGGCTACCGCCTTGTCATCCTCGTGTAATAAAATGTTTTCGGCAGACAGACTCAGGATTATGAAAATCGCCAAAATTAATGCCGTGCTAAAGGATTGGGAGAAGGTTGGATGTGTGTGTATGGGCGCGCACGCGTCACTTTCCCAGGCCTTAAAGTGAAAATGAGCACTGGCTTTAATCAACTAGGCCTAGCACGCTATTAAAGCGGACGTCAGACCTCCCTCGCAAACGATCAATCCAGTAAAGGAAGAAAATGAACCTCTCTATTCTCTCCTCTTTAGATATTCACGGACGTTACTTGTGATTGCCCAATCTCACTCTCTTCAAATGTACATTACTGCGTTCGTTTTATCGCAGCCTATTAAAGTAGAAATACCGAACACTCGCCTTTTTTTTTTTTTTTTTTTTATTCTCAACGTCAAGTAGCCAACATCGATGCGTTTCTAGCTAATACTCCCAGAGAAAGCTAAGCATGGAATAGAAACAGGGGGGTTGTGGGGGGGGGAGTAGGCGTATGAGAAGTGAGAAACATCGGAATTAAAGTCATGTAAGGTTTTTCTTTATACATTACTCCGAGGCGTTGATAAACTGGGGACACTGTGGAAAAAGCAGGCTAAAAGAATTCCATTAAGATGGCAGTGGAAGTATTCCTAGAGGCACTACTGAAGGAGAAAAAGAAAAAAAAAGACGAAACTCTCCTTCATTTTCAATTATTTCAACATTGGTAAGCATTTTAAAAAGAAGTTTACAGAATCGAAGACTTTTTCTCTTCATTAAGGTCTTAATGTAATCGGTACGAACTCGGAAGTGATGGCGTAATTAAGTACGTTTAGAAATGGAAGGGGTCAGTAATCTAAATAATCTTACATCGGTAGGGTAGTGTTATAGAGATGTCAATGGAATTTGTCTATTTGTGATTTAAAATATAATTAATATGTTTGTTTAAGCTAAAGTGCAGAAAGAAGCAACTACTATTAGGTTGCTTAGCTAGTACAAATCAATCTTTTTCTAACTTTTGGATTAGGAAATTAATCTTGCATAATAATTATGTCTCTATTACAAATTTTCGGAAGTCTTCTCGCTTGTGTGACCACCTCTTAGTGGTGACATAATCAAGGTTCAGAGAAATGTAAGTTATGGTCTTGACATGCGGTCTTTCAAGTGCATTTCTTAAATGGGCTTCACAGACTTCCCCATCAAGGCTGGAGTATCTAAAGACTCTATTTATCATACAGTCTCTTCCTTCTCTATATATTTTATAGGCGGGTGGGCTCAAATTCTATTGCGGACACAGTTGTTTTGTGAACGTTCCTAGATAATGTATCTAAGAACATTCATCGCTCTATGTAAGACTACCATCATCCTTATTTACTGGCGGCTTGAAAAGTACCATTGAAAAGTATTTGGTGTCTAGAGTAAGGGTACCGGATGAACATGCGAACCAGTATCATTGATAAAGCATTATGAGTGTAGAATCTTGAGACTTTTTTGCACCTTGGACATTTTTAAGTACGAATAGTCTCTACCTAAAAATATATATATATATATTTCCCCGCATTTCTCAGAGAGTATGAACACTAAAGTGTGGGATCTCAAGACCTAAGTTGAATATTTGAAAGTTGGATCAACATAAAAAAATCATTTATTCTTTCACTGGCTTCACATCCGAGTGAAATAATGCACTCCTCTTTGACTCACAGCTTTGTAAATATACTTCAAAAATATCAGAAGAACTATTAATTTAACACATAAACATTTAGTTTATAATATAGCATTTAGAACATAAAAAAAGTATTGTTCTTATTCTGTATTAAAACTTTTTTTTTTTTTTGTTCCAGTTGGCTGTGGGTTCGAATTCTGTTGTGGCTTAAGTTATGCCACGACAGGATTTTTCAGGCTTCCACAACCCGGAAGCCTGAAAAAAATGGCTTAAAAAGTGGTGATGCCAAGTCTGGTGTTTAGAGTTTACAGTTGTCGGGTTATCAAGCCTTTAAGCCACCCACGATACAAATGTGTGTACTAAGGTTTCTAACTTTAATAGGATTATCATAATACGGTTGATAGTTAACAAATAATAAAGTGTCAGTACTAATCAAAATGATTTTAAAAAAAAATCAAAGGGACTTAACTATGCAATCGCAAAATCCAGTCTTGGGGGGGGGACTTAACTGGCTGCCTGAAAGAACTCACGAGACCTTGCAGAATTGTAAAGTGACTTATTAAAGCTTTCAGGGGACCAAAAAAATCGTATTTACTCCATTAATGTATATGAGGTAAAAAAATGCACAGGATATAAGGAAAAGTAGGAATTAATCTTTCCACATGGGTTGTTGGTCCACCCAAAACTAGTTCGTAACACCAGGGGATCGCTACTGAGAAGTCTTAGGTCTGCTCTAAACAAATTCCGATTGTTAGAATCAGATTTAGTTTATTATAACGTCTAATGTAAACTCTAAACGTTCATCGATGTCAATTATTCCATCATACCATTTTCATTACTTTGTTGTGCGAGGAGATTATGACGTCACAATCGCTATTCAAATGTTAGCAGTTATGTTATGAAGTGTATTTTCTGACCATATTGTCAGCTTCTATCGGATCGGAAATATCCAAACGGTAAGAATTGTTTATCTGCATCCCCTTTCCGCAGCTTCTGTGACTTTTGCTGTACCTACTCTGCCTTTCTTTTTCTTTTTCTTTTCTTTTTTTTTATTATTATTATTACCTCTTGGCATAACCGCAAACTTTGCCCGGAAATATGGCCTTTGAAAAATGTTGAAATGGTGACAGATGTCAGTAGGAGAAAAAAAAAAAAAAGTTTGACATCACTCGGCAACTTCCGACAGTCCGAAATCTCTTGACGGAATAAAAGAAACAATTCAGGTAAGAAAGTATTTCTTTTTATATGCGTTGATCACTTTCTTTGCGATAATTGTGTAAAAACCCATAGATGTATTTAAAATTAAAAGTTGAATTGTTTATTATTGTTAAGAACTGAAATATCTAAAGACCACTTAATACTTCTTATCTCTTTTTATTGCCAATAGTTAACTCAATAATAAGCGATTTTTTAAAAATTTAGAGGTGTTTCTCATATAGAGACGGTACTATGGTCTAGTGAACATCTTTGACTGGAAAGAGATTCAAATCCACTAAAGGGCGCGAGGAACTTTGTATACATTTTACAGTGAGGTTGGGTTAATTGGTCTCAGAAAAAAAGTAAGGTTTCCTTTTGAAAAAGCTGCTTTCTTATTTATAAAGAAGCTTCAAAACACGACTAATTAACAGATAAAATATTGCTCCTTAGTCTTAGCTACCTTTAAATAACCAAAAATGGATATGTAATTCCAGATGTGATTAAAATGAAATAGCAAACAATTGTTTCCAGAAATTTAAACCGTCTTGTAATATTACTTACAGAAATCATTTGTTTACGAAGATCCTTAGCGAGATAAACTTAGTACATCATCAATGAAATGACAGAGCATCTTACAGAGCTAAAAATAGATCAGTTTTCCTAGATGAATAAAGGGAAATTTTCATCCGCAACCATTGTCCATATTCATCTCATATTTGGAACTCGTTGGCGTTCCTTCCTACAACATACACACAATTTCCTGTTTTCTTTGTTTTCACAAAGATGACTAATAGATAGTGTCTTGTATAATTTGTTTAATTAACATCTGAGCATAAAGCGACAAGGGACAGTGAGTTTAATAACCTGCATTAACTACGAGGGAACATTTATGAGAAAATAAGCGATTCTTATAATTGTTCTGTACGTGCAAGTAATAATATAGATTTAAATAGGGCATTGCGTGCGGGATAATCCCCGCGTGAGTAGGTAGAGAGATAAATATTATTCATTAATAACATTTTTTAAAAAAACTGTGAAATGAGCGATCTTTAATATTCAGTTTATTCACGACCAAATAGCAGTTCCAAATTAGCCACAGAAATCTGAGAAAATTCAGTTTGTTGTTCATTGTTGACAATATTATTTGTTACATACATATTCCATTGTTTGAAGTTACAATATTCATTTCTCTGAATCAAACTGTGCTCTCTTTTTAAACAATTAGGAGCATGCGCAATTATGAATATTTACACTAATAGAGTAAGGGTTAGGCTTAGCAAACATTGTTTTAAACAAGAATTCACCTGATTAAGTTGTAAAGTAACATACGAAAGTGCTTTTTTTTTTTAATTGTAAATATTTTCTTTCATTTTGATAGACAGTTGATTAAAAATATTGTAAAACTTTTCTCAAAGTGCCCTGAAAAAATAATGAGTCAAAAACCTGTTTTTATTGCGATCTACTGATAAATCACTTTCATGTATGAGATTGTTTTTCTTGGAGAAATAACTATGAAAGTGGCAGATGGAAATGATCGATCGAAATTAAAAAAAAAAAAAATTAGGTAATCACAGGTTACATCGCAGCTATATTAGCCCACCTTATGATTTTCGTTGCCGAACAGAGAACAAGGATAGAGCAACCAATATTTTCCCGGAGGCCCCAATTTCCTTTTTTTTTTTTTTTTTTTTATTCTCTCTCTGATTTTCTCCCTAACTATCGGGTTGTCTGCCTAAAATATTGTGTAAAGATTCAAAATTTCAATTCTGTATGTAATGATACGAGATTGGACATTAAAATTTATATCTGTTTGCACGAATTCATCAACTGTGAAACAGGAGTTCGTTAGAGTGCCATAGAGTCAATGAGCTATCTACTTCTTGTATAAATTAGTCTAAATGGGAAAGACGAGGCAGTGAAATCTTTAGATGACTCAGAAAGTATAAAAAAAAAAAAAAGGAATATTTAATTTGATTTTTTTTTTCTCTTGTTACTTCATTCCAAGTCGTTAACGTAGTTAGGCACTCAAGGAATTAAAAAAAGAAGAAAATAATAAACTACACCATGCAGCAAGCACGTTTAAAAGACGTCTGTTGTTACCCTATTCTAATATGTGTGTGCGCGCGCGCCTTGAAGCCTGTTCTGCTACAAATCACATTACCTATGCGAAGTGATGGAGAGGCTAGACGCACGAAGGTAGGTGACAATACAATTTGTCTCAAAAGAGATTGGATTGTGGAGTGTTACCTGAAGTCTTCAAGCAGAATACTTGGAAGTGAGTGCGATGAAGCGCCAATTACCATTGGCTTTACAGTGCTTTACTAGGGAAATAATTTATATTCATCCCCTTCTGGGTCTGAGCCATCGGTGTGAACTCCTTCCAGCACACTGAATTCTTTTCATCTAAGAAATTTTTCACTAACTCGCTGTGCGATCATGCTTTCAAGTCCGAGAATCCATATTTCTGCTTGTCAAATGTGCTGAGTGCCAGTCATCGTTCTTTTTTAGAGCTTCATATACACTGGAGTAACAAAATAATAGGACGACCTCAACAGATGTGGGAAAGAAGAGAAAAATAAAATAAACATAAGAGAGAGAGAGACAGAGAGTGGAAAGGAAAAATTCTTACCACAATTTAATAAGGAAAATAAGATGAATTTTTTTTTATGGCAATCCCAACCCATCCCACGAACGGGATAAGCCATGAAAGGGACAGGAAAACTGTGATATCATTAGAAAGATCTGATTTGAATCCAATCTGGGATGCAATGAACCTTAACGTGGACTGTTCAACTGATAGTGAGTTAGTCGGCCTCATACGGAGGTGGCTGGGTACTTCCCTTCCGTTAAACTAATTTTTTCATCCTCAAAACAAGCAGACCGCCCAGAAAAAACATTAAATGAATATACTGGCTGCATGACCTTAATTAACTAGCTTCAATAGTATTTCCAACTAAATTAGACCATCGTCGTGAAGGCAAACTGTTAAAGAATGATCCGTAACAGCTGAAAGATCAAAGAAAAGATGTGGAATTTAGGTAACAGAAGTAATCGAAATTCATTGCGTAGTGTAAATATGGTGATTAAAACTACATATTTCGCTTCCGAAAAAAGTCCAGTTTTTTTTTACTATAATTGTCCATTAATGGAGGATAACTTTGAGTCATTCCTAATATAATTTGTGAGTTCAACAAATCTTCATCATCGGCCTGTAGAGTAAGATAGGCTGAGAGTCAGCAGATAGTAGGAGAGGAAATAAAGATAGAGTGCATAGTGATAGAGTAGGTTAAAGAGGCCTCAGTTGAGCTGTTTTCCCCCCAGGGGCGTTTATAAAACGGTCGTTGATTTTTCACTTTACAAAAAAGGAAAAATCCTAAAAAGGAAACATGTAACAAAACAAAAACAAAAAAGTACACAGAAAAGCAAAAATTGAAAGTTAAGCTTAGAGGTGGAGGAAGGATCTGGCCCGAGTGATGCAGCTCACAAGGAACTGCACCGCCTCGCTGTAAGCCTTCGCCGCTCGGGTTCTCAGGTCCTCCCCCACCTGTGATAGCTGAAACCGGTGAAGCTGTGTACAGAAACCCCACAGGGTGGTTACTGTGTCTTTCTTTTGTTGTGGGCAGTTATTATTCTTTTGGCCACCTCACTTCCCTTGGCCATGTCTAGTTTGCAGAGAGCTATGAAGAACGCCGAAGCTGCCTCCTCGTCTAAATCCTGGGCTACCTCTACTTGCTCAGGGGTGATTTTGCTGATGTCATCCACGAAAAGGTCACCCCATTTTGCACTGACGATGTCAGATCCATGTTCTCCTGTGAGGAGGAGTTCAGGTTCTCCTATTTTTTTTATCGCTTCTTTGAATTTTTCCGCCATCCCTGGGATACCTCTGATGAGATGGCTGAGAGTCTCCCCTGCTTTCGCGTGAGGGACTTCTGGGTGGGCGGTCTCAGATACTTTTGCTGTTTTGGGCGTTACCAACTCTTCTTCCTGTGGGCTTAATGGCCGTTTGGAGGTGTTGGTGTTCACCTCCATCTTTCCTTCTTCCCTATCTATATCATCTGTATTAGTATTGATGGTTTCAATAGCGACTGTTTCTTCTTGTTGGATTTTACTGCTTGTGGATGTTTTTTTCCCCTTTCGATTTTTCTTAGAGGTGGAGGTATGGATTTCTGTTATATCAGGAGCAGCCTGGAAAGGAGGAGAAGCTTCCTGTGGTGTGTCATTTCCATTGCTTGGTGGAGTTGCTGGCGTGATTGCACCACCCATCCTCTCAGCAAGGGTTCTGGATGGGCATGTGTCCACTTTGTGGTCAATTACGCCACATTTCAGGCAAGCTGACTCACAGTTTTCTTGGTTGTGGCCTGCTTTGAGGCAGTTTTTACATTTCACTCTAGGACAGTCCGCCCCAAGGTGAGTGAAAGCACCACATCTAAAACATTGTTTTTTTACACCAGGGTAATTTATCATTACTCTGGCGGATCCAATAATAATGAAGTTGGGAACGGGCGTTTTCATCTCGAGGGAGATGTGGACTTCACCCGACTTCCATTTGGGGTTTTCTGCGTCATTTAGGACTTCCACCTTGTGTATAACGCCCCATTTCCCGAATATTTCGTGGATGATCTTTACATCCGTTTCAATATATTCTAAAGGGAATCTGGGGATTCGAAGTAGTTTGGTAATGCTCCCTACCAAAAATGGAAATATTGTTTTTCCATTACATTCGAATCCTGCAAGTAGTTTGTCTCTTGTTTGCTCACTCCTTGCTACTACTTGGAAGGGGCCACCACTAAAGGGAGTAAACCCAAAAATCTGCTCAGCGCCGACGCTTTCGATGAGTGCTTTGGCCAAACATCGAGGTCGTAGATCAGCTTCCACTTCGATTCCAAGGGTCCGCGTACGCGGCAAAGCCATGCTGGTGAGGGGGGGGCTAAGCTATTCCCACCACCGAGTGTGTTATTTTTGCCCCAGTCTGGGGTTTATTCTGTATCTGCTGCTGTAGTTTATTATCAAGTGCCTCTATGAGACGCTTTGCCGATAATAACTGAGCTAACATATACTATATACTATACTACAATTTGAGCTTAGCTAAACAATTTGCTAATCACTTATGGGGAAAGTTCACAAAAATGAACTACACACTTGATCTAAGCCAAAAGGCCGAGAAGCGCTAGCAATGATACACATTCATCACAATCACAATTTGTATCCTCTAGTCATTCCTAATATAATTGTCCCTGTTTCCATGGTAAATCAGGTGAGTGGAGAATTTTTATTGAAATAATAAAAAAATAATAAATTGGTGTACCTATTTTTTGCATTTTTTAACTTTTAAACCTTCTAATTTTTAATATAATTTATATTTTTGGCTTTATTTTAAAAGTTACAAAAATATAGTATTCTAATTTCATTTTAACTAATTACTAAATTACATTTAGTTGATTAAATTGAATTTCAAACATCACGTCCACAATGCTATCATAAAATTATTTATCATAAAATTTATAATTCTTTCATTTCCTTTACAGCAGTTAAAAAATAAAAAATAAAATAAATAAAATAAAATAAATAATTAAAAAAAATAAAAAAAACTGAAGGTTCTATAAAGTAGTTTATTATTCAGTCAAGATCACTTTTTGATTACAATATGCTTTTTCTTCCAATTGAAACACGTAATCCATTTTTATTAACCAAAAGAGATACCACATCTTGGAGAATCAAAATACGCATGCATGTTATAGTTGTTATTCTATATATCGACTGCAAGATGGCATCTTGGATGAAACCTAATACGCTTGTTTTCTAACAAGCT
This sequence comes from Typopeltis vanoorti, assembly GCF_054136105.1. Classification (NCBI taxonomy): domain Eukaryota; kingdom Metazoa; phylum Arthropoda; class Arachnida; order Uropygi; family Thelyphonidae; genus Typopeltis; species Typopeltis vanoorti. The sequence continues at coordinate 71,840,551 of NC_143568.1, read as the reverse complement.
GGCAAGTGCTAACAGTGCCTACGGAGGAAGCGACAGCAAGATAGAAAAACCAGGGAACAAAGACCTTAGTCTTTTATTGCTTTAGAACCATGAAAAGATTTTACACCATTTCTTAATAAGCAATTAACACAAAACATTTCTTCATCAACACTTAAATTGTTTGCACTTTTATGTACTTAATCGGTAGTATAAGTTGGTCCACGAAATAACTTGTGCAATCTCCTTGTATCTAAGACATTTTTAAGTAAGTTTACTTCACTATAAATATTTCTCCGGTGTCCTAAGAAAACATTTCGACGTAGCGAAAGGCTTGCATTCCCGGCGCAGTTCGGATTCCTGGCGAATAAATACAAAATAGGGAGGAGAGTTCGGGATAGCACGTGGAATGAGAGGTCCCCAGGTTATATTCTTGGTAATTAATTTTCCACATGAGTCATTATGCCCGTCGCTATTGGAAGTGCTGTATTTCTTCACACAATCTACGTTTCGGCACACACACACACACACACACGCACATAAATTGTGTTTATTGTGCGGGCATGCAATGGATTATCCTGGGTGGCTATGACATCGGAAATAACTCGGGCGCAGAATTCCAACAAAAGATGAACACTTTTGGTCACCATTTTTAATTAAGGAGTTTCTTGGCAAAGGCTGACTAGTCCCTTGTGTTTAGGAGCCTGCAAAACTTAGAGAACGTGAAGGAACTATTAAAAATCTAAAAGAAAAGCTTATCTGTTAGAAGTTGAAAAGGTTAATGTCGTGTACCCCTTTTCTCATTATCAGTTTTTTTTATTCGTTATATTCATTGGATTTTTATTGTCGGTATGAAGTATGTGGCAATGAGAAGTAGAAGAGTACAAAATCATCAAAATTTTCGAAGTCCACTTCGAAAAATAAGCGAAAGGAAATTAAAGATATAATTGGATACTGTTTTCTCCCCGAAAAAATAAAAAAAAAGAAATATTTATTTTTTCTTAAGGCATAAATAAAAATTAAACACAATAATATTTCATTTTATAATAATATTATGAGAAAAAATAATATTCTTATTTTATTTTAATATTGTTCTTTTTTTAATTCTATGATAAAATTATAATAAGGAAACATTGAAATAATGGGGTGAAATAATGCCGTTCCATTACCCTCCAAGGGTAATGGACGGCAATGCTGTAGCCAATGAAGTTCTAACTGAGGTTCGACTATTGCTGTTACCCTCCTGCCATGATCAGAGCTCTAATAGCTCAATAACACCTTATCCCTACACAGTCCTCTACAGATAACGGGGAAGATGAAAAGCATTCTTGCTTCTTCCCTTTAAGCCAGTCCTTATAAGGACTATTAATTGCGTGAGGGAAGCGAGAAGGTTTTAGGATAGCTTTTCACGACTTTCAGGGTAACAAATGGCAATGCTGTAGCCAATGAAGTTTTAACTGAGGCTCGGCTATTGCTGTTACCCTCCTGCCATGATCAGAACTTTAATAGCTCAATAACACCTTATCCCTACACTGTCCTCTACAGATAACGCGGAAGATGAAAAGCATTCTTGCTTCGCCCTTTTAAGCCAGTCCTTATAAGGACTATATAAGGATAAGGAATAAGCAATGCTGAACTAAAAATGTAATAATATAAAATACGAATATAAACGAAATAAAAAATGTGAAGAATAGAAAGAAAATAATATTTGGCTTACACTGACTAGTTTATGTGACTCATCCAGTGATTTTTTTTTTTTTAAACTGTACTTCGTTTAATAGGTTTCTGAGGTTTCTTCCATTCCTGATACTCTGCTTTTCCCCCTTATAAAAATTAACGTTCACTCCCCATCGCACATTTCTTTAGGTAACTTGTTAGATGCCTCTGATGGATTTCTGGATTCTTATGATTATGTTTGGTTTTTCATCAAGCCAACAACAATAATAATAACAATACGAAACGGAATGTTTTAGAAAAAATCTGTTTCGAACAGGGCCGGCTCGTGCATAGGTACTAGGGAACTGCAGCACCCTCAATTTTTCTCTCTATATAAATATATTTATTAATTTATTTATATTTTCTTGTAATATTTAAATTTTATTAATATTCAGCAATCCTATACAATTGTCTTATTTTGTTTAAAAAGTAATAATAATCCATCTTGTAGCACTCAGGAGGGCGAAGGACGCTAGCGGCATTGTGTTTTCCAGTGTCATATTGCTACGCGCGCAAGCATATGCAGGCCATAGTGAGATGTGAGCTATTAGCGTAATGCGGCACTGTCCGTCGCGCAGTTCCACTGTTGTTTATAAGCAGTTTGCGCCAGTAGTAGTGTGTTCGTAGTGATTATCGTGTTTACTCCGTCTCTTTAAATATGTGGACATTACAATTAAAGACATAACATTTGTTATAGTTTTTCTTTTAGAACATTATTGGGGTTATGATAATGGATTTTATTTTTAAGTAATTTTGAATTATACCAAACTGTATAATTTTATCGATAACAAATAATATTTTTCATGTTTATTTTTTTTTAAAATTTTTACCATAATTTTGATATTTTATCCAAACACGTATACACTGTACTTACAATGTGTATGTATATTTCGAAAGTTGTAGCACCCCCCCCAGGATTTCAAGCCACGAGCCGCCACTGGTTTTCAAGATATTCCACTTCATCTTCCTTTTTCGTGAACATATGTATATAATAAGTCTCTAGCAGTATAGCATTGCTACCCTTCCAACCAATAAGTTAAGAGAATACTCTATTTTATTTTTTAAAAATCAGTTTTATGCTCAAATACTCATTTAGAAGTTATGTTTTTAGACGGAAATTTCTGTACCCTCCATGTTTTCCATTAACTTATTCTTGTGTGTTCGGAAGAAGCTCATTATTCACGATGCAGACACTGGCCAATAGGAAGACTTCTTTATACTTATCGCAAGACAAATGACTCTCAGCGAACACATCCGAAATCCCAAAGATAACGAACAGAAGCAGCTCTTTAAGACGTCTAGGGGGCCACACTTTGATCCCCAGCAGTTCTTTCCGGGTTGGAATTAATAGACCATGTTTACTTAACAAGTTTCAGAGGAAGGGGGGGGGGGGGGAAGACTGAGTACCGGACGTTTCTCCTTTGGGAACAAGCGCGCTTCGGTCGTGACGGATGGTCCCGAACTGACCTATACACAACTCTGTAACGAACTTCCTTCCGGAGATGATGGGGTCATGTTTCAATGACTTCGGATGACCATTGCTGTGGAAACCACCGCCTCTAGTGGAGTTCGACTCTCTTTACGATCAATGAAGACTGTTCGGTGCCCTAATAAAGTACCCTGTCACTACTCGACCCTTTTAAAATACGCATCATTGGCTTTACAATGACGTGAGGGAGAAAACAAAGTATTTGCTTTTATAGGTTTTAGTATACTTCGGCAATCATTGTATCTAACTATAGAGTTCTTGAACAACACAGTCTATTAGTATAACGAAATCTTGATTATTATCACTGTATTGTAGATAGAAAATACATTATTTTTATAAAATAATAAAAACAAAAAAAAACGAATTTTAATAGACTTTTCCTTAAATGTTTTATTTTCTATTTTTTGTAAAAAATAGTTTTTTTTTCTTACACCTAACATAAAAACAGATATATCTTATTCGTAAGGAAACAATTTAAAGAATTCTATCTTTGTCTAAAATAAACAATCCACTGTGTAAGCTTCCATATTGGATTTTCTACTCCTAAATAAATTTCTGTAAAGTGTTCACCTAATGAGAATGTCCAGATCGATGCATGATGATATTTCTTCGTAATCTTCGTAATATTTACCAGCACATCTCCTGCTGATTAAATTTTAATTTCTTTTGCGAATTCAGCACACCAATAGATCCAGATGGTGGTTCTTTTAATCAGCAATTTTAACTTTCTTTATGCCCTTAAGCGTTTCATGTAATGATGTGCAGTTAAAATATGAATTCCCATAATCTTCGTTTTCCTACCTAACGTCGAAGATGCTGCAGTAGAGATGTGATTTAGAGCTGCTATTCGTTGACTTTTATTGTTTCTCGCTAACTTTACACATACCTCCTGGCACCAGTTCTTAATAACTGTCCAAATACCATGTGGCCACAGATTACTACATATTTCTGGTTAGCGAGAAAACGTTCAAAAATGAGATTTCTACTACTGAATTAGTTTTCCTAAGCCATGAATCTTTTTTTTTTTCTTTTTTTTTAGAAAAGCGTGGAACTTTGCTTGAAACCAGGATGTAGGATGCAATTATAGTTATTGTAAAATAGAAAAAAACTGGAGTGGCAATGTGAAGAAAGTGTATATTTTTAGAAAGAATTTATAGTAAAGTATGGAATAAAAAGAGATGTTAGCAGATTTTTTTAAATATTTAAAAAAAAAATAGTTGTTTTCTCGCACACCTAAAATTGAAATAATTATGATTTATTTGTAAGAAAATAGTTTAGTTATATGAATTATATGAATATAAGAGAAGGGATTGGAGGCAATACATTCAATCCAAAGCCCTTGGAGGGTAATGGATGGCAATGCTGTAGCTAATGAAGTTCTAACTGAGGCGCGGCTATTGCTGTTACCCTCCTGCCATGATCAGAGCTTTAATTGCTCAATAACACCTAATCCATACACTGTCCTTTACAGATAACGGGGAATATGAAAAGCATTCTTGCTTCGCCCCTTTAAGCCAGTCCTTATAAGGACTATATGAATATATGAATATGTTATAGTTTAATGTTAGCATATCTAGCTATAGAAATTTGTGATCTAGCGAGCGCGTAGATCAAAAATAAAAAGGTTTTTGGGGAAATCTTTGAACCTTCTTTATAAAGAGCGAATTCGCCTTGTTTTGAAAGACTGACTTTATTACGGAAGAGTTATGGAAGTCCCTAACAAATAAAGATGCTATCTGTAACATTTCCAGCGAAACAATTGAAAAATCATTCAAAATATATTGCCTGATAACTTCGTAATAGCTGAAAATAATTAGGAATTAGAAGACTCAAATAATAGTATAGAAATCATGGCAGGATACCACATGGAACTAAATAATGTCGACATTTAGTTTAGACGTATATTATGAGAGATTATTACTAGAATTGTTATATATTATGTCTCAAGTACACGGTGTGTGCCCTCATATATAATGATCCTAGATATAGTCGTTGATTTTGTAGCGACCGTATCGACTACATTTATATTTTTCTACTAACCAGTATGTAACCTTTCAATCTTTTTAATTCCAAACTTGCAAAGATGGGATTCTCAAAATAAACACCACGGAAATTTCCAAAAGGCATGTTCCATACTATTAAAATTATATTTAAGAAAAGGCGAACTTCAAAAAATTAAATTATTAGTTTTAGTAAAAAATAAATTTTAAGGAATAAAAAATATAAATTGTCTTTTCGATTATATAGTATGCAAAATAAATAATTATAATAAAAGAATTACTTTTATTATAATTATTATTTATTGACTTTTATTGAAATTTACTTTTATTTTTGATGCTTTTGTAACGATCGATGCGCCATCTTCCGTCACGTATGCAAATAATGTAATCTCCAGTAATTAAAAATTACAGGTAGACAGAGGGGATTCGGACTGCACAAACTATTCCGAATGGTTAGCAGGATTTTTAAAATATCGCCTAACAGACGAATATCCTTACTCTTCTCTGGAGATTAAAGTAACTCTGCTGAAGATATTTTTTTTTGTTTTTTTTAGTTTGTATTTCTTACTGGTCGGTCCTCCCCTTTTTAAAAATACTTCAGAAAGTTGTCAGAAATACTGGACTTACTTAAGCTTTATACCAAATCTGGAATAAGAGAAAAAAAAAGTAAGAATCTTATTTTAAGTTTTCTTTGGCCAAAGTCTGACTTGTAAGATTTTTATTTCTGATCTGTGAGAGCTGTAAAGTGTGTCGCAATTTTTTTTTCCTTTATTTCTTCCACTAGTTTTCAAAGAATTGATGGTCTCATTGGCAGTTTCTTATATACGGTGTTTCCAGATTTCTATCGCCAATAGCAATGTCAAGAAAAGAGAAAAGTTAAGTTGCTGCAATGGCGGGGGGGGGAGTATCTGCTGCACGTACATTTAATAAAATCAAACTCCTCAAAACTGACTTACATTTAAGCCTAATTGCACGTTAAAAACGACTTAAAATGATTAAGCCATTTAAATAAATTGGTGAAAACTGGAAAAGAATCCTTTGACGATAAATACACTCTACATATGAGATATTATCAAATGTAACAAATTTATTACATTTCCTTGTAATAAATTCCTTGCACACTGTTGTATGTTAACTTATGTTTATTCCCGGATTTACTGTAGTTCACCACTTCTCTGTCTAGTTATTACGTAAGTTTTACCCTCTGTATTCATCTACATACTCACAACCACCCCAAATTTCAATGAGACTTCCTTACAAGTGAAAACTAGATGCCGACATACAGTAGAATTTTTGGCGCATCTTAATTACTCCAACAAAACTCCACAAATTCCACCTAAAAGAATCGTATCTTTGTCTCTTTTGTAACATCCCAGGTACCTTGAAACACATCTGATCTGTACAGCAAACAAAGCGCTAATGTCATATGTCATTGACACTACCTTTAGCATCTACAGCCTGGATTTATTTTAAAAAAATAAATAAATAAAAAGTGTGTGTGTGTCTTAAACAAAGTAGGAGAAGGCCTACATCTCTATACACTCATTAGTATTGATGATTACAATTGTACGGTTATATACAGTTATATTTTCACTTAAAATGTATATTATTTTAACTTCTTTTTTTTTTCATTCTTAAAGTACATATTACGGGTAATCCAACACACAAACAATACAGGTTCACGAATTTTACTTTAAAAGGTGTATTACTATATTTAATTAAATAGGAGATAATTCCATCTGTTCCTGCCGCTTCGGACATGATCCAGTTCATCTTGGGAGGGAGTATATGTATGTTTGAAAAACATCTCAAACATACATACTCACAGAATGTATCAAACCATAGCTCTTTGGATGAAGGGTGGATACTCTAGCCAACCAGGCTGGTATTTCCATCCAGCGAATTTGAAGGAAAAGAAAGAAAGAAATATCAACAATAATGCAACACTAAGAAAGGATGAATAAATTATTTTCATATAAATATGAAAATAATTTATTCATTATGACAAAGTAGATTAATTATAGCAAAACAGGTAGTGATATATTAGCGCGCATGAGTCAACTAGTTTTAGTACTAAAAATTTTAATTTTCCATACAGTCATATCACATCGCTCAATCACTCCGACCACAGTCGCAAATTCCAATAATCTGGGTGTTCAAATAAGGCACGATTTATTCATAAATAAAGTTAATCTTCCACTATTGTCAACTGTCATGTTTATGTGTGCGGTGGGATCCGGTTTTGTCACTTCAATTTGTTCCAGTAGAATCTCATTAAGTCTCGTTGACAGAACACACCCCCATGAGATTCTCTCCACCCACCCCCCACTCCCTGCCAGTTGATATCGTGCAATTTACAAAAGTCGACACTATTCTACAACTCACCGCTAACTTGAACCCGAGGTCAGTTGTAGAGCAGGGAGATTCGTGTACATATCACAGATCGTCGATCTGTTAACCCTCTCCCCTCTTCTTTCAGTTTTTTTTTCCCCTTTTTCCCTCTCTTGCAATGTCCCTTGTCGGCTGGACCATTTGCGACCAACTAGAGGATGACTCATCTCCTGACTCATCGTGATTATAAACCACATCTCCCCTAACAATTAAGAAAAAAAAAATTTTTTTTTTGTAAATTCGGGGAATGCAACCATGTTTGTTCCATAAAATTTTAGAACACCTTACCCCCCTCCCCTCAAAAAGTTTATTCCGGCTCTCTCTCTTTTTTTTTTTTTTTTTTTGGAATCAAAGGATTCCAAAAGCAGACTAAAGATCCACAAAAACCAAGCGTTAGCCCGCATGTTACATTGAGTTTATTCTGTTTACATGAAGTAGATAAATGATAATTGGATTGTTCGAATACAAAATACAGTAAATAAAGAACACACATTAGCAACTGGGACTCAATATATTACCGGTACTGAAGAATATAAATCTTGCTTGCAAATAGTGAAAACATGTGGAGAATTGATTACGTTGTTTGTGTAGCTATCCCCCAGTGTTGATAATAATTTCATAAGGCGTGCAGCTGGCCGGTCGCTGACGATCCTAACGTCGTAAACACGTTCGTTAGTCGACCCGCCAGGTTTCTTTGATCATTTCATCGATTATCTTCTAGCAAACTTTCACCACACTCCTAAATAGCTATCAGAAGGTGGACCAAGCTGCTAATAAAGCGAGGAGTAATGCACCCCAGTTCCCCCTCTGGATAAAAGACACCCAAACATCGTTTATTCCAACCTCAAAGCCAATTGGGGGACTTTCGCTTCTGAAGGAGAAAAAAAAAAATTTCTTTGATGGTCACTTGTTCGCTAGCACTGCTGACCGCTCAAGATGTTGCTAGAGAACACGCAAAGAACGAATATAACGAAGAAACGTGCTCTAAGACTCTCTCTCCTTGAATTGTAACCTTAGCAACGAGCCAGTGCTACACACCCCGAAATCCTATTATCTCTGGCTATGTGTAACCCCTCGTCTGTAACGGAGATATTGGGTTTTGGGCGTCGTAAACGTCAAGGCAAAGATTACATTCAATGGTAACAATAACTGAGGGGAGTGTAAGGAAGCATTATTCTGTATCCACCCTCTCGGCCTTTTTTAATCTATTTTTTATTTATTTTTTAATTTTCAACCTCTGTCTCCCCATCTGAGTTCAAAATCATTTCATAATCAGCACTTCTTAGTATATGTTGTTGTTGTAGGCGAGCAAAATGAATTAATAACATTTAATTGTTTTGATTTCTTTAATCACTAGAGGTCGCTGTGATCAGTAATTCCAAGTGATAGAAGGGGGCGCTGGAGACCAATCCTACTTCCCTCTGCTTCAATTTGCCGAGAAAATATCATGGAACGCCCTCTACCGTCAGATTACAATTGTCTTTGACGTCATCTGTTATAGAATTGTAACTTTTCTTTTTTTATATATATATACATTAGTCCAACAAAATAAATCTATCTCGGACGACTTGGGGTCGAATATTTGTTTCGTATAATGCTACTTTTTACCTCTAACACTTCAATATTTGTGTGAACTACACGTGCACAGGATTAACCTCAGTTCTGTTCGCAATTTTATGTACCATAAGACTTTTTTTGGCACTTCAGTGTGTACAATAGTTTTCAGTAATAGTTTATCAATATGTCTCTATGGCCATTTCCGGGAAACGTTCCACACCAACCTACAGAGATTATGAGCATACAGTTTCTATTACCTTCTGTCTTTCTAGTAGAAATACACATTTTTTCTTCGATGATTGATCACAACTTTAAAATTTCGGTTTATATAAAACTAGACTTTGGGTCTGTCAAATATTTTCAACTGAAAATAGCTCGATTCTAACTACAAACTTTCCTTTGGTTCACAGCATCATGAAAAAAGATAATATAAGCTATCGTTCAACTTTTCGGTTTCTAGTAAGAATCAGTGTATGTGTTGGGGGGGGGGATTCTCTCCCCTTTTTGTTGTTTTTATCTGTCCAAAAAAAGGAGCGTTCCATCGTGTCATAATTTTCGACTGAAAACAATTTAAAAATTGTATTTTTTTATTAAAATTATTTTCAAAAGTACGTAATTTCATTGTACGCTTAATTAATAAAATTCTAACTAAAACCATTATAATACAGTTCACACCAACCGAACTGAGTCACACTTTGCCAAGCATAATGTCATCATTTGATTAAAAAAAAATGATGTATTGATTCAGTTATCATACGCATATATTGCATATACACATATTGCACAGAATTCGGAAATCGTAAAAAAAAAAATTTTAAAAAATTTTCTATATTTTCAGAGAGCTGATAATAAAAGTGATGGAATATTGTATATTGTAAATAAATACATTTTTTTTAATTATTGTTTTGATTTCTTTAATCACTAGATATCCTGTCGAACAATTAAAGATCAGCAATTCCTATCCCAATATCCCAAATTTAGATAGAAGATTTTATCATTATCTGATAAATATAAAATAAAAAGGTGTATTTGGTTTTAATTTATTTATATAAATAAATATGCAGCTATTTTAAAAATAATACCAAAATCCTCAATAAAGAAATAAATTATACATTTTTTATAAAGTTACTATAGTAAAAAACAGCTAAATTTTATACATTTACATTCAATTATAAAATGACTATATAGGCAACCAAAAAATGCCACATCCTATTGGTAATATCAGAAATTACTACAACGTAGCTGTTCTCGGCTTGGTGACAAATTCAAAAGAACATATATGAAAGGGAATTTATATTAAACTGTTGCGATTTTTCCAGCTGCTGCCATTTGAGAATCTGGTCAATATCGACTGAGTTTCAAAGGGAAGCCAACATTAACGATTCCAACATTTAGACATCAGCATTGGGAATAACATTAAGAAAGCCAACATACAAGACTGGCCCACCGAGTTTTTTGGCTGGTGTCCCACGTGGTAATTCTCCTCTACCACTGCCCGGAAATTCTATTTTCTTGTCCTTACTGAAACGAGAAAAGCGAACTCTTTTAACAACTAGACTCTTATCACTTCGTCTCTAGCAGAATGATTGATACCGAGATTCGCGATACACCGAGTCTCTAGTGCTAAATGATCTACGGTAGGATTCACAGGATATTAATCACCCAGCGAAAAGGATAAAAGAAAGTGCAAGTAATTGTGAGCTCCACACACCTCTCATTCTTATGGAACTCACTCTTAGCGGGACAAAGTAATTGGCAATTTTTTTTCCTACATGAAACGAAGACTAATCTCATTAGAGGGTGCAAATTTGCATTACTTATAATATAAATGATACGAATTTAAAGATTAATAAATATTGCCATTAGTGTCACTAGGTGGCGCTATTTCCTTAACTGTTCAGTTTCGAAAAACATCGTTTAATAATCGTTCTTTGAAAGAACCACTAGATGGCGCTGTTTATTCTTAAATTAATATTTTACATAATTGTTAGAATCAAGTATTATTACCTTTCATTCAATAAACTCTCTTAGCAGACAAATTGTGTGTAATCAACTTGCCAATAATCAATATTTTATTAATAAAATGGATGTAGAATTTAGTAATGAGAATAAGATAGTCGGCTGGAGTAACAAAGTATAAATTTTAGTTTTTTTGAGTACAATTGTTTTTTTTTTCATTTTACATAAGTACAAGATTTCTGCTACATCGAAATATACATGTCGGAGTGGCGCCCCCTAACGAGAGAATCATAACAGGAGTTATATAGCTGCCGACTGTGCTTGATGGCTCAGTCATTCGGTACTTTAATACAAGTTTGGGAGATAAAACTAGAAGTTTCAAACAAGTATCACATATGTAGTTGTCGACTGGTGGCGCTGCAGTCGTGTTCATTTAGGCTTGCTACAATGTGATTGAATCAGTGGCTTGTTCAGTTTACATCTTTAACGTGTATTATATGGGGAATAAAAATTGCAAATATATATGTATATAGTAAATTATTATCTAGTAGGTTTAAAGTTTAATATATTCATGAAGAACGTCGTTTTTATATTATGTTATAAGAAATACTTCATATTTAATAACAATATTATTTTTTCGCAAAGTTTATTTTGCGTTTATGCCTTCTGTCTCTCCAATATTTCAATTTTTCGGAAAAATTTCGCATTTAAAATAAAAATAGATACACGAATAACTTGAGTAATGTTACTCTTGCAATAAATTGAACAAATACTGAATTACTTTGCATCCAAAGAGAATCACGCTAGCATTTTTATATCAATAAATATATGCACTATCGTGATGTTATAGTCCCATCACATTTCCCATTTCGTATAAATCTATTTTGCTGTTCTTTTTGATTGTAATGCACTGGTGTGTTCATTTCTTTGAATATATATGAACCTTTTGCCTCAAACTAGTTACATAAAATCAGCACACCGTTTTTTTCTTTGCTTTGTTTGTTCCCATCCGTACCTTGTATTCACTTAAACAGATGTTCTTTTTTCGACAAATAACTGCTTCCAGCACAGAAACCCAACTTTTCTTTGGAAATTACACGTGCAAATTTATTAGGCTAATATAAAACCATGATAAAACTCTGAGCACGTTTTTTTTTTTTTTTTTTTTTTCAAGTGAATTTTTGTTTGTATACGTAAACAGGGATGCATGATGCGAACCTAATGTATACAAGAAATATTTAATACACTGCCTTTAAGATAAAAAATGAAAATTGTTTAAATTACGTTGTGTAGGCATTTTCGAGAGGAATACTTAGAAATAAAGAAGCTAGCAGTAATGTAGAGAGAGAATGGCGAAATGTTTTTGAAACAGAAAAAGTACACTGCTTTGAAAAAAGTCAACGGGCGTCAGGTGTTTGTAGCGGTATAAATTGGAGGAATATGATGCTCCCAAGTCAGTGCAATTGTGTCCTGCTGAAATGGCTGCAAGAAGGGAATTGATGGAGTTTGAAAGAGGAGTTGTGATAGGATGTCATGCTGCAGGCCTGTCTGTTTGGCAAACTGTTGAAGAGGTCCTACAGATTGGGCCTTCCTAGATCAACAATCAGAGACACTATACTGATATGGAAGCACAGGGAGTCATTGCAAGTGCTACCCTATTTGGTGATTCTTTGCTTCCATTAGCTCTCAAGATAAAGTAGTTAGTTTTATGCATATATTTTGTCTGTAAATTGTGAGCATGTGTCTCGTGGCCTGTTGGTAGGATGAAAAAATCTTTATGAGGATTTTTATATAAGGTATGAAAACCCTAAACTCACTTTCATTTGAAAAATCCTCATAAAGATTCTTTGCATCTCCTAGAAGGGATTTGAATCCACGTCTTTCCAACCAATGATATCTACAATGTCCTTCCCAACAAGACGGATACCCTTAGCAGGCTAACATCGCCCTCCAATAAGACTGAATCGTTCAAACACTATCATGCCATGTTTAAAGTCTTTAACATTTTGTTTTATCCGTTCTTTTCAAAAATAATTTGTAAACTATTGCTCAAAAATTTGTGCTGATGTTATATGGGTGTGTGCGTGTGTGAGAGAGACAAAGATAGATGCGCTAAACGCAGTGACCGCATGGAAACTACTTCGTATAACTGTAACCATAATAATAAGTTTATGGCATAGCGTATTAAGCAATTATTTCGATCACAGCCTCGTGACATATCTAATATTCCACGTGTGGCTATTTGAATTATATTCACACATAAATCGCCCAAGAATGCAGCTCAGTCTCAGCGCTCACCATAATAAAAATGGCCGTTAGACTATACGCGCGTGAAAGTGTGTTTTGTAAAGCCTAATGAAATCTATGACATCACGCTGTCAAAGCGTTTGGATCCCCAGTTATGGTCTCAATCAAGCTAATCGCCCTCCAATAATTCCCCAAATCAGGCCCTTAATGATGTACAGAGTAAGCTGAGGCTTCATAAACTTCGTAACACCTTGTGAAAATAGCTTTGGAGTAGTTAAAAGACCCCCTCTTTATCTACCCCCTTAAACTCGTATTCGGGAACTTAATACGAACAATCTTGATGCACACACACACATTACAGAAAATGTATTTCCTGTAATTCTCCGATGGGGATGATAACAGAGCGCGCGCAGTCTGAGGAATAGTCCAAGGTTGTTGAAAGCGGACGCTAATGGACGTGGCGAGGGACAAACACGGCCCCCCTCCCCTAATGGAAACACACACAAGGAAACATCCCGTATCCATGATTAAATAAAAAAAAAATAAATAAAAAAAAAGCCCAGGAAGCTCAGTCAGATGCCACCCAAGCCCCAGACCTCCGCGGGTGCTGACAGGTGAGGATTGCTCGCCTTAGTGAACACGAAAACTGTCGGGATGGCTGTCTATTTCTTCAAGAATAGGTATACAACTAATGCAGCTGTTTCGTTTGCTAGTTGCGCCTTTCAGCGTTTTGTATGAGCGACTGAATAGGGTTAGCGTCGCAAGGTGGTGAATCAAAGCATTCGTCGATTCTCTTTTCACTCGACCCCACCACCGTCATTAAGTGAGCCATGAGATGTCGTTTAACAGTTCTATTCACCGTGTCAAGGGTGAATACCGTAGCCTCGTGACCCTACTTTGCTGTCATCGAAGGAAGTGGAAATCTCCTCTTTTCTCTTCTTTCTATTTTAAGTTTTTTTTTTTTTTCGACTTTTCCCGCGCGCTAATCTCTTCACACAATACCTGCCTTCAGGAACAAAATTCGTCTTTTGTTTTTACCGCGTGGAGTTGCTAATGTTTTTTTCTACTCTTTCAGGACAAATTTCAATTCGCTTTTGTAATTATCGTTAATCTCATTACGTGTCGTTAATTGATTTATCGTTCTCTATGGAGTTGAACGACTTTTGTGTACTTTCATTCGAATAAGGTTTAATCTAGTTAACCAATTAGCACCTTTCAACAAATAGAGATTCAATTAGCTTACGGTCAATCGTACGTACCGATGGTAAGAAAAACTTTCTTTGTATTCCACGTATAAATAAAGTCTTTATTGGTGAATTTAACGAATGTCAACCCGAATCGAATCCAGGTTCACATTCGGATTCAACTCTCGAAATAATATTCCAATAATCCTTTTTTTTTTTCGGGTTTGCATTATTTTTTTTTACAGCACTTCCAATTTCTACAAAATGCACAATATTTTTCATTAATATCGACACATAATTATTCATTCCTTCATCATATCAATAGATATTGAAAGAATTTGGCCTTCGTTACTGTCTTATTGTTGTGCGTTCTATAATCAATATTTAAAAACGAAAAAAAGTAAACACTTTATCTTATATAAGTTATATTTGTATATATAACATTAAGACAAATTATATATAAATGATAAAATTAAGTTGAAAAATGTTTAAATGACCTACAAAAATAAATTACTTTATTTTTACAAATACACCTTTTAATTATTAATATAACTTTTATAGTGCTGACATATTGTTTAGCAAAGATCTATGGGAGGGAAACGGATGGCAATGCTGTAGCTAATGAAGTTCTAACTGAGGCTCGGCTATTGCTGTTACCCTCCTGCCATGATCAGAGCTTTAATAGCTCAATAACACCTTAATCCCTACACTGTCCTCTACAGATAACGGGGAAGATGAAAAGCATTCTTGCTTCGCCCCTTTAAGCCAGTCCTTATAAGGACTATTAAAAGATCTATGAGGAGGTGGAATGAATGAATGAATCGTGAGATGCGGTGATTGATTCATTAATGCCCTCGGGGGTAACGGATGGCAACATTGCAATTCTGTACCAATGAAGTTTAACTGAGGTTCGGCTGTTGCTCTTACCCACTTGGGCGATGAGTTTTTGAGTTCGCTCTCTTAAGGTTTTTGCCTTAAGGGAGCACTTTGAGTCTCCGGGGAGGGTGTTCTCCGGCACGGCCCGCTGAGGGGCTGTGTCGGTGAATTATTTTCCTCGGAATTTGAGCGGTTCTGCTCAGTGGTCGGGGAGCCCGTCACTGAGTGGAACCAACGCTGAGATTAGGACGGTCTTTCGCCCACTATGGAGTGGCCTAGGGATCGTCCGTATTTTTGAGATTTCACCTTTACTTACATAGTCGGTGATTGATTCATTCAACCCAATACCCTTGGAGGGTAATGGATAGCAATACTGTAGCTAATGAAGCTCTAACTGAGACTCGGCTATTGCTGTTACCCTCCTGCCATGATCAGAGCTTTAATAGCTCAATAACCTTATCCCTACACTGTCCGCTACAGATAACGGGGAATATGAAAAGCATTCTTGCTTCGCCCCTTTAAGCCAGTCCTTATAAGGATATAAGGAAAGATCTAGGATTTCTACTACCTGGAGTAGAAATCCACAAATACAGAAATCTACTCTCTCCAAAATGATATTCGACTATTCTGCTAACTTTATTCGTCGTTACCTACAACAACAAGACGTTCGGATGATCTTTAAAGGCTACAAATTTATAAATTGTATATTCGCATCTATTTCCCTCAAATCGAGTGGATTTCCCATGACTTTTAATAGGATAGTGTATTTTCACAAAAGAATGCCGGTATTTTTTAAATGCAAAAATTGTTTTCGAACCAAATCGTTTGCCGATGTTTATCTAAGTTATTCACCTATTATTATTATTATTATTATTATTCGTGACACCTCCGAGGAGTCCGAAGACTCATCGTGGGAGGACACCTATGCAAAGAGCTTTTTGTACACGGGTACTTATTTCATTCTAAGTAGTAATAATAGTAGTAGTCGATGTTGTTGTAGCGACAATAAACAGTTCAGTATGTATTTTTAATAGTTTTTCACACGAAGCAATATTGCATATTTCAGGGGATTTAAACACACAGTTGTCGAGTTCGAATTCTGTTTTCCTTCTGACTATCTAGGCGTTGAAACACAACTCACTCCCCGCTCCGAAATTAAATGTATGATGTAGATTTAAAGGCACAGGTAGTATATTTTATTAGTATTATAACAAAAAAAAAAAAACTTTATGTTCCAGACTTTCATTCATAACATTTGGTTCTATAGAATCATAATTTCTTCAATAATTATTTTCATTGAAAACAATACCTTCATTTTTGCCAGCAAATATTTGCATTTAAAATACCTATTTTTTATTATTTAGGCATTTTAAGGAGTTATAAACGAGTAGTAGTAGTGTGTGTGTGTGTGTGTGTGTGTATATATATATATATATATATATATATATATATATATATATATATATATATACACGGTGTGCATTCTAAATAATGTTCCATGGGGAAAAAATGAATTACCTTCAATCCCCATAGTAAGCTAAATGTTGGTTCAGTTTTCTTAATCCCTTGCTGTTCTTCGCAAGCACATTCTGCCACTGGACTTTTCCACTCATCTAATTGCTTACAAATTAAAAATGCGTTTATACTTTCGTTAATTAGTGGGATTTAGTGAGCCCTACCTTGAAGTATAAATAACACTTTGAATGCGTTTTTTTTTTTTGCCTTCTCAATTTTTAATTACTTTGCGCTTTTCATTAAGAAACGCTTCCCAAAAGATTTCAATTTTTAGAAAGTCGTTTTAAAATTAAACTCAAAACACGGTTTTTAAAAAACAATAAACCTCACTGACTTAATTCATAGGCCTACCTTTAACCTCTTCTTCCCTAGGGAACTCGAAACTTCACGATAAAGGCAAAACAATAAGAAAAAATATGCGAAATTGATTTTAGTCTTAATATAGCGTCAGATTTATTTTTATTTAGCTTTACACATTCTTGAAAAGCAATGCTAAAATTGGTTGAATAATGCAACAATGGATAAAATCCTATTGTTGAAATTGATTTGCTGATATTATTGTTAGAGAAAATGATTGTTTTTAATTATTGAACTCGGTACTGTCAGCGTAATGGTTGAAATTTACATTCTTCGGTGATTGAAATTTACATTCTTCAGTAACTGAAATTTACATTCTTTGGTGATTGAAATTTACATTCTTCAGTAATAGAAATTTACATTCTTCGATGATTGAAATTTACATTTTTTTCAGTGATAGAAATTCTTCAGTAAAAGAAATTTACATTTTTTTTCAGTGATTGAAATTTACATTTTTTTTCAGTGATTGAAATTTACATTTTTTTTCAGTGATTAAAATTCGCATTCACGTGTTATTTATTTATTTTTTAATTTTTATTTATTATTTTAAAAAAATCTGCACACATCGCAATACATTTCTGTAATCCAAACAATATTAAATATTTCTTTATAAAATAAATAAGTGATTTTTTCAACTCATACCAGCTGCGTCTGCTAGTAATTTACATATGCATCATAGCATTGAAGAATTACCAAACATATCCATAAAAGAAACGGATTTTTGAAGAAAAAAATAAAATAAATAAAGCACTAAAAGTTTTTCCTCTTCAGATACCCATCACTCTTCTTTGTTTCTGTGACAGTTTTACAAGGCAGAAGTTTCCCATTGTAAGCTGCGCACCAAATTTATCTTGAGCTGTTTCGGATGTTCTGGTATTGCACCAAGCAATGACAGATGAGGAAAAAGAGGGCAAACGCTGGTGGCTGTGGTGCAGGAAAGCAGCCACACCTGAGTACTTGTAGATGTGTCACATTTATAATTTACAGGTCCTCGGACAAGCGACATAATAGGATATGGGTGAACTCGAAAAAGGTCTGCGGTACCTCCTATAAAATCGTTTATCACTTCTTTGATTTTTTTTTCCAGTTTTTTATTGTTTCGCGGCACTCATAGCATGGCATATGAAAGGAGATTTTTTTTTTTTTTTACAAAAATTCAAGGGAAATGTAAAGAAATTCAAAAGATAGCGGATTTCTGCATAGACACCTTGCCTAGCTTAAAATGGAAGACTTACAAGTTATTGAAATATTTCGAAATGCGTGACGATGGAAATGATTGGGGACTTAGTGTTTAGTCGCCTTAATCCCATACGCGTCTAAGGCAATCACGATTGTTGGATTAGAGGTTAGAATTCAGTCAGATGGTTGCACAGATATTGGTTTGACGATCAAGAAATAAAAGACATTCAAGATGGCCGAAGCTGTTTGCAACCCACATGCTATTAATCTTCCCACGGAATGACAAGTTTGGGGAAAGGGGTGGGATGCTTAATGCAATTTACTCTTATCTTAAGCAAGCCATGCCAATTTTGTGGGTCGTTATAAATACCCATTAATCTCAGGCACTACCATCTTTTGTCACATCGTTTGGAGATGTCAAACCCACCTCGTCTCAAGAAGGGAAAGAATCATAAATATTCTAACACTGAATATTTACATTGATCACTGTTGCAGTCGATACAACAATAGAATATATTCATGAGAGAGAGAGAGAGAGAATTTGTTTCTAACAGTTTTCTGATATGGAACTGATTTCAAAATAAAAACATGCACGTAACTACAGTCAATATTTTAATAAAATTAAGCTGTTTATGTATAGATTTTTCGTTTGTGTATCGCAAGCCGTCTTCAGTATAAGAACAATGGAAAATTCAAACACAACACATTGCAACAATCAACACATTCAAACTACGTAATATCAACAATGGTTATGTCACGCACAGTCGCGAGGATGTCAGGCTGTAAATTACAATCTCAACGATATCTATGCACAGATGGGAAAATATTATTAGCGAAATATATGTTTTTTTTTTTTTTTTTTTTTCCTTTTTAAGGATCCTAATATCCTGACTGAATGATGAGATGACCATTGTTTATAGCACGTTCAATGTATTGTATTTGAATTTCCATTGTTTACTCTACATTGCCCTCCTGGTTGATCGAGTGAAAGGCATACCCTCGAACCCACAGCCTAGGATTATCTAATTCTGTGTAGAAACGACAGCTGTAACCCTACCATTTCCTTCTAGCAGACATTTCACTCGCAAAATCCAGTAAGGTGTAGAAGTAATCATGTGGTATTATACTATTAGAGACATCAAACATAAAAACTAACTACTCTACACTGAGTAGTTACTGACAGTTGAGCTCAAGGCAGTCAAAGATTTCATAGAATTTAGAGAAGAGAGTATGCCAGAGAATTACTACCTGCGAAATAAAAACCTGCGAAAACAGATCCTTATATAGTCCTTATAAGGACTGGCTTAAAGGGGCGAAGCAAGAATGCTTTTCATCTTCCCCGTTATCTGTAGAGGACAGTGTAGGGCTAAGGTGTTGTTGAGCCATTAAAGCTCTGATCATGGTAGGAGGGTAACAGCAATAGCCGAGCCTCAGAACTTCATTGGCTACAGCATTGCCATCCATCACCCTCCAAGAGTATTAATCACCGCATCTCACGGTCGATTCCAGATATCAATTGGTGTTCGAAATTATAATTACTAGAAAATAAGAAAAAAAATACTCCGTTTGTATTAAAACCTATTACAAAAAAAGGATAATAAATGGATAATGGTAATTCTAAATAAAACTAATAATTGTTCTTACGACTTTTATTCTTGACGGGAATAAACGGAGCTCTTTTGGCCTAGTTTATTTTTTGGAAGATGGATCGATTAGCAGTTAATTATCAGTGAAGACTAGGTACCCTTAGTCTTCACTGATAATTGAGTTCAAGGCTCTCAATGGTTTCATACGTATCAGGGGAGAGAGTATACCTGAGAATTACTTCCATCTAGTAGACGTAAACCGCAAGAGGTCTATTATTGTCTGGTATGAGTTCGAGTTATTTCTTCTCAATTTTTTCTGAAGAAAATTAAACCCTACTTGTGTCTACGAAAGATCGATTAACTCTAAACCGACTGAAAAAGTTTTGAACAATTCTTCTTGTTGGCAACTAGAATCGAACTCACAGTCTATCTGTTGGCGATCTAGAGCTATGGAGACTTTTCAGGTGTGTTTTTTTTTTTAATAATTAAGCTTTATTTTTAATAAATACGTATCAAAAGCTATTGAGAAGTTCAAAATTTGATTGAGTGATTCTTAAATTAGATCAAAAAAGTTGTCTCTACTCTAAAGACAACTTCTTTGCTTCAAACTCATTACGGAACTGAGTCATAACTTGGAGACATGAATTGGCGTGATGGCCACCACATATCTCCTGTCTTGAAAGCGAAGCTGTGAAAGGTTCCATGGCTAGTAGCACTCATCACCATTATGTGGCTAATTACACCTCACCTTGCAGAAAATTAAACGACACAGCCATCTCCGACATCACTTTGTCATTTTAAGCTCTGCCATATCCTCCAGACAGAACGAAATGCAGCTGGGGTGATTGCTCATACTAAGAAGACCTCGGTAGACAGATAACTGGTGCCTTGCAATTATCCCTCGTTTCGGAGACAAGACAGATAGATACAACTATTTGGGGAGGTGACAAGTTTAGAAAGTTTGGTATAGTAATGAACTGTACATAGTAACAGTGCATTTATCATGAGAATGAGGAAATAGAAATTCGCAATGTCCGTTTATATACTTCCGAAGTGGCACCAAATCAGCACTTCAGTGAAATTAACTTTCCACGTCTGTTCAATTTCATCTATTTTTTTTTTTTTTTTTTACTTGCTTTGTATTTGTTTCATATCCAATACATATACTTGAATTTTAATTAGTAAATAATTTACCATAGAGCTTTTTTATATAATTGTTCCTCACTAAAACGACATAATTGTGCAAGTCTTTAATAATATTAAAGCTTATATAAAACAAAATTAGATTTAAAATATTAACTTTTGAAGATGTTTTATTTTTTTTTTTTTTACTAGAATAGTTATAACACCTTTTATAAATTTGTATGCATTTAGTATGAGGCTCAGCTATTGCCGTTACCCAGCTATGAACAACGATTCTACATATACATATATATATGTAGAAAGTATTTTACCTTGGGTATAATAAATGTTATGTTATATTATATATTTATAATATATAATATATAAATCACAGTTCTCTAATAAATTGGCTAAGGTCCTTAAAAAATACAACATCAGGACGTTCTTCACCACACTTCCAAAAATCCGTTCTCTTATCAGCCATCCAAAAGCTATTCATCACAACCTAAAATATTCATCACAACCTAAAATATCCAGGTGTATATGAATTATGGTGCGATTGCAATATCCCTTATTTTGGACAAACCAACAAATGTATTGAACAACATTAGGAGAATAAGAGAAACATCTCCTATAAAAGATCACGTGCAAACTGCGTTGTCCAATCATGTTCTTTTCTCAAACATTCCTAATGATGATCTCCAAAGTCACTCCGTTTGTTGGGATAGATCAGAAAATATTTTTCGCTGTGGTGATGAGTTCGAGAGAAAAATCGTGGAATCCAGGGAAATCATCCTGAATCCTGAACACTTAAACAGCAATTTGAGTTATAACATCCCAGATAGCCATACTGCAGTTATTCAATATTGGCGTTCACGAGAGCCTGCACGCACACACGCAATAAACAAGAGCGCGCCAGTTAGAACAATTTAGAAAATACGACGTTTTTATGTATCAATTATGTGTTGCAATGTTTACCTGTAATTTTCAGTTTTTTAGATGCTTCAATGTTTATTACTATTCTCTTCCTTTAATGAATACCTGATGAAGGCTGGTATAAACCGAAAGTAGTCGTATTATTCTCATTAAAATCTTTATAAGTATATATATATATATATATATATATATATATATATTAGCTCAATAACACCTTATCCCTGCACTGTCCTCTACAGATAATGGGGAAGATGAAAAGCATTCTTGCTTCGCCCCTTTAAGCCAGTCCTTTTAAGGACAGATGTTGTTTGAATTCTGAATTGACTTTCTCTCTTCTTTGATGACATATCTGCTTCAATATCATATATTTATCTGCTTCTTTATTATATATTTAGGAAATGCATGAAGTTTAATTAAGCGAGTTTTATTGAGTCGGTGAAGTAATGGCACATAGAGTTTTTGATCCATAAAATAGTGATCTTATGCTTTTTGGTTCGATCAAGTATTTGACTGTATATATGTCAAGTTTTTTAAATGTTTTGGTAAGTACTATAATTCAGAGAACTTTAAGTGCAATTTTTTTTTTTTTTTTTGCTTCCTATGCTGGTAGATCGATTTGATCGACGGGATATTTATATACTGGGTTCTAGAACCCGCTTCTCAAACTTTATTCTAATAAGATTATTACCTCCATTAGACATGTCAAAAAAACCTCTCAACGAAAGCATATTCGAAGAAGTTTACAGAGAATTTCTAAGATTAGGAAAACTATTGAGCGACAACTGGCAAGGGAAAGTAAAGCTGTTAGATACATCCCCCCCCCACAACAGTCACAGATGACAGGATGGATGATTTAAATGACGGAACTATGCTGACTCAATCAGAATTAGGACACCCCACAAATCTTAAGGATGCTGCATCCCTAGATAGCACTCAGCAGTTTTTGGAAACCAACACAGAATTCCAAATAGCCAAAAAGAAGAGGAAAATCTCCTCTACTGCAGACGCACCCAAAACAGCGGAGATAGAACCAGATAATGAAATTAAATAAAGGGCACCCCCCAGTCGTCCTAAGGGCCAAGGAGCACTGGACGTCCGTTGCATTCGCACTGAAATCTTCAGATATCACCTTCACGAAAGCTACAAACACAGAAGAAGGGATTCGCATACAACCGAAAACGTCGTCAGACTACAGAAAAATAACTAAATTCCTAGACAACAACAACCTGCCATACCACACATTTGCACTCAACAGCGACAAAAATCTAAAAGTGGTATTAACCCTTAACATACAAAGACGTCTGTGACACGTCTTTTGTTTATTGCACCAAAATTGATTTTGAATTTTGGTTTCACATATAAATACAACCGAATATAGACGCTAGACAATCTTGTGTCTATTTCCTTTCAAACGAGAAAAGTTGGCAACGGCGTGTATCGGCTATTTCGTTTGTGTTTGCACAAATTCGACATTATTTTTCAAATAATGATGAATTTGATCCAGCAAATCACGCTCGCCCAAAAAATTGGCAGAAAAACGACCGCTTTCTGGTTTTTAATTGGTACGTTAAGGGGTTAAGAGGGGTAACTGAAACAATATATAGAAGAAGTCACAGCAAACCTCCAATTTAAGGGATTTAGCCCAATTAAAGTCAGCCGCGAAGAGCTGATAAACCACCCTACTCCCTAATTCTAGTGGAAATTAGTATTGTAATCACAGACCATCTGTGATCTAGTCATAAAAGTAGAGGTATTAAAACATAAATCAACTACAACGTAATGTCATAGATGCCAAAAATTTGGGCACGCATGACGATGCTGCAAGGCTAAATTTCGTTGCTTGAAATGTGGTGGCAAACACGCATCAAATGAATGCCAAAAACCCCACACATCCAGCAAAGTGTTCAAAACTAAAAGACACAACTCAAAACCAGCAAACTTATATAAGAACTCGCGTCCTCCCATCAAGCCACAGTCTCCACAACAAATGGAAGATCGTATGCTGAAGTTATAAGACCAACCTACCTAAAAGATCCAAAACCTAGTCTTCCAGATATCAAGACCTACATGATAGGCATTGCAGAGAAATTCTTCACAATCACAGATAATCAGCTAATTCGACAGGCAGCAGACTACAATCCCTCAGATCACTTCAAACATAAAAAAACCCGAAATCCTCCATCGCAAGAGAAAGCTGATACAGCCTACAATGCTCACAATGAGCGGGTAAATTGCCCACAATAATCCCATCACCCACAATCTAAAATACAGATGAAGGGATGAAGAATCAAGGACTCAGTTCATCATCCAAAGAAGTTCCAATAGGTGTTCCAAAAAGTGTTTGAAATGTGGAAAGAAGAGTTAACATATGGAATCACCATTTATTTTCCCTAGATTTTAGCGATCAAGAAAAAAAATGGATTGGAAGCCACATCTCTTTTTTTTTTTTTTTTTTTTATTATTCACAATAGTTTTAATACCCGCTCTACATTTCTTTGCCAGGATCTAGTAACTGTATATAACAACTACAATAATTTGTACATAGCAGTCCAACATCATAATTGGTTTGGCCATCATTTTGACAGTTTATTTATTTCGTATGATGATGCAACGGCTATGAGTCCCTTTTACGGAGAGGTACGACACCATATCAGTCCCCACCTATTTTTATCCGGGCTCGGGACCAGCATAGCTGACGCATCAGACCAATGGCTAAAGGAACCGCCTTAAGCATTCCAGACTGTAATCCGTGTGTGTTCACGGGACCAGTTTGCCTGTTCTGTGAAACGAAAATCCCGAGTTTCCGGGTGAAAAAAACCTCTTCCCCGCATGAGACCGACTAACTCACCCTTCGTCGAAAGAGACCAAATAAAGGTTCGATTCCCATCCTTAAAACTCGGATGGGAATCGAACCCAGGTCTTCCCGACCAAAAGGCTTCGTCTAACCGACTGAGCTACGGAGGCTCTTGATGACAGTTATACGCTACTTAATATTGTTAAATGTTACCAAATTGTCATTATTAATTATATTTTTATTTTAGATTTTGATACAAAGAAAATCATTTTACTGTGCAAGATGCAAATAAAGCTCTCTCCTATATATATATATATATATATATATATATATAATTTTAGAAGGTTATTTTTTAAAAAAAAGTATGTACTCCTTTTAATAATTCACGTATCATTTTTAGCAGAATTATATCACGTATTGTTTTGTTTTTAATAACTTGAATTTGTATCGACTAAAAGCAAAGACCGAGAAAATAGGAATTAATTAGATCAGACAAACAGCAGAACTTAAAACAGATGCTGTCAGCTTATTTTCACTTTAGGGTGCATAGCAAACAGAGAGGAGGTTGAGAAAACAATTTATTGATGATGAACCCCCCTCTTACCCCCCCCATACTTTACTTGTTCCCTCCTAATTACTACACCGTATAAATAGCTTTCCGGAATGAATGCGCTTCGTGAAACTTTTCTCAGTTGTGGAGCACCATTTGAAATTTTAATGCAATTTTTAATTGTCCTCCACAGAGCCGTATTCTCCTATTAGCTCTACGAAATGAGACGTCCGAAGTTTTTAGTGTTTTATCTCTCACTTCCTTAACAAGCAGTTTTCTGTTCGTATGTGGTAAATGTTTAACCAACTCCACTGTGAGGACCCTTGGCCTCTGAAACCCCATAAATATATAAGTAGCTACGTAATTATCCGTTTGGATCGAAACAAAATAGTAATTAGCTGGAGACACACACAGAGTGCTCGAGATAAGTGAGCTTTTTGTGGAATTACAAGGCGACTAGACGAATGCACAACTAATGTACACACACACACTCTAACTGAGATTTGAACACGAAACGTCGTGTTCTATCACGTATTCTACAAGTTCTCGTATTTGTAGTACGTAAAAAAAAAATGAGCGATGAGTGGAAAAGAAAGAATGGATTAAAAAAAAAAACTCACTTTAGCTTTCATTATACAAACACCGTTTCACTACAATACAGTAATCAACTACGCAAATAACAATTTTCTGCCCCCGCGACAAATTACACACCAAATTTATTTCATATGTTTGTGATAAATGTGTTTTATTGTTACTATGATAGTTTCCTCTTTAAAAATAAAGAGGTCGCTCGGTTGCTAGGTGATTGGAATTTCACAGTTCATTGTTGCTTTATTGCAATCGACAGACAATCATTCATTGGTGTTCAGTTCATGAGATTTCAACGAAAACAACAGTGCTTCAGTTTACTAGTTTATTTCTGAAACAATGACGTCATATAGTCACGCCTACTGCTGCGTCACATAATGCTCACAAGTATACATGACTGGAATTTACAAACATTCATAATGAAAGCTGGTGATTTGACTGACCGGGAAAGATGCCCACTTGCAGAACACTACAGCGGATGATCGTTTGTATGGATTAGTTTAGTCTAGTTTGAATTGCGAGGTGTTTCATGAAAGAAATAGTTTATGGTAAACAATCTTTTAATTAAAATCATGGCAGAAATGATTAAGGCCATGCGACCAGTATATTTTATACGATAACTGGTTCGTTAACATATTTTATATGTTAAAGAAACAGTCTACTTTGTGCGGGGGTAAAAACCCAACTTTTAGGGAAGACCTCTGTCAATTTCACATGAGAACAGCTAACTTACTGTAATAACACATCAAGTCCATAACCTCAACTTCTAGGACACTAGATATCCTTTTTTTCGTTGAATACACTTCTTGTCTGTTCAACTGTTAACGCAGTATAAATCCTAAATCCATCCAACCTTAGAATACTGTTCTCACGTTAACTTTGAATACTGTTCTCACACTTTGGCTGGCACACTACAAATCTACTTAAAATATTTGATGCTGTACAGAAAAGCCATCTGGTTAGCTGATGACTCTGTTTCACAAAATTCACTCCACTCTACCTTTTCTATAGACTTCTTTCTATAGAAATTTCATATCTACGAGGTGTGGCTATTCACTAACGAGACTGGTTGCAAATATGTGGTTTATTATTACAATTGTACAACTTAATTGTTATCCCCTTCAACACACTCCCCTCCTCCATCTATACACCGTTGCATACGAATTTTCCATTGTTGGAAGCAGTGCTGCAAGTCATCAGGTGTCATCTGCTTCAGGAGCGCTATCGTTTTCTCCATTGCCACATCCACTTACTAAAATGGGTGCCCTTCAATGCGGATTTCAACTTTGGAAAAAGGTAAAAGTCGCATGAAGCTAAGTCCAGCGAGTAAGGTGGATGAAAAAAAGCAAGCATGAGCAAGTCAAAACTGAAGGCAATGCTGATCTTTTTCTTTTTTTTTTTTTAATTTTTATATCGATGGCATGGTAATGGTTGAATGGGTACCAGAGGGTCAGACAATTAATCAACATTATTACCTTGAGGTTCTGGCCAAACTGAGAGAACGAGTGAGGAAGAAGAGACCGGATCTGTGGAAGAACAACGCTTGGATTCTCCATCAGGACAACGCTCCAGCCCACAATGCACTGTCTGTAAAGCAATATCTGGCTGATAAGATCCCAGTGTTGGACCATCCACCGGACTTAGCTCCATGCGACTTTTACCTTTTTCCAAAGTTGAAATGCGCATTGAAGGGCACCCTTCAATGTTTCATTAGTCGAGAGTCAGAGCTTTTCAAATCGATGTAAATACTAAAATCTTAGGATATTCCACCCTAATTAAATCAGCGTCCATAGTAGTGCCCATTCTTATACCGAAATAGAAAAAATAAATAAAACTGTATAATTGAACTAAATTTTTAAACCCAATAAGTTGTCAAATTTTTATTTCCCTTGTTGTTGAATAAAAGTTAAATGATCTGTGAAAAGACATTTCAATTTCTTCCACAAATCCAACGTTTATATTTTTGTTAAGCTAAATATTTAAGTGAACACTCATGCTTCGATTAGTCGATCATTTTTGGCATCTAAGAAGTCCTAGCGCCGTATAGGCTAAAGGCCAGATTTGGACGTCATTCGATGCTTTTCAAATAAAATATTACCTGCCGGTGTGGGGCAAGGGGTGGGTGACGGCAAGGAAAGAGATCACATCTGGGATCAATTGAGAAGCATTTATGAAAATCTGTTTGCTACTGGCCTTTAGTTTCCCTCACGAACAAACCATTTTCCTTATGGATTGAATATAAAAGAACATGGAAATTTTATTCCTGTTTTAATGCGGCAATCATATCCCTTCCCTCCCCCTCCCCCCCCTCCCCCTTAGGCACAAGTGCACGTGCCGGGCAAGGTTATTGACTTCAATCTGATTTTCCAACAGCATACGAGTTCTGATAGTTCACATTCGTCAGCAGTTTCAACGTTTTTAGTTTGCAGGGCCATCCCCGCCGCCGCTCCCCCCCCCCGTTCATCCCGAGGCCTCTAATTTATATATCTGTGAACTCGCTGGGGATAGAAGGTGAGATGAGCACTACTTAAAAGGAGACGTTTTTAAAGTTGCGGCACGTGCGTTGCCTAGGTAACAAAGTAATCTTCAAACAGTGTGTGCTCTATTTAAATATGCATTTGTTCGACAAAACTTTTAATTCGACTGGGGAACGCTTAAAAGAACCCAGGTCTCGGCCCACTTAAGATATATAACCACTGGAAAGCAACCATGCAAAATCATTGGTGGATTTTTGTCTCTCTACTCTTGCTTTTTTTTTTTTTTTCATTGAAAGCTTTTTACGTGTAACAGAAATTGAAGAGCCTCACCTGTTGCCTGAAAAAAAAATTTCACTTAATCCTACATTACTAGAACGTGCAGTCGCTGGTAGAAATGTTAAATGATCCCCGATCTTCAAAGTAAAAGAATTACGCAAAAATCAAAATGTGCAATAAGAACTATTTCAAAGCCATTTCTTAGAGAGAAAATGGGCGTACACCTTTTATTTATTTTTCATGGTGATTTCAATTATGAGACGGTATTTTTTTTTACAAAATGCACTCAAAGAAATTCTTCACGGAAATGAAACATTTCTGTGAGTTTAGTTGCAGTAAGAGAGGTATAGCTGATTTCATAGACGCATGTGGGAGGGATTTACATCTCACTTAACATGCGAATCTCCTTGAGAACCCATGAAGTAGCAAATAAGTACGTGAAATAAAAAATTGAGGGAAGGAAGAATGAACGCTAGCTTCCGTGCCGAATCAGGTATATTTAGAATCCGCTAGGAGTGTTCAGTGGTCGGACCGATTTGTGGTTTACATGCGTTAAAACTTGTTCTCAGCGATATTCGTAATATGTTTATCCCCCTTATGGCATAAAGCCTCTATGCAGGTCTCTTAGTGTCAAGTAACGGGGACCATTCTGCGACGTACATTTCCAGACATCCAAAGATGAAGAATAAAAATCATCATCTTTGGGACTTTTCACTTCTGCTTCTCCTTTGAAAACATAATCACAGAATAAAAGCGAGTGGGATTCTTTTACTACATGAATTCTCTTGTGGAAATGACGTTTGCATTCATACCGTTAGACCACCCAAAGAAAGACCATTCTAAGCTCGATTTTAGTCGCCCCCTAAAGGGGACGACTTTTTCAAAGACTTTCTTCGACACATTCCAAAGTTAATCGTTCTTAGCACGGCAAGTGGAGTTTTTCTCCCAGAAACTTGGACACTTAATTCCGCAACTCAAGAAAATCGACCGTAGAACTTACTCTTTATCAGATAATAGTATTAGGGATGTCCTCGCGGTTAGCCGAATGGCTATGCGCTTCGCCACCATATGCCTGGGAAAGGGTTCCTGGGTTCGATTCCCGTCGTCGACATGAGGAGCTTAAGGATCTTTCTCGGCCATAGCCGGTCTTGGGCGTGGACTGCAGGGTTTTCTCTCCATTTTATCTGGGGTTTTTCCTCCAAGCAAGCAGGCAAACCGGCCCCGTGAACACACGCATCTACAGAAATAAGACACACGGGGAGACATAGGGCTTTTCCTCGGGACGGATACGGCTTAGAAAGGCTAAGGATAGCTCCGTAACAGGCCACTTGGCCTAATACGTGAAGGGAAGAAGAAGAAGTATTAGGGATCACGAGATGACGACAGTTGTCTGTCGCACCCCAGCTACCAATTAAAATCATTGCTAGTCTTGGGCCAGGTATCCGTGATAGCCAATCACGGATTGGATTTGATGCATGGACACCAAGAAAAATTGAATGCCAGCATGATGGGCGACATTTTTTACGTGACTTTCACCCACGAAAAGTTATAAACCTACAGTACATTAATACCATGGGATCGACAAAAGATAAAACAATTCAGAAACTTAGCTGAAGAGACACCAGATATGGAAGTTTTTTATTGATATCCCAATGGACAAAAAAAATCGGCTAAGGATTCTTTTCGATTTTTATTAATTTTAAATCATTTTTTGTATTTTTTTATTTCATTTTTAAATAATCTGGGAAACCCGGTCCAGGGCCCAGCCTTCTTCAAACCACTTGTCCGGAGGGGGGGGGGAGGAATCTCACACCGGATGATGAAATTAATTTCCCTTCTTGACTATCCCAAACGGAGCCCACAGTAGGGTTCGAACTCGAACCCTGTTGATTGGAGAACGAGTACATTATGTACTCTGTTAACCAGATCAGCAATCCGCCATACGTCAGCGAATCAGTCACCATTTTCAGTGTTATTTGAGCATGGGCCTCTTTCGGTGTGAAAGACTAGGATTCAAATCCTATCTAGACCTCGGAGGAATTATAAAGGATTTTCTCTTTCAAAATAGAGATCACAGGCATACACGGGGAACATGTTTATAAGCCAAGTTGCTTGGCCATAGCTGTTATTGTCTTTAACACGTAATGGGAGTTGAAACTGGGAATAACTTTTAATATTTTTTGCATAGAATTGCCAACGAAGAATAAGTACGTACTTATGTGAGTTACATATTAAAAAAAATCCTAAAAAACTTTTATTTCTTTTATTTTTGAGAGCGCTTTATTGATAATATAACTTGGATAATCACAAGTATGGCGGACTGCTGATCTGGTTAACAGAGTACATAATGTATTCGTTCTGCAATCAACAGGGTTCGGGTTCGAACCCTACTGTGGGCTCCGTTTGGGATAGTCAAGATGGGAAATTAATTTCATCATCAGGTATGAGATTCCCCCCCCCCGGCCAAGTGATTTGAAGAAGGCTGGGCCCTGGATCGGGTTTTCCAGATTTAAAAATGAAATAAAAAAATACAAAAAATGATATAAAATTAATAAAAATCGAAACGAATCCTTAGCCTCCCTTTCGTTATTCTATGCTATAGGTTTACAACCTTTTGAGAGCCGGAGTCTCCTAAAAAAAATATGTATGCACAGAGTGCTACAGGGTCTCATTGTACGTACGAGGACAAATTTTCCAGAACGTAAAGAATTCCCCAAAGTTAATTCTATTAAATGGCTTTCTTTTCAACTACTTGTGGGGTGGGGGGAGAGTACAAGAATGAAAAAAATATATTTTCCAGTCTCCACCAGCAACATTCATTTCCGGCGATGCACAATACAAATGACAGACGGACTAAGACGTGCCACTCACGAGGGACCTACACATCCCCTGGAGGGAGAGGGTACTTTTCCGGCTACGCAAAATATATAAATCTTTCGTTACATTAGCGGAATAGCCCACTGCGGAAACAGAAAGTCTTGTCAGTGCACGCTGTCACACATTCCCTCTTTAGCGACATTCAAGATGTCACCAGATCTCCTCGGGGGTTTGAAGTGAAGGCGCTCACAAGGGGAGTGGGGGGAATAAGCAAGTTAAGAAGTTCCCTATAGCCGGCTTTCAGCATTTTAAAGTGGTACACGGTTTACGGATATAAAGGAAGGTTTTGAATGGGGGCACTTCTGCAGAAGCTTTCGAAATACCACCTTTATGGGGTCACCCCTTAAGCGTCAACACTATTATGGTCTTCCTTCTTGCTTTTCTTTAAGACACTTTTAAAATAATTCGAAAATCACACACCAGGTAGCACTCAAGTCGTCCTTTCATTATACATTTTTTGTTG
The DNA here is from genome assembly GCF_054136105.1 of Typopeltis vanoorti. Lineage (NCBI taxonomy): Eukaryota > Metazoa > Arthropoda > Arachnida > Uropygi > Thelyphonidae > Typopeltis > Typopeltis vanoorti. Next base: position 71,808,436 of record NC_143568.1, on the reverse strand, counting down.
TTAATAGTGGAAGCGAAAAGCGATCCTAAAGGGGAGGTTAGAAAGTGCTCTTTTACACACCCCTGGGACTGTACTGTCCCCAACGAACGTAATCCTTCGGTACAGAATAGATGGGAAGCATTCATCGTCACGCGCTCTGACAAGATCCCAGTTGAGTCACACACAGAGCGGTTCCCACGTCTGATGATCTGGGTAGAAACAGCGACGACTACAATATTGTGCACAAACTCTCCATATCGACCTATCTTCGTGTTTGTAATTACATTTTGTGCTATCGCATTCATGCAAGAGGCCTAACCAACTGTAGGCCTAAGTGCTGCATATTATAAAGTAGGTGTGTTTCCCTGAGAAAATTACCAGCATCTGTCTGTCTCCCGTATGTTGTTTATTGCTTATCTTAAAATATCAATCAACAGTATGAATCACCGAAATATGTGACTGATTAACATATACGTACACGGCAAGGTTACTGACAACACAAACTAATTGTGTGCTGGGTGAAACTTCATTATCTGATAAACCTGCTGTTCCCCCCCCCTCCTTCCACCGTACCCCGCTGGGTTCAAGGACCCAATTCGCAGTTAAGTACCTAAACATACTACTTGTTTCATTTAAATTTGTCATCCTATATAATATCAATCGCTAGGAGTCAAGTGATAATTATTCCTCTGACCTTGAACGAATAATTTAAAGACCTGCATCGAGATTATCTTATATTAATTTTTGAAACAGAAAGATAAAACAGCAGATTTCTTATATTATTTTTATGTAAGTAATAGAATGGTGTGTTTTTTTATTTTTAAAAATAGTATGTACTATATTAAGCTACATAATGTTTTTTTAATTATTTATTAAGAAAATTATAGTAAATAATATATTATATTATATTTAAGTAAATAAAGCTTGCGCGTGAAGTATCGTCACGCCTAATCTATTTGTATAAAAGAATTTCATAATAAAATATTTGAGATTAATCTCGACCTAAAATGATTTCAACCTTAATCTAGAAAACAAAAATCTCATGAGAAATACAATCTAATTCGAATATTTACAGAGTTTCGGAACAATTATCAAAAATAGCTATTTTTGCATCGATGTTGTCGCCATTGACTTTGGTCTACAACTTGAAAAAAATTTCAAGAAAATTTGAATAAAAAGTACAAAGCAATTTAAAAGATGCTGATATGTTGCATGTTTGTGCTTGACTCTTCCGTCTTGCGTTGTATAAAGTCAAGGGCATTATAAGATGTTAAAATTCTTTGAGTATTAAAGAAGTCATGACTAGAATGAGAAATCACATGAATGGATTAAGATGTAGTTAAAGTGCCATAGGAATGTTGCACGATATACAGGTATAAATCCTTCCTTCATCTTGTGTCATGTTAACATTCCTCATTGGTATTCTTGTAGTGAGGTACCGTCTTTGATGAGAGTCTTTGCCATTAACGGCGGCTTGCAAATTATGCTAACACAAAGCTGCAAGGACACTGAAAACTAATACCAGAAACATTAAAAGGCAAAACAGTTAGTTAGAATTCCTGAGGCGCAAAAAAACACAAACTACTATAATTAGGAAACTTCTAATTACCGTAAGAACGACACTAGGGGAATAATGAAACCCCAAACTTGATATTTTATTTATTAGCAGAGTCAAAATATATACACTGAGTCGACAAAAATATAGGGAAAAGTTGAACAAAGGTATCTTAATATTTGATGAGGTCATGTGTGTGCGCGTGCGTTAGTGAAGGCATGTAATAAGCTGGTTGGCTCTTAAACAAGCCCATCCTTTTTATTTAGGAACCGTAAAGAAATTAAAGTATTCCTTTGATGTAAAGAGCATTTTATTCTGTCATAAAAATATCTTATGATTGAGAACCAAGCGAATTGCTTGATCATAAAATTGTGTCGTACGTTGTTGGGTCTTCAGACAGAAAGGGAAGATATGGATGCAATAAAGATGAAATCGTGTGCTAACGACAGTGGGGTCTTCTTGAGTGAACTCACTCGTTGCTCAATTTAGTGGAAATCCAGATGTCAGACACTAAAGTAACCTTACCAGAGAAAGAGAGTTGATATTGATCTGTTCCAATAAATGCTGTTTTTTTTTTTTTTTTTTTTTTTTTATCAGCCGAATGAAACGTTATAATATTGTATAACATCTCAGAGACTCATAAGATATTGAATTACATGACTTAAAGACTTTAGGATCATATTTAAGCCATCTAGATCTCGAATCTGTAGGATTTAAAACATAATATTGCTTACAAAAATCATAGTTTATGACTGGTGTACGTTTATAGTAGCTTTTGCGCATGCTTCGCTGATAGTTGTAAATTTCTTGCAACTCTAGGTCCCAGTGCATTATATATTTGTCACAGTAGCTTTTGCGCATGCTTCAATGAAAGTTGTAGATTTCGTACAACTCGCAGTGCTTTTTTTTTCTTTTCTTTTTTTTTTTTTTTTTTGAACAATTTCTTTCAAGTTGAGCCCTCATAAAGAATGAAATATAAAAGGAAATATTCAAATTGCTGTCAATTTACTTTCCATATAAAATTGTTGAGAAAAATACTTAACATACTGTAGAGACAGATTCGAGATGAATTACACGAGGGCAGTGACCGCATTAAAAATAAATTAAAAAAAAAAAAAACGAAGAAGAAAGAAAATGGCATCCCTAAATTCTCTCTATGTTCATTTATTACCTTTTTTAATTGTCCCGCGTTGTTTTCTAGATGTCATTTTGTACTTTTAAGAATTCAAAATTAACATCGTCTTTTTGGGGTCGACTTTGCAACCGACGTCCAAAACAAAATAAGCTTGCAAGACAAACATAACTGTGCTTTAATATCCATTTTGTATTTAACAATGGCGTGTAGAATAAATCTGTATTGTTTTCATTAAACAAAAGGTGAGAATTTAAAAAAAAAAGTTACAATTAATAACATTGGAATGGCTTTAACTGTTAACAATAGGGGAGGTTCAACAAAATTCGTTTCAACAATAAGAAAAGGCAAACGAATTTGTGTACTAATGAAATGTTTGCCTAATGTTCATTGCAACAATGAAAGGGTTTTAGAATAGGCGCGAAAAGTAACGCTACTATAACAATACCGGTGATTAAAATGAGAACAATTACGTAGAATGGGTATTTCACTTTATTCAAAAAGTGCTAGAACAGATTTAGAGAAATAAAAGCATGAAATAGAGGTATTAACAGTAAATTCTCTCAAATTAAACAACACCTGCATATATACACATCAATTTATTCCTTATATTTACTGAATATTATTTTTTTCCCTTTAAATTGCATCCTTTACTTGCTAGTAACTTTTCTCACGCGGTTTCAGTATTTATGGCTATCGAAAACCATTAGGCGTTGCGTTTTATAGCCGTTTATCTAGATTAAATCATCGAAAGAATAGAAGACTTAGTAATATGGCCTCATCCTTCTTTCCTTATAACCATCTCAACCTATAAAATAGAAGTCCCTTATCTAAACAAACCGTTACAAAACCCCTAAATGAAGAACAAGAGTGTTTACCTGTGTCACTGAGAAATAAGACCATTACAACTAAACACGCACGCCATCTATACATCTTGGGAGACGGCCGACACATAAAACTGGCAGAGCCCAAGTCAACAGCAGGCATTCGGTGTTATTTAGTATTGTGGATGGTCGTCTACCATACTACAAAGAGATGGGGAGGGCAGTGGAGGAAGGAAAAAAATCTATTTGTAGTACCAAGAGGCTTAGCAGTGTACGTAACAAGATTACAGAATTATGGTGCAGCTGTAGGCCAGAGACCCAAGGGATGATGGGTAAAATATTTTACGTCGTGAGTGTAATTCAGATCACCAACCATCGTTCTGTTGTAGCAGCTGCTTCGTGATGGGGAGAGGTCACATTTTAAGGGTCCGGGGAGGTCTGGGTAAGCTATGGAGATAAATGTCTAGGGGGAGGGAGAGGATAGGATTAGCGAGAGAGTGGTATTGCACGGATAAGGTTGTTTCGTAGCCGTAAAGATCCTGGAAACACTTGAGGTCTCTTTATAGTCTCATCCTGTTGGACATACGTCACGTATTTTTAATAATCTCGCTCCCAAAGACACCAGTTGGGCACCTCAAACGTGCTTAATAGCATCGACCGTAACTTTTTTTTTTTTTTTTTTTCTTTCGAGTCTTCCATTTTCCCGCTCGGATGATTAAAATTTAACAAACTCGCGACTGATGAGGTGAGCGGAGATGCGTTTTACAAGCGTGGCACGTGCGTCTCATTGGATCCACATGTCTCTAGGCGCTTACATCTACGATGGAATGACACAGTTTTCCTGAAGGAAGAAAATGGGGTGGACGTGATGTGTTGATTATTGGCCCCTTTCTCCCACTTTACCCACGGTTAGCGGTTGACATTGAATAGCTAATACGTGCAGGGGCTGTTAGAGATAATTATGAACATTACACCGCCCGTCTGTGTTTCCACCCCTCACCCCCAAAGTTCGGAACTTTCCTAAAGTCGTATATCTCACATAAAGTGATGTCAATAGCCTCCAACGCTTCTCCCTGTTTACCAATCACAGCATGCTTTTAGACTACACCATAAATAAATAAATAAAGGCTAAACTTCATTCATTTCTTGACGTTTTCTACCCCCCCCCCCCATGGTTAGTCTGTTTACACGCATGGCTATATATTTCTTTGCAATTTGATTACATTTTTTTTTTTGTTTTGTTTTTTGTTCAGCGATATGAACACGGTGCCGCTTTGATACTCAGCCACTTGACAAATTGCAAAAAAACCTTTGATCCCACTAGGCTTAAGTGGATCCGAGAGTGCAGGTGAGCTGTGGTTAATCAAATAGGTACTGTTAGGTCACCTCCATCTGTTCATGTAAGCAGAGACGTAGGGATATCTGAGAATGTATTAGGATTTCTAAATTTGGTATGGCTCAACCTTTTGTGGTTGGTGAAATAGCGAATTTAAATAAATGGAAAAAGACGTTTTTAATATGCAGAAGGGTGCATTGTATATTTCGACAGTGAGGAAAGATGACCGAAGAACAAATATGTAACTGTTAGGATGAAGTAGGAGATAATTGTAATCATTTGAAAATGAAAGATTTCTAAAGAGGTCTGATAGGCTTAGCATATAATCACTCATTATTAATTCTTTCGATAAATAACTCCTTTATATCCAACTCGAATATAATTAATCTTGTGTTTAAAAGCATTTTGTGTTTACTTTAAGATTGTGAAAGGAGACATATTTTTATATTTATAAATCATTATTTTGCAAGAAAACCTTAGTTTAAAGTAGCTGATCTCACAAGATAACATTAGTTTTTTAATCCTGGATTCTCGTTTTTTTTTTTAAATCCAGCATGCAGGCAAAGTGGCCAAGGAATACACGCAGTTAGCAGGCAGAAATGCTATTAATGGGCTTTAGATATATGTATTATGTGTAGATAGCGGAGAATTAAACCTGAGTTTTATTTTTTGGATTTAATTTCCTTGATATTTTTATTAAGTTACATTTTTCTACGAAATACTTAAAAGTCATCTTTACGAACTGAAACCATTTCTTTGTGCAGCCAACATTGTCACTTTGTGCTCTGATTTTCAGTAAGGATAACACATAGTTAAATTAAAAATGCTCCGAAAATATTTGCATGATAGCTAAATAGTGGCTTTGAAAGCCTTAAAGAAGATGTTGCTGTGAGACACTGTTTAAAATTTATGAGATAATACAGAAATAAATGGCTTTTCTAGTGAATTAAATACTGTATTTCGAAACTAGCCCAAACAACACTCTTGAAAAAGGTTGTGCACTTCTTTTATTGGTAACGTATTTTGAACATCGGTCTCTTCTAGTACGGAAACTAACATCCTTCCGACTATGCCACGGAAGTGTCGCTTATTGAACGTTCTTTCTTTTTCTTTGTTCGCCTTCGCAATTCTATAACTACAGCTATCATCACTATTTTCCAGTGCGTTTCTGCCTTCCCCCCTTCTCTCTGCGTTCTATCCATCCATCCATCCATCCAAGTTAGACTCTACTGCGCGCGCGCAGTAAGAACAGGTCTCTGACATAGGCAATTGAGTTTGATGCTTGGAACATTTTTTTCCTCCCCAAAAACTGGAACGAATTCTTGACATGACAAACCAAAAGACAGCCGCCACTTCCAGAGAAGGACGAACTGTCTGCGTGGTGTCAGAAGATGTTATGCAACCGCGTTTTCCGAAATACGTATTGATAAGGAAGAGATGCACGAAGAAAGAAGTGATCTCAGAGATGTATAAAACCAATACGCAACGGTCTTACGTGATATTTTAAACTTCTAAAGTTTTTCTTAGTGGACAATCAGTCTACTTACTTGCATATAAAATTCATCATCACTCTAGTCTTTTTAAAAAAAAAAAAAATTATACGACCAATGCTATAACCAATACTGGTATGCGTATAAAATCATTGGCAAACTATCCATCCAAAAAAATCCTGATTCTGAACTAAAATAACATTCAAATTCAAGAATATATCTGTAGCAAATAACAGACGTATTATACAAGATTCATTCAATTGAAATATGCTCAATTCCTATTTCTGAATAATTGAACCAATCAGAACACTTGTGGATGTTTTCGGAGCATCAAGAGCTCAAACACTATCTGAAATTTAAAAACAGCTCGTGTAAGAGAAAAAATGATGCATATTTTTTTTTAATCGTTAGTTAAGGATTTCATGGTTGCTGTTGAATTTATCTGATTGGGTTTGCTTGACTTTTTATACTTTTTGGAGCATATCTTGAATTATAACTTTTAACCCGTCGTTAAAAATGAGATGATCTTATGCTGTTCCAATTTCAGTACGGAAACAAAGCAGAGAAACATATAATAACATTTATTCCTTCTTCTCCACTATATAGAAGTCATGGTCATTGTCAAACGCAGGCTATGCTGACGTTGTACTATTTCTATTATGTCAGTGGACTGAGTTTGATTGTGTTGATCCTCAGATTGTAATGATATCACAAAATTAGTTGTAGCAAGAGTAACCAGCTATTGTTTAAAAAGCCTGAAACAACCCAACGTAAGCCATCGGTGATTTATGTTGTCCCAATTTCAGTAAAGAAACGAAACAAAAAAAATCTGTCCTTTTTTTTTGTGGGAGGAAAAATAAGAAAAAAAACTGCGGCCTCTCTATGTAAGGGACTGACAATGCGTCCCTTCCGCAGGACAGAAGCGAGGACTGTTGTCCTTTTGTGCCCTTCAGTTGGTGAGCTCCTGGCACAAGATTCTCTGATTTAACTCTCCACAGTAGTTTATTTACATTCTGTTCTTTACTTATAGAACCTTCGTCAAAGCTGAACCATCGTATTACACCTTACGCGTTTAATCACCCTTATAATTGGAGCCTGAAATCGCTTGCAAAAAATTCCATGTACAGCTTAAGGAAAAAATCTGCACACTAAATTATATATTAAGTCACCCCACTTCTATTATTTGAAAAATCACACATTACTGATACATTCATATAATGAAAAGGTGTTCCTATTCGCTATTTGTCATTCAAAAATACTTTTATACTCTTCCCAAGTGACCCGCTGCTGCGTCACACCAGAGCATGGCAACAAACTCATCGTGAGTCTACTCCCAGACATAATTCGGCAGCCAAAATTACATGAAACAAACATACCTCAGCTGTAAAACTACACAAAGAGAACTCTGTCCCTCTTGAGGGGTTGAGAGAATTGGAAAATTATTTTGGTTTTCCCTATGGAGGGGGGGGGGGAGAAACAAGGTAATCTTTCCATTTCTCCCTTTCTGAAGGTACTTGTCAACGATGTACTGTCTTTTATAACAAGCTAATAAAGCCATAAAATTGTTGAATCATTTCCGAAGCAGGGTTAAGACTTCAGACATAATTCCCATTGTTAACATGTGCTTACTTCAGACCTTTTCCCCTGATAAGCATGTATACCACGTGTGTCTCTCCTACATCGAAGCACATCATTAATAAAACTATTAGGCAGGCCTTATGAGCAGACAGCACACCACAACTGGGTTATCTGCATCTTCTAAAGCAGCTCAACATTGTGATTAATTAGCCTCAATTTCTAGCAGACATGTCGCGTTTCTGATGCGGCCAGGGGTCTCCTGGGTACGGGTCTCTCAGCGTCACTTCATGATGTCGTACAGCGGGATAGACAAGTGTAACGTTGTAGCGAAACGGACATACGATACGGCAACCGATGGACGGATGAGCGGATATTTTCCGCTTTCGGTCCCGCCAAACGACTTATTGATGTAGGCCATGTGGAAACTCTTGAATCTGTGCTACTCCAAGTTAATCATCCCTCAGATCTACCTTCCCTGCTTTCTGGTGTCATCTAATTCCTCCCCATCTGTTCTACTAACATCCCACTGAGGTATTCCTGATACCGATTGTGACAGTACTTGCAACAGTGGCCATTTCTCTCCCTCCCTCCCCCTCCCTACACGCACACACCACCACGAGGATCGTATTACGAACGGTGAAGCCCAACTTTGTCGGTACGGACACAATCTGAATAATCTCCCCACCTCTTCTTTACTAACCTTGAGATAATGGCAGTTGTTTGGCTATTGTCCTTGAATGGTGGGGTCTCCCAAATGGTTAGCATCATTTTCCATATCACTACCTAAATGGGTTTTATTTTCCGACATAAAAACATAGTGAAACCGACAGATGGCACTACCATCGACCCCAACTGCACTCAAATAGGAAAAATGATCTAAAATTACGCTGGTGCAAACACAGAACTTAGCATTCGTGAATTTTTGATCATCACACGACACATATTCATCAAAAAACTTTCACTAAATCAGACTATTCTAAATTATTTCAGTGGTTGAATATAGAATATTTCAAGGTATATGCTAAATGACTTTAATACAATAATAAAAATCGCATATTAAAATAATATAAGTAATATCTTGTAACGGATGTAACAGATCAGACTAACTAGTTGATCACTTTGGGGAAAGTATTTACCCAGTCATCGTTTCTGTTCAAGAGCTAAAAAGCTCTTTGGAAATGTGGGTAAACTTTTAAGGAAGGCGGATTCTAGAATCCACTGACCTACTAACTTTTACCTAACCCTGCCTTTCGTGGGGAGGTGAGAAAACACCACACCCGCGAGGTAGCAGTAGTACGTTATAGTATCCTAACTTTGGAAAAGAGTCTCTAAAAAACGCTTAGCATTTCAACAGTCTCTGTATATAACTTCATCGACTGTCCCAGCTAATAGCCTAAAAAGAAAAAAAAGGGAATTGACCCTGTTGTCTGGAGGAGTGTGCAAAAGACACTACCCAAGACCACAAGGACATAGAAAAAAATAAAATTAAATTAGCCATCTCTTAAAATAGACAAATCGTCTATCATAACCATACATTTACATTGCTTGGTCAATTCTACCTTCTTAGAGTTATTTTTGTGACTTTCTTGAACAACTGTCGAGTCAAAACTTTCCATTGATTTCACCGTGTCTTCAACACTCCTTATGACTGGAAGGTCCATTAATTCTAACTTGTCTTTCGTGGTTAAGACGCTGGACAATTCTTCTGATGATGGAATACATTCTTTGTCTGAAGGAACTGGATCTATTTCATTATTACTATTGAGGGTATCCTCTACTGTAGAAACTTTTGAAGAAACTGTGAGAGAGGGAATAATTGAGGAATAAAGAATTCTTTCTTCCTCTGTAGTTTCCAACATTGGTTCTTCCTCTTCTAGCGTAGGAAGGCTCTTAGAGGGAGAATGAACTTGTTTAGGCTTATACTGAATGCTATCTTTTTTTTATAACAGGTAGTGTAGGAAAATCTTCTAGTGACAGAAGAGATGAGCTAGATTTATTTTTAGGACACTGATACTTTGAGTGGGAAGAATTCCCACATTGACTGCATGGATCTTTACATGTAACCTGGGAGTGTCCTATTTTGGCACAATTGCCACATTTATTCAAGGGACAGTCTCTAGCAGTATGATCTTCTTTTTGACATCTGCTGCACAGCCTGGTCATTCCTAAATAATTGACCATGACTGTGTAGCCACTGATGTTTACAAAATTTGGGATGGTTTTATTCAATTTCATTTTAAGATGGACTTTATCGCCCTGTTCTATTTGGGGATATTTCTGGAAGTGAGGGCGAACTATTGCAAGTACTTGACCAAAATTATTAAAAAATTGTTTAAGGGTGTCATCGCCTATCTCTGTTGGTAATTTTCGCAGATATATGAACTTGACGGTACTTCCGCCTACTGTCATAGGATAAAATCTCTGACCATCTAACAGGATTCCAGATTCTAAACGTTTGTCTTTTATTGTGTAGGTCTTAGCTGTGACTTCATAGAGACCTTTGTGAAAGTCCCAGCAGTTAATACTCTTTAAATTCTTTAAATTTTCATCGCCAAGAAGTCCACAATGGCATCGGCAAGTAACTCAGGTTGATATGCTTTCTTTAAAGTAAATCTCAGAGTAAGGTCTCTCTGTTAAGTTTGCTATTAGCCATAATAACTTGCTATAGAACTGATATTACCTAACAGTTTTATAAAAGGGAGCACCTAGACAGAACAGATACTACAAATTCATGTAGGGCAGTTTAACCTTATAGAAGGCGGTATCACTGATAATGTTACGGAGGACTGTAAAGAAGTCTCTTAAGCTTTGTACACCTTTGGCCGTGCTTGTGAATACACACAGCCACCACTGGTCAACCTGTGAATAATAAAAAAAATAATTTGTGAGTTCAACGTATCTCATCATTGGCCTGTGGAGTAAGATAGGCTGAGGTTCAGCAGATAGTAGGAGAGGAAATAAAGATAGAGTGCATAGTAATAGAGTAGATGAGAGAGGCCTCAGCTGACCTGTTTTAGCTGTTGACCCCCACCCAGGGGTGCTTCTAAAACGGTCGTTGATTTTTCACTTATAAAAGGAAAAATCCTGAAAAGGAAAAAAAAGGAGAGACTAAGCAAATTTAACAAGTGTAAATAAATCTAAAGACTATGTGGAAGACAATTCTATAGAGGAATGAGTTTGCCGAGCAAACCCAGAACTGTATAACCAGGAGAAGAAGGGAGATGACCTGGCCCGGAAGACCCCGCCCTGAAAAGGGCTTGGGACCACCTCGATGTTGGCTTTCGCAGTCCGGGTTTATTCAGGTCAACCCCAACCTGGGGATAGAAAAACTTTCAACTGCGAAAAGACTAGACATACCAGTGGGGCAAACGCTGATCAGGAAGGAAGATCGAGACAGCGTCAACACCTACAACTTGAAGGTGTTATAGGTGCAGACACAACTGGATTCCCCCCTGTATGATCTGGCAGATGGTTGGTGGATCGCACCATCTCCTCAGGAACCGCTCTTCACCCCGTAAGTACCTTTCCTGCTCCAGGAAGCGGCGGAGGTAGGCTGAGAGACAGTTCTTAACACGGAGATAGATGCGATCCCCCTCGTTAAGAAAGTGTTTTTTCCTGGTTTTCCAAATGTGGTGCTTAATCACATTTATTAGGAAAATCAGGTGTTTCTTGTTTTTGGTTACTGGGGGAGGAAACTGTAGAAAGACTATTTCGGCGAATGTGAGCGCTGGGATCGCAAGCACCTGAGCCAGTCTGTGCCAAACACGCTGTGCTGGCGGGCAGTGAAAGAAGAGGTGCCCTACGGTTTCTATCACACCGCAGACGTCGCAGAAGGGGTTGCACGGTCGCGGGTTGTAGGCTGATTTTACCAGTTTCACCGGGAGTCTGCCGTAGGCGATTCTCCAGGCTAAGTCCCTGTGAAATGGTTGCCCCCAGCTGTTTTTTATGTTGGTGAACAGCACCTCTTCGTTTGTGCCCAGATCGGGCTTTTCCCAGTCAAAGCTGTCAAAAATTTTCCAGTACAGCTTGTTTGGGCTGAACTGAAGCACTCGAACTCCATCCGTTGCCATTTTTTTGAAAAGTTTGCATATTGTGTAGTACCACTCAGGCACCTCTCCGCACATGGTCCGGCGTTGCCAGTGATCCCGAAGTAGGGTAGGAAAAATCCTAAGAAGTATTTAATCAGATTGCCGGAAGGGTGATTTGATGCCAGTGCTTTCCGTATGGTCTGAGCAGTGTTGGTTAGGTGGCAGTATTTGAGGATTGGCAGGGCGAATCCCCCTTGTGTAGGGGGAAGATGGAGAAATGCCCTGCGCACCTCGTGCCTCCTGTTGTTCCAGAAAAAATCAGTGACATGTTTGTGAATGGCGTTGTCTTGTGTGTCTGTGAGGTTAATGGTGTGCAGTAACATCGGTTTTAGGACTGTTTTGATAACTGTTGCTCTACCTTCGAATGATAGGTAGTTCGGACTGAAGGGTTTGAGTTTTTCGCGACACATTTCTATTAAGTGTTCGGTTTGCAACACTGGGGTCTCTAGGAAGGGAATTCCTAGTATTGTTAATGGGCCGGTTGTGGGTTTCAGACCATAGGAACGGAATAGAGCGACATTCAATGCTATTCACAGAACGATCACGCCAGTCTTGTCATTAAATTATTATAACAGAAGAATATAAAATAATTAAAGGTGTGTTTCATTTTATTAAGTATTTCAAAAAATTTTTTCTAAACTTTTTTTTTACTTAAAATTTAAATAGTATATATTAATTGCATTATTATTTCTATAAATATTTTCAAAATAAAATTATACGTTTATACAATATTCAATTTAAATCTAGTTAGTAAATTATTTTAGTAACTGAATATACAATATTTCAAGGTTTATTTATGGAAAATTTCACTTACATCCTAAAATAGATTTATTTGCATTACTGTTTCAAAACATATTATTTAAATAATATAAATTATATAGCTAAACTTTATAAATTTAGCCATAATACAGCAGGCTGTTGAAATCTCATGTTTTAAAGGCTTATGCTAATAGCAAATATTACACACCATCCAAGTGCTTACTACACAGATTAGTTCATATAAAACTAAATGTCCAGTTAAACTTACAAAATCGCTTGTTATACCTCCTAGATGGTGGTATGTTACGGGTTTCAAATTAATCGTGTAAAATCCTGTTTTTATTTCTTTCTTAGCAACTTTGTTTACTTTGGTGAACGCGTCTAATTAAGTTGTTAATTAATGTACCGTTGTCATCTAATATTTTAAACCTCCCTTTCCCTATGACTTTTTGTCGATGATAGCTTGTTTAAGCAGACAGGTTAATTAGATTTTATAAGTCTAATCATTAATCATTTACTGTTAATAATTCACACCTTGACGCTTTAAGCCAGACTGGCCAATATCTCTAGAGCTCTCATGACAAGGGCCGTAGCTAGATATAAAACATTTTTTTTTTCTTTTAGCAGATTCATAGAAGAAATTAATAATGTTCCCCATTATGCACACCTTTACACATTAAATTCTTTTTTATTACTATTACGGAACCCAATTTAAAGACCTTAGCTACATTAAACTTAGCGTTAAGCAAACGCTACTAAAAATTGACTTGAAAATATCCAAAACGTTACAATTTATCATAAAAAGTAATTTAAACTTTGTGCCACTAGAGGGCACTAAACATCCACAGACGATTTTTATTGTTGGTGCTGGCTACTTTCACTAGAAATATACGTTTAAATTTAATTAAATCACTTAAACTAGTTGGAAATGTTTAATTTTTTAAAAATAACGTTGGAAGAATAAAAATATCAATTTCTAAATGGTTTATTTTGATGTGCTTTCATATTTTCCGACTTCAAAAGAGTTTCGGAAATATGAAAGCAAACGACAGAGTCGATACATACAGGGAAACCTTTTATCGCAAAACTTAGCCATTAAAAGACATACTTTTAAACTCGCAGAATAGTTTGGAAATATTTAACAATGAATAGAATGAATGGAAGGCTCAAATTTAAGACTCTGATACGACTTCAGTCACATTATTCATTTAAAATAAATTTGCAGTCTTTAGATCTTAAGAAATCCTAAATAAGTATATTTAAATACCAAATAAACAAATATAAAAATAACTCACACAGTGAAAAAAGTACTCTGTGCATATGTAGTGCTTTTTAACAGTCAATACGCGATGGACAGCACAGGAAAAATGGGATCTCTACCAGAATGGAAATATAATAGGGTAAGAGAAACATAAATATGCTAAGAAAGAATGAGATAAACCAGCTCCGAAATAAGGGAAAAGGGGCGGAACTGAGTGGAACCAACGCTGAGTTGGACGATCTTGCCACTCGTGATGGCAAGATCGTCCTTTCTAAAAATTAAGACGATCCGAGGATCGTCTTAATTTTTAGAAAGGGCTTTACTTACATACCAGCCCCACTATAGCCCATGCATGTCGTACGAGGCGACTAAAATGGTTACCCGGGGAGGGTAATGGATGGCAATGCTGTAGCCAGTGAAGTTTTAACTGAGGCTCGGCTGTTGCTGTTACCCTCCTGCCATGATCAGAGCTTATAGCTCTATATTACCCTATCCATGCATTTTCTTTACAGATAACTGGGAATATCAAAAGCATCCATGCTTCACCCATCTAGCAAAAAAAAAAAAAAAATCGCTAGTTGTTAGTCGCCCTAACAACTGTCGTAGTAGAACGAATGTAAATGATGCATGTAATGTGACGCATAGAATTTAATACATAGAATTATAATACAAACATAAATATTGCAGTAAATTATACAAATATAACACGTATTGTACAGAATGATAATAGATAATATAAAAGACTAATAAAATTAAAAAAAATGAAACTAAGAAAAAGAAACAATATAAAGGAATAAATAAAAATGTAAATGAAGGTAAATGTTCTCACGATGAAATGAGATGACTAGATCTCGGATCATTTTTACATAATACATAGCTCCCATAACATTGAAGAGTGATTTCTTCAGTTCATAATATTACTGGAGAAAATTCTCCCTGTTGTCGTTATGAGAAAAATATTTGGAACAATACTTACGCCCTTAACATAGATACTCTACCACAGTTAGTTGTTATCTTTAATGTTTGTCCATTTATTAAAATAAACTACCAACTGCGATAGAATATTACTTAGGAAACGGCTACAGAGTCCATAAGAAATTGAAAAAAAAAAAATCTTTTTTTTTTTTTTTTTTATGATTTGGTGTAATTTAAAATCTTTATTGCGAATACTTCGAGTTTGCCATTTTTCCGTTAGTGATTTACATGCACGAAACTGTTAGCATTCCTTTTAAAGTACCACGGCATGCACAGATCAGCCGGCATCCCAGGCGTATTCAGAAAAAAAAAAAAAAAAAAAAAAAATTCTCCATAACCTCATCAAAGAAATTACCCGGATGGATGGGAATTTTCTGCTACCGGATATGGAGAAACAGAATGGTAATTTGCAACTAACTTCTCTCTTCCTAAATCACGCACGCTCTACCAAAGAGCAGTATTATGACGTCACAATACTTTATATTCACCTCACGCAAGCAGGGGGGGAAAATGGCGTTCATTTATATTTATCTATTCAATGAGATCTTCCTTGTATTGACATAACTGGCAGACATAATTTAGCAATATTTCCAAATATCCCACTATTAAAATAGCTACTATATTCCTACGATCGCTATTATTATGACGTGATGCATCTTCTTTTCCACCCGTTATTATTCAGATTTTTTTTTTATTTGACGCAAGAGTAGTAAAAAACATGCTCAGCTAAGAACAATTCTTGGGAAACAATGTTAATTATGGCTGCCCTCCAGTATGGGATCTTCTCTATTCAGTGTCATTGTCAATTATGTATTATCATTTATATAAGAACGACAGTTTTTATAATAATAATAGAAGGAAGATCTTTTTAGCCCTTGATATCCATTGGAAATCTTTATTTCCTCGGTGGAATATTTAATAAAATAAAAAATAAATAAATTTTATTAAATAAATATTTAATTAGTCTTTTGTCCTTAATAGCTATCTAAATAATAAACGCTTTTCGTTTTTTTTTATTGGTCAACAAGGGTGTGACATAATTTGCATTCAACCAATAGGCAAGAATGAAATAGACACACACATCTACAGTCAGATAATAAAATACTTAAATGCCTTATTTCTTTATATTCAAGTTAAATGTTAATCTTAGTTAAGAAATACGTGATATTTCAGAGAATAAGAGTTACTTTAAGAATAATTAAAAATATTGCTGCATTTTAAATGTGTTTTTGAAAAATTACATCTCTATTTTTCAGAAATGAAAATGTTTTAAGGATAAACAAAAATTAATAATTCTTAACAAAAATATACCTATTTTTATTATATATAAACTTATTTTAAAAAGACCAACTGCGATTTTCCCTGGGAGAGTAATGGATGGCAATGCTTTAGCCAATGAAGTTCTAGGAGAAATGAAATGAAAGAGGAGAAAAGTCACACTTTTCTTACTTAAAAGAACTGTACTCACAGGATCGTTTCTGTAGTGTGATTAGCGTTCATTTTTGTGAACTTTCCTCATAGGTGATTAGCAAATTGTTTAGCCAAGCGCAAATTGTAGTATATGTTAGCTCAGTTATTATCGACAAAGCGTCTCATAGAGGCACTTGATAATCAACTACAGCAGCAGATACAGAATAAACCCCGGACTGGGGCAAGAATAACACACTCGGAGGTGGGAAGAGCTTAGCCCCCCCCCCCCCCTCACCAGCCATGGCTTTGCCGCGTACGCGGACATTTGGAATCGAAGTTGAAGCTGACCTACGACCTCGATGTTTGGCCAAAGCCCTCATCGAAAGCGTCGGCGCTGAGCAGATTTTTGGTTTTACTCCCTTTGGTGGTGGCCGCTTCCAAGTAGTAGTAAGGAGTGAGCAAACAAGAGACAAACTACTTGCAGGATTCGAATGTAATGGAAAAACAATAGTTCCATTTTTGGTAGGGAGCATTACCAAACTACTTAGAATCCCCAGATTCCCTTTAGAATATATTGAAACCGATGTAAAGATCATCCACGAAATATTCGGGAAATGGGGCGCTGTACACAAGGTGGAAGTCCTAAATGACGCAGAAAACCCCAAATGGAAGTCGGGTGAAGTCCACATCTCCCTCGAGATGAAAACGCCCGTTCCCAACTTCATTATTATTGGATCCGCCAGAGTAATGATAAACTACCCTGGTGTAAAAAAAAATGTTTTAGATGTGGTGCCTTCACTCACCATGGGGCGGACTGTCCTAGAGTGAAATGTAAAAACTGCCTCAAAGCAGGCCACAACCAAGAAAACTGTGAGTCAGCTTGCCTGAAATGTGGGGTCATTAACCACAAAGTGGACATATGCCCATCCAGAACCCTTGCTGAGAGGATGGGTGGTGCAATCACGCTAGCAACTCCACCAAGCAATGGAAATGACGCAGCACAGGAAGCCTCTCCTCCTTTCGAGGCTGCTCCTGATATAACAGAAATCCATACCTCCACGTCTAAGAAAAACCGAAAGGGGAAAAAAACTTCCACAAGCAGTAAAATCCAACAAGAAGAAACAGTCGTTATTGAAACCATCAATACCAATACAGATACTAATACAGATGATATAGATAGGGAAGAAGGAAAGATGGAGGTGAACACCAACACCTCCAAACGGCCATTAAGCCCACAGGAAGAAGAGTTGGTAACGCCCAAAACAGCAAAAGTATCTGAGACCGCCCACCCAGAAGTCCCTCACGCGAAAGCAGGGGAGACTCTCAGCCATCTCATCAGAGGTATCCCAGGGATGGCGGAAAAATTCAAAGAAGCGATAAAAAAAATAGGAGAACCTGAACTCCTCCTCACAGGAGAACATGGATCTGACATCGTCAGTGCAAAATGGGGTGACCTTTTCGTGGATGACATCAGCAAAATCACCCCTGAGCAAGTAGAGGTAGCCCAGGATTTAGACGAGGAGGCAGCTTCGGCGTTCTTCATAGCTCTCTGCAAACTAGACATGGCCAAGGGAAGTGAGGTGGCCAAAAGAATAATAACTGCCCACAACAAAAGAAAGACACAGTAACCACCCTGTGGGGTTTCTGTACACAGCTTCACCGGTTTCAGCTATCACAGGTGGGGGAGGACCTGAGAACCCGAGCGGCGAAGGCTTACAGCGAGGCGGTGCAGTTCCTTGTGAGCTGCATCACTCGGGCCAGATCCTTCCTCCACCTCTAAGC
Source organism: Typopeltis vanoorti (assembly GCF_054136105.1). Lineage (NCBI taxonomy): Eukaryota > Metazoa > Arthropoda > Arachnida > Uropygi > Thelyphonidae > Typopeltis > Typopeltis vanoorti. The sequence continues at coordinate 71,790,267 of NC_143568.1, read as the reverse complement.
TTAACTTTCAATTTTTGCTTTTCTGTGTACTTTTTTGTTTTTGTTTTGTTACATGTTTCCTTTTTAGGATTTTTCCTTTTTTGTAAAGTGAAAAATCAACGACCGTTTTATAAACGCCCCTGGGGGGAAAACAGCTAAAACAGCTCAACTGAGGCCTCTTTAACCTACTCTATCACTATGCACTCTATCTTTATTTCCTCTCCTACTATCTGCTGACTCTCAGCCTATCTTACTCTACAGGCCGATGATGAAGATTTGTTGAACTCACAAATTTTATTAGTTCTAACTGAGGCTTGGCTATTGCTGTTACCCTCCTGCCATGATCAGAGCTTTAATAGCTCAATAACAGATAACGGGGAAGATGAAAAGCATTTTTGCTTCGCCCCTTTAAGGAGAGTAATGGAGGCCAATGATGAGATACGTTGAACTCACAAAATTATTATTAATGGATGGCAATGCTGTAGTCAATGAAGTTCTAACTAAGGCTCGGCTATTGCTGTTACCCTCCTGCCATGATCAGAGCTTTAGTATATATATATATATATATATATATATATATATATATATATATATATATATATTTTTTTTTTTTTTTTTTTTTTTTTTTTTTTTTTTTTTTTTTTCAGGTAAGCATATTTGAATACTTTTAAACATGAACAGTTTAAGTCCCGACGACTTTGGATAAGAAGCTGGCGTTCGACCTCCTCAAAAAAATTGTTGAAAAATTTGAGGTAGAGTGGCCAGGGTTCTAAACCTATATTCAGCGGCAGAGGACTCCACAGAAGGAGAGAACTCAACACCAGGGGGAAAAGGGAAGATAAACCTGATAATCTCTCTGCTCCTGCACCAAAAGACCATACAGAAACTCATGTTCGAAAAAAAGCGTAAAACAGCGAAGACGCAGGTAAACGAGGGGATGGAAGAAGATGGCCCCAACACTGACCTCCCCCACACCCAACAATGAAAAAGTCACGCCAATTGTACTACGGGAAAAAGAACGATGGACGGCCCTCAGACCTATTATGCAAAACTGACAAATTGCCTATTCATGGGCAAAAAAAAACGTAGACGACGGAGTTAAAATCCAGCCTGCCACAGTAGGCGACTACGGACACCTCACAAAAACCACGGATGAGTTAGATATTAAATATCATACTTACTCACTGAAGTGGGATAAAAACCTAAAAGTTGTACTCAGGGGAGTAACAGAAAACATCTGCACAGATGAAATAACTGAAGACCTCCGCCTCCACGATCTCCCACCTGTCAAGGTCAGCAGAATGTTACGGGCCGCCAAGAGTCCAATGCCCCTAGTACTCGTAGAGATACCCAACACACACAAGAACATATACAACGATCTGTGGTCTGAAAATCACAACTGAACCACTAAGGAAAAGAGCCTCGTCGGGCCAGTGCCACAGATGTCAGAAATACGGACACGCACAGAAACTCTGCAGAGCAGACTACAAATGCCTCAAATGTGGATAAAACCACCCCACAGCAACCTGCTCAAAACCCAGGACATCACCAGCCAAATGCGCGAACTGCGAACTGCCCCCCCCCCCGGCAAACTACAGAGGCTGCAGTCACTACTCCAAGAACAAAACAGACAACAAAAGGAAACGGATCTCTCAACCCTGCCCACAGGCACCAGAGTCGAGGGCTCCCAAGTTGCCTGACACCAAACAAAAGGCAACAAAACACCAGCTCTCACAAATGGAAAATACCAACAGTCTGGAAAGCCACCGTCAAAGCAGGACATACGTCGAAGTAGCTCGCCCATCCAAAGATATCCAGCAGGACCAAATTCTTCCAAACATGACAACAGTCATCACAGCCTCATTGGCAAACATGCTTCAAGACTTCAGTAAGTCAAACCCGTCACCAAACTCCACAAAAAGATTTCTCAAACTATCTAAAGAAACTCAAACCATCTTATCAATACTTGTTAATGAAGAAAACTAGGTTATTCCCAGACTCACTACAGATCGCCGCTTGGAACGCCAATGGCCTAAAAAACAAGACACTGGAGCTTTAAGAATTCTCTCACAGATACAACCCAAACATCCTAATTAATGAAACTTATCTAAGACCTGCAGACAATCCAAAACTGAGAGGATACACTGTATAGAAATGACCGACTGGACTACAGAGGTGGTGGTACAGCCATATTTATCAGGAACTGCATCAGGCACAATGGAATACTCAACCCCCCAACCTCCAACCTAGAACTCACCGGTGTCGAAGTCCACACAAACTCAACTGAAAGACTTAAAATCTACGCAGCCTACAACTCCCCCGCTAAGACCCTGCTATTATCTGACTTGGATGCTGTACTGGGCATAAATTAATCCATCTCATCGTCGCTGGGGACTTAAACTCCAAACATCCCTCCTGGAACAGCAGAACCACAAATAAAAATGGCCGTATCCTCTTCAGCTACACAGGATTAAACAACGCTGTCGTAACAGGACCCACCGAACCAACCCACCACAGCCCAACTGGCACAACCGACATTCTAGACATCGCCATCCCACACAACATCAAATACCAGTACAGCATTCAAGCACTGAACGAATTATCATCAGACCACAACCCAATCCTACTTCACTTAGGGAACAAAGATCAGTCACCTCCCCCCCCCCCAAAAATAAACCTCCATTGTCTGGGAGAAACTTAGGAAAGTGCTACCAGAACACATTGGTCCGGTTCCCCATATAAAAGCCAAGGAAGAAACGGACACGGCAATAAAGAACCCCACCAATCAAATCAATAAAGCCATAACAGCAGCCACAGTATCCCACGATACCCACAAATAAAACCGGAAGAAATCATTGACTTAATAAGGGAAAAAAACAGACAAAGAAAAATATACCACAACACACGTGCTCCCCAGGACAAAACAGCCCTCAACGGACTAAACAAATCTGTCCGAGAAGCTTTCCAGAATAGGAATCAACAATGGGACAACAAGCTCACCTCCATCTCCACAGCATATCATTCCATATGGAAATTCCTAAACAACCTCAGGAACAAGCGCAAATCCCTTCCCCCCCCCTCTCCAAGCAGAACAGCACCTTGCATACACAGATGCTGACAAAGCTGAAGCCGTAGCAAGAAACCTAGAGAAACAATGCAAACCTAAACATCAGCCATGTATACAAGATCCATCGTAAAGTCAGGTTCACAGTAAATCATCCCGATAACAACCCGAGCCCTATAATGTCTACCTCACCTACCGAAATAATCGGCATCATCAATCACCCCAAAATCAAAAAATCCCCAGGTCCCGACGACATCACTAACAAAGTCATCAAGGCACTACCACGCAAAGTCATAGCACATCTGGCAAACATCATAAACTCGATCCTCAAATGGCAGCACTTCCCCAGTCATGGAAAATAGCTGACATCATCCCAATTCACAAACCAGGCAAAGATCCACACCTACCTGAAAAGTACCGTCCCATCAGCCTGCTATCTAACTTAGGGAAAATAGCAGAGAAAATCATCCTCATCAGACTCCAAGATCATGTCAACCAACTAAATATCATTCCACAAGAACAATTTGGCTTCCGTCAAAATTACAGCACCACCCAACAGATCCATAGACTGCTGGGTGATTTAATTGGATTCAGCACACCGGAGCCGTTTTCCTAGACATCTTAAAGGCCTTCGATAAGATCTGGCACCAAGGCCTCCTCTACAAATTTATCATCGCTAACCTTCCACTAAACATGATACACCTGATTAAATCATACCGCTCAAACAGGAGGATGCAAGTCAAAATCAATGAAACAGTCTCAACCCAACGGAAAATCCTCACTGGAGTTCCTCAAGGATCACTACTAGCCCCGATCCTGTTCAACATCTATATGGCAGACATCCCTCAAAATCCTCTCACATCCACCATCACCCTTTATGCAGATGACACGGCTATACTAGCCAGATCTCGTCAACTACTTCTCGTCACCAAAAAACTACAAGACACCATCCTGAATCTAGAAAAATGGTTTACAGACTGGCGACTACAATTAAACCTTCAGAAAAGCACAACGATACTCTTCACAAGAAGACGAGCATCCTCCAAAGGAGACATCACCCTGTTCAACTCAAATTCCCTGGAAAACTGAACCAAAATACCTTGGAATACTTCTCGATAGGTATCCGGAGAGTTCATCGAAAAACAGTTTACCGAAAGACAATTCATCGAAGGCAATTCATCGAACAACAATTAATCGAAAAAGCAATTCACCGAATAAACAATTAATCTAAAATCAGTTTATCGAACAACAATTAATCGAAAAAGCAATTCATCGAAAGACAATTCCCCGAAAAAGCAATTCACCGATGAGCAGTTAATCGAAAAGACAATTCATCGAAACGCAATTGATCGAAAAACAACAATTCATCGAAAAATCACAATTCATCGAAAATACAGTTCACCGAAAAATGAATTATAAGGCGTGTGGAGGCGAAGATATGTGTGCAATTTTTTTTTTGGTTTGTTTTGGATTATTTTGAGAGGTATATATCTTTTTATTATCCTACTATTTATAACTACTATTTATCCTACTTCGTTCGGAAAGCGATTTTTTACAGTGAATGATATCCACTGAGGCGAGTATAGTTGAGATGTTAAAAGACCATTTCATAAAGGGATTTCATCCTCGTGAAATTTTTAGCTCATATTCTAACCATTGATGAAACATGGCTTCGTCACTATGACCCAGAGAACAAACAACAGTCAATGGAGTGGAGACACAAAGGTTCTCCATGGCTAAAGAACTTTCGAACCAAACAGTCAGCAGGGAAAGTTCTTGCCATTGTCTTTTAGGATATGGATGGTGTGATCCTTACCTTACCTCAAGAAAGGTGAAACTGTTACAACAGCTCTGAAGGAATTGAAGGAGGTACTGAAGGAAAATCGGTTCGAGAAACTAAGCAGAGGCGTGTTGCTTTTGCAGGACAATGCACCTGCTTATGAAATCCAACAGACAATACACGACTTAGGATTTCAATATCTACCTCAAACACCATATTCACCAGGACTGGCCCCAGGGCCGACCCTAGAAATTTTGTCGCCACGTGCGGTAGCATATTTTCCCACCACTTCCCCTTAAAAAAAAAACTCTTTTACTTAATTATTTATACACAAATATAAATATACGCAAAAGAAGAAATCCATCGGAATCAAATCGGGACTGCGCGGTGGCCACAATGTGGAGTTGCTCCATCATTTCGGAAAATGAGGCCCTACACATTCTCAGTCTGGGGAAACACATTCTCTAGCATATTTAGGTATGCCACTCTCGTAATCGTCTCCTCATGGAAAAAAATGGCTCAACAATGCGATCATGCATGATCGCATTGTTGAGCCATATTTTCGAACCAACTCGAAAATTCCAAAACAGAAAAATCAACTTTAAGAAACATCTCATCTCTGGAAAATGGAAGACTACAAAAAAACTTGGCGTGAATGTATAAAAAAAAGTCCTCCATCCTAAACTCATTTTCTACAAAACTGCAGAAACCGTGAAGAGAAAACTTCTACAGCTCATTTAATGAAACTGCTGAAAAGGACTTCAGCATCCTACGCTTATCAAGGATGTCAAGCGCCTTTATCAGGGCGTTTAACCTGAAGGTGAGTTAGCCTGTCTCATACGAGGATGGAAGGTTTTTCCTCTCTGAAACTTGGTTTTTTCTTGCCGAAAAACAAGCGAACCGAATTGGAAAAACACGCAGGGATTTAAGGCCAGTTACTTCTTCCTTAATTCAAAACAACTCAACCCAATTCCAATTTCCTTTAGCACTGTGTTTTCTAACTGTGATCTGCCGACCACTGGCATCCTTCAAAAGTCGAATAAGACTTCCAACCGCTGCTCATCTAAATATAACACCAGATGAGTATGCTTCTAAAAGGTTTACAGGTTTGTTTTTTAACACGTTCATTGACAATCACGCGATATCGCGCGATGCGAGGTCTCACCAAACGGCCGATCACGCGTTATCGCGTGGACGTCGCTAACTAAATAAAAAAATTTAAAAAATTTGGCCACCACACGAAATTCAAATTTTCAGCTTGGCAATGAAAGTGTTAAGACTATTTATTCATCATTCCTTATTTTATTATTTTCCTTTCCTAGAAAATATTTTAACCTTTTATTTATTTTTTAACAAACTGGACCGATCAACTCCTCAAAACCCAGAAATATACCCACACATATACTCATTAGTATTTTTAGCCTATTCCTTCCCTTATTAACTGCAATTACTTGCTTTCGAGGTTATTCTGGAGATAAGTGCATGTGGCACTCCTGTCGTTGAGGAATAACAGAAACAGGAATAAATAAGTGAAACGTGATTGAAAAATCTTCAGGAATGAATTTTTTTCAAGTTTTCCAATATTTTTACTCTGAATTCCTGTATATTTTATTATTATATTGTGAAAAATATTTATATCAAAGAATCAATTTATTATTATTAGTAGTAGTAGTAGTTGTAATATTAATGATTAATACTATTTCCCCTCATCCTCCTCAATCTAATGATTGTTGGTATAGCAATGCTGCTTTACTAAGGAATAATTACAGAACAATATCGATTCTTATTATTTTTCTTGTCCGATTTGCCTATTTCCAGGAGGAAAAGCCTAGTCATCTCAGTATTAGGCCTACTAACTTACGTTCAGTAAATTTATTTATTTATTACATTTATTAATGAAAAAATTTTATTTGGATTCCGTATTTGAAACTTTTACAAAAAAATGTCGAACCCTTCCAGTTTTCAGTTCAGCTATATTCGGGGCTACAAAGAATAGTGTCGAAATTATGTATACAATAACTCGCAGACTTAGCAGAATTCGTAGAAATTTTCAGAACAAGAAGCTGAATGCACGGTTCAGTTTTAGTTCGTAATGGATCACTTGTATCATGACATTTCCGTAATGAAGTTTCCTAAATGATATTAGCAATTTCGCTCTGGCTGGATGAAATTAATGAAATTTTTAATTTCAATCGACTAGACTTATTGTGACAAAATTTGGTAAAACGAATTTCTCAGCCTATTCCTCCCCTTATTAACTGCAATTACATGTTTTCGAGGTTATTCGGGAGATAAGTGCATGTGGTACTCCTGTCTTCTCTACAGATAAATCGCTAACTGTACAATGAAGCAGGATGTACACTTACATTAAATGCTCTAAAATGCAAGAAAATAATTATTATGTTTCAATGACCACTTAAATATGTTGTCTGTATCATGAGTAACGTTCCGTATTGTTACTGAAGATTTTTAAACAATACTTTGCAAGAAAAATGACTTTTCGATGAATTATGAAAGAATTCATCGAAAAATTTTCGATGAATTGTTTTTTCGATGAATTGCCTTTTCGACGAATTGCCATTCGTTAAATTGTCGTTCAGCGAATTGTTTATTCAGCGAATTGCTTTTTCGATGAATTGCTGTTCGATGAATTGCATTCGATGAATTGTCTTTCGATTAACTGTTTTTCGATGAATTTGCCTGTAACCTTCTCGATAAACGATTGTGCTTCAACAGCCACATCAAGAGCACATGCACCAAAGCTTCAAAAGATATCGCCCCTTGATCAACAGACACAGCAAACTAAGCTCAACAAAAAAATACTACTGTACAAGACAGTGATCCGTCCCACAGTCATATACGCCTCCCCAGCCTGGAGCCATACCTCCAAGACAAACATCCTCAAGTTACAAAGACTACAGAACAAGTAGTTCTGTAGTCTTTGATGATGATTCTGGACGCCCCGTGGTTCATCAGGAACGCCCAGATCCACCGGACATAAATATCCCCTACATCCCTCCACTACTACGCTCCCTAGCAGAAAAATTCTTTATGAAGACATCTATCCATCCAAACCAACTAATACAACAAGACGGACACTATGACGGTAATGACTACTGGAAACATAAAATACCGAAAGCCATCCTAACACCCAACGACGTGTAACTACTTCTGCCCACTCAGGGCGAGCTAAAATAGCTCACAAATCTCTCCCATCACTGCTCCCAAACAGACAACAGGGAATATGAAAAGCGTCAAGCTTCACCCTCTGCGCCATATATGTTCTGTCCTGTCCTGTCCGCTAGGTGTCATCATGATCAAGTTGTTGCAAATTGAGCAGTTTCAATGTTATGTAGATTTCTATGTTATGTAAATATTCATGCTTCAGCATAGATTATCCTATCAGAACCTTAATCCTATTCGGCTTATTCCCTAATCTGGCAAAATCACTCGAAGAGCTTACTTTAGTTCATTAGCGTTAATTAAATTACTTTAGGTTGGGTATTATGAGATTATATCCCGAATAGGGAGTTTGTGGGAGCTGTCAGTGAACAATACAGAGTGATCTCTTTGTAAATGATGCAGCCATTTGGTAGGGAGAAAAAAAAATCTATCATAACTAAGTTACTAGAGGTGCTATTACTTGTTTTGTTTTTTAACTTCATTATGATTATTGTCAATACGCCTCTATGTCATAAAGGTCATCGCTTATTATTGAAAAAGCACAAATATATGTCTATGGCGAAAAAGAACTATAACTGACGGTATATTATTAAAAAATTCAGAAATGTTTAAAGCGTGTGTATGTGTGTGTGTGCTCATGTATAGTCCAGCTTGCAAACAACCCAACCGAACATGATAAAAAAAAAAAAAAAAAAAAGTGTAACAAGCAGAGCCCATCTGGGTGTCAGGAGATGCCTTGACTCCTGTATATATATTACAGTCCAACATCTGGATAATGTCAATCAAATAGCTGGTAGATACAAAGAAGAGTTGCTTGGGTGTGTGTGTGTGTGGGGGGGAATCTGCTGTTTTTCCTCTATCACAATATAAGAAAGAACATCCCTCGCTAGGAGATGCAACGGAAGCCATGCAGCATCCAGATAAAGATTAAATGTAAGACGACTTCTCCTAAAGAATGTGTCATTTATCATTGTCACGGTGGAATGCATTATAAGTTTCCGGAGGTGGAAGACATCTCATAAAATATTAATACGGACGAAACCTTCCGAACGCTGTTCATGCTGATTAGGGCTGCGAGGGAGGAACACCTGCCTAATCAGAGCGTGATGCAGCTACTAGAGGTGGTTAATGTATTATGTAGATGACGCCATTGATGGGGCTTCCTTTATCAGTCCCTCTCTCTCTCTCACTCTTTCTATTTTCACCTTTCTTCTTTTCTATTTATGTCGTTTGCATCGTTCATTAATTCATTTTTCCATCTCTCTTTCTATCCATTTCTTTTTTTTTTTTATTGCTCATTTTCTATCTTTATTTTTTACAATATTTTTCTTTCACATTCTCTCTATCTTGCTGGCTTTTTAAACATTTAATCGCTTAATTTATGCTTTTATTTGACTTTTTAATTTTTTTTTCTTTCGTTCTTTCTTCCCTTATTTTCTCCTATCTACCACCTTACCTACTATTTTTTTCTATTCAATCGACTTTTTCTTATCTCTCTCTCTAAAATTTCTGCTGTCATTTCTCTCTCTCGATCTATCTATCTCTCTAACGAAATCTGAATTATTTATCTAGCTGTCCAGAATGACAACGTCCATTTTTATTTCCACAGAGATGTCCCTGCCTTCCATCTACGTGTATGTAGGTATGTATATAGCAATGTACCACCGGAAAAATATTTATCTACCATCGGCCCATCGACTTGTTGCCTGTAGCGTTGTGAAGCCAAACATTTAGCTACTGGTGGTTCTGTGTGCGAAAACCTGAAGCTACGTGCATGTTGTAAATAAAAAGCATTTTTAGGGGAAGCTTTTTTTATTGGCAAAGAATTCAGTGTGTGTAGAAAAAATATCTTTGAAGTTCTAGTGCAAGATCATCCAATCTGTGCACCTGATGAAAATAAACATTGGATAGGAAGGAAAGAATGCTGTGAGATATGTATGGTTCCGCTGCCTTCGTATAAACATATCCCATTTTTACCTCCTCTTTCTCCACTGTGAAGTTTGTTGTTTATCACGGATAACCAAGAAAAAAATGCATAGAAGGATGGAGTAGTGAGAAAGAGAAAACAGCTCCGTATTTTGTGGCATCTGTCAAACACTATTACCTGTCCGAGATGGCGCACCAAATGTGATCTTCTTACCATCGAAGCCGTGACGAGTGTCTGCCGCAGGCAACATCCTAAGTATGTGGATGTGGGGCAGAAAACATCATTTCTTGAGAAATGTAGCGACTTGTGTGGATGTCTTACAGGAAATGTCAGTCAAAGATGACACCGTATCGTGGCAGATAAGGATTCTATCCTCCATGGTGTACTAGGAGTTGTTTATCAGCCATCTTTTCACTGATTTTTTTTTACTTTTTTTGGCTCTTATCATCGGACAATTCATTTCAGATTTACTTGGGAGGTGGGGGGAAAGAAAGGATGTCAAAACACCAGGAGATAAGGCAAACCTCGGATATTACATGTCATTCTCATTTCGATCTGGATATTGAACAAAGACACGTGGTAGGTATGTACGTAATACAAGTCTTACTGCTCTGGTTCAGCTATGCTCCTTCTTGAGGTAGAAATATAAACAATGGCCAAAAAAGCGCAAACCAGCTTGTAGTAGCTGTTCATTACATATATAATGAACAATTACTTGAACTTGAACTTGAACTTAATTGGTTGATGGACTGAGTCCTTGACTCTTTATCCCTTCATCTGGATTTTAGATTGTGGGTGATGAGATTATTGTGGGTAATTTACCCGCTCATTGTGAGCATTGAGGCTGTATCAGCTTTCTCTTGCGATGGAGGATTTCGGTTTTTTATGTTTGAAACGATCTGAGGGCTTGTAGTCCGCTGCCTGTCGAACTAACTGATTTGGGTGATTATCCGTGATTGTGAAGATGAACAATTACTATAGTTTGTGGCAATTTAATATAATTTTCATATGTTAATTCTAAAAAGGTAGTAGCCTTAAACTTTTTATCTAAATACAGAAAATTCATATTAGATATTAATTATCTCTAAAACCAAATTAAAAATATAAATATTTTCATATTATATACATTATTATACATATTTTCAATTTTTGCTCAAAAAAAGAAGTTAGCTATGTGTTTAGAAATAGGATGACGTATGGCCTATCTCAGATGAGCATAAATGAATTTCTACTGTTCACTGATTTATGCAAAGTATACACTGGCTTTTATTTCGCAACCAACCAACTTCAGATAATTGTGTAGATTTGCATCTCTATGCATTTGTTATATATATATATATGTCAACAATGGTTTGTTTGTTTCTGTTGGGTCTCAGAGCGACTGCATTTTCTATTTTTTATTGTAATTTCCTCCCGTAGAAAAATGAAAAATTCTAATGAGTATTTTTCTTTATTTGCAAGCAAAATTTGAATAAGCCACAACAACAGTCGCCCTAGGATTAAGCTACTGATGAACTGTGGAGTTATAATTTGCATTATATGTTTTCAGAATAGGAAAGGAACAAAAAAAAAAAAAAAAAAAAAAATGTAGAAAGGCTGTTTTTCTATACAATTTTTTCCACAAAATTATTCGAAATGTATGAATATTTAAACCGAATACTAATATTAATACCCAAACAATTGCTAATATTTTAGCAATACGTTTACGCTATATATAAGAATACCTTCAATGTAGTGGCAACAAGGAAATACGTGATACAAGTCACTGTGATCTCAGCTAAGCATATTTTGGTGCAGTTTAAGTTCTTGCTTACTTATTTCTCGTTAATTTTCCAGTTTTCATTTCCCATCCTGCAGCAGCTTCCTTATCGATTTTCAAATCTCAAGACACATTGCTAATATGCTATTAATCATCTTCTTGCCAGCCAATAGCAGGAATGTTTTGTCTTTTTAAAGACTTTTTTCTTATAACTACCACACTTTAATCAATTAAAGGAAAAATTAATCATGTTGCCCTTGTAATTTAAATTCGTCGCAGCGCTGAGGGGACGGGGGATTCTACTCCACGTTTGTCAGATATCCAAATCCATGCTTAGAAATCTCTTGTTTAATTGAATTAATTAATCTGATGTTTAATTTAATTCGACCATATTATCATCAAAGGACCGATATTGTGATAAATATGGCTATTCTATAGTTTTGAGAATAGGAGGACCAACTTATAATTTATACTACTAAATCTCGACTTTATAGACTTAAAGACTCGACTAGTATCCTAGCTGTTAAAACTGTTTTCCTGTATACAGGTAATCCTCGTATAACGCGGTACTTATACAACGCGGTTTCGATAAAAACACCGTCTACAAATTGTAGTAACCCTTTATCTTTTCATATATTTTTCACCGCGCGACTTAAAAATCAAATTTTATCTGCGTTCAATTTGCGTCAGCCCGTATCGCGCATAGCGAATTTATATTAGAGGAAATACCCTTTAGCGCGCATGTACGTCAATTGTTTATCATATAAAGTGTTTATTGTTGAAAATTGTCTTCATTTTCTGCCAGGAAAGCGCATTAAAAAGCATAAGTGTGTTAATTTCAAGCTGAGCATTTTATTTTCTGATGAGTTACATACAATATGTAATGCTTTTTTTTTTTACGTAAAAAATTATTTTTCTAGTAATGGCCACTTAGAGGCTTTTGCGATATGCTTGAAAACGAAATGAGTGAATTAATTGATGGGAAATAGATTTGAATGAGGAGGATAAGAAAATGGAAAATGGAAAATCCTTACCCCCCAAAGAAAAAGGAAAAAACACTAGAAAATTCTCCAAAAATCTTTTCCTAATGAATAAAATTCATTTTTTGTATTTATGTTGTGTCGTGTCTTCTATTTCTATACTACTTATGAATTAGCGATCATTGCAGATGATCAGTCATAGCCAGTGGTGAGCTATAAGGGGCTCGCGGGGGCTCGTGCGAGCCCTTTGTTAAATTCTTCTCAAATTTGCGAGCCCCTTGTTCTTCTCGTTTACTTTTTTATTTTTTCAAAAAAAAAAAAGCATACTTTTTTGAAATATATTAAGCGACAAACTCTTACGGTAACCTAACAAAGTGATTTTATTAAATAAAATATTATAGTTACTGTTACTACCATTTTACAAATAAGAATTCACTTTTGGTAATCACATATAAATCAATAGGACTATAACATAATGCCCCTTGATTGGTACTGTTGATTATCACTTGAAGTATAAAAACAAAAGAGAAATATAACGTACTTCAATATTATTGTGTTTAGATAATATTTATTTATTATTTATAGATTGTTTGTCATAAAGACTTCTATCGCAAACAAAACAAATTTATTTTGTTTATAAAATATGCGGACTATTTCGTATGTGCGATTATAGAAGGTTTTATTCTTATTATATTTTGATAGTTAAAAAATGTTTTTCTTATGTAAGATAAATTAACACAGATGATTGTGTGCAAATATTTCATGTTAAGATCATGAAATATTTGTTTAAAAATGATAGCCTTTACAGGTTGATTGTCCCCTCATATTTTTTGATTGGTATTTGTACACAAGCTGTATTAATAAAAGTTTTTGTGCGAAATACGTCTTTTTTTTGCTCGACGATGCGAGCCCTTTGTTAAAATTTCCATAGCTCACCACTGGTCATAGGTCGTATACGATGCATAGAGTGTATTCTCAAATCGTCCCCCCCCCCCCCCAAGATTAAATCCTGAGTGCGCTACTGGGGAAGTGTGTGTGTGTAGCGAAGCGCCCTCTCGCGAGGAATCTTGGACTCCTTGTAAGTGTCACACAATAATAATAATAATAATATCTTCATCAGATAAATAATGGATACATTAATGCATTTATACCTAATTCATATTAAAGATTTCTAGCATCTCAGTATATAAAGACTTTTGTCATATTCTATAAAGAAATAGTTTTAAAAAATTCCAAGTCAACTTTTTTTTTCAGAGAAAAAATCCTATTTGCATTCTTTCAAGATACTCCGTTTTCATGTGTAATAATGCACATCGAATGAGAAGTACTTTTTTCTTTCGTTTTTTTCTTCCCTAGGAGGACAGCTAATCAAAAAAGTCCCGGATTGCCTGTTAAACCCAGCGTCAAGTCTAGATAAGGGTAATCGAATGGAATGTCCTCTTCAGAAGCAAGGCTACAGCCCAGAACTAGTAGACATAATGAACTCAGCTCGTTCTCGTCACCCGATCAATATTCACATTCCGCAGAGAGTTAACTAATAGTTCGTATGTCGTCGGATTGCCCTTCCTTAGCAGTAAATACCTATTTCTTGGCGACTCCTTTCTGCGATCCCGTCTTGGCCGTGCGGGTGAAATCGCTAAGTAAATCACACTGATGCTGATGTACAAATAACATACAGCGAAGATTTACGGTCTCCATCTTTGGAGCGCTCTTGGAATTAGCATTTTGGGACCAAATGAGCAACCCTGAATATCATATGAGTTCTGAAGCTAGGAAAGAAGGCGTGTTCTTATGTATTCTGACGATTGAGGAGGTTGGAATTCAAATTCCTGTCCTGGTGAATACAGAAACAGAAAATTGTATGTTTTACAAATTAAATTGATTTTTGTATCGTGTTGATGCCTATAATTACAATACACGGAAAGTAGCGATTCCTTCTTGAATAATATAATAAAATTTTTTTGAATAATAATAAAACACCCAGTCCGAGGAAAATAACATTAATACTAATTATTAAAATGAAAAGGTGTATTTATATAATTTTATATATTTGAAACAAAATGTTAAAAAATATAAAAATTTTAATTCAGTAATTTAAATATTATTATTTACAATAATATTTTAAAATTATTATTTATATAAATATAAAATATATATAAATTATAACTCACTTCATTCTATATATTACATATAAAGTTTTGTTTTAACTCGCTTAATATTCATGTTTACCAATTAACAAAAATAAAAACGATTACACTGCCCTCTAACAGCGTAATGTGGCAGGAATTCGCGTTACAAGGGCTAGCAATTTCTAAGCCTTTTAATGTGAATGTATAATAAAATAAGTAATATATAAGATGAATAATTAATCGATTTATAATGTTCGCGTTTTATGTCGGCATTTTAAACATCTATCTGTACGAAGAGAGTTTTATTTTTTGAATTAAAAAAAAAGTTAATTACGACACACCTTCGTTAAAGCTCTCTGGGCGATACTTGGCGTGTCAACAACCCAACTCGCTGAAATTATTATGGAGATTTAGATTTTCAACGTAATTTTCACTGTTTAATATGTATCTTAATTTGCTTTCAGCGTTTTTCCATATTTCGTGTCATTCAAAATAAATGTTCTTTTAATTAATAGAAAATGGCCTTAAACATCTTGAAAATGTCTCCTCATTACACGCAAAATATTCATTTCCTGCATCTTAATTCTCGCCTGCTGCTAGTTGGATAAGGAAATGGATGAAAAAGTGCAGATCTGAATTAATAAACGGAGGAAAGTATGACTTAGCTGCATGCTGATGTTCAAAACATTAGCGAAGGTAAATGGACCGTAATAACCCAACATGGTATTGAAACCTGTTTGCTGGCTTGAAATTTCTTTCTCATCAGAAGTTATTACTTTATTCTGCACACATTGCTAATTTTTGAGTATCCGAATACGTTTACATCCCTAATTGGTTAAAAACTTTGTTCCTAATTTCGGCTATTACGCATGCGTCAAACTTATGAGTTGCATATTTTTGAGAGTTGATACAACACTGCCCTTCGTTAGAATACTTGTTCCTATTTGTAGTGAGATTAATGGCAGTTATATATATATATATATATATAGAGAGAGAGAGAGAGAGAGAGAAAGAATTCGACGGACACCCCCCTATGTGCAAGGTGCATCGTGCCATGCAACAAATCATGTGTTTGTAGCTTATATAAATTAGTACATATATAAATTGGAGGAATATGATGCTCCCAAGTCAGTGCAACTGTGTCCGGGTGAAATTGGTGCTAGAATGGAACTGACGAAGTCTGAAAGAGGCATTGTGATCCGATGCCATGTTGCAGGCCTATCTGTTCGGAAAATTGTTGACAAAATGGGTCATCTCAGGTCAAGTCAGTGATACCATACTGAGATGGAAGCACAGGGAGTTAACTGAAAGTGCTATCCGCAGTGGACGACCCACTAGACTCGTCGAACGCGATTGTCGGGTGCTACAAAGGATAATAGTAAAACCACCATTGTCGGTCGACACGTGGGATGAAGGGGGAACATGAATCTGCACAAAAACATTCCGAACCGAGGCTCACAACATAGGTTTCCATAGTAGGACCGCAATATGCAATCCCCACATTATCAACAAGCAATTGTCTTCAGTGGGACATGTTATAACACTGATATAAAAAAATATATCAGTGCTATATATCACTGATATATTTTTGCATTTATTCCTGCTAAAGACTCCCCTAATTGTTTCCTAGCTTCACATGATTTCTAAAATTAAACAATATACTGATGCTTCATGAAGAGGACCTTTTCGATGTATAAACATTGCATCGTATTCGCGTCAATAGTCCGCATGGTCTGTCACAAATACTGTCACCATACAGTTGGCGCAGTGGGTCAAATTCTTGGCATTCCAGTGGTTTTAAATCACCCAGAGTCAAGCAGGGTGTGCGCCGAGACAATAGCACCCAGAAATCAGTGGCTGCGATTGGTTATTGCGTCAATCAATCCAATTGAACATTGTCGTTTGTCATGAACTGTGTTTCGTCTGTTTTGCATACATGAAGTGTGAACTGACGTGTTTAGGACACCAATATATGATTGGTGTCCTAAAGACATTTTTAATATATAATTTTCTATAAATAATTTATAACGTTTTTGCCCATATTTACAGGAAACAGTGTTGACGATCTACTGAATGTCCTTGTTTTCTACTAGAGCTTTTGCGAATTGCATGATGGCAGTTCGGACGAGGTAAGCCTCATCCTCGTGTTCCAAATTTACTATTATATTTAGACCTTTGAGTATTCAAATACAGCAACCAAATATAGCATTCTATATCAGGAAGGGGAAGAAGATATCATCTACATATACCCAGAATGATGTTTCAGGTAGTATGGAGGGAAATAATCTGATAAAAATTTTAATTTTAATTTTAAATTTTAATTTTAATATGCATCAATCTTATATCAACTGAACTATATACCACTCTAGCACGTGGCTCGTATCTCTTTTGAAATCCATTGTTGTTATTCTACCTTTTAAAAAACAAAAAAGATTATAAAAACTTATATATTCCTAAATAGCATTTTGTTTAAATAAAGAATAATGGAAGTATAAATCTTAATAAAATGGATATATCAAAATTATTAATACACCATTAATATTTTAATATAATATCTGATGAAATTATTAGAAAATGATAGCTAAGTAACTTACCGTGAGATAAGGACTAAGTAACTTAAAGGTTGCAAATTGTAACTTTTTCTTTACTTTGTCGTGTTCATTTTCTGCTTTTATTTGAACGGTCGGAAGTAATTTTGTTTACTTCCTGTTAATTTTTGCGTGAAGAGGAAAAATAAAAGAACTAAGTTTCCTGTCAGGAAATTCTCTTAGAACGCACAAATTGGCCTATTAAACACACACAAATCTTATTTAGAAGCAAAGTTGTCTTCAGTTCTATGTAATAGCAACATATCGGATCATCAAAGATAGATTTTGTTCTAAACTACATCCAATTCTATATCTGTATTGATTTTATCAGTAATACGACCATCTGGCATGATGAACATGATAGATAGTGGACGACGCAAATCATAGCGAAAATTCTGAATATACATTATTGCTATTATAAAATAGTGCATTTTAAAAAATAAACAAATTAGCATTAAAAATTTATAATTTAAAGAAAAAATTTATTAGTTATAATCTTTTTACTTCAGTCACCATATATTAATAATTTATAGTTTACAATATAAAAATACTTTTGAAAAAGTGATTTTCAGCAAGAGATTCCGGGAAAAAGATGGCGGCTCGCATGATGGTTGTTGCTATTGCAACAGTTAAACAAAGATATGTCACTTGACATTCTCAAATTCATCCTAAAGAAATTTGATACAGACTATCCTGGTTGCTTGAATCTCTTCATTCAAGTAAATGACACTGAAGATGATGATTTGGACATCGAAGAGGACATTACACCTGTTCCTTCTACAAAGTCTCTCCGACAGTTCGATTGTTCACATGAGGAACAATCTAATAAAAGACGCAGAACATCGGAAGGTGGAATGGAAGATGATGTAACAACTCAACAAAATCAGATTACCCAAGATAGAAAAGAAAATGTCCCTCCAGTTATCCTTCGAGACAAATGGACCTCAGTCTCAAGATCCCTAGGAGAACAAAATATCAATTTTTTCTGGGCAAGAAATACTGAAGAGGGTGTAAAGATTCACCCTACCACTGTCACAGATTATCGCTTAATGACGAAAATGCTTGACAACTCTAAATTGCTCTTCCACACCTTTGCGCTAGCAAGCGAGAAGAACTTAAAGGTAGTTCTAAGAGGAGTGGCTGAGGGCATCACAACTGATGAGATCACAGCTAACCTCATCAATCAAGGATTGACTCCAACCAAAGTCAGTAGAATGTTGAGGTCAGATAAAACACCAATGCCACTGGTGTTGGTCGAAATCTCCAACACACAAAAAAGCATCTATGAAGTTACGGACATTTGTAAGATTAAAATTACAACCGAACCTCTAAGGAAGAAGGCATCAGCAGGGCAGTGCCACAGATGCCAGAGGTTCGGGCATGTCCAAAAATTGTGCAGAGCTGCATATAAATGCCTAGAATGCGGTGAGGGTCACCAAATCCAGATCCACACCTGCCTGTTGTGCCAATTGTAGAGGACCACATCCCTCTAATTACAAGGGTTGCCTTTTCCATCCAAAAAACCGTGGATCAACAAGAACTAACCACGCTCCTCTAAGCAATGACACAATACACAACCAAGCAGTTCGCCCTCCAGATCATAATACCTCACATTCGACAACACAGGAAGGCACTCGACCCTCATCCATGTCCAAATCATATGCGAAAGCGGTAAGAACCCAGATTTCTTCATCGCAAGAGCGAACAAGCACTAATCTCACATCAGCTTTAACCTCGTCACTTGCAACAATGCTGCATGAATTTAGCAAAGCCAGCACCTCACCATCCTCCAAAAAAAGATTCTACCTAGAAACCCAATCCATATTAACAGCTCTCTATAATGTTTAAACAATTTAAACCAAATTCTCTCATGATAACAGCATGGAATGCCAATGGCTTAACAAATAAAATTCTCAAGCTGCGAGAATTTGCAAAAAGATACAATCCAGACATAATCTTGATCAGTAAATCCCACCTCAGACCATCAAACAACCCAAAACTAAGAGGCTATATTTTATATAGGACACACAGACTTAACTCTGGTGGAGGCGGCACAGCTATTTTCATCAAAAATTATTTAAGCCACAACTCGCTGACCAATCCCCAAACTCTAAACCTTGAGGTGACGGGTGTGGAGGTGCAAACTAATAACGCAGGCAAACTCAACATCTATGCATCATACAATCCTCCCAGCATTCCACTATTGACAGCAGACTTAGACTCCACCCTCGGCTCCAAGGATTCCATAATTATAGCAGGAGACCTAAATTCCAAACATACGGCCTGGTTCAGTTCGTCAATCAACTCCAAAGGCCGTACCTTATTCAACTACATGTTATTCAACTCATCAATAGTAGCTGGACCCACTGAGCCCAACCACTACAGCCCATCGGGAAGTTCTGATGTATTAGATATAGTTATCCTCAGAAACATCAAATATCAATACCAGCTGGAGACAGTAGAAGAGCTTAACTCAGATCATAATCCCATTCTGCTCAGGTTAGGACTTCAAGATCATCTCTCTTCAAGATCAGCTCTCTCTCTCCCCATTATTCTTTCATACCATGGGACAAGCTCTCTAAGGTTCTCCCAGTCCGCATCGGTCCACCTGTCATTCGTAAAAAAGAAGAAATAGATCAAGCTTTAAGCAATTTAACTAGGCAAATCAGCACAGCAATAGCATCAGTCACCCAAACCACTGTCTTCCACTCTCCCAACTGGATCCCAGAAGAGATAATGGACCTGATTAGGGCCAAAAATAAAGCCAGAAAGCGATATCACAACATCAGATCCCCGCAGGATAAAGCAACCTTAAACACCTTGAACAGACAGGTTCGAGAAGCCCTACAGATACACAGGAATTCCAAATGGGAATCCAAACTCAAGGAAATCAACCCAGAAGATAACTCCATGTGGAAGTTTGTAAAATCTCTTCGTACCAAAAGACAACCATTTCCCCCTTTGAAGACCAATCTTGGAATTGCACACTCAGATGAAGAAAAAGTAGAAGCCCTAATTGATAATCTGGAAAATTAATGCAGCCCATCTTATGCAAAGTTCATCGTAAAGTTCAATCTTATTTACAAAGTTCATCGTAAAGTTAGATATGCACTAAGTCAGCCTAAGGAAGATTCAGAAACCATCACCCCCACATCTCCAACAGAAATAATAAATATTATTTCCCATCTGAAGAATAAAAAGGTCCCCGGCCCTGACGGCATTACCAATAGAATAATAAAGCTACTCCCATGGAAAGCCATAATTCATCTAGTTAATATTACCAATTCCATTTTAAGATTCCAGTACTTTCCCACAGATTGGAAAATCGCGGACATTATACCTCTGGAAAAGCCTGGTAATAACCCTCAACTTCCCCAAAACTACAGGCCCATCAGTCTTCTTTCCTGTCTTGGCAAAGTAATAGAAAAGGTCATCCTTTCAAGACTACAATCAGCAGTGGACCAACAGAAAATAATCCCAAATGAGCAATTTGGGTTTCGCAAAGTTCACAACACGGTGCAACAAATTCACCGACTAACAGAACATATCACCCATGGTTTTTACTGGCACCTTCACACTGCTGCTGTATTTTTGGATGTTGCCAAGGCCTTTGATAAGGTCTGGCATCAAGGCCCTATCTTCATGCTAATTGAAAACAATATTTCAATTAAACTAGTGAAACTCATATATTCATTTATTAATGAAAAATACATGCAAGTAAAACTCAACTTGTCATCAAGGCGGAAAATCCTGGTGGGAGTACTTCAGGGTTCTCTTCTGGCCCCAATACTTTTCATAACTTACATGGCAGATATTCTTCTCAATTCAAGAAAAACTACTACGGCCCTTTATGCCGACGACACAGTATTCTAGCTAGATCACTTAGCCCTCGCCTAGCAATCACAAGACACCAAGGAAGTATCAATGCGCTAACAAACTGGTTCACTAACTGGAGGATTCAAGCGAACCCCCCCCCAAAAAAAAGCTCTGCCATGGTGTTTTCAAGAAGAATGACCTGCAACAAAGAAGACATCCTGCTCTCTGGTCAAAAACAAAAGATCCCATGGCAATCAGAGACCAAATATCTTGGGCTATTGATGGATAAGAAACTCCTTTTCAACAAACACATCAATCTCATTTGCTCCAAATCTTCCAAAATAATAGCACAGCTCTACCCATTGATCAACCGCAAGAGCAAATTGAACCTACATAATAAATTGCTTGTTTACCGGATGGTAATACGTCCAGTCATTACCTACACCTCACCAGCATCGAGTCACACTTCAAGATTAAACATTTCGAAATTACAGAGAATCTAAAGCAAATGCCTTAGGATGATCCTGGATGCACCGTGGTTCATCAGAAATTCACAGATTCACCGAGAAACCGGCATTCCATACATCTCCCTTCTTCGTGATCTTGCAGAAAAATTCTTCGTGAAGTCAAGTTCACATTCAAACCCACTAATCGTGCAAGCTGTCAATTACAACGAGACTGATTACTACAAACACAAAAGACGGAAGGCTAATCTTCTCTCAACTGATCATAGCTAACACAACTGCGCTCAGAGGGCGAGCTTAACTGCTCACAATCCTCCCATTCCCAAACAACTCTCATCACAGATAAAGGGGAATATGAAAAGCACTTGTGCTTCACCCATCCTGTCAGTAATGTTAATGATTAATGGTAATGATTTTCACCAAGGGCCTTTTTAGGACTTCCAGGGTAACAAATGGCAATGCTGTAGCCAATGAAGTTTAACTTAGGCTCGGCTGCTGCTGTTACCCCCTTGGCCACTGAGATTCGAGAGTTATGAGTACGCTCTCTTAAGGTTTTTGCCTTAAGGGAGCAATTTGAGTCTCCGGGAAAAGTGTTCTCCGGCACGGCCCGCTGAGGGGATTTGTCGGTGAATGATTTTCTTCGGAATTTGAGCGGTTCTGCTCGGTGGTGGTGTGTTGGTGGAAGGCCATCACTGAGTGGAGCCAACGTTGAGATGGACGGTCTTTCGCCCACGATTGAGTGGCCTAGGGATCGTTCGAATTTTAGAGACGGCTTTACCTTAACATATGGCAATGAAGTTTAACTTAGGCTCGGCTGTTGCTGTTACCCCCCCTGGGGGGGAGAGATTCGAGAGTTTGGGTTCGCTCTCTTAAGGTTTTTGCCTTAAGGGAGCAATTTGAGTCTCCGGGGAAAGTGTTCTCTGACACGGCCAGGTGAGGGGATTTGTCGGTGAATGCTTTTCTTCGGAATTTGAGCGGTTCTGCTCGGTAGTGGTGGTGGGTGGAAGGCCATCACTGAGTGGAGCCAACGCTGAGATGGATGGTCTTTCGCCCACGATTGAGTGGCCTAGGGATCGTCCGAATTTTTAGAGACGGCTTTACCTTAACATATGGCAATGCTGTAGCCAATGAAGTTTTAACCGAGGCTCGGCTATTGCCGTTACCCAGCCATGACTAGAGCTTTTAGCTCAATAACACCCCATCCTCACAGATTTTCTTCATTCAGATGATGGGATAAAGACTTAAGGACTCAGCCCATCGCCCAGTTCTTTTAAGAGAACTTAAGTGATTTTCACTGGTTGAGTTTTGAGAATTAAGATGGCGGCTCTCTTGGTAGTGTTTCGTGTATGTATATTTGATGGTGAATTTGATTGATATGTTTTTTTTTAGCGATTTATGCTTTCGTGTCGAGTATTATGTTCACATGAATTGGTCAAGCTTTTTGATTACGAAAAGTTTTTGTAAGTTGCAGGTGAATAAATACTTTAATTTCAATTTTTAGTTTCATCGGAAACCATCTTCTAAGCCTAATCAAAGGGCATACTAAACTATATATCGTACTGCTGGAAAACACCAGATTGAGTCTAAGGGATTTGCTATGGCAAAACTTCTGAACGAGACCATTTTCGAGGAGGTTTATAATGAATTCCTCAGATTAAGAAAACTTCTGAGTGATAGTTGGCAGGGAAAAGTTTTTTAACTCATTTCCACCTTCTGCAGTCACAGAAGATAACTTGGACGATACAAATGAGGAGCTATTACTCAGTGGCAGTCTCCCCCAGACTTTGAAGAGGTACGTGTGCGCAAAATCACTGACACAGAACCTCTCATAGATTTTGGTATGGAAGAGGATACTCCCGGTTCCATTCCCTCGACAACCACGAAAGAGAGGGTTCCACTGATAGCCCTCCGGGAAAAGAAAAGATGGACACGATTAAGGTCCACCATGATAAACTCACAGATACAGTATCTCTCAGCCAAGAACACTGATGATGGTATAAAAATTCAGCTGGCTACTGTGACTGATTACAGGAAACTGACCAAAGTGTTAGATTCTAGCAACATTCAATACCACACCTTTTCTCTTAGTTCGGAGAAAAATCTGAAGGTAGTAGTGCGGGGTGTCACGGAGGGTACAACTACAGATGAAACTGAGGCTGACCTCCACCACCAGGACCTGCCACCTATTAAGATCAGCAGAATGACTAGAGCGGACAAATCCCCTATGCCTCTGGTCTTGGTTGAGATCCAGAAGCCTATAAGAACATCTATGATTTAACAACGGTTTGTGGACTCTGGATCACCCTAGAGCCACTCCGTGAAAGGGCATCTACTGGTCAATGCCATAGATGCCAGAAATTTGGCCATGCTCAAAAACTCTGCAAGGCAGAGTACAAATGCCTGAAATGTGCTAAGAACCATCCCCACTAACACTTGCACCAAGCCAAAAACCATCTTGGCTAAATGTGCCAACTGTGGTGGCCCTCATCCAGCAAACTACAAGGGATGTACTCAGCACCCAAAAAACAGAGGGATGGAGACAGCTAAACCGCCCTCTTCCTCTAGTAAAAGATCACCTGAGGCCCCTGCTCCTCAACCTGAGACTCGGCAGCAACAGTCGGTGATCTACAAAGACAGTGGCAGCCAAAGGTAAACAAGAAGTTATGCTGACGTGGCCCGTACTAACAAATCAATATCAGAACAAAATCAGCCAATAGCACCTACGAATCTGACAGCAGTTATTACAGCCTCTCTAGCTAACATGCTATAAGATTTCAGCCTGTCTAACCCTTCAGCAACCACCACTAAAAGATTCCTACTGGAAACAGGCCATCCTCACAGCAATCATAAATGAATAAAAACAAACTCATTCCTGCCTCTCTTCAGATCATTGCATCGAATGCGAACGGCTTAAGGAACAAAATTCTGGAGCTACAAGATTTCACTTACAGATACCAACCTGATATTATTGTAATCAGTGAAACACACCTTAGACCCTCTGACAGTCCCAAAATTCAGGGTTATCTCGTGTACAGAAATGACAGATCCAACTACAGAGGCGGTGGCACTGCCATGTTCATTAAAAATTATATTAAGCACCATTCTGTGAACAACCCACCAACCACTAACCTTGAAATTACAGGCGTGGAAGTTTTCACCAGTTCTGCCGGCAGATTGAAAATCTATTCAGCTTACAATCCACCCTTAAAACTCTACTGCACACTGATCTAAATACCATTTTAGGAGTTAGAGTACCCATCATTATTGTTGGGGATTTTAAACTCCAAGCACCCTTCCTGGAATAGTAGAACCACCAACAAGAATGGCTGCATCCTTTTGAACTACATAGGATCAAACTATGCTGTTGTGGCTGGACCTACCGAACCAACTCATCTCAGTACGTTTGGCACTGCTGACATCCTGGATATAGCTATCCTGCAAGACATTAAACTTCTTCAGTACAGCCTTAAATCACTAAACGAGCTGTCATCGGATCACAACCCAATTCTACTACAACTGAGAGAACAAGAATACCTTTCTCCTCCCTCTCACTCATGTATATCGTGGGACAGATTGTCTAAAGCACTTAGGGATTAAATTGGACCTGTCCCCTCACATATGCACAGAAGATGTGGAATCTGCAGTGACTAGCCTCACCCAACAGATTAAGTCCGCTATAACGGTTGCAACTTTCCACAAACCTGTTCCCAAGCCTGGTCGTTTGCCCGAGGATATTATGGACCTGATCAGAGAGAAGAACAGAGCAAGGAAGAGATTTCGTAACATTCGCGCTCCTCAGGACAAAACAGTTCTTAACAGATTGAACGGGGCAGTGAGAGATGCACTTAAAACTCATAGAAAGCAAGTTTGGGATGAAAAGTTAGCCTCTATCTCACCTACTGATCACTCTATCTGGGAGTTACTGAGAAACATCAAAAATAAAAACAGATACCCCCCCCATAATCTCAAACCAGGGCCTAGTCCACACAGATGCAGATAAGGCAGAAGCCATACTAAAGAATCTTGAGGAGCAGTGCAAACCTGTTTATAACAACTTAGATTTCATTCACTTGTACAAAATCCACAGACAGGTCAGGCATGCATTAAATCTCCCAGATATCAATGCTGACCATATTGCACCTGCTAAATTATATGATATTATTAAAAAACTTAAGAACAATAAAGCTCCTGGACCAGACGGCATCTCAAACAGGATGATCAAGCTGCTGCCTCGAAAAGCTGTAGTGCACCTGACCAGTATAATAAATGCAATCTTAAGATTTCACTATTTTCCTTCCACCTGGAAACTGGCTGATGTAATCCCTATGCATAAGCCGGGCAAGGACCCACACCTACCGCAAAATTATCGTCCAATCAGTCTCATCTCCAATCTGGGTAAGATTGCGGAGAAGGTCATCCTCTCACGACTCAAAACCTCAGTAAATGACCTAAACATTCTCCCTAAAGAACAATTTGATTTTCGGCAACACCATAGTACTACCCAGCAAATCCACAGAATTGTGGAATACATCACCACCAGCTACAACTGGCATCAGTGCAGAGGCGCTGTTTTCCTAGACTTATCCAAACCATTTGACAAAATCTGGCATTTCAGACTCCTACACAAACTTATCTCAGCCGGTTCTTCACTAAAAATGGTTCATCTAATCCATTCATATCTTCAGAACAGATCAATACAAGTCAAAATCAATGATTCTACCTCATCCCAGCGCCATATCTTTGCTGGAATGCCGCAGGGATCTCTACTGGCTCCATTGCTGTTCTCTATATACATGTCAGACATCCCGCACAATCCGATGACTTCCATTTTGGCCCTGTATGCAGACGATACAGCAATACTAACCAGATCTCTCCGACCTCATTTCATTACCAGAAAGCTCCAAGAAAACCTTCTAAAGCTGGAGGGTTGGTTCTCCAAGTGGAGGTTGGAAGTCAACCCCCAAAAGACCTCAGCCGTTATTTTCTCAAAAAGGCAAATGTCTCCTGCAGGAGATCTGTTACTATTCAATACTAAAATTTCCTGGCAGACAGAAACAAATTATCTGGGTGTAATTCTCAGCTCTTTCAACCAACACATCAAGTCTACGTGCGGAAAGACATCTAAAGCCATCGCTCAGATCTATCCGCTAATTAATAGAAATAGCAAGCTCAGCAACAGAATCAAATTGCAGCTATACCAGATGACGATTCGTCCTATAATCACCTATGCCTCTCCAGCCTGGAGCGACACCTCTAATGCTAACATTATCTGAGTGCAGAACAAGTGCTTGAGAATGATTCTGAACGCCCCGTGGTATGGTAGAAACAATCAACTTCATCGAGATACAAATATTCCCTATATTTTCTCTTTTCTACAATCCTTAGCATCCAAGTTTTTCCTAAAGACGTCCACACATCCCAACGATTTGGCTCAGCAAGCTGCAGCATACGAAGCAACGGACATATTCAAATGTAGAAGACCAAAAGCTATATTAGCCTCCTTTAGCGATGCATAATCTCCATGCCCATTCAGGGCGAGCAAACTGCTCATAAATTCTACCTTCACTGTAACCACAACAGATAGCGGGGAATATGAAAAGCATCTTGCTTCACCCCTAAAGACATAAATATCAATTGTCAGTGATTTTCACCGGTTAGAGAATTTTGATTCGGCTCTCTTTGTTTGTGATTACGGACGTAATTGTTTATGTTTATTTTCTACTGGTAGACACTCCGCTTTTTTTAGGCTGTACTTCACTACTTAGGGAGGCATTCTGCGAATCTTGCATTGCACTAGCTCTAACCCTTCCCGAATTCCTACCTGCTTGATCTGTTTAAGCCCACAGATCAAGCAAGACCCCTATGTGGGATCTTGCTTGATCTGTGGGTTTAAAATTACGCCAGAGCCAGTGAGGAAAAGAGCTTCTTCTGGGCAGTGTCACAGGTGCCAAAAGTTTGGCCATGCCCAGAAGTTGTGCAAAGCTCAGTACAGATGTTTAAAATGTGGCGATACTCACCCCACAAATACTTGCGCTAGCCAAAAACCACCCCAGCTAAGTGCGCTAACTGCGGCGGTCCTCACCCAGCTAACTATAGAGGGCGTGTTTACCATCCCGAAAACAGGCAGATTAAGCCAAACAGTCAATCTACCTCGTTATCTAAAACTGAAGCTCATCAGGTGGGTGAGCACCTGTCCCAGTTCGAACAGGGACAGGTGCTCACCCACCATTAACTGAGACCCCGAAGATGAACTTCAACACCAAACAAGGACATATGCCGACTTGGCCCGCTCCAAAAAGACAGTCCATGACCACAATATGCCAAACCCACATTCAAATATAACAGCCATCATCACCTCTTCTCTTGCAATATGCTGCAGGATTTCAGTAACTCAAATCCATCACGAAGCACTACGAAAAGGTTTTTACAGCAAACCCAGTCCATTTTATCTGCACTCTCTGATGTATAGGAAAAAACTCACCCCAGATTCTCTAAAGATTATTGCTTGGAATGCAAACAGTCTCAAAAACAAAATACTAGAAATCCAAGAATTCAATGATAGATATAATCCGGATATATTATTAATTAATGAAACGCACCTGAGGCCTGCTGACAACCCCAAAATCAGAGGGTACCAGCTTTACAGAAATGACAGACTTGAATATAGAGGTGGTAGTGGTACAGCCATCCTCATCAAAAACTACATCAACCACCATTCTGTAGCCAACCCTACACCCACTAATATCGAAATCACAGGTATTAATGTCATCACAAACTCAGTCGGAAACCTACCATCAAAAACATTGCTGACTTCAGATCTGAATGCCATCTTCGGGGTTAAAGGGCCGATCATTATCGCCGGAGACTTAAATGCAAAACAACCTGCCTGGAGCAGTAAATCTATCAGCAGAAATGACCGCATCCTGTTTAACTATTTAAGTTCGAATTGCGCAGCTGTGGCTGGCCCCTCAGTACCAACTCATCACAGTTCGATTGGCTCCTCCGACGTCTTGGATATAGTTGTCCTCCAGAATGTTAAATTACAGTCATACCTAAACTTCAATCATATTTATAAGATTCACCGCCACGTCAGATATGTGCTAAAACGGTCTGATACCCGTACCAGCCAACTCACACCTACTTCTCCAGCTGAAATTTATGGCATTATACAGAATTTAAAGAATAAAAAAGCTCCTGGGCCTGACGGCATTCCTAATAATAAAGTTATTAAACTGTTGCCCCGAAAGGCCATTGCACATCTTGTAGCAATAATAAATGCCATATTCAGATTCAAATACTTTCCCTCTGCATGGAAGTTGGAAGACGTGGTCCCTATTTATAAGCTTGGCAAGGATCCACAGCTGCCTCAAAGTTATCGTCCTATCAGTCTGATTTCTAATTTGGGCAAAATTGCAAAAAAGTTATCCTTTTCAGAATTCAAGTCTCTGTAAACAAGTTAAATATCCTTCTTACAGAACAGTTTGGCTTTCGCCAGTTTTAACAGCACTACTCAACAAATCCATAGACTGACTGAGTTCATTACCACAAGCTACAATTGAACACCAATACACCGGAGCAGTTTTTCTTGACTTAGAAAAGGCATTTGATAAACTATGGCACTTTGGACTATTATACAAGCTGATTTTAACCGGCATTCCATTGGATCTGGTCCACCTTATAAAGTCATTTCTTAGTGGCAGACGAATGCAAGTCAAATTAAATGGCGCATTATCTACCCAGCGACGGATCTCGGCATGAGTGCCTCAAGGGTCCCTCCTGGCACCGATACTTTTCTCTATTTACATGGAGGAAATCCCGCAAAATCCAATGTCATCTATCATTGCCGTCTACGCTGACGACACAGCAATACTAGCCAGATCTCTTAAACCGCATCTTGTCACCAAGAAACTGCAAGAAAACCTGCAGAGATTAGAGCACCGGTTCTCCAATTGGAGATTGCAAATAAACCCTCAAAAGAGCATCGCCATGCTATTCAGTAAAAACTCAACATCTCCCAAAGACGACATCTTCCTATTTAACAGAGTCCCTGGAAAACAGAAGCCAAATATCTCGATGTACTGCTGGATAGAAAACTAACCTTCAGTCCACACAAGCCTCTTGTACAAAGTCATCAAAAGTCATTGCACAGCTTTACCCTCTTATCAATAGGAATAGCAAGCTGGATACCAAAATCAAATTGCTCCTCTACCAGTTGATGATTCGTCCCATTATTACTTATGCGTCCCCAGTCACACTTCAAGCACAAATGTCCTTAAACTAAGAGAGTGCAAAACAAATGCCTACGCATGATTTTAAATGCACCATGGTATATCAGAGATGTCCAACTTCATCGGAACACAAATATCCCCTACATCTACTCTTCCCTGCAGTCTTCAGCAGTAAAGTTCTTCTCAGCATCCTCTTCACATCCAAATGAACTAGTACAACAAGCAGCAAATTACGATGAATCAGATTTCTCCAAATAATAGGAGACATAAGGCCATCCTAGTTCCTAACAAGGATTTATAACTCGCACCCACTCGGGCAGAGCACTTAGCTCATAAACTTTCCACTACCTTATCAGATAGCAGAGATTATAAAAGCATTTTGCTTCACCTTTATAAACAGTACCGTTCTGCGTGATTTTCACCTTCATCTATATCATGCTGGAGATTTTAGGTGGTTGTTAATACAGATGAATTAGATGTACTTTAGAACAGAATCTGCCTTTGATGATCCGATATGTTGCAGTTAAATACAACCGCAGACATCAACATTGCTTCAAAAATAAGATTCTAAGGTTTCCTCGATACTTAACGACAAACAAACAGAAAAAAAAAAAAAAGTTAACCCAGTACTGCTGCACTCTTAAGAGCCTCTAGAAACAGGTGATTATCAGTAAGAAGTTTTCGTGACTTGTCGCTATTTCCAAGAACGACTTGTGCACACCATTAAATTTACAGGAACTTGTGTTCTTACACGCGTCTTCTTAATGCTTGATCTTCACATTACCGGGTCTATTTCTAGCCAATAATCCTTGCGATTGGTTCGTTGGCCCCTCACTGCTTCCCAAACTCCTTCCTCTGATCAATAATGGAAACCTCATTTGATCAATAATATAGATGGCACGCAGATGGGGGGAAGGAGAGGCCGATTCTAAAATTGAATTAGAACTAGACTTGCTATCAAAATCTTTAAGGATACATTAATCAAGTTAGTGAAATCACGTGCGTGCTGTGTGTATCCCCCACGAAGTAAAGATTCCCTTTCCAAAATAATTAATTCAGAAAAAAAAAAATTATCTAAACTCCGTAGATTCCCGTGTGTATGTAGCTGGTGACCTCATTACTCATATCACCTCAGTCTAACTACATGTAATACGAAAGGGAAAAAAAAAAATTCTTAAGAGACAGACAATCCCACCTCTTCAGTCTCCAGTCCTAAACCAAAGGAAAATTAAAGACTTTTGTTTCGTCTTCTGACCCACTTTCTGTTCCTTAAAATATCCGAGAATTTTTCTTTCTTCGTATAATTTATCTAAGAAAATTAAATTTTTGTCTTTCTTTGTAAAATAAATTAAAGAACCCTATTTAGCTTAACTATGACCTCTTTCCCTCTCTTTCGTCTGTATCCCCCCCCCTTTCTTTGCTACCCATTGCAAATGAAGTTCTGGAGTTACGCCAATAATAGCTTAAACAAACGACTCTAACGCTGTGTGTTGGTGTTGTTAATTTGAAGGAACATTTTTCGCGACAAGCAAAACTCTACTAAAGTGCTGGAATAGAGAAAAGGAGCTATCGGTAGATTCCTCGTAACCAATTCGTTAAGGTAGGAATATTTGCATCTCTTGTACTTCTATAGACTTTAACAGAAACATTTGTGAATGTATGGAAAATGGCGAGTAGGTACACTATAGCGTCAAAAGATATGGGCCACTATTGACTTTTTTTTTTTTTGCTATTTTGATTTACAACTGGAATAAATTCCAAGCTAATAAATATATTGTACAGTCCTTCTGCTTTCTTTTGTAAATTTTTTGTAGACAATGAACGTACATTATATATTGAAACATTGGTATTTCCATGCTCTAGGCCCCTTTGGAAAAAGACTCAGTCCACAGATTTACAGATACGCTATTGTAGTGTGAACTGAGCCTCTTGCTAAAAGCCCCAGTGCACAACAATTGTGGTTTATCGCTGTCCTTTTGACGAATTCCATCACTACATTTTGGTTACTACTAATTATCATATATTTATATATAATATCGCATTTTCTAGAATATCCCTTGCACTATTGTCTTTATTAAATTTCATTAAAATAAGATGCATATCTTATTCGTGACTTTCACTTTTTTGTATGTTCATAATTACCTCGCTGTGTCATAATTACCTCGTACCTACTCATGACCGAAATATGCGAGTCTGTTCAGTTTTGAGTATGTAAACTGCTCACAATGTTCATTTTGGGCATAATTAAAGAAATACACACAAACACACACACACACATTACATGGCAAAAGAGCTTTTCAAAATATAAGAGTGAGAAACGGGTTCAAGTTGATTAAGCAATGAGAAACTTTTCAATTAACGGAGAATATTTTCAGTTTAGAGTCACGTGATTACATTTATACTCGCTGTTCATATTTCAATATTATTGTCGTCTGTTTTCATAGTGAGGAAGACAAGGTGCATCTGTTACTAAACTGAGAGAGAGGAAGGATTTCATACGATAATCTAGTATGCTATGTTTCTCAATGCATGTATGTTCCACGGCTTATTTATCTATTTTGCACAGCAGCGGTTCTCGGTGAAAACTCCTGCCAACTCCACGAGACAGTTAAAAAGCCCCATAAAAGTTGTTTGCCATCGTTGACGCAATTCGAACCCAGGTCATTAAAATCATAAATTATTTTTCTAATTGTTTCTTCTTCAAAAAAGCTAACCGTGCACTAAGTATTCTAAAAAAAAAATACAGGAAAACCTCGCGTAACGCGATTAATTAATCCATCAATTAATGCGCGCTGAACGAAATCGCATTAAGCGAAATCGCGTTAAGCGAATACAACAAACATTAGGAATAATTATAATTCATCCATCAGTTAGCATAAATTTGAAAATAAAGTTACAGCATAAGCTATATTAGAGGATGAAATCATCAATTGCTTAAGTTTTTATCAAGAGGATGTTTATGTTTAAGTTTTTATTTAATGTCTAAACATTTGATTGAGCTACTTTTTTATGAAAAAAAAAATAATAATAAGTAAAGATGTTTGAATCGTGCTCAACTTTTTCCTCTTGTCATGCAATTTGCGATAGCTGGCGATCGCTTTATCAAGAATTCGGCGGACTTCGAAGTTTCGTTCCACATCAGGATCAGCATCGAACAAAATTTATTTAGCATACTCAATGTGATTGAAAACTAGCTCAGTTCTCTTCTTGGTTCGCACTCCTTATCTTCTTCTTCATAATCACGCCGTTCTTCTAGTTGAAGGAGATCATTCTAGCTTAACTGGGACTCGAGCAAGTTTCTCACATCTTCAGTATCCAGGTCATTAAATCCAAGTTCGTTTCCAATTGTGCTGATTTCTTCAATTCTTCAATCTTTACCAGCACTAGCAGATTCCCCAGTTATTCTTACGTAATATAGTCCAGTTCGATTTTTAAAACGGTCAAACCATCCTAAACTCGCAGTAAAGCTTTCGCATTCCTGTTGAAATTTGGTCTCTTTCAGTGAGGTAAAAATATTAAGAGCTTTTGCCTGAATATTCCAAGTACTAAGAAGAATTCTTTTTTGGTTATAATCCTCAATGTAGAGTGATAGAAGACGCTCCATCTCGATCATTAAATGGCTTCTATTTTGGGTGATCTGCATGCTTATAGAAGCAGTAGCAACATTTCGCATAACGTAAAAAAATCGTGTTAACTAATTAATCACTCGCTTAAAATAGGGAAATAGTATCATTTCATTCAATCGCGCTAAGTGATTACAGTGCATATTGAATTCGCGTTAAGCGAGGTTTTCCTGTAATTTAGCGAAAGTTAATCTCCGGTCCTTTAGGAAAATCAGCATCTGTTGACTACGGTGATTTAGAAGAATCCTACCTGACGTGGTTTACAGATGACTGTAGTTAGAAAAGCAGAATAGCGGTCATACTGGAATAATGAATTTTCGTGAAGGCATAAATCCCGGAATTTTAGGCCTAAATCCTTTCAATGTAATACAACCTGTTTACAGCTTTTGCTGATAAACATAAAAAAATCTACAATAAAAGAAAATCCTATTCATTTGTTTTCATCTGGTCATCTGTGTCACTTTTTGTGTTTTCTGAATGTTTAAGAAACGAGGCGATCACCTGCCTAGAGCCAAGGAAATGTGGTTGATGTAAAGAAGGCGAAAAAAAAAAAATCTCAAGTCGAAGCCATTTCGATGTATTGTGGAAATTCTCATCTTTACGGATACCTAAAGAGGGGACAGGATGCTGTAGAATGAAGAGCAGCAAATACATATATCATTCTTAAACCTTTGTCGGAACTCGTCTAAGTTTCATCATAAGAGGGTGGCTGAAAATATCGTGGCGTTTCTGTCCAGAAGATGGAGATTTATGAGTGGACCGATTTCTTCGACCGCAACAACAACAAAAAAAGTTCAATAAAACTGTAAGTCCCCTAGTTTACTGGAAGGAGAGAGGGGGGGAATAAGGAAGAGGGGCGAACTGGAAATGGGGGGTTTAGAGGAAGATCAGTCTTATTCATATGTTCCTCATAAACACAGCTGTCTTCATCGATCACAGACTTGTGGGTAAGGAGTGCGACCTAGAGAAACATATCACGTTTTTATACGGGGGGGAGGGTAACGTTTAAAGTGGGGTGCCACTGTCGTACAACGCCACCGTGATTTATCAAGGACGTGTGAATTTTTCATCAACTCCGCCTGGAGGCTTAGAGCAGCTTGGAACTTTTGCCTTCAGCTATCTGCCATCGATCCAAAGGTAGGCTTGCTCTAAAGGGAAGGGGGGGGCGGTCAGTGACCGAGACTATTGATCTGGAGGATCAATGTCACAGAACTGTTGCACTCGTCATGAGTTTGCTGGCCATCAGGGTCGGGGGCGGCGGGGGGGGGAGAAAAACGAGAGGAGAGAGTGAGTCGATTGAGTTGATGATACGATTGCAAATACGGGATTCAGTTAATGTATGCATAGTGGTGGGGATATTGCAACAGGTGGTTGTACGGCATCGCGCAGCTTGCATTTAGGGATTAAAATGACATACGCTTCATCCTACGGAACTCCCTCCCTTCATTAAAAAAAAAAAAAAAAAGTTAATCAACTTCAGTTCGCAACTTTAGAATAAAAAAAACTAAAGTAAAGAGAAATACGTTAAATAATGAACAAAAAAAAAATTAAGTTTAGTTGCTGTGAAATATAATGTTGTCTCAATATTTATTTCAACATAATGGATATCCAACTGGGTTCCTCTCCTACGACCTCCAAATGTTCGAAAATCATATCAACATATTTTGTAAGCTTCCATGTGTGGTATAAACTTGACATTAAACTTGACAGACTGCCATTAAGAGAAACTCTAATTGATGTCCCACTGTAGCATGTTACAGAGTATAATACAAACTTAAATTAATAGCGATTCGAAGACCAGTGCTTGGGATTCGATTCCCTAAAAAAGCCGACACCAATTTCAAGCCACAGTCTCATTTTTAGTTGGCCTCTTTCGTTATCTACTTGGCTTCGTTTTGGTTTGAATTATGGCAGAATCAACTAAGGCTAATGAAGCCAGTTTATTATATATGTGTGTTCTATGGCTAGTTTGGCTGTTTTGAGGAAGAAAAGACCATCCTCCCACTCCGTATGAGACCGGCTAACTTGTCGTTTGATTGAAAACACCTGATATAGGTTTCTCATGTCATAGATGGGATTCGAACCCGAGTCGTTCCCACCAGAGGGCGCGTCAAAACCTACTGAGCTACGAAGGTTCTCTTGAGTAAAATACTGAACCATTAATGGAAAATATTTTCATCATTGGGCGCTTGTATTACGTCATTGATGACTTAATAATGTGTGGGCGCATGCGGACAAGAATATTTCAGTGATGAACTTAGTTCCAGCATTTATTATCAACATTGCTAGGAGAATCAGCACAGATTGCGTAGTATCTTCGGCTACAGTGATAATGTTGGCCTTTTCTTGATTATATATCTGAAAAAAATTTATTGTTTGACGTCGACTTTATCACTTATTTAGTACGAAAACAATCAGTAGCCAATAGCACTAAAGACTGTATGCCCCAAAGAAGAACAACATGCAGCGATGCGATTTTTGTACACCGTAGACTATCGCTAACTAGCACATTATAAAGACGGTGCTCTTAACACAGCGAAGCATTCACTTGTAGTTTAATATTTTCTTAATTACCAAACAAGTGTCATTGACGAATGTGTAACAGAGAGCTTGTGCACATGATTGACAAGGACAGAGGAAATCTGTCACCACATTTTGAAATGATATCGTGAAGGAGATGGCGTCGTGATGGAAAGAGAGAGAGAGAGAGAAAGTTCCATTCGCAACCTTCGGGGAAAAGTAATGTTTGCATTTTTTTTCCTGATTCACAAGGTCCAGTCATTAAAGATTAATCAGGAAAGGGACCTGATAGCAAATGCTGCATATTACAGTGATGAGCTAAAGCCAAGAATTCAGAGTCAACACAGCTGTCGCAGAGGTGTGTTGTATGACAACGTCTGTCCCCATAATGTCTACCAATCTCTCTCTCTCTCTCTATCACAGCTTTTTCACTATAAGCCAATTTCGTCTCAAAATATTAATAGATTTAATAACAAAATGGCTAGTTTTTTATTATTAATAATATTTTATATAATTTGACCCGCTATTATTTTATTATCAATAAAATATAGTTGGCCAAAGGAAGATAGCATTCAGTATGGATAGGTTTGAAGAAAACTTTATCTCGTCACCATCCTTCCCAGAAACTAAACATAATCCACACCCTTAAGAACCAAACCACCTCCGTTCTAAATAATGGCCACAATTTTAAGGAAGACGTCTAATTACTCCATTTTTTGCTTAATGGATACTCTTACAAACGCCCTCGAAAAGCTATTAAGCCTAAAATGTATTTAGTGGAGAGGAATCCCTTAAAAGTTATAGCTAAGAGCCACAGCTACCATAAATCTGACCTTTCAATCAAAACTATTGGTATCCTTGAATCTCCAAAAGATAATACTGTTTTCTACAAGAATCAGGGTGATTATAGTATATTACCCAATTAGAATTTCCTATTACTTTAGGTTGTTTTAGTCATAAAAATATCAATTTACTTAATCTTTAAGTTATCAATCCAAAATAAGAATTCGAAAGTCTAGATTTGAAAATTCCCTAAATGACAGTAGTGAATATTATCAAGAATCAAATATCAAATTTATATGAAATGTGTGTGTGTGCGTATGCACCCAAGTCTCATCTCCCATACATTCATATTGAAATCTGTAGGAAAGGTTGACTTATTGCCACCCGAACAGATGATAGTTAGACTAAAAGAATTTAATACGTACAGAAAGCAAAAGAAAGAATGGAAGAAGGAGGGTAATAAAGAGACAGAAGGGAAAACATAAGAAATTTCAAAAAAAAAAAAAATATATAGTAATAAATTGAGAGACAGATAGATACAGAGATAGATAAGAAGAATGAAACGCACAAAAAAATAGAAAAATATATAGAGAAAGTAAAAAAAAGAGACTAAAATGATAAAAAATGACTAATGTAAAAAAGAATGAAAGAGGAAATTTTTTGACGAAGACAAGATGAAAAAAAAAATAGAACGAAGATATATATGGAATAGTATGGCAAGAGAAGTTGTGTCCAAATACAGCTGTGAGAAGTAACACTTGTATTAGCGCAGCCATTTGTCTAACGGCTGATGTGCTAGCACGTGGATTACAATCTCTCATCAATCCCCCAGGGGAGAACAAACAGCGTGGCAGGCAATGCTAGACGAGGAATGATATATGTGGGATCTTCCACCTTTCCTTCACCTTCAATGGCGGGTATATTGCTAAGCAAGCTATGCATTACTTCTCCCCCCCCCTCCATCTTTCCCCCCAACAGGTAGATCAAGAGAAAATCTTCCATTTGGACAGCCAGTAGGCAAACACTATCAGAAGGGAGAATCGATATGCCACCGCGCATTTACAGAAGTGCAGTGAAAAAGCGGTTATATTGATCTCTGCTACTTCTCACCTCTCCCTCTTGAACCCCCTACTCATCCTCCCCGACCGCACCACTTGCTGCGTAACAGAATAATTTCGATATCTCCTAATTGAAGGTTTGTTTTTAATGCGTAATTGCTTCTCTGTTACGGTTTCTTCTTTATTATAGGTTAAAATAAAATAAATGGAAATTATGTAAAAAGATACATTTTTAACGTCATTTTGTTACAGTTGTATGAAAATTAGCTGTAAATTCCTCTCTTACCTAACTGTTGATATCAACAATGTCGTAACCATGACAACATAACAGTTGCTTTGAACCAGAAAAATGTCAGTTTCTTTAGATCTCGAAAAAACATTTCTTTGTTATGCAATTTTGCATTGTTTGTTTCAATAATATCGAAATAAACAATTGTTTCAAATAGATATCGACAAGTTGTAACTATGACAACACAACAATCACTTGAAACAAGAAAATGTCAATTTCTTTTTTTTTTCATATCACTAAAAACCATTTCTTTGTTGTACAGTTTGAATTGTTTATTTCACAATTCCCGCGAGAGTTTTATTTTTTATTTATTTTTTTTTTATTACGTGAACGATTGTAAGTGTGTAAGCTCTTCTCCACCAAACGCTCCCGTCATAATGGAGCATTACTTAATTACTCACATTATTAATCATGCTTAGCATTTGTACAACAGCATATTAACATCTCATTACGTAATTACCTACTTGGTAGCCATTTTTCTTTCTGCTGCCATTGCGGGCTGATTAGGAGCTTACACGAAGAAAAGTTGCATTGCTGGATTGATAAGGGACGTTAATGTTTCTGCTGAAACAATACGCCGATCATTTATTAGAAGGAAATTTGACAAATAATTAATAACCCATGGCGGCCATTATGGTATTTGTAGCAAAATAATCGGGTGTCACGGGCCCGCTCAGCACCTCTCCGGAATTGAACTTTTCTTCAGCCGACCATGTTTAGGACCGCTAAATTATCTAATATAAGCGAATTACGATTCTGTAAGCATATATCCGTTGAAATAACCAATTTTAAAGGTTAATTATCCGTAATGGCAATACTCGCATAGTTCGAAAGCCACTGTTTTTTTTTGTTTTTTTTGCGGTCAAATCAATTAAGGTAACGAAGTTAGTATATTACGTCTAATTTGCGTGTATTTTTCTGGCAGTTATGGCTTTTGCCGTATGAAAAATCCAAGTTTTATGCAGGAAAACTCTGCCATCACCGTACGAGACTAGCTAACTCACCTTCAATCGACACCTGATAAAGGTTTTTCGTGTCCTAGACGGATTCGAATCCGGATCTTTCCAACTATAGACCATCGTCGATATCAACTATGCTACGAAAGTTCGTTTTGGTGCACCAGACGATGGGTGGCTTATTGAAATTAGGAAATGACTCTCCGTGTTCCCTCAAAATGACATTTATTGAGATAGACTGAATAGAAGGTAAATATATTCTGATTTTACATGTTAATTATTTGTTAGACTAACAATTGTTACTGATAATTGTTAACTGATACTGATAATTACTAACAATTATTAAACAATTGATGCGTGAATGTAATGAAATCAACAACAATCCGTGGTCTTGCAAACAATTGGCGCGTGAATCTGATGAAATCAACAACAATCTGTAGTGTTGCAAACAATTGGCACGTGAATTTGATGAAATCAACATGTAGCAATTGTTTGCAACACTACAGATTGTTGTTGATTTCATCATATTCACGCGCCAATTGTTTGCGAGATTACAGATTGTT
This sequence comes from Typopeltis vanoorti, assembly GCF_054136105.1. NCBI lineage: Eukaryota > Metazoa > Arthropoda > Arachnida > Uropygi > Thelyphonidae > Typopeltis > Typopeltis vanoorti. The sequence continues at coordinate 71,750,578 of NC_143568.1, read as the reverse complement.
GTTGATTTCATCACATTCACGCATCAATTGTTTGTCTGCGGGACTGCTGATTGTTGTTGATTTCAAATAATACATTGAAACTGTTATCTTAATTCTAATGACGTCACAAAAATAAAATAAAAATACTTAATTTTTATCAATTCTCTAGATTTATTTCCACACTGCCTGAACAAACAAACTTAAATGGCTGTTTTCATCTTTTTAAAGTAATGCAACTTAAGAAACAAAATATTTCAATGACAAGCAAAAGAAGATCAATGAAACAAAACAATCTACAGAATGGGATTTCATTTATATAATATCCACAACAGAGAAAAGAGTGAAAGACAGTCACAGAGGCAAATTCGTCAGAGTACAAAGCCGACAGTTCTTCGCAGCCTTCCAAACAGACAGTGAAACCATGACAAACGACTCGCTGATTATCGGTCTTATGTCATCCCGGTTAGACTACTGAAGTGAAAACAGAGGAAAGATTTTTAAAATATCTGATTTGTTTCGTTGTATAGATTACACATTCGTATGAGTCTGTCTGTTCTTTTTGTCTGAGTTAGTGTGGCGCCATTGTTGGCTTGGTGGTTATAAATCACTGTTGGAGGAGGGGGTCATCTTTGCTTTTGCATACACGGTAATTAATTACAGTAGGGGGAAATCGCCGGAGGGGGAGGAATAAGAGAAAAGCAAACTGGTTTACATATAGTCAGTAGAGTGTGATATCTTAAAGTCTTCTTGAATAGCAGACCAAAGCAAATAAAACTTCTCTCCCCCCACCCATCAACCCCTTAATCTTGTTGCAATTTCCAGAGGAGATTGCTAATCGAAGTTAATACAAACAGAGGGGGGGAAAATATAAAGTGCTTCGTGATGAAGTTCGAACGACTTGTTCTGTCTTTATTTATCTAGCTGGGGATAACGTGCTGTAGAATATGTGTGTGTGTGTGTGTTGTTGCAAAACGTGCACGCATATAAGGATAGAACGGTACCACTAAAGCACACCTGATTTGTGTGTGTGTGTGTGTGTGTGTGTGTGATTCAAATATGTACCGTGTTCATGGAGACGACATCTCCAAAACATCTCTTAAGTGCATCGTTTGGTATTCGAATCCGCCAGGGTATTAGAGTAAACAAGACTGGAAAACGCGAATGAGAAAATGTACATGATTGGCTCCTTTGTTGCGTCACAGATCTGTCTGAGTACTCAAGTAGAATACGATTTCCCCTTGATGTGTTTAGGAAAGCAACAGTGATAATGACATAGTAACGCAACCAAGAGTACTCCACATCAATAATTGCTACTATCAGATATGGCATGCAACATTAAAGCAATTTAATATGTATTTTTATCTAGATAAGTAGTGTTTTGGTAACGTTTTTTTTTTTTTTTTGGAAAGCTATATGGACTCATTTTATATCGATTTATATTAATACTACTCATAAAAAAGGTAATGCATCACATTTTGTATCCCATCATTCTCCGTTTACCGGTTTTTTTTTTTTTTTTTTTTTTTAAGCACAACTACACAAAGCAGGCAAAGCTAAACGCAATCTGTATGTTTGGGGGGGGGGGGGTAAGGGGGATCTCATCCCTGTTTTTTAAGTGAGGCTGATTTATCCAGTCTGAGCAGTGGGATGTTTTTTCAGTTCGTGTTCGAAAAACTCGTTAGATGATAATAAGTGGAACTGATTTAAAAAGATGACGTCCCATGGGGGTTAGCTTTCTGATTCGCTTGGTTGGTACTTCAGATAAACATTATATTGTACTCGTTATTTCCCCCCTAAAAAAATAAGACTTTGCAAATATATTGTGGATCTTTTCGACATTCCACAGAGAGAATTCATTCTCATAATTAGTCACATCACGTAAAAAGTAGATTATAGATACCATAATACGGGTTCGAATCCCACTGTGGGCATGCATGTTTGTTTGTGATTGTCTTTAGGTGAGGGATGGATTTCATCGTCCAAAGTGGGGTTATCGTCCCGCTTATTGGAGGTCTGAAGGGGGCCTTAAAAAAGTCCCGTATTTGATCTGTACAACAGTTTCCGTCTTCTTCGGCACACAGCCCCATGTAGGGCCTTGGCCTCCCATTTTTGGGTTTCCTAACTCACTACGAAGTGGGTCGTTATCCCCACGCTCAGCTATGTGTAATTGTCTGTGAAGCGTTGTGTTCTTAAGACCGGTTTGCCTGCTTTGCGGGAGGATTTTTCTCCCGCAAAGCAGGCAAACTCATCAGGGCAAACAATATCAGGGTTTTTCTCCCCAGATAAACTGGGAAGAAAAACCCTGCAATCCGCGCCCAAGACCCGCTAACTTGGCTATGTCTGAGAAAGGTCTCCCAGTCATATGGTTGCGGAGCAAGTAACCACTCGGTTAACCGAGCGGACACAGAGTTTCCGTACTATGTAAAAAAAAAAAAAATCTTAGCCCACTTAGGTTTACAGAACTTCGTGGGTGGGAGTAATAATAATAATAATAAAAGTAAAGAATTGCTGTTTTAAAGATTTAAGACAACCCAACAGCAATCAGCATAGATCATGTTAAAGGTCAACACCAGAAATAATTACAAAAATAAAAAATAAAGAAATAGAATATCTGAAATTCTAATACCATTTTTGGTGCTGGTGTTGTATTTCAATAGTATAACAAGTTGTAAAAATCTCCTTTTTTTTTCCACATATGATGTCATATGTGACTTTTACGTCATTAAAATGTCCGAACACAAATGAAATGTACTAAAAAAAAAAAAAAAAGATTTTTACATTTTAGAGTTCAAGAACCGCTTCAAGAACCGAGTGGATCTTATTTGTTTAATTTCTCTCTCTCTCTCTCTCTCTCTCTCTCTCTCTCTCTCTCTCCATCTATCTATCCGCTACCGACATCTTTTCCGTTCACGTAAAAGTGGGTCAATGTTTCTAATATTTTGAGGTCTACTGTACGCTATTCTGAACCCTATTAAACAGGAATTCCCTCAACATTAAGCCGCAATCACTGCACCCTTATATGCGTCTGAAGGCAATTAATTATAATGCACAATATTAGCAATATAAAGAATATCGATTATTTCGTTTCGTCACTCCGGAAGATTGGATGGGTTTTTTTTTTTAGTAGTGAAGCGTGCTTATGGTAATTGATCGATCGCCTTGTCGCCAATCTAATAAACCTTCCAAACTTTGAAGGCTTCAGTTTCATTAAAATTATTTTCGGTATGATTTATGAATTCCTATAACTTTGCTTGGGCTTTTAAAAGTAATGATTGACGAAGCTTTTCGGAGAATTTCAAATATTAAACCTTTGAATGCTCCAATCTTGTAATCAAGCGCAGAAAAGAATGAACTTGTTGATATTATGTGCTATCAGATCAGACTTAGATATCTCATTTCCTTTTACATAAAGAGCTCAAATGGCTTGTAACTGGCTTCATATGAAGTCAATCAGTGCTACGACATGGATGGTTAATCCCACTGCTTTCGTCTGTTAACAATGCCTATGTTCTATGGCTGGTTTGTCTATTTTACTGAAAGGTGAATAAGAATATTTCGGGTAGGGAGCTTAGCTATCTCCCATACGGCCTTAAAATAAAAATTCCCCATATCGTAGGTAGGTTCGAACCCGGGCCTTTCAACGCTTTTTTCCAAACTAAAAAAACGTTGTTGCTATAAACTGCGCTACTGAGATTCTCTGAATTATTATTATTATCTCAGGCCTCCAGGGAGTCAAGGACTCATCCAGGGATGCTATAAATCACCCAAACCAGCCGTCATGGCTTCCCGTAAATTCATCCACACTAGATGCACTCACTACCCCTAAAGGCAAAATATTCCATTCACTCACTGCTCTGTAAGAGAAAAACCTAGCTATTATCCCTTTCTTGACCGTGAACAAACTGAACTTCCATGGATGCCCCCCGTGTTCTCTCCCCACCTTCCATATAGCGAAAACTTTCTTCATTTGGAATGCTATAACACCCATTTAAAATTGTACAGCCCTCTATCATATCACCCCTCTTTCTCCTGTTCACAAGAGTCTGCAATCCACTTGCTCGCAGTCAGTCCTCATAATCTAAATCTCATAATCCATTATCCCCTTGGAATCTGGGAGACCAAATCTGCGTACAATAGACTAGGTATTATATAAATATTAATAGTTAATTATTTATAAAAATAAATATTTTTTTTAAATCATGCTATATTTTCTCTAGTCTTTTAAATTAGCGTTTGTGTGGAGGGGAGTACTCTCCACACAAGCTAGATATTATTCGTGTTATAATAGATGTTAGATAAACTAGATGTTATTGACTGCTCCACACTGTAATATTGTTCGATGGTTTTTATACTAGAACGATAAGTAAAGCATAACCACGTTTTAAAGACAAAGTATCACTTCCCCAAATGATTCTAGTCACAGCACAGTAGCTATTTGCATGATTAAAAACGCACGATTAAAAGTAGTCTGCAGATAATTCACATCAGACAGAACGCTGTAATTTGAACTGGCAAAAACGAACCCAGATTTCTGAAACATGAGACATTATAGGAAGTAAAAAAAAAAAAAGAGATTTTAATGAATTCTTATATGATAATTAATACAGCAGTTATAAATTGGAAAAGATGATTGAAAGGAAGAGATTGGGGACAAAAAAAAATGTTTTACAAGGCGATCCCCATTTTTGGTGTGTGTGTGTGTGTGTGCGTGCGTGAGTATTGAAGGAAATTTGTTGGAACACGACGTTTGAAATTAACAGCGTACATTTTGCTACTATATCGCAATACCTTACGATAAACCATACGTTCAGTACTTGGACACACGTGAGCAGAACCTGTTGTTGCCATGGAAACATGGAAGTATTACGTCAAACTTGTGTTAGCGCATAAATGAAACTGTTTTAGTAACACGGAGAGATTTTAACAGGCAGGATGAAAATAAAATGGATGAAATCTAAATATGGTTGAAAAAAAAAAAAAAAAAGGAACAATAATATAAAGAATATTAAGAAATAAAAACGGAATAAGAAGAGGTAGCTGTTCATTTTTTCTTACCTTATTTGCATATTCACAGCCGTAAAAGAGAAACACATTAAATAAACTGTTAACCAGTATTTTGTGATGTGATAATATATATAATATATATACCAAATATGATTTGGTATCCAAAGGAGAGGTTTGATTTGCTAGCTCTTGAATGTGTGCTGTAACCTTAGATGGTAGAACCACAAAAACTCGAAATAGTAGAGATCACATGACCTTATAATTCTCCTCAGTGGTAGCCAATAATTATACCACATTAGCTTGTCGGTTTTTTTTTTTTTTTTTTTTTTTTTTTATGTGTTTGTCGGTTTTGAGGGATGAAAAACCCGAATTTCCAGCAGAAAAGAAAAAAAATTGCCATCGCCGTATGAGACCGACTTTTCACTTTCACTTGAAAAGTCCTTTATGTCCAAGAAACGGATTTGAACGTATTTTTTTCTGGCCATAAGGTATCGTTTATCTTATTTTATTATTTTATTCTTATTCCAATAGAAATATTTGAGTTATATTATTCAGAAACTATGTAAAATATAATTAATTAAATTTTATTATTATTATTTTGAATTACTCGCAGTATTCTCGAAGATGGGATAGCTTAGAATATTTCTATTCTAAGGTATTTTAAATGCAGCTAATTTTCAGCTATTCGCTCAGCTACCTTTCAGATATAAATTTATTTATAGTCTAGGGAGTTGAGGTTTCTTGAACCCTTCAATATATAGTTTAACTCGGAAGGAAGAAATTTGGTTTGCTGAAGTTGGTTATTATAACACTTTTTTTTTTTTTCTTCTTTGCCGTTAGATATCAAAATATGAAAATTGCTTTTTCGTAGTCTGAAGGGAAGAATTCATTCCCATCTTATCTCAAACACTGTGTGCAGAGATTACAGGGGAGAAAGGCTTGCATCGCGAGCTGCTCAACATCCAGTTTGCTGACAATTTTAAAGTAAGCTGTATTGAAAGGTATAGGACAGAGTCGGAGCTAAGGGAGAGATGCATAAGGGGAATAGGGAGAGTCCAATATTGTGCTCATTCTGACAAGATATCGACTCCAGATTCAAAAAGGAAAAAATGTCAAAAAAAAAAAAGTCTACCTTCGTACATTAGGTGTCATCTCTCCAAAAAGAAGTCTGTGATCTTAGGAGTGAGCGCGTTCTTATCCTTCACCGCTGTAGTCGTCGATATAGCTAAGTGACATTTATTTGCTTCTATGTCACACACACCAAGAACGAATCATGTCAGCCAATGGGCGTTCGCTATAGACAGCCCAGTGCAGATAGAAAGAAAAGTTAGGATTTGTTGTATAGGCGTACTTTCTGTAAAGTGACATGTATATATCTCCATCCGGTCCCCCCCCCCTTCTCTCAACTCCACCCCCCACTTATCTTTTTTGCCGTTCACTTTCAGATATAAGCAGGGAGTGTGTTGGATGGAAACACACAGATCAACATTGCGTAAAATGATGTCTGTAGCTCGTAGAGTTTATCTTTTGTGTCCCTCTAGGAATACATGCATATTGGACATTTTTTTTTCCAACATCTCTGAAGACGAGCATAAAACATCATTTAGATCAGGGAGGGGATGAAAAAGGTGGGAAAAGGTAGGATCACCATCTTAGATATCGAATGTCTTTGACACATTTGAACAGTTTGAAGAGACATCCTTGGTAAGGATTTTTTTTTTAAATTTTTTTATTGATTTTTCGTCAGATGAGATGGGGAAAATATTTGCCAGTTTAGTAAGAGGAGAAAAAAAATATTTCAATTTTCGATTTTTGTTTGTATGGTTATTACACTTGATCCTGTGATAAAGTTGCAGTTATGGAAAATAAGAAAGTCGGTCAAAAAATACACAAAGTGGAAAAAAGGAATAGAAACGGATAGGATAGGAAAAGGACAAATCTTGAAAGCTTGCAGTTTTAGGGTTAATTTCTTTTCGTATACAAAAAAAGGACATGAAATATTTTTACCATGTTAATTTTTTTAAACTAGAAGATATCAAAAATTATTGTCAGAAAGATAACAATACCCATTTATCAAAATGTAAACAAAATATTAAGAAAACCTCTGCTTTTAGACACTTTCCAGTCTGTCAATGGTGAACAAGACATTATATGCCAGTAAAATATTGACGGCATTTCGATTATTGATTTTTTTTTTCAATGTACGGCATTTTCATGTCTGTTTCATAGCGTCTTAGTACTTGGTATGGTGGAGGACCAAATAAAAATCATTACAGAGAGAGAGAGAGAGAGAGAAAATACAGGATTCGACGTGGAAACAAAAAATACGGGATTTGGTGCTAGAAATAATAAATACAGGATTCAATACTGGCTTGATATATCATTATTCTCCGAAGCGTTATTCCAGCGTCTTCCTAGATGTTGAGGGTGGGAGGGGGGATGTGGCAATCGGAAAGATTAGGGTTCGAATTCCCTTCTAGGACTCAAGGAGTCTTTTGCGATGTTAAAATATAACTTAGGTTTTAAGATAGGTTTGAAGAAGCAAAATTAATCGACTATTTTAAAAATAACCATTTGGCATGGTTTCTTCAAAATTTCAAAACTGCGCGCTAGAGTGTTGCTAACACATTTTATAAAAAATCTTTGAAATTAATTCCCTTTTTTATTTTCTTATGATTCTAATAAAGAATCGTAAGACATTACGATTACGAATCGCGCCCCCCTAGTGGTGAATCAATTGTAGAGGGTGCATTTTTTTTCCCAATTAAAGATTGTAAAAAACTACATTGCCAAAATGAAGAGAGAAAAAGTCAGTCGACGTTTGAAGTTATAAGATAGTTTGGAGCATTTTTGAAGGTTAGATCAATACATTATTGTCATATATATTAAAGAACGAGGAATTTTTTGTTAGCTTTTCCTAATTTAAGGGGATGGCTATGCATGTACTTGTTCTAGTACATGCATCTATCTGTTTTTAACTGTTAACTTAATCAAGGAGAAAATGGAAACCAAATCAGAATTACATCAAGAATCGTCCGATACCTATACGAAGTTGGAAGGAAAGTCAGGCAGGCAGGAAGGAAACAGCCATCTAACAAAGCTATAGAAAAGAGACTCAACACAGCCGTTCCGAGAAAAAGATAAGAAATATAAACCATTAGATTTTATAGTTCATTCGGGTGATTTATGTGTTATTACCGTACTTGTAAGGCAGGCTCCTTTCTTTTAGCTATTTCTATGATCTTTAACTGTTTCCTTTATGATTCCTACAGAGGTCGTTACAATCACAAACATCTAATGACTCTGTTATTCGGAATGCAGAGATTACCACCCCCTTCAATATCACAATCAATAAGCTCTGGCTCGAAAAATAAAAAAACAATGCGAATACAGATGGATAAAATTTGCTCATTTCAGCAATAGAGAACGTGCTGGTAATCTACAAGCTGTGACACATTGTTAAGTAAGCGTAGGCAACAAGGTGATTGGTTGGTTGTTATGAACAATGTTTACATAAAAAAGAACGAAGTGAGTTGGCTCGAGTAATAACAATCATTCTTGGACCAGCAAGCATCTTAAGAGTGATTTGGAAAACGAAATGAAAGAGCAATTTATAGCGAAATGATGTTATTCAAGGCGTTCATCAATATTGATGAAATCCTGACTGCGTCTTCGATGTTGGCTTCTATTATGGTTTGTTTTTTCAATGCGGTGATGTGAAATGTTCACTTGATTCATTATATACTTCAGCAATACGATACAGCTTAAATTTTCTCTCTTTCCCCCCATTCTCTCTTTCTTTTACCATCTCTCTCTCTCTACTGTTTCTCCATTTGGCTTGTTTTCTCTTGTCTTTTTCCCTCTTCATGCTTTTTCCGTTCTCTTCTTCTGTCGTTTCTCCAGCTCCTTCTCTAACGGTTTGCAAAAACACTCTCTCTCTCTCTCTCTCTCTCTTGAGAAAGCAGTTCTACCCGCCTCCACCTACATTCATAATTAGAAAACATAGCCATGTTTTGCTTAACGCATGATTAATTATTCAATATTATTCCACTGTATTCTTTATGATTCTATTTTAATCCGCACTCGATGTTGTTCGATTTTATTCTACATTCATTAAGCTCTGGCTTGAAAAAATAAAGAAACAATGCGAATAGAGATGGATAAAATTCACTTTTTCAACAATAGAAAAACGTGCTGGTAATCTACAAGCTGTAATACATTGTTATGGCAACAAGGTGATTGGTTGGCTGTTATGAACAGTGTTGACATAAAAATTATATATATGTATATATTATTCTTTATTTGTTTCGGCTAAGACCAGATGCTATAATTTAATTTATGAATCATGTTTGTCAACATGTTTAAGAGACTCATTTTGGTGATAACATCGCTTGTTTTTTTTTCTGATGAAAAAACAAAACAAAACATGAAACCACAGACACAAAACAAAATTATTTGTCCTAGAGGTTCAGCATTTGCTCTGACAGTATAATTTGTGCACACCTGGTGTTCAAAATTGGAGTTACATCAACCCTCGCGGCTGAATTAAAATTTTGATATTTTTTATGGCTCAAAGTTTCACTTCTGTAAGTCTAATTTTTTATGTAATAAATGTTTGCATTTTAATCGAAAATCTATACCTTATATATTTTGTTGAGCACAATGGCTCTTAGTTCGTTTATGAAATGCAAACGAAGGCGTCTTAAAAGTACTCCTGATTCAACTCAAAATTTCGAACGTTCAGTATGCAAGACAAAAGACACGTGACTCTCCTTTCACCATTCACTCAAGGAGAATCACTTTACATTGATGATATTTCAAACTCCTAATCCCAGTTTGGGTCGGTGGCTGAAGGAAATGTGTGGCGTTACAGGAAGATAAATGAGCCTAATGTGTCTTAATTTGCTTCCGTAGTATTACAATGAGTAGGAAAGATATCGATCTTGAAAAGACATTCGATTTTGTGGATTGAACTTCCAACTTGTTCACAAAATCAACCATTTTTTTTTTTTAATATTTGAGTAGCATTAGTAAACAGATCCTTATTTTTGTAACAATAAAAAAGCAATCATTTAGCGATTAAAATATCATTATTGCCAATTATTTTGTGTGGTCTTTGATTTGAGTCTTCCTATCGAGCTATTCAAACTCTTACAATCCGAATTACTTAATCTTACAAGAAAAAGATCCCAATAGGAATGCGGTCAGGGAAGCCACAACCACTTTTGTAACTTTTTCCCCAACTGACCTTTACCTACCGGTCTCAGACGGTGGTGGATGGTTTTTTCTTTCTCGCGAAACCAAGGTTTCCTTGCTAATCCTTTGTAAACGCAGCAAACGGTAAACAGCAAAATCAAAAATGGGTTTTCCATTTTTCGCTGTCACAGACTTGCTTCAAGGGATTCTTTTCATTTAAAACAAGTTATCCACACTATTTACAAATTAAACACCCAACAGCATTAGTTTGATAAAAGCCGTTTCAAACAGTTTTCGTCCGTCAAAGATTTAACGAATAACACGTGTGTTTCCTTCAAGTTGTAAGACATTAATGAGGGTTGTGCGAACAAAGTTAAGCAATACTTGAAATTAAAGTACTTGAAGTAGTAGTGTAAATCTTACTTGGTACGTGAAGCATCTTTGAAACCTGTACTTGATACTCTGCACTTAGTTGAGTACTTCGAGTACTTTGAAAATACGTCAAGTAAACAGAAGTACTTAAAGTACAGTATTACTATTTAAGGTATGTATAGCAGTATCCAAATATTGAATAAATTTTCGAGGTTTGTTAAAAATATTAGGATATTGAATAAAATAATACTTTGAAAAGACTGGGCAATTTTTTTTAAGTTTCTAATATAGTACTTAAATTACTACTTTTTCACGAGGTCCATTTTAATGTGCAATGCAGGAAGAAATACTCTTTTGTAATCTTTAAAGAAAGGCCACACTCTTCTAACATATTTCATCTTTTTAGTTGCTACAATATTATCTAAATCCTCCTGTCAAAGCCAACAGTAAGGTCGTTATGTTTTTTGTTTTTATGATGAAGCGAAGTCACTTTTGTCTAGTGAATAACAAAAAAGCTCAAACCACAAACAAGCTCCAGATTTGGTTTATGAACTTCATTATTACAATTACAAAAAATTAGATAGATTTTCAGACTGTATTAAATGAAGTAATGTCATTTATCTAACGATAATAACATAAAAGATTGAAAAATATCGTAATGCAGAAATCATATATTTCTTATATGCAATTAATTAAAAGGTGTTATAACTTATTACTAAAATATTCTGGATAAAAGCTAAATTTTAAAAATTTTTTTCTTTATTATACTGTAAATTAAAGATGCCAATAAATTATATTCTTAATTTTATTTATTATCTAAGTGTAAGTAAACAGAATTTGCGCGCGATTAAATGGGGATTTTGTTTCCATCTTAGCTTAGCGATGACTTCATCAACCAGCAATATCTTGCAATGATGCAAATAGCTAATATTCTATGTTTTCGTAAGATATCAAGTATTTGCTTTTCATAGAAATAGACGCTGGAACAGAAATAAACATCTGTTACATAATCTTTTGGTCCCCTTCAAGTCATCGGCATCCCAAAAGTCATAAATCTTTCTATTCCCTTGAATCCATCGAGTCAAATTGTGAATATTTTAAAAATATTTTTTTATGATAAAACATTTCCAAAATGTATTAAAGAATACATATCTGTATTAAAAAAAAAAAAAACCTGATGTACTTTTTAGCGTAGATTTTCATTCAACTCATTAGAATCATCCAAATCAATCTCATTTCCAAAAAATTAATTATTGACCAACGTTGTTACTAAATTCGAGTTGGTGCATTTACAGCAATCATTAAAAGTGAGTTCCACAGGATTCTCTACAACTGTGCGCTTAACTGCTTTGCTGTCTTCTTAAATCCTTTAATTTTTTCTCTCTTTCCACGTATCTTACAATCGAATCTGAATTCCCCGTGAGTTTAAAAGCACTTCGCATTCGTGAGAAGCATCCCAACTATCCCACTAAGTTGTACAGAAGAGCCATCTATATTTGATCACCTTTTAAACCTCGTTGAAGTTTTATACAGACGACGTAAAATCACTTCCTTCGCACAACCATTAGTATCTCCCTTCTTTCTCGGAGACAAATTTTCTCGTCATTATTCCGAGAGAAATATTCACAAGCGATTGGCTATAAAAAGTCGACGTGATAGGATTACCCACAAATGCAGAAAGACGTGACCGAACCAGGAAGCGGTGCTTGTCGAGTGCGCTTTTCAATAATTAAACTTGTAGAAGTTTGCCTTAGATTGGATTGAAGGCTCGACATCGAAGTGAGAAATGCTGGGTATAAAACACCCGCGCTTCACCGAAAAAGCTTTAAACAAATTGAGTCATATTACTATCTCTTTTTTCTTCCTTCTTTTCACAATCTTCCTCAATTTAGTCCTTCACAATCTTCTTCGATTTACTCTACACGACTTCTTTCGGCTACTCCTTCGCAATCTTCCAAATGTATGCACGACTCCCGTTATTTCTTCTTCAGTCTTTGTTTTATGTGATGGACTCTAAAATTCATCTTTCACCTGAAGACAATCCCAAACATCTATGCCCACAGTGGGATTCGAAACTGCAGCCTGTTGGTTGGAGAGCGAATACGCTAACCACTTGTCCACCTAGGCCAGCGACTTCTCCATCTTCACAGTGCGTACAACTCCACATCATGTCTCTCTCGCCTGCTTATTTACTATACAGTAAAACATCAATTATTCATGGTAATTGGAGGAAGCTACCATGAATATTGGATAATTTAAAAACATGGTTAATCTAAATTGCGTTTTATTGGGTTAAGTACATAAAAAAAAACTATGAGAACATAAGACAAACATTCTTGTTGTATGTAAATCCAAAACATTTTTAAACTTAGTTAGATGGAAAGTCCGTGATTTTTGTTTGTATTCTTTGTAGTATTATTTTTCTTTTATATATATAGCTCCAATCCACTAATTATACCTTTTCCATATCTCCAAGACCCCATGCGGTGCTAGAAACAAATATTAAATGCAAATTAAATGTGAATTAAGTGATTAAATGAAGTATATAAATGATACAGTACAAGTGGATACGAACTTGAACCAACAAAATCAAGTGCTCACCATCAAGTGCAGATGTCATAATTAAGTGAGCATGCGCACATGTAACGCACCATCTGTGGCAGCCTAGTGAACATAACTGCAAGGAATGTTAAAACAATATTGAAAGTAGAAAACTCAGAAACAAATGATAAAGAAAAAGTATAATAGACTGACAAATTTCATTATTTAATGTCTAACTATGACTGTTTTTATTTATGTCAGAAAAATATTTGCTTACCGAAGGGTATTGTCCCGAGATAATGTGGTGCGGAGAAAGAGATATCATGCTCCACATGTGTGTGCGTGTGTGCTGATTATGGATCGAAACTAGAATTGTTGACCATAGTACTGATTACCTTCAATTATATTGACATTTTTGATCTAGCTCTCTTCTGCCCCTGCAAAATGCTTTTAGCAAACCAACACCAAAAGCAGTTCTTCCCACCCATAAAAGTCAGTCAGAATAAGAAGCACAGTGATATATTTCTGAATCGATTTTCTATTAAATATTCAGCTCTATATAGAGCGGAGTCAAACGGGGTTCTTTCCATGACTGTTTCTTCTGGCCATCGTGTTTCTATCTTTTAATGTCATCAACCAGAGTTCATCTCTGATTCTCTAAGTTTAAATCTAAATCATTTAACATCCATTCCCTTGTTGTACAATTTTTGCCATCAATATGCATTATAGCAGAGAAACCGGAGCATCCACAATTTTTGCAACATAGTATAGCGTCGATCATCCCATGTTCAAGTCTTCCTGCCTATTTAGTATACGTTATTATCCCTACAATACTTGACGACAGTAGATGCACCAATATTTGCATTTTTCACCCAGTATAAATTTCTTACTGATAGCTATAACGCAAGTTCGAAGTACGGAGTAGATATTCCAAAAGTGACTTAGGATCATAGCGTGCATTATACAATACATTGCACACTAGGACTGTGGAGAGAATGACCAGAGGAACATTGTATTTTGTGATTTTCTTGAAGTACCGTCAGCTGACGGAACTTTTGGAAAAAGAATCGATGTCACTGCTCAGCTCCCACTCTCATGTACGCCGCTGTAAGATCCCCTCCCCCCCTAGTTCTCCCCCAATTCCACCCTCACCTTACTTTGCATGTATTAGATAGAGTGTAAGAGCATTTTCAAGGTAGCTTATTCTGTTCTTGGAAGGACTGAAATTGTTGAAGGAAGCATTTTTTCTGTCTCCGGGAAGAAGATAAGTTCAGACAGAAAGGGAAGAAGAGTACTTTAAAATAACGAGCCACAAAAACACTCCATTGTTGGTTGAATGTTAATGTTTTACCTACTTAGGCACATAGCGCGCTTTCTTCGAAGGGACAGCACATGCAGTTTTGTGATGTGTTTTCAGGGCATTCTTCAATCGAGGGAGAGGGGTAGGGAGAAATTTCTCTGTATCCACTTTTGCATTTCATTCTTCAAATCAAACAGTTATTTATTTGCATTTTTATTGGAGGATAGAGAAATAGTACCAAAAAAAAAGCATCACGATCTGCAAAAATTGGTATTTTTACTTCTGTTTGAAACTGTCGTTTATTTTAGCGTATTTTCAGAGTTGTAAGTTTTCTTCTCCAGAATTAAATAGTATATTAAACTTGCCAAAAAATTATATTCTTTCTTTTAACTATATTTTAATCTAGAGCAAACAAACAATAAAATTTTGAACATCGAGAATTTTACCAGCTAAATTTTCGTATACATAAACTTTATCAAAAATATGTTTGGAAAAATTATCGTCACTATCTATTGCTGGATGAGATGATATGTTCTCTCTCTTCATTTATTTATTATATTATTTAATTCTATTATGCAAATTTTATTGTTTTTATATTAAAATGTCATCTAAATCATGCAAATTTTATTGTTTTTATATTAAAATGTCATCTAAATCATCAAGTTATATATATATATATATATTTATATATTTATTTCTATTATGCAAATTTTATTGTTTTTATATTAAAATATCATCAAGTTGTATTAAGTCGTTAATAAATTTTAGATTAAAAAAAAACAATAATTATTTGCAAAAATCGTTTAATGAGAAGATAGGAGGCGCAGCCATATGAGGCATAGAAACATCCATAAGTGATTCTATAACGTCTGAAACTATTAATGTAATTTCCAGTTATATCAACATAGAAAGAAATGCATATTTTAAAATAAAATAAAAAACTTTTTTTCTTTCAAAATCATCATTTATTATTTCGTATTTTTTATCATTACTTATTGAACCAAAAACATCAATAATTTAATAAGATAGTAATATTCTAAAAGGAAATCCTCAAAATGTATTATTATTTTATTAGGAATAGAAAAGTCCTTTTTAGGACTTCCAGGCTAACGAATGGCAATTCTGTAGCCAATGAAGTTTTAACTGAGGCTCGCCTATTCCCGTTACCCAGCCATGACAAGAGCTTTTAGCTCAATAACACTCCATCCACGCAGATTTTCTTTATTCAGATGACGGGATAAAGAGTCAAGGACTCAGTCCATCTCACAGTTCTTTTAAGAACTATTAAGTATTATTATTAATTAGAGGTGAGATGCGGTGATTAATACCCTTAGAGGGTAATGGATTGCAATGCTGTAGCCAATGAAGTTCTGAGGCTCGGCTATTGCTGTTACCCTCCTGCCATGATCAGAGCTTTATATAGCTCAATAGAACCTTATCCCTACACTGTCCTCTACAGATAACGGGGGCTATGAAAAGCATTCTTGCTTCGCCCCTTTAAGCCAGTCCTTTTAAGGACTTTAATTATTATTCATTAATTTTTAGATAAAAAAATAAGATAATTATTGAAAAAATTGTTTAATGAAAAGATAGGGGGCGCAGCCATATGAGTTATCAAAATCACTCATAAATGACTCCATAATGTCGGAAACTATTAATGCAATTTCCGGTTAAATCAATAAAGAAATAAATACATTCTTTAAAATAAAAATAAAAAAAAATACATTCTTTAAAAAACAAGAAAAAAAATTTTTTTAATATCATCACTTCTTGTTTCATGTTTTTTTATCGTTATTTATTGAACCAAATACACCAAAAATTTAATAAGATAGTGATATACTAAAGGGGAGGGGAAGCATTCCACATCGCTTTGTAGGATTAGATAGCTATAATTAGATTTTACGCCCTGCTCTGAGCTAGGCATTAAATAGCTGTTATGTATTTCGATCCAGTTCTTCTGTTATCTCCTCGAATGACTTCCAAATGTCATTACCTTAGTAATTTCTTACAAGGACTCACCACTTTTACACCGATACGCAGCCTTCCTTTGTTGTAATTGATTACACAATATTCGCATGTCTGTAATCATCTCTTTTGTCTGTCATTAGGCACTGAGCATCTGGTTTCTTTAAAAGCACAAAGACTCTTTCTCATGAACATCTAAAAGTAGAATATTCTAATTTTCAACCTCCTTACACCAGCTGACGCATAAAGATTTTGTTCTGTATAACTGATTTGCAACACGTGTTGTCTTTTAATATGTAATCCAATCGCCAAACGGAGACGAGTAATTACGAAACCGGGTGCACACGGGGACGAACAAAATATTTAAGAGCCATCTTGTCCATTAACTTCATGTTTATTCATTGGTGTAGTTGATATTTCGTCCGTAGCTCGTATTTCGGCTCGTAAGAAGCAATTGCTGCCTGAAGATTACATCTAAAAATAACCCGAGAATAACAATACGTTAGTGTGTAATAACCGCTTCGTACACGGAACGCTGCAAACAGAAGGCCGTAAACAAGTTTGTGATGACCTAACGAGGCACATTAGTTAGAAGGCGCATTCGAGTGTTTCGTTTTCGGGGAGAAATCTCGCTGCTAGAAGATATGAAAAGACATCTTCTGTCTCTCTCATTCAGTAGCAAAGAACGACCAAATCTCCCCGTCAGGAGGCCTTGTAATTAAAATGCCAAACAAGTGGGAACATTCGCTAAATGTAGCGGGGGAGTGTGCAAGAATAAATCGATAGCAGAGAGTCAATCACAGCACTGCAGCTGAGAGTAACGGCAAGGCTTTGTGAACACCTCCTAGGATCATTATTTAACGCTGCTCTAACAGTTGCTGGCGTCTTTTCTAATAAAAATCCCCCCCTGTTCGCTTCTCTTTGAGGCCTTGTGTTCTATGGCCATAGACCGTTGTCTGTAGTGCACGGTGCATCACCATTACCACCTTGGCAATGCGCTAATCGGTTTGTGTGTCTGCCAGTTCCAAGTAGGCCCTTCTAATGTGTGAGGTTGTTAACCTGGTTTCGGTTTTCTCTCCCTTATCCCCCCAATTTTTTTTCTTTTTGTTTCTAAGAAAGTCTCTAATTCTTATCTGCAAGCATTATTTACTAAAAATATCTTTCTCTATTCGTTTACACTCTTCATTCTATTCTGTTTCTCTACTTTAATTCATTTACATCTAGTCGTCAGTCTTCGTTTATCATTATGTAAATATCGCCTACTTAACTGCACCGTGTGTCCTTTAACCTACGGTCTCCATTTCCTATTCATTTGTTTATTCTAAAATATTCTTTTGAAGTTGTCTTTGTTTATGCTTTAGGTCTATTTACATATCTTCTGTTCTATATGTATTTAAAGAAGCTTTATCTTTGATTTTTTTTTTCTTCGTCTGCATTTTCATCGTTACATTTTTATGAGTATGAATTGAAAGGTCATATTTAAAGGTTATATAACATCTGCCAATAAATTTAATGTTTTTAAAATTCACTAAATAAAAAGTCAAACTAAGAAAATCAGCAGGAGTATATTGAGAACACCAAATACATCCTGAAAGGCACCGCTTTTAGTAAAGATGGCAAAATAAATATGGAAATAGACAAGAGAATAAACAAATCTGGTATGGTAGAAGGCCAGTTACTTTAGTCTTGATGAAAATAATCAGCCCCCCCCCCGCCGACTTTATTTGTTTGTTTAATTCAGGAGTTTTTCCCATTGTTATCTACCACCACCAAATTTTGTGTGGCCATTCCCTTCTACTGTGAATAGACTGTGGGTTGTGTTCGTGGAGTAGCTTACGTAATAACTACATGTTTTTAACTTAACGATTTTTCTTGTAGAGGTAGAGTTTAATATAGTTTATTTTTTTATTCATCTATTTATAATCAATGAAGGAAGAGGTGGGAAACACGTTTTTCAGCTTGCTTATTAAAAGTTTTTTCTGAAAAAAAAAAAAAGTTATTATTATTGCTGAAAATTTGAAAATTCAAAAATTTCAAAATTTTTTTTAAAAAAGAAAAAAGTTATAGCTGAAAACAGTTTAGATTACGCGGGTTGATCAAAAACATTCGGAACAGAACCGATTTGTGTGTGTGTGTGATCCCTCTCATTATATTGGGCGATTGATTGGCCGAGGGGTTAGTGTATCCCCTCTCCAGCCAAAAGGCTGTGGGTTCGAATCTCGACGTGGGAATGGATGTTTGCGATTGTCTGCGAAATTACTAGTTGTGATAGATGGCGTTGGTGCAGTTGCGGTTCGTTGTAGTTGGTGAACTGAGTGGTGGAGAAGACAGAGAGTTGTTGTAGAGTAGGTGCTCTCCCTCGATGAGTCTTTGGACTCCCTGGAGGTGTCACGTAATAATAATAATAATAATAATAATAATAATAATAATAATAATAATAATAATAATAATAATAATAACAACAACAACAACCAACTAAAGTAATTTTTCAAGCCATTCGAGGTCTCAAATAAGAGGATGAGTCTCACACTGTTTTTGGCTACCTCTACACTAATATCAATATGGTAGGGTGGAAAAAATCGAAGAAAAAAAAATTCAAAATATGAATCTTCATAACAGATCGTGAATTTATAAGTTCGAAGTCATCACCCAACTGCTTGTGGTTTGGAGCCTCAGACGGCCCATATTTTTGGTCACAACTCGAATAAATGCAGCCTGAGTTTCATTCAACACATCGTCCAAACCTCAATGCTCTTCTATCCATCAGAGAAATTTGAATACATTTTTAAATTTCAATTATGTTCATGCTGTTCCATTTCAGATGTCATTCTGTCTCCTGATGAATACGTTTTCGAAGTCTATTTATCTTTTATTAGTGTCATCTAATATCTGTCTGTCTCTATGTTACGGACTTGTTTGCTAGTTACTCGCATTTATTGATTTTTTTCGCGTTATTTTGTTATGGCTCAGTCATGCCTACCTTCTCTCTCTTACAGAACATGTTCTGTACTTTTGCTGCATGTTTTTCGCTCTGACAGCAAAATTTTAATAATTCAGTCTTCTGTCGAAAGTCGGCTTCTTACTTCTGCTTGGCAGAATTGCTGACAGCCAAGTATTGCATCCTTTGCTACTTCTTACCATTACTTATTCTGGATCTTAATAAAACATGCCACTGATTCTTAGATTTTTCATCGTCGCTTCTTTCCTGGTGTCATTCTCGTGTCAGGCTGTCAAACTGGTGCTTATTCATGTAGAAATATTTGTTTCATTCTGCACTACATCCCATCCTTTAGAGGTTTCTGTGATAACTGATTTGTAGTAATTGCAACTGTTGTTACTTTGAACCAATACTGATGAAATCTGTACTTCGTTTTTCATTTTTAAAATTCTTCTTTTTTTTCCTTGAAAACTACTTTAAAGCGTAATAATTTAAAATTGCATCTTATTTTTGGTAGAATGATACGGCGTCAAGATAAAATTTAAGTACAGCTAATAATATTTGTAGCGTCCCTTAATAATTATCATTTTATTTTCTACGGACTTGAGAAAATGCTTATTAAATTAGATTATTCATACTTACTAAAAGTAATAGTCCTTATAAGGACTGGCTTAAAGGGGCGAAGCAAGAATGCTTTTCATCTTCCCCGTTATCCGTAGACAGTGTAGGGATAAGGTGTTATTGAGCAATTAAAGCTCTGATCATGGCAGGAGGGTAACAGCAATAGCCAAGCCTCAGTTAGAACTTCATTGGCTACAGCATTGCCATCCATTACCCTCCAAGGGTATTAATATTATTAATCACCGCATCTCACGGTGATACGTAAGTAAAGCCAATCTCTAAAAAATCGCACGATCCCTAGACCACTCAATAGTAGCTGAAAGACCGTCCATCTCAGCGTTGGTTCCACTCAGTGACGAGCTCCCCCACCACCGAGCAGAACCGCTCATATTCCGAAGAAAAGCATTCACCGACAAAGCCCCTCAGCGGGCCGTGCCGGAGAACACTTTCCCCGGAAACTCAAATTTCTCCCTTAAGGCAAAACCTAAGAGAGCGAACTCATTAACCCAGGATAACAGCAACAGCCGAACCTCAGTTAAACTTCATTGGTTCAGCATTGCCATCAGTTACCCTTCGTGGGTATCTCATATAAAATCAATCGCCACATCTCTCTCACGGTCGATTAAATTTCCGTCTATCTCAATGATATGACTAAAAGTAATAGTTCTTAAAAGAACTGGGTGATGGACTGAGTCCTTGACTCTTTATCCCGTCATCTGAATGAAGAAAATCTGTGTGGATGAAGTGTTATTGAGCTAAAAAGCTCTAATCATGGCTGGGTAACGGCAATAGCCGAGCCTCAGTTAAAACTTCATTAGCTACAGCATTGCCATTTGTTACCCTGGAAGTCCTGAAAAGGACTTTTGGTTGTTCTTCCAGAATACCCTCAGTGAAGTTAGATTTAGGTTGTTCTTCCAGAATATCCTCAGTAGAGTTATCGTCATTCGAGTTAAGTAATCAAATTTGATTATGAACATTTAATTACTAAAAGTAATCAACTGTTCATAGATTTATTATATACATTTAATATTTATAATAAAAAGGTGTATTTTATAATTAAGAGATAACTTGAAAAAGCTTCTATTATTTATTCTTAAAATTGTGAAAAATAACAGTTAAATATTATGAATCCACTATTATTTCAAAGCCAAATCTTAACTTTTTTAAAATTTGAAACTGACCATTGACTTGAGAACTTATGAGATTACAACCTTCGACATAGGAACTATCTTGGCTCTGCTCAATGACACTTATTAAAGGCGAGCATAAGTAATGCAAACTAAGACAACCCCAATGGTCTTCGGTTAATTTCGAAACTATTAATTTTCAAATATCTGGCTTTAAGTTAGTGACAAATTCATGATAAATACGTTTTTTTTTTTTTTTTTAAAATACCAATTTGAAAACCTATAAGCGATATTGCCAGAGTAACAAAGGGTTTATCTAGCGAATCTACAGGTTCTAGCTTTAATTACAGGAAGAATACTCTGCGAATTGTGTATGATACTAGTGAAGCCACCTTAATTATGAAAGCCCTAATAAACGATCCAGATATCATTTCAACGGAAGCACAAATATCACCTCATCCTTCGACTGTGATTGAGTAGTCCGATTGTTGTCATTTGTCACTGGAAATGACACATTCGTGTTTATATCGAAGATTGGGTCATTCTTGTATATATGTATATTTTGTACATATGAAAAGCTACATGCATAAATTATGGCGATCCTCACATAGTTCGAAAATCGCTCGAAGATAACATAGTTTTAATTTCCGTGGAAAATTCATTTTGTGGGTTAAATCGCTTATTATAGAAGTCTTCAAGAGAATGTCTTAACAAAATGATGCTCTAGATAAAGATATTATCCATTAATTATAAGAAATACTTTGAGTATAATCAATAGAAGGTTTATCGCTCATTTAAAGTCTTGGAATGCTCTCTCTCTCTCTCTCTCTCTTTCAGTATCACCGTCATAGGAAAAGAAAGTCAAGAAATAACCTTCGTTCTTTTCTTGGCGTTCTTTCTCTCACCGTCACAAGAACTTCGCCAATCTTTCGATGCAGCAACAGCTTCTCTTCAGTTATCGTCTTCACTTATCGCCCGTGATTCATTACTCGGCTAATCAATGATGTAGGTTATCTGCTTGTGTTCCCCCATACTCCCCCCCCCCTCCATGCACATGCCTAGACACCTTCGTACTAGCGTCCCCGCATATTTGTAATATGTCCCTTTAATGAGAAGTGTCACGTTAGAGGCACATTTTCATTCCAGAAGGGGACTATTTATCTTTAGTTTCTGCCAATACATCAATTTTGTTCCTGGGAAGATTCATGTGAGCGTGAATCTAAATAACTAATCAGGTAGAAGGAGAGACAGAGCATAAGAAAATCGATTTTTCCTTCTTATAATTCTCTTCTACTTTGAACGGAGTCCTATTCTCGCATTTTCAATATACATGACTTTCTGAAATTACAAGCACATAGTTGAGGAAATAACCAGCTTAATTTCATTAAACTTGTATACTACAAGATTCGGCTTTATTGTCATCGAATAAACTAGATTTTGCATCATTTCATGAAGACTGCAAGATAAAATTGCTAAATATTTATAATTTTCTGTTTGTAACAAGAAGGTATGTCCAAGTATAATTTTACGATGCGTTCACTGATACAGGATTTTTTATTTGAATTAATTTGATATTCAATTAAAAAAAATATGGAAATGATATAAGACAGAAAATAAAGTTCTTTACGAAATAATTCTTTTATTATGACGAAGCATATCAAAAAATTGAATATACACCCTAATTTTTTATATATTACAATTTCTAAAATAATTTTGCGTATATAGCTGTTAGTTCTTGGTGAGGGATCGACCGTGAGATTAAAATACTGTTCTTACGATTGAAAAGTACCTTAATGAAATTATGTATGGGCTTTTAAAGTAGATCATAATTATTATGTTAATAATAATAATAATTTGTGAGTTCAACAAATCTTCATCATCGGCCTGTAGAGTAAGATAGGCTGAGAGTCAGTAAGAGAGGAAATAAAGATAGAGTGCATAGTGGTAGGGTAGGTTAAAGAGGCCTCAGTTGACCTGTTTTAGCTGTTTGCCCCCCAGGAGCGTTTCTAAAACGGTCGTTGATTTTTCACTTTACAAAAAAGGAAAAATCCTAAAAAGGAAACATGTAACAAAACAAAAACAAAAAAGTACACAGAAAAGCAAAAATTGAAAGTTAAACTTAGAGGTGGAGGAAGGATCTGGCCCGAGTGATGCAGCTCACAAGGAACTGCACCGCCTCGCTGTAAGCCTTCGCCGCTCGGGTTCTCAGGTCCTCCCCCACCTGTGATAGCTGAAACCGGTGAAGCTGTGTACAGAAACAACACAAGGTGGTTACTATGTCTTTCTTTTGTTGTGGGCAGTTATTATTCTTTTGGCCACCTCACTTCCCTTGGCCATGTCTAGTTTGCAGAGAGCTATGAAGAACGCCGAAGCTGCCTCCTTGTCTAAATCCTGGGCTACCTCTACTTGTTCAGGGGTGATTTGATTTTGCTGATGTCATCAACGAAAATGTCACCCCATTTTGCACTGACGATGTCAGATCCATGTTCTCCTGTGAGAAGGAGTTCAGGTTCTCCTATTTTTTTCATCACTTCTTTGAATTTTTCCGCCATCCCTGGGATACCTCTGATGAGATGGCTGAGAGTCTCCCCTGCTTTCGCGTGAGGGACTTCTGGGTGGGCGGTCTCAGATACTTTTGCTGTTTTGGGCATTACCAACTCTTCTTCCTGTGGGCTTAATGGCCGTTTGGAGGTGTTAGTGTTCACCTCCATCTTTCCCTCTTCTATGTCTGTATTAGTATCTATATTGGTATTGATGGTTTCAATAGCGACTGTTTCTTCTTGTTGGATTTTACTGCTTGTGGAAGTTTTTTTCCCCTTTCGGTTTTTCTTAGACGTGGAGGTATGGATTTCTGTTATATCAGGAGCAGCCTCGAAAGGAGGAGAAGCTTCCTGTGGTGTGTCATTTCCATTGCTTGGTGGAGTTGCTGGCATGATTGCACCACCCATCCTCTCAGCAAGGGTTCTGGATGAGCATGTGTCCACTTTGTGGTCAACTGCCCCACATTTCAGGCAAGCTGACTCACAGTTTTCTTGGTTGTGGCCTGCTTTGAGGCAGTTTTTACATTTCACTTCTTGTGTAGAGGCTTAAGTGCTGTGAGGACATTATGTTGGAGGTTTAATGGACTTTTTACAGCACTCACAAAGAATTAAAATAGAATTTAATACTTCCTATATTTCGTCCTAGTCACTAGGACATCTACGGGGATTACAAAGACAATTAATGTAACATGCACACAAAAACTTACAATACTAAGCCCAACCACGTGGGTGACAATAAAGTCCTATCTAGGTGGAGCGCCCTCTAAGGGCAGTTGTAGGTGGCCTGGAATGTAAGGTGGGACCTCTGGCGATGACTGTTTCCCAAATCTTCGGAAGCTTAATGCAACCGTATTTGTTAAGATTTGGTTGGTTTTTGAGAGCTGCTGCTGCTTCTAATAAAAGTCTCTCTTTCTTGAATTTGCTGTGGTGGAGCATGGTGGTTTTTTTCCATGATACTCTGTGGGTGGTGTCCAAAACATGGTCAGCCAAGCCTGAATGGCCATAGTTGTGTTTCGCTTTATTTCGCTTGGAATAACAAAATCTACAAGCAGATAGAGGGAACCGCCATGGGCTCCCCCCTCTCACCCCCCCTTGCCAATTTCTATATGGAAGATTTCGAAAAACGAGCCATAGACTCAGCCCCACTCAAACCTTCTATCTGGCTAAGATATGTAGATGATGTGTTCTCTATTTGGCCTCATGGCCCAGACACGTTAGATTCCTTCCTTGGTCATCTCAATAGCCTACATCCAAGAATCCAGTTTACTATGGAAAATGAAAAGAACAATTGTTTACCCTTCCTAGACACCTTAGTCACGCGCCTGCCTAATGATACACTTGCCTTCACTGTATACAGAAAACCCACACACACAGGCAGATACATTCACAAACTCTCCCACCACCACCCCTCACAACAATATGGCATCATTAAAACCCTTACCAAGAGAGCCCACAATCTTTGTTCCAGTGGAACCGCCCTCACTACTGAGCTTAACCACATACACAGAACTTTCCTCTCCAATGGCTACAGCGAACACAGTATCAAAAAAATAATCAATTCCACCCCCATTCCCCGTCCCTCTCATCAACAAGAATTTAAAAATGCCATCACCATACCCTACATCCGTGGCACTTCGGAAAAAATAGCTAAGATACTAAAAAAGTATAACCTACACACAGCATATAAGCCCTACTGCAAACTGGCTACCCTTATCCGTTCTACGAAAGATCAGCTCCCTCCTCTCTCTCTGCCTGGAGTTTACAAAGTACCCTGTTCCTGTAAGCTTGCGTACTTTGGACAGACAGGCAGATCAGCATCCATCCGCCTAGAGGAACACAAGTCGTACATCGTTAAACACAACTATGGCCATTCAGGCTTGGCTGACCATGTTTTGGACACCACCCACAGAGTATCATGGAAAAAAACCACCATGCTCCACCACAGCAAATTCAAGAATGAGAGACTTTTCTTAGAAGCAGCAGCAGCTCTCAAAAACCAACCAAATCTTAACAAATACGGTTGCATTAAGCTTCCGAAGATTTGGGAAACAGTCATCGCCAGAGGTCCCACCTTACATTCCAGGCCACCTACAACTGCCCTTAGAGGGCGCTCCACCTAGATAGGACTTTATTGTCACCCACGTGGTTGGGCTTAGTATTGTAAGTTTTTGTGTGCATGTTACATTAATTGTCTTTGTAATCCCCGTAGATGTCCTAGTGACTAGGACGAAATATAGGAAGTATTAAATTCTATTTTAATTCTTTGTGAGTGCTGTAAAAAGTCCATTAAACCTCCAACATAATATAATTTACATTTCACTCTAGGACAGTCCACCCCAAGGTGAGTGAAAGCACCACATCTAAAACATTGTTTTTTTACACCAGGGTAGTTTATCATTACTCTGGCGGATCCAATAATAATGAAGTTGGGAACGGGCGTTTTCATCTCGAGAGAGATGTGGACTTCACCCGACTTCCATTTGGGGTTTTCTGCGTCATTTAGAACTTCCACCTTGTGTATAACGCCCCATTTCCCGAATATTTCGTGGATGATCTTTACATCCGTTTCAATATATTCTAAAGGGAATCTGGGGATTCTAAGTAGTTTGGTAATGCTCCCTACCAAAAATGGAACTATTGTTTTTCCATTACATTCGAATCCTGCAAGTAGTTTGTCTCTTGTTTGCTCACTCCTTACTACTACTTGGAAGCGGCCACCACCAAAGGGAGTAAACCCAAAAATCTGCTCAGCGCCGACGCTTTCGATGATTTCTTTGGCCAAACATCGAGGTCGTAGATCAGCTTCCACTTCGATTCCAAGGGTCCGCATACGCGGCAAAGCCATGCTGGTGATGGGCCTAAGCTATTCCCACCACCGAGTGTGTTGTTCTTGCCCCAGTCTGGGGTTTATTCTGTATCTGCTGCTGTAGTTGATTATCAAGTGTCAAGTGCCTCTATGAGACGCTTTGCCGATAATAACTGAGCTAACATATACTATACAGTGATTAGCTAAACAATTTGCTAATCACTTATGGGGAAAGTTCACAAAAATGAACTACACACTTGATCTAAGCCAAAAGGCCGAGAAGCGATCTCGGCCTGATTTCAACCAACGATACAGAAGTTGTTTATTTTAACACTCGGGAACTCGCAGCGTTTTACGACGTGATATATCTGAGAGATACATTCATTATTAGTATGTGTGCTAAAATGCAATAAAACATAAAGAAAAAACGCTGCAAATAAATATAGTATATGATGGTACAAATTAAGTGAATATTCAATCCAACATTATTTCATAGCCGAATATCGAAACTACAAGAGTTTCCTGTGGAATATATAGAAACTAAAAGTTTCGGCGGATGCAAGCATTAGTACACTTATGGACAACTCGTAGTAAAGGTGGAGTAAGCTCCAGACCTCTTTCCTGAGTAATCCATGAATGTAAAGCACATCTCCCAGAGTTCTTGTATGACAATAATAAGCCTTTGGTTTTCTGTAAATTCCACTTTACAGACTTTATTTTTAGAAATTATTGTTACTGCAGTTGTTATGGTTTTACTTGAATTTCAGAAGATAATTTACATTCTCAATAATTAAAACAATATCAAGCAAATTAGACGTTTCTGAATTATAGCCAACCACCTGCTTTTTTAACTTGGCTTACTTGTTTGCAGATGAGAGTCTTTATGAGATTTCACTTATTTTTCTAAATGAAATGAGATAGTTAAAATAAATGAGAGCAACTGGTCAAATATCGGTTGAAGGATGAAAAATCTCACGTATTATGATAACCTATCATCATAATACGTGAGATTAAAAAAAAAATAATAATAACATAAGATATTCTGTCAGAGAAAAGGCAAATATTCTCATGAAAATAATATACGATTAAATGGTCAAAGAAGTGTCACTCTAGAGATTGCTTTCTTCACCATGACAATGCGCCTGCTCACTCGGAAATTTCTCACTAACAATGGCACTGTCGTTCCTCACTTTATTTACTCTCTATATCCAGCATCTTGCTGGATGTAATTTTTATTATAACAGGCTATACTTGTAAAGTTGTACTTTTGAAAAATTTGTGTTTATTATAATAGCACGAATGCCAAATTCATCTATCAAGTTGAAAAAAAAATATAGGTCGGAGGAAACTACAAGTGCAGTTATATTCGATAAATAAATACATTCTTTTTATTTTACTTTTTTTGATCTCACTTATGTTTTGAATTTTTTAAAACTTATTTTCGTGTAGGTTATCATCATACTGTTTTGAATTTTTTAAAACTTATTTTCGTGTAGGTTATCATCATACTATCGTATTATCTAAATTGTGACTTACCACATACGGCAGGAAAGTCGTATGCCGTCTAAATAAGCGGCCTAAAAGTGCATATGATAAACATCCCGGATGTATTTTAATCTCCAAACTTTTAAATATTTTTCCCGAGTAAGAAAAGCGAAGACTAAACTCCAGTTGGTAGTCAGAGGATGTGGGATGTCATCTGTATGCATAACATACGAGTCTCATCAAGTTTCGTACTCCCTCTGCTTAATGCTAACACTGGAGTTTCGTCTTTTTGTTTTCTTTTAATCCTCTGTGGCTTCCATAAGTCCTCATATCACAGAATGCAATAAACATAAAGCCCCGAAGGCCGTAACATTAAGATTATGAACACCCTGCTAGGAGAAAAAAAAAAGGGGGGGTCACTTAATCCCTATTCGGCTGATAGCAGTCATTTCCAGACCAGACAAGCTATTCCGACCACATTCGTATCACATACGAGATGCGAAACGGGGAAAAATCGTAAAAAGAAATTCATATTTTGCACTTAACAATTGTATGCTTTCTTCCTAAGTAGTTTTTTATTATTATGTTATTTTCTTATGGAGTCTCTTGGAGGCAAGTTTTCCTAGAAAGGAAGGAAGATGAAAAAAAAAAAAAAAAAAAGACGCCAGAAGTGGACAACCCTGGCTTGCTTGATTGATTATCCTGCGCGCTGTTTTACGCCCTACCTTCTTCGTTCCCCTGTAATGGCAACCACCAAAGTGTTCGAGGAGTCTGAAGGAGCCAGTTGAAAGCGGATATTTAAGCAGAACAGAAACTGCAAGGAGGAAACTAGACTTAAGAATACGAAGGATGCAGCGGAGAATGAAAGATGAGAAGAGAGTAAATTTTTTCTTATATTTTTTTATCCTTTCTAATCTACACCATTAAGTCACAAAAAAAAGAAGATATTGTATTTCATTTTGCTCCAAGTTGTGTTGATTTGACGTATGTTAATTCTAAAAAAAAAAAAAAAATTGTAATCAATTTCTAAGTTTTGTAGAATAAACTTGTTGCATTTGTTAATTAATTGGATCCCCAACTCAAAAAAGAAACATGTTTTAATAATCTGAGAATAAGCAAAAGGTGTAGGTTTTTTCTATCAAGTAATGCTATATACTTGATGAATTCTCCAAAATTAAAACTTCGTTGAAATGCATTGGGTGAAAATGCATCACTTAAAATATTCATTAAATACAAAAATAAAATAAATAAATAAATAAAATTTTTTTGTTCTAACGTTTCTTATTTCTCATTCAGTTAAAAAATAAAAACTGTCCATTGTATTTAGTAATGTAATAAGTTAAAAGAAAACAATTTGATATAATAAGATATTGTAATGGATAATATTATAGATTCATTCATATTTTATAAATAAATTTTGTAAACGTTTCAAAAATATACTGATAAATCGAAAGAATCAATCGTTTGAAACAGCTGTCAAGCCAGTAAAACCTAATAGAAATAATAAACAGCAAACATACGGGCTTCTGGAAAGAGCTCATTGTGGTGCAAACCAAAGCAACTTCGAAAGTTAAATTCCCGTAAATTCTGATAAATTTTTTAAACTTTTAGAGATCTTATATTTTTCTATAAAACATAGATCGATCTATAATAATCTCTACTACAATTGAATATTTTACTATTAAATTTGTAATAAATTGTTAATAATTAAAAACAGTTTACATACCAAAATCCAGATTATACATATTAGTATATTATTATTCCGAAGCAACAATTGCTTGTAATTTTGATAAACAATTATAAACAACAATTGTTTATAATTTTTAACAAACCTTAATAAACCCATGATTTCAGAAGTCAATTCAAATGAGAATAAACGGATTTTTTTTTTTTTTTATCAAAGGGAAAAAAAAAAAAAAACGGAAGCTACTTTTTGTGGATAACCCAACTTTCTCAGACTATGTTTAAAGGAAGTATTTGCAACATTTTTCAAGTGTTTCTCTTCGGAGCAATATTTTACTAGTGTGGCAGTTATGTCAGACGCGTGGACCTCAATTTCCCTTTATAACCTGTGGATATCAGGCGTGACTTCATTCAGTTTTTTTGCGTAGCTGCTCGTTTGTCTGAGAGTCAGCACATTTCTGTGGCGTTCAATTGTCATGTGTTTCGCAGTTTTAATAGGAAACCTGTCTACGGTTTCTTTTGGCGTGATGAAATAAAAGCTATAGGGCGAATTCTAACGCATACACGCTCTAACATAAGAACATCAGCATATTGATTTTCAATAAGGCAACAGAGCTGCCACATGTAGCTAACTGGAAGGAAACGATTCTGCAGTGTAGAATGTGATTATGTGAGGTGTAAAAGTTTCCATTCCACCTCTTTCTTTCTTTCTTTTTTTTTTTTTTTTATTCCATCTCTTCTCGCAAGATTTTTCTAGTCTCTCATAACGTACACCCGCCCCAAAGGAATTCAAAGAACTATTGTAAGGAATTGAGCCAAATATTGTGTAATGAGTTTACGCATAAGTACTCATGTTAATAAAGGAAAAAAAAAAAAAAAAAAAAATTTTTTTAGAATAGAAAAATAAAATTTGTGCGCGTTAGGTGGTACTTAACTCGGGTCACATGATCTGATATCCTAGCAACAAGGTATTATTACAATCCCGCTAGTCTAAGATAATCAGTTATGTTTATTACGTCTGAGACATAACTGTGGTACAATTGCAGCTCCTTGATTAGCTAATCTCATTCAATATTAATGTGTGAATGTGGTTTTATCTTTCGTTATATTGCAAACACGAAAGAGGACTTTGTTTCTTTTTGTTTTAATGAAAAAAAAAATGAACATTTTAAAATGTGAGGCTAGACCGCTGCTTAAAGCAATTGCTATCAATAATCAATTACCCTGCTGACTGCACTGTGTAAAAGGATTCTTCTCTATACTTTTCTCCACACACATATCCTCTTACCGAAAATTGTTTTGTGTGCTAGTGACCGGTGCGTAAGATACCAGATACTCCAGAGCAACTTCAAACTAACTTGTCGATGCATTTGGAAACTGAAGGCACACGCGCACGGTTAAACTCTAATTCACTCACTGCACTTGATGAAAGTTGGGGTTAAAGATTCCAATTAACTCTCACATTTTCCAACCAAGGGAAGCAGATACACTATAAATCATCCTTCAATAGCTCTCTCCCTATAATAAAACACCTTCCTTTGCTCCAGACGAATTTAACACGATTTTCCAGTGATGATCGTAGATTTCGCTTTCAGTAGCTCAGTGGCAAAATGCTCTCTATTACTTATAAAAGCTGTGTGTTCAAACTCATGACTCAAATATTTTTCAATTACTTTAGCACACCAAAGGCTAGTTATGTAATAATAATAATAATAATAATAATAATAATAACAATATGATTGTCTGCTTATATATATATATATATATATGTTAAAGATACCCAAGCTATTTTAAACCTGGTTTTAATCCATTTCCCAAGTAAGCAAACAGACAAGTAAGTCAAGTTTGCACCTGCAAGGTCTAAGTGATCCGCAAAAGTAGTGCAAGTCAGGCAACTCGTGGTAAAGGTGGAATAAGCTCTGATCACTATTCTTAATATTTACCCTTAATGCAAAGCCCATCTCCTTGAGGAGATGTATGATGCTATGCATTGAAGGCAAGGGGCCACTACCCAGACCGGTTTCGACCTTTATTGAGGTCTCATCAGTGGGAGCCTGGCTTAGAAATACCAAGATTTAAGTAATACAGAGCTTATAAGTATTTTACCAGAACAAGTTACCATAAGATGTTTTGACCTCATTGAATAAAAATCTCAGGATGAGAGATATTTAACATGTTCATTGCCAATCACGCGATATCGTGTGGACGTCGCTAACTAAATAAAAAAATAAAAACAATTTGGCCACCACACAAAATTCCAATTTTCAGCTTGGCAATGAAAGTGTTAATAAGGTCAAAACACCTTATGGTAACTTGTTTTGGTAAAATTCTTATAAGCACTGTATTACTTAAATCTTGGAATTTCTAAGCCTGGCTCCCACTGATGAGACTTCAATAAAGGTCGAAACCGGTCTGGGTAGTGGCCCCCTGCCTTCAATGCATAGCATCATACATCTCCTCAAGGAGATGGGCTTTGCATTAAGGGTAAATATTAAGAATAGTGATCAGAGCTTATTCCACCTTTACCACGAGTTGCCTAGACTTGCACTACTTTTGCGGGTCACCCAGACTTGCAGGTGCAAACTTGAGTTACTTGTCTGTTTGCTTACTTACGAAATGGATTAAAACCAGGTTTAAAATAACTTGTATCTTTAACATATATTATATCCAAGGTAAAAAACAACCCCAGAACATCTTGTTAGCTGGGTGTTTAGGAGTTTGTTGAAGATGAGCGGGAAGGGGTGAGAGTATTCTCAGCCACTGATTTGCGAACAAAGGATGCTTGCCCTCATTGGACAAGAAATGGCTCTCATCTGAGAATATGACCTTCTTCCACGTCTCGGCAGTCCAGCCTTTGCACACTTTTAACCACTGAAGTCTCTTTTTCTTCACATCCTTCGTCAACAGTTTTCTTTTTTTTTGGTTTGTGGGTAGTCCTACCTGCTTCCAACAATCTTTGGCGGATTGTCATGTCAGAAACATTAATCCCACTAACTGCTGTCTCTCTTTAAGTCTACGGCAGACAATCTTGGATTCATTTTGCTTATATTTTGTATTTTGTATTATGCATTTTGTATATAACTAGCAAACGATCTTGAATACGTGTAATTTTCCTTTTTTGTCAGGTGGGAAGGTACCTGTCTCCCCAAACCTCTTCAAAATGGCTTTAGCAGCACCCAAACCACACCTCACTCATTTGCAATTTGTCTTTGACCATGGATGTGTGCTGAGGACGCTTTCTTAGAGATGTATCCATTTTATAGCTACACAAAATGAATAAAACATTACGAATGAATAAAATGAATAAAACACCACGTATGTCAACTTGTTTCCACTATTAATAAACACTGTAGAGAGAGTTAAAACACGCAGCACTCAACCAAAGTAGTGAACTAAAACCGAAATAAATGAAAACCCAAACTATTTTGAACTGAAACAAAAACCAAACCAAACCAAAATCTTCACGAACATTCAGCTTGTTCGGATTAATTTGTTCGCTACTGTATACAGTGTTGCCATTTCTGAAAGATCTCATTAAGATATGTCATCGCTGTAATTGTTACTGTATTATCTACTGTACTTGTACCATCTTCGGAATAAAATGTTCCTATTATAACTCTTAGGGTTCATTTTCCACGTGGCATCTGGTAATATTAAGGGAAGGAGAAGCTTTGTTTACTTCAAGATGCAAATTTCAATTTTTAACTTTGCTAGTAATGTCCAATAATTCTATATGAGATCGTTTACAGATGAATGTTGGCAAATCTATTAGAAAACGAATGTGCTTTTAACCAGCCTTTAAGTAATTTACGTCTCCCAGATAAGTGGCAAACATATTTTTCAAGAAACTGAAAGCCAGTAGATGATGCGTATCCAATAAATGTCTGCATCGAGCATTGAAAGACAAGTCGATCCTCTTGGGTGTCCACTGCTGTAAGATATTGGATCCTCGAAAGTTTTAGTTCATGTATATTAGTTTTACTCAGACGTTGATCTTTAACAAAGATCTTTTACGACAGAATTTGTAATTGAGATGTTCTTTTTATTTCATTTTGTGCTCCTAAAAACACGACACTTCTAATGAAGGTTCGCCTGCAAATGACGTAACACTATTGCTCGCAATTTCAGAGGCTCCTGTAAAAATAATGGACTTCCGCCCTTCTGTCGCAACGGAGACGCTTCTATTCCCCCTCTAAACAGTTACGCAATTTATGGACGATCCCTAAGGAACGAAGCAAAAATTTACGATTGGATTTAAGACTAAGAAAGTAGTCTTATATTCGCTACAAACAATTCAATTGAAATTGAACCTTAGAAGTGTCTCGAGAGGAGGACACACATAGATCCTTGAGGCACCCTAGGGTACGTCTTGTACCGTCTGTTTCCACTTATAATGGTCATCTTTACTTTCTTTTATTCTTCATTTCTTTGTGTCCCTTATTTCCAACTTTTGTGTTTTCTTCTTTCATCTACGATCTTCTGTCAGGGCATCAATAAACAGGAATTCTTACCTGACAGTCGCTATGATTTGCTACGGACCAAACGTTGCAGTGTTTCTGCTTGCGTACATCACTGGGTAACCGAAGAAGCAGTAGCAATTTTCCTATGCTACCATAGTAACGAAGCTGACACTGGGATCTCTACAATCCGATTAGGCTGGTTTATCTGCCACCGCCGCTGGTAATCATGATAGTCTCCCCCCTCTTGAACGCGGCTCGTGATGTAATCAGATCAAAGCGAGTCAGGGAGAGAGAGAGAGAGAGAGAGAGAGAGGAAGAACAAGAAACCAACTGACACAGAACGCCTCCTGCTTCTCATTTATACACACTGTCGCCAATCACACATAAGACTTATTTTTCTCGCCAGGTCGCCTTTCTTGTAGGATAAGACAGCGGCATCCTTTTGTCGGGTGTCTGAGAAGCCACCTTCGTCTTGTCCACTGTTGATAACATCTTGCATAAGTACAAGGCTAGTCTGCGGATACGGTAAACATCTATTGATCGTCGCAGACATTTCTCTATGCGATTGTCTTTTGTTTGCTAGTAAAAAAACAAAAGGCAATCGCCCATTTCCAACTCTAGTCTAATGCATAAATAATAGGCAATTGCCTACTTCAGATTTCAGCTAATACATTGTGGTTCCAGAAAGGAAGCAAATTAAATTTAACTTCCAGGATACAATACATATATTAGTTGGAAACTCTTTTAGAATAATAAGTAGCATTACGTATTTGAATGTAATATACTTCTCCATACACTCCCTGCACATCATAACTCCAACGATTCGGGACATAAATTGTACAAGCTGAATACGTTTAGCGAGGGCCCTTACAACAACAGAGCGAATAAACTTTACCATTAAAATTATTTAGACTGTTCAAGAAAAGACGCATGACCGTAAAGGGGAAGCAATAGAGAGACAGAAGAGTAGGAGGAGGCAGTTAAAAAATGATTTATTGCCTTCTACAAGGAAATACAGGAACAACTAAATATGCATAATAAAACGCTTTATGTCTTGCAAGAACATTCCAAGATAAGCACACAGGGAGTTCTATCACTGCAAATTAATGACTGGGCCATAGCAAAGGTGTGTACGCGAGCGGAGGCCTCCGTGTTCCAATCGTCAAGAAGATACAGCGGGGGTGGTCTGGTCGTAGACTCTCTATAGATTTATGTGGGAAACGCTTTAATATATTTCCGACTTGCAGACAACCAGGTAAGAAATGATGAATAAACGAAGACAGAGAAATGATAGAGGGATGGTAAGAGCAACAAGAAGACAGGGGAAAGGAGGAGAGAAAAAAAAAATGGGAAGACAGAAAAAGGAAAGTGTGTTGCCTCGAGCATTTCAAAATCTCTCTCTGTTTCCCACTTACTTAGCGAGTTAAATACCTGTGGTTAAATCTGAATATTTTAATTCTTAAAATATTCTCTCTCTTAAATTTTTCTTCCTACTATTGTTTATTTTTTCGTACGAAAACAACGTGTATTTGCGCTAACAGAATGAGTTACTGCGCATGCATGCATAGAATGATTCATACCCATCCATTTCCAGTGCTGTCGTGTTGGCTGCTTGGCACTCCTAATGAATAGTATTGCCAGAAAGAACTCTCTGCAGGATTTCTGTTCAAAGTGCCTGGACACACACACACAAACACACACCACCTCTTTTTTTCTCCAACTGATCGATGGAGGCTTTCATCTTGGCTTTTCATACAACCTCCTTTTTGGATTCACTTCGGCGATCTCACCATCTTAGCCCATGGGTTATAGCTTTCTTGGAGCTGATTGATTTGTCGACAGGAAGAATAATGATAGCAGAACTACACTCTCAAATATTCTTGCCCTAACAGAAATATGTCTTCCGTTGGACGTTAACGGGGGGAAGGAATTCTATGCACGATACAGCGACAATCTTGCATTGGAACATACAGAAAGTAGACATTTATTTGCAGTTGTAAAATTGCTAGCGTCGATGGAAGTAAGTGTATCTTGAAAAAATAAAAAAAGATAAGTAACGCATACAAGAAGAAAAAGAAAAAAAAAAAAGAAGAAATATTAACTAAAATATTAACTAAATATTTTTCTTGCCAGTTTGAGGGATGAAGAGCACGGGTTTCCAGGATGGGATACGTTGAACTCACTTTCAAGCAGCTTTTTATTTACATGGGATTCGAGCCCAAGTCTTCCAAACCACTAACATGATTAAAGAAATAATAATAATTTGTGAGTTCAACAAATCTTCATCATTGGCCTGTGGAGTAAGATAGGCTGAGAGTCAGCAGATAGTAGGAGAGCAAATAAAGATAGAGCGCATAGTGGTAGAGTAGGTGAAAGAGGCCTCGGTTGACCTGTTTTAGCTGTTTGCCCCCCAGGGGCGCTTCTAAAACGGTCGTTGATTTTTCACTTTAGAAGAAAAGGAAAAATCCTAAAAAGGAAACATGTAACAAAAACAAAAAACATGAAGTACAGAGAAAACAATCTATGGATAGGACTGGAAACCAAATAGAAAGGTGGGAGGAAGGGTCTGGCCTGAGTGATGCAGCTCTCAAGGAGCTGCTCCGCTTCGCTGTAAGCCTTCGCCGCTCAGGTTCTCAGGCCCTCCCCCACCTGTGGGAACTAGAGAACAGTGTAGCTATGGACGGGAACCCATGGGATGGTTATTATGACTGTCTTTTGTTATGGGCAGTCATTATTCTTTTAGCCACCTCGCTTCCCTTGGCCATGTCTAATTTGGAGAGAGCTATGAAGAACGCCGATGCCGCCTCCTCGTCTATGTCCAGGGCTACCTGTACTTGCTCAGGGGTGATTTGGCTGATGTCTTCAACAAATATGTCACCCCATTTTGCACTAACTACGTTTGGACCATATTTCCCAGTGAGGAGGAGCTCAGGTTCCCCTATTCTCACTATTGCATCTTGAATTGCATTTTCTGCCATCCCAGGGATACCTTTAACCAGATGCTTTAGAGTCTCCCCTGCTTTTGCATGAGGAGTCTCCAATTCTTCTGTTTCTGCTGGTTTTATTTTTTTCATCTCGTTTTCCTCTGGGCTAAGTGGTCTTTTGAAGGGGGCGCTGTTTGCCTCCATTTCATCATGTGAGGCAGCTTGTTTATTGGCTGTTTCTTCTGCATGGATTTCTCGCTTCTTCTCTTTCTTGGCTATGGTTTCTGTGGCGGCTGCCTTCTCTTTTGCGGCCGTTATTTT
Organism: Typopeltis vanoorti; assembly: GCF_054136105.1. Lineage (NCBI taxonomy): Eukaryota > Metazoa > Arthropoda > Arachnida > Uropygi > Thelyphonidae > Typopeltis > Typopeltis vanoorti. The sequence goes on along the minus strand of NC_143568.1, from coordinate 71,713,316 downwards.
GCCGTATGCCTCGATTGGAGTTGGAAAATCCCGGTTTCCCGGCTCTTGTTCTGTAGTAGCTGTAGGCTTCACTACTGAAGTGACTGTGACTGGTATAATAGCACCTCCCATCCTTTCTGCATGCGTTCTTGATGGGCAGGTGTTAACTTTGTGATCCTTGGACCCGCATTTGAGGCAAGCCATGAGACATTTGTCCAGTGAATGACTTGTTGTTAGGCAGTTTTTGCATGCCAGTTCGCTCCTAGATGGTCGAAGGATCCACATCGGAAGCATTGCTTCTTTACGCCAGGGTAGTTTACCATTACCCTAGCGGATCCGATGCTGATGAATTTTGGAACCGCGGTTTTCATCTCGAGTGAGATGTTAACTTTGCCCGACTTCCATTGTGGTTGTCTGCATCGTTTAAGACTTGTATGTTTAGTATACAACACCCCATTTTCCAAACACTTCGTGGATGACTTTTTCGTCATATTGTATATACTCCAAGGGGAATCTGGAGATTTTGAGCAGTTTGATAATGCTCCCCACCATGAACGGAAAAATTTCCTCTCCATTACATTGGAAGTTTATTACAACTTCCAATGTAACATTGCAACTTTATTAAATAAGGTTAAAACACCTTATGGTAACTTGTTTTGGCGAAATACTTACAAGCTCGGTATTACTAAATCTTGGTATTTCTAAGCCTAGCTCCCACTGACGAGACCTCAATAAAGGTCGAAACCGGTCTGGGTAGTGGCCCCTTGCCTTTAATACAAAACATTATACATCCCCTTCTTGGAGATGTGTTTTGGCATTAAGGGTAAATATTAAGATTAGTGATCGGAGCTTGTTCCACCTTTGCCACGAGTTGCCCTGGTCCTGCACTACCTGTGGGATCAGTTAGACTTGCATCAATTGCAGGCGCAAACTTGACTTTTTAGTCTGTTTGCTTACTTGGGAAATGGAGTAAAACCAGGTTTAAAATTACTTGGTATCTTTAACGTATTTATATATATATATATGTATGTATTTATATATATATATATAAATACATACATATATATATATATATATATATATATAAATACATATATATATATATAAATACATATATATATATATATATATATATATATATATATATATATATATATATATATATACCATACCATATTTTTACCATAAGAAAATACTATACTAACAGAAATTCACATATTCACATTGCTTCTACTAATTGCCCTTATAGTCCTTATAAGGACTGGCTTAAAGGGGCGAAGCAAGAATGCTTTTCATATTCCCCGTTATCTGTAGAGGACAGTGTAGGGATAAGGTGTTAATGAGCTATTAAAGCTCTGATCATGGCAGGAGGGTAACAGCAATAGCCGAGCCTCAGTTAGAACTTCATTAGCTACAGCATTGCCATCCATTACCCTCCAAGGGTATTGGATTGAATGAATCAATCACCGCATCTCACGGTCGATTGATCCAATCTCCAATCCCTACTAATTGCAGCTTATATTATTATTAATTATAAAATTATGATATGAAAAAATTAAAGGTGTATTAAAATTTTTATTGTCTTAATATTAAAATATTATAATAATCTTAAAACATAACTAATTTTTAAATAAAAATATAATTTATAATATTATTCTATATATTAATAAAAATTAAATAATTCTGTAAACCGTGAAAAATATTCTGCATGACATTGGTTCTCAAACTAGACTGGTAATGGAGTAGGAGTGGCAAAACAAGCAGCCGCAATACGAGGCTCTTAAAAACAAGATTCAAACTATATTCTCAAACATTTATTATATTATAAAATCAAGTGAAAATTTCCGTACTTTTTTAATAATGTACCGTTCACTACGTTAAGATCATAAATCATGAAGGTAAAGTGAAGTACGAAACATTGATCTTAAAACTCGCCGCCTGCTGTCTTGTGATATATCTTGTGCGAAAACTGACCAATCCACAACTTCTCATGTGTATGAATGTGCGCGTGCGCAATGAAAAGTTTATTTCCCTTATTACGTTTTTATCACATAATCTTTTGGCAAATTACTTGAAGAAATTTGAGTTGAAGAAAGAGAAAAATTACTGACCAAAACCATTCTTTTTAATTAATTTTAGATTATTTTTATAATATATATATATATATATATATTTGGTAAGAGGCAATGGTAAGAGTCTAAAATTTGGGTTTCATATGTAGGGAAAGAGATTCTAAATATGTTGTGGATATTACCCCAACCCATTTTTTTTTTTAAATCTCTTCACTTTAAAACCTCGTTATCAACATAGTACAAAGGCAAGTTTTGTTTCTTCTGTAGCTCTAATCACACAGGAAATATTCATCTGAGATTCTCAGATATCTGAGAGATAACCCTTCCTTAAGGCATTCGGAGCAACCCTCGTGGTATCTTCCCTTATCTAAATCACGAATGCCTATTTAGGATGAATAACTCCAAGCGAAAAAGAAATGCAGCTGAATTTACCATTAATAAGAACGGCAAAGCAATCAGAGAACCATGCTGTTATTACAGACGTACGGTCCAGGCAGACAACTGCTCCTAATTACGTACCATTGAGCCACCAGTCACGAGAATAAAATTAATATCGATTTGGGCGAACAAGTGCTGTTCATAAGCAATCATTCCTGTTGCTCGCATTGAATAGTACCTAAAAACTCCGCTAGGGAAAAGTTTGAGGTGTATTTGTTTGTATTTTATAATTTATAAGATATTAACAAAATACGATAGAATTTTAATAAAAATTTGAAGAAGTATTTTAGATGTTTAATTCTTTAATAATTTTTGTTAATGTATATTTTGATAAACACTGCCCGCTCGCTCGCTCACACACCACACACATACACACAGTTTTGCTATTTGATATTTAAGTGAAATTCTTTTATTTTGGTTGATTATTTTGCAAATTAGTTTTACTTTCAATATTTATGTCATTTACAATTAATATTCAATATAGATTATTTGGCGTTTACTATATCATTTAACACTTTCTATCATGTAACACTTAACACATAAAACCTACAAAAAACAAAAACAATGATAACTTCAAAATCAAACATTGAATTCTTAAAGATACAAATTGGCAATAAACAAATTGAGAATGTAAACAAGTTCACTTATCTAGGAAGCACGTTGAGTCAAGATGGTTGTTCAAAAATACCGAATTGCTAAGGTAACTGAGGCCCTACAGAAGTTAAAACCCTTGTGGGGAGATAACAAATAACAATCACAACCAGACTAAGACTAATTGACACCTTGGTGAATTCCATCCTCTTGTATGGTTGTGAGGCCTGGACTTTATTGAAGGAAGATGAGAGGAGACTTCTGTCTTTTGAAATGAAAACTTACAGACGACTTTTGAGAATTCCCTATATCGCTCAAATGAAAATGTCTGAAAACTGATTGATTCAATAGACGGGAGGAAAAGGGAAAATATTCTGACAGTCATCAGAAGAAGACAGATGAGCTAGTTCGGTCATGTGAAGAGGGCTAATGGCATTCCAAAGCAAGCACTAGAAGGAACCCTTGATCCCCGAACGATTAGGGGCTGACCTCGATTAAAATGGACTGATGACATCAAAAAATGGACAAATTCTCCCTTTCTCAACTGAAGACCGAGATTATTTTAGGAGGCTAGCAAAGAATATCACCTACCAGCCATGAGCGATCCAACGGTCCATTTAGGACTACGGGAGAGATGAATATCATTTAAACATCTTTTCGTTGTAATAAGAAAGTTTTGACACAAAACATGCAATATGCTTATAATAAAAATATTTAAAATATTCTATAATAAAGTTTTAAAATATAAAATGAAATATTAATGTTTATGGCTTCAGGAGTACCCTTTAAGGAAAAATAGGCAACAGCCATAAAAATTAATAATAAATTAGAGGAAATAAATTTCTGGAAAACTTTCCATTAGCATGGAAAGTTTTCCAGAAATAATATTCATAAAATGAAATAAATAAAAATAATATAAGATAAAAACTAAAATTAAAAAATTTGAAAAATTGGAAATATAAATTATGTCAAATTATATAAAGCATAATAAATTAAATAAATTAGTACCTACGTCAGTTATTATGATTATTATCTACTTTTTATTAATTAATAAGAATTTTATTACTAGTAATAATTATTAATAATTAAACAAGTATTTATCACTATTATGAATTCAATTATTTTGGATTATTATGACGATTTTAAATAATAAAAATGTAATAAACCATTAATGTTTTGTGATGATATCTGGAGCAGAGTATTATAACATACAAAAGGGTGGATGATGTGGAAGATGATAAGACGAAATTAAGAAAATCTTTAATCCAATAGTTGGATCGAATTAACTAAAAATGAATCGACTTTTCGATCTTCAACTACTGAAATGATTGAAATCGATAACTGGCCAGTAAGAAAATGGATTTTGCAGAAAAACAGAATACCGTGTCCAAACTTCTATTAAAGTTGTAAAAGGCGAAAAATAATGGGGGCGTGCCTTTACACTGAGCACTTTTAAAATCGGAAATATGACGTTACAGCTTGCTTTGACACGTGGTCTACACACCAGCTTATGGTCTACAACCTTAATTAAGTGTTGGGTGTCTTCCACGCCACTACCCATAAGGCGATCACATCTAAAGAACCGGTAGTAGCAGCATCCCTTCTTCTTTCCATTAATCTTCTTTATGCGTATGTGCGTGCGTGCTTTAAGAGTGTGGGAGAGAGAGAGAGAGAGTGAGTGAGCGAAGATGGGAGAAGAACAAGTGTGTGTAATTAGCATATTAACAGAGCACTTGTAGCATGAAAATCCAATTTATTTTTGCATTGTCATGTTGTGAACGAAAGCTTCCATTAGAGGTGCGTTGCAATTTGCCAAACTTGCCTCAATGCATATTGGCACATTTCTGATAATGCTCTTGCGACTTCCGTTCAAAATGCGCAGAAAGGGATGCGTGTAACCTTGTATGAATTCCAATTAACAGAAACGGCCGATGGTCTCCTGCGAGATAATCTAGATCCGTCACATTCTTTCTTCATCTAACTAATAGAAAGTCCGATTGATGAATTTCAAGTTTACTAATTACTTATTAATACGATATTTTATTAAATCCTCACTATTAGGAAAATTTACAATAACTAATGGGCTAAATAATCAAATATTATTTTTTAATTATTTTATTTATGTATTTATTTATTATTATTTTTGTCACACTGTAGTACTTGTTGAACCTGTGAATGACCATTTCCGTATCTCTTAGGGATTGGGGAGTGAAGTCTTCCCCCTAGGTCCGTTGGGATGAGGAGGCAGTGGAGAGGATTCAGAGGCGAGTGACCAACGTGGTGAATGTCCTGTGGAATGTCTCTATCAGGATAGATTGAGGGTGTGTGGACTGCAAAAAGTTGGTTGATAGGAGAAAAACAGGGGATATGATAGAAACATTTAAGTTGCTTAAAGGATTTTATAGGATAGATGCTGGGCAAATGTTTCAGCACTTGGCTAAAGGGACCAGAACAAGGGGTCATCCCTGGAAGTTGAATAAAGGTGTGGTTAGTAAGGATTTGAGGACTTGATTTTTTGCTTGGAGAGTTGTGAATGAGTGGAATGGGTTGCCGAGTCAGTTGTAAGTGCTTTTTCTGTTAATGGGTTCAAGGAGAGGTATGATAGAGTGGGTCTCCCACCATGAGTCTTCGGACTCCATGGAGGTGCACCTATAATAATAATGATAATAATGATAATAATAATAAAAGTTTCTGGTAAAAAAATTGGTGGGGTCGCAATTACCTTACCAATTGTCTTACCAATTCTACTTAGAATTAGTAAGACAATTACAGGCATCGATGTCTATGACAAGAATCGAACCCGCAACCCATTGGTTGGAAAGCGAAAAGCCTGTCGAATAACTGTTTAAAATTATTTTATTTTGGGCCATTAATCATTGACAATCAACCCTCTACACTATTCTGTTTTCTTTAGTTCGTATGCTTAATAAAAAAAAAGAAAAAAAGAAAAGAGGAAATGAAAGAGAATGCTATTATGAGAAGTATTCCTGTATACTTAGTTTCTCTGTCTATCTATCTCTTTACAATAAACACTCTATTTTATTCTTTCTGTAGTTTTTATACTTATTTTAGTTAAAAAAAAAAAGAACGAAATTTGTGTCTGTGTGTGTGTGTGTGTGTGTGTGTCGATCTATCTATCTATCTTTTTACGATCAACCCTACATTCTGTTTCTTTAGTTTATATAATTATTAAAGAAAAAACAAAACAAAACAAAAAAAAAACAGGAAGAGAACGCTATTATACGAATTACTCCTACATTCTCTCACTCTCTCTCTCGTTCTCTCTTTTCTTTTCTTTCGACTTGGTGAAGCTGAAGGTCGATGTTTGTCTTCGAAGTTTCTTGCAGGGTGGGAAAAACCGACGATATTTCTGTCACGGTCTGTTAGTCTGTAGACCGTCAAATGAGGCATCCATTAGAAACACCAGAAGATTTCAGTACCCAAGGGAAGTTGAACGTGAAATGTTAGAGAGTTTGTGACCCACAGGAGACTTTGGAAGATAAACGGTTCACAGTTGATTTCTGTATCAACTCCTCGGCAAATGTGCAGACGCATTTGTAAAACAGAGGTTAAAAGGATCTTCCAGACTATGGCATAGATACGCTGCTAACGACCTACCGTAGGTGAGCTGCGATACTTGCAACATCAGATTTGACTCGGGAAATCATTCGAGCTGGCTTTATTACAAAAAAAAAAATAATAATAATAACTTCACTGCTTATTATCGAACAGTTTTGGGCAACTGTGTCAGTGATATGTCATTTTGGGAACTTGAATTCTTTTTTGTTCGCGTTTTAAGTGATAATTTTTTATAAAATATTTTTGAATATAAAATTATAAATAAATATTTTTTAAAATTTGAGTAAAATTAATTTTTTTCGCATTAAAAATAACAATACAATTTATACAGAATTAAGAAAAAATAATAAAAGGATTATAAATTAGTTTACAGGTCACGATTTATAAATAAATATATTTCATGATATTTCATCGTCAGATCAGATATATTTCGTGATGGGGAAATATATCATACTTTTGTCAGTGTTTTGTAAATTCAGAGGTTGTTTACGAATGTTTCCAGTTTTACAAAAACATTTGTTTTCAAAATAGGGTTTTGAAAATGAATACACTGAAAGATATATATCTTTTGGTGTATTGTAGTTATATATATATTGTAGTTATATATATATTGCATACTATTTTTTTCGACTGAAAAGACTGACAAAAGTATAAGAAAGAAAAATCAAATACTTTCAAAGCATCGTAAACAGCTTTCTTAACATAAGTCAAACATGACATAAAACGGGCAGCAGTAGCGATGATATTGTTAGGAAGCATCCCCAAAGGGTCAAAATGTTAGAGCCAAATGGCCTTAAAAGCCTACGATCCTTCTATAGTGGAAGATCATAGGCTTTTAATTTTTTTTCCAAGTTAAAAACAATATACTTCATACAGAATTGAGGAACAAGGATAAAAAATAAATAAAATTTATATTTTTTTGTTTTAAAATAAAAAGTTTATGCAAAACTTAATGGTGGTTGATCCAACAGTGCAAATGTATAAAATAGACAGATGAACGAAAAAGCATTCATCTTCATAAATCTGAGATTAGGAAGAGTGGACACGTGTCTATGGTGCGTAGTCCGTCAAATAAAACACAGTCGCACACATGTGGTATATTTTGTCTAGATTAGTTACATTCACTTCATTTTTCTTTCAAAAAATAAAAAAATATATTTGCTGAAGCTTTCTCCTACAAACCACTGAAACTAACAAGTCACGAGATATCCATAGCAACCGAAAATCTCGTACTTTTCATCAGTGAAACTGATTATATGGTGCTCACACACACACATACACACACACCATTTATAAACGAAAATAAGTACTTTTTTTGCTGGGTTACGGTGGAATAAAGCCATTCGCCTATGTTACACAATATCTCTACGAGACCGAAAAATAATGACTGTCAATTTGGCATGACAGACGATGTCCACGATGCATTGTTAGTACATGCAAGGGGATTTCTTTGGTTATATTGCTGTATTTTCCTCTTAAGACAAGAACAACCGTCGATAAATAAATTACACATTTAGGGATGTGTACTTGGAGGAGACAAACACCAAACAATCAATAGATCATTACCTAATTGTATGTCTTTTGTGTCTCTGTTCACGTGTTGGCGGTGTTGAGCCAAGAATGATGGATTAGGAAAAGATGATACATAAGTGGCTAGTGGAAGTCATTATTACAAGAGTAAACAGCTGATCTGTCAGTTTGTCTGAGAAAGGGTTTCATCTTCAAGACTAATAAAGAAATACGTAGCAAGAATTAACATAGAAAGGGTGTAAGTGTTAAAATTTGACAAATATTAGCATATATTCCTATAATTTCTACCACTGGTTACTACGGTGCTCGTCAGGTGGCGCCACCTGCAAATCATATGTAAATACAGTTGGGTAACTGAAGTGGAATAGGTTTGTGACGTCATAGCAAAGAAGTGGGGAAGCACAACGTAGGGATGATGAACGACTTTCTTTGAAGGCGCATATACTTCTGCATGACACAATGTCCCAGGTTGTAAAAACACACTTACTCTATTGTCCGCTCTGATCCAGTAGGGTGAAGTCCCCCTGTGCTTGTGACAGATGTCTTTTTTCATCCAGTCTCTTGCTAGTAAGGGTTGCTAGGCATGTCTCATTAAACTGCCTTGCTCCCTATAATGGTCGGAGCTTTATGACTCTCTATTGTATCATTTCTACAACATAGGGGAACTTGTAAGAGAACACAGCGCTTATGACAACATTAAAACAATCTTTTCACAAGGGCCCAAAGGAACTGTGGATGTTGTAAGAGTATCCAGCTGGGCTACATCATTAACCGATGCCTTTATGAACATACACTGGATCAGTATTACTTGTGGATTGAATAAATGTCTAGTGTGGTTAGGTTAGAATAGTTCGCTCTGGGGATGAAATCCTGAGTTACAAACTAAACCTCGTTATAAATGACATGCAGATACATCTATCATTCAAGATAGAGACCAACGAAAATCTATTTAATCACATTACTGTTAGAGATCTGTGAAGTTACGTTCAGACAAAAAAAAATAAATGAATAATGTTAATGGTATTTCTGAGAAAATGTTCGCGATTACGTAATACCTTTGAAATGTTGACTTATTTAAAGATTATCTTGCTAAGACTAAATTAACAGTAATATTAAAACTGATAATTTATCATTGGTCTACACTAGCAACAACATTAATGCTATAGGAAAATTAATGAAAAGAATTGTGATCTCTCGTTACAATGACAACCAACACAAACACTTCAATGACAGAGGTAATTCTTTGAGCATTAAAATAATTAAATGGTGTTTAATATTATTTTTAAAATTTTACTTAAATTTTAATAATTTATAAATTTAAATTAAAATTTAGTTTTATATTATGAATAACAAAGTGTTATATATTTGTTTTTATCTATACTTTAATGTAGGATAAGCAACCAAATAAAGAAAAAGAAAAAAGAAATAAAACACTAGAAAATTTTCCCAAAATCTTTTCCTAATTAAAATTAATTTAAAAAAAAAATTATTTATGTTGTGTCGTGTCTTCTATTTCTATACTACTTATGAATTAGGGGTCACATAAGGTGGGAATAGCCTATAGTGGATCGAGTGGATCGAGCACTACTTCGTTTGCCCGAGACGGGCCAAAGGAGATCACGGGGTTTCATGCATTGACGATCACTGCAGATGCTCAATCATAGCTCGTATGCAATGCGTAGTGTCTATTCTCGAATCGTCTACTCAACTAGCCCCTCCCCAAGATCTTGAGTGCTCCCCCCCCCCCCAAGATTAAATCCTGAGCGCGCCGCTGTTTCGTCTAAATCTGATTACAGCATTGATGGAGTACCTTACTCAAATGGTCAATGATATGATAATAATACTCTCAATATATTACCAATAAATTAACAACATTAACGGGTGTGTTGCATGTCTTAACATTAGCAATTATTATCACACATATTTTGCTAATGAAATTAATGTTAACAATTATCACAAACTTTGACAAATTTTAATAATACGTAATTTCTGTGTTAATATCATCATATAGTTCGGCTGTTGGATACCTAAAGAAATTATCCTATTATATTAGTCGTTCTGTAACGACAGTATTGTAGACAGAAATTATCAGTCATTACTTCCAGTTGGCAAGAAAGAACGAGGCAAGTGTTGAGACAATTGATAGAAGAGGAAGAATGCGCCCATCTAGCAGGAGTGGGGAAAATTAATGGGTCTGTGAATGGCATTTTACTGTCCATTCTTTCTTGCTATCTAATAACAGCACGCTATAGTCCTTGGCTACAAAACTTCAATCTACGAAAGTGGGGTGTTTGGGAAATTCCCAGCACTGTGAAATTATTTGTTAAAGATTCCCTGTTTGTCTTTGCTTCAAAACATTCGCAGAATAGCTCCCGGGGGATGATAGATGGTAGCCCATCTTCTTCTTAGTGCTACGGATATAGGTTCGCTACAGTCTTTGGATTTCTCTACTTGGTTCAATTTAATCTAAGATGGCTATGAAGAAAAAAAAAAAAAAAAAAAGGCGAGGGAGGGAGAGTTTGGTATTTGAGGTTGACCGTTTAGCTTTCTACGTGGGTCATGTGGTTGCGTTGCTACTTCGGTTTGGAATTTGCAATTAAGGTAACAAAATCCATTCGACGAGTCCTTGGATTTTTGTAAAAGTCAAAATGTATTACGTGTTTTGTAAAATGTCTTATGTTTATAGGAAATATCAGAATTCTTTATCGTAATTTATGTCTTTTTGTCTACAGTCAAACCTTTGATTATTTATAGGAGGAGATGGTACGATCTCCCTAATTCATTGTTTTTTATTAGGTTTCATTGTTTTAATATTTGTGATATTTCATGTCGTTTAATTAGGTTATATGTTTATTGTGTTTTTAAGATTGTGATGCACGACAACGTACACAATGTAAGAAAAGTTTAGCAAATATTAGTAAATATTTGTTTGTTTGTTTATTTTAACCGCCCTTACACTTCCCAGAGAGGTTGCAGAACGTAGCACTAATCACCATACAAAATATGCAGATAAACCACTGAGTCAATTGGGCTTCTTGTTTTAACTACTTCACCGGGAAATTTATGCACGTTACTAATAAAGAAATATTATTATTAATACTATTTAAATATGATTATTTCTTATACTATTATTTATAATACATTAAAAACTATATTTATTATAATAGTTTTATTGATTTAAAATTAAATTTTTCTAAATAATCGAAGTTATTACAATCTACCTTAATGTATATTTTCTGTTTTTTCTATATAAAAATGACTCCAAGTTTTTGAATCAATCGACCGTGAGTAATGGCGACCGAGAGTATCCATTACCCTCCAATACCCTTGGAGGGTAATGGATAGCAATGCTGTAGTTAATGAAGCTCTAACTGAGGCTCGGCTATTGCTGTTACCCTCCTGCCATGATCAGAGCTTTAATAATAGCCCAATAACCTTATCCCTACACTGTCCGCTACAGATAACGGGGAATATGAAAAGCATTCTTGCTTCGCCCCTTTAAGCCAGTCCTTATAAGGAATAATAGCTTGAAAGAAACATGGAGATTTTCACAAGCTGATCTCTTCTGGGAATTATAAACTCGACCTAAGCGAAAGCTGTCATTTCAAGAAATGGATCGATTATATAAGTGGTAATCAAATGGAACTAGATCTGGATTACATGCTACCGTGAGAGAAAAGCTCCATCTCCGGCTCCTAGTTTTTTTTTGTTTTTTTTTTTTCCTGAACTGTCATGTATGGATTACGAATGTAGCGTTTGTTCACAAAAAGACCTCTATCGTGACCAGAAGTGATACCTCACCTGGCTCAATCTGTTTCTTTTTATATTCGCATTATTGACGCATACAAAATTTTCATTACAATAAACAGTCCGAGATTTGGTGGGAATTTTTTTTTTTTATATAGACATCGACGCAAATGCTAGTTTTGTTTTGATCTTACGGAAGGTTTCTATCACTTGTAATTGCCTTTGCCAAGCTAGTAAATATTATGACGTCACACAAAATTCTCTTGGAGTATTTGGCTTGGTCCTTCCCACGTTGTATTTATAAGCCGGATAAGCTTCGACTGCTTAGGGGAGTGTCTAGGGATCAATTGAAAGTGGCTGTTAAGAAGGAGGAGATTCAATATTTAATCCAAATCCCGGATCGTGGATTATTAAATGTAAATTTTTGTGTTTTGGATTTTTATTGTGTGTGCGTGTGAAAGTTTAGATACTTTATGAAGCAGTGGCTGATTTTGCCACTTCCAAGCGCCATCTAGTGACAATTACGTCAAACCAGCTGCTTAGACAACCCTTAATAATAAAAAGCGTTTTCTACTAGAGCTTGTTAAACAAAGATGCCCATTGTTAATGCAAGGTGATCCACCTGGTCTCTTTGTACCCCTTTGTTCGTTCTCCACGTGCCATTTTTGCGCCATATTGTTTTATCAGTCGAGTGGAAAAAACTCACTTTGTGACTGTAATGAAATCAACAGAACACGTGCCACCCTTTAGTGTGAAGATGAATGACAATTAGGCTTAGCATATCAATTGTATCAAGTACTGCATGAAGCTGAAGCAGTTACTTTGAGTAAGTGCTTCAGTTATTAAAGTTATCATCAGATGGCACTGATTTAAAAATGTTTTTGGAACTAATTATGACAATTAACAAATGAACTAAAAGCATATCAGGAGTCGTTGTCAAGGTCTTGGAGAAAGTAGTCAAGGGAAAAATACAGGAATGGATTGATGAAAATGAGATACTATACAGAGGACAGCATGGCTTTGTGAAGGGTAGATCATGCCTCAGTAACTTGCTCAAGTTTTATAACAAGGTGACGGCTGAACTGGATAAGGGAAATGGGTTTACAGTGATACTGCTGGACCTGGCAAAGGCGTTTGACAGGATACCACATGGAATTCTAATCCGTAAACTACAACATATGGGAATGGATATAGGGTTGGTGAGATGGATAGCTGGGTGGTTGATGGAGAGATATCAAAGAGTAGTTTATTCAGGAGTAGAGTCCAAAAAACGGCCTGTGACTAGTGGTGTGCCACAGGGTTCTGTTCTTGGACCACTGCTGTTTAATCTGGTCATTAACGATATAGGGAAGGGTCTAAGTGGGACAGTTCATTTGTTCGCTGATGATGCAAAGTGGGGTAGGGCGATAGTTAATGCAGAAGATGTCAAAGTCTTGCAAGATGACTTAGATAGATTGGAGTTCTGGACTAAGGAGAATGGATGTCAATTTAATGTGACAAAATGTAAGGTTATGCATTTCGGAGTGAAAATATTAGCAGCAGTATATCACATTGGTGGAACTGTACTCCAAGAGATTGATGAGGCCAGGGACTTGGGAGTGTTGGTGGATAGGGAGATGAAGTTTAGGGGGCACATTGCGAAAGTAACTAAATCAGCTCATCAACTCACTTGGTTGTTGAAAAATACCTTGACGAGCAGAGAAAAACAAGTTATTGTACCTCTGTACCGAGCCCTGATAAGACCTCATCTTGACTACTGTGCCCAGATTTGGTCACCTCGGTTCCTTCTTGATGGGGAGGAGGTTGAGAGGATCCAGAGGCGAGTGACTAAGATGATAGCAGGTCTATGGAATGAACCATATGAGAACAGGTTGAAGATTTGTGGGTTGCAGAAACTAGTTGATAGGCGGAAAAGGGGAGACATGATTGAGACATTCAAATTGCTAAAAGGATTCTATAGGATTAATTCAGATGATATTTTTGAGATCAGGACTGGTGGTGGGAGAACTAGGGGACACCCATGGAAGCTGGGCAAGAGCGTGGTTAGCAGGGGTGTTAGAGCTGGGTTCTTTACTTTTAGAGTGGTAAATGAGTGGAATAAGCTGCCAGAGTCTGTTGTGGGTGCTATGACAGTGAGCGAGTTCAAGGCAAGGTATGATAGATACTGTGAGAATGTTGAACAGCTGCGTGAACATGATGTTTAGGGCCTCCCTCGATGAGTCTAAGGACTCCTGGAGTAGCCCGTGGTAATAATAATAATAATAATAATAACTATCTGGGTATCCATTTCAGTGTTGGTTTCCTCTTGTGTAAAATAGAAAAAAAGTGTAAATATAAAAGTTTGCTTGTTTCAGTCCATTTCTGGATTGGTCAGTCTTTGGCATAGGCGATAGGGAGTTTCTTTCTGGAAATATCACTGGTTTTAATCACATGCAACAACACGTATTAATACAGACAAATAGGGTCTATTAAATTAGTTATTTAGGGTCAATGTTTGGGGGTAAAGGCGTACTGCATGCTTCTTTGAGGAATAATCATCATGCCTATCAAGGATTTAGGCCTAGCATGGCCTGTTCCGGCCTTAGAAGTCATCGTTGAATCGTTTAAGAGGACGTCCTGGTTTTCTTTTTCTTAATGGCTTGTACTTTAAGGCTTGTTTTGCTAATCTTTGTTTTCATTCTTTGAACGTGTTCCATCCATTTATGTTTATATTTTTTTATTTTTTCTATTACTGGTTCTTGGTTTAATTCTTTCATAATATCTTCGTTTCTTTTGCGATAATAGGGTATACTTTGCAGTTTTTCTCATAAACTTCATTTCTGCTGTTATTAATCCTCGTCTTTTTGTTTTATTGTCCAGATTTCACTTCCATACAATAGGACTGGTAGGGCTAACGTATTGTATACTTTAGTCTGGTTTGTTTTTGAACTATGTTTGGTTTAAATATAGAGTTAATTACACTTGTTATTTTTAAATATTTTGCAATTTTTACGTTTATATCTTTTTCATTTTCATATTGATCATACATCCTAGGTAGTTAAATGAATTCGTCTGTTCTAAGATCTTGTTATCTATTACTATTTTAGTTCTTGCTGAATCTTGTCCTTTAAAGGCCATAGTTTTTGATTTTTCCGTTGATATTATCATACCGTAATCTTTGGCTATCTCATTTAGATCTGAAATAGCTTTCTGTAAGTTATCTTCAGAATTTGTAATTAATATTTGCTCATCGGCAAAAAGGAGAGTGTTTAAGTTTAAGTTGTTTCACAGTAGGAGAAAGTTTAATACCTTGATGGAAATTTTTATTCCATTTTCTTATGATTTTCTAGATCTTCTTTGAGGAATGGAACTTTTAAACGTAAAATCCAATTGTTCAATTGTTTTGAACTATCAAAGCAATTAATTATACAAATTTTATCATCGCTAAGTTTTATCATTATGAGGAAAACACAAACATTAAGACAATTTCTGCAAAGTGGGGAAGGCGTCTTGCTACGCGCCATTTTTGGCACACAAATATCTGTGACATATTAATCGTAGCTTCGTAGTGCAGACTTGTATCAACAAGTTTGTGAACGTGACTTTTAGCGGTATGAATTAATTTCAACTAATAGAAGAACTCGACAAAGGTGTAACCAAAACAAAAAACGGTATCCAGCAAGCACACGAATTGCTTAACTCGATCAGCCTACGAACTCTTTATTGAATAAGCCTTTAAATAAATATTGTATGCATATCTGCGTACAAAAGAAACACCGAAAGAGCATCAACAGTGCGATCACGCATAATAAACAAAGGCAAAATTTTCGGAACTGTCGACGACTGCCCCCCCCCCCCCACCCCCCAACTCCTAGTCAGAAGTTTTGAAAGTTACAGTGTGTAGTCATCTTTAGATTGCCATGTTTACCGTTGCTATGTAATAGGTAAACGACACGTGCGAGGGATTCTCCATTATAGCGAGCGCGTGCACCGGCAGTGCCATGGTCGACAGTCTGTCATGTGTGTGCGGGCGATCACCGGGGCTGCGGGAACTGCGCCAGCTGTACCAAGCACCACTCTCATATCTTTGGCTATTGATGAACCGTCGTAAATCTATTCAGTCATGTTGGGGACAAACGACAACTTTGCATGCACGAGAGAAAAAAAAATAGAGTTGGGGGGGGGGGGGGGGGACTCCGCTACGATGATCGGTTGTAGGATACTTAGTACGTTCCGTAAACGAATGTATGGCAGTTTGGCAGTGAAGCATCTCTGGCTTTCGTGTATCTTTGATAAATGTATTCAAACCCGGCAGTGAACTGTTGCATGTGAATATCGAGCAGGTCGTGGGGAGGAACTAAACAAAATCTTTTTATGCATATGCGTATATGGAAATAATGGATATTAACAATTGCCGTGCTGTCTCAACTTTTTTTTTTTTAAATATTAATATAAGTGTATAATAAATAGTATAAATATAGCAAATATATAAAAAGGGGAAACTTCAACGCGAGATAATACAAGAATTAAATTTCTTATTTTATTTTTTTTCCACAAAAATGAGAAACATATGATGAACAGCATGGGCACTATGTGTTAATGCCGAGTAGGTAGTGAGAGGTTGCGGCTACTGTGATACATTGTGCACCGGTAAAATTCGCTATGCTTATAAGTATGGTTTCATTATTTAAATTAAGGGGATATTAAATCCCACATTATTTCAAAACCGAATAAGAAACTCAAAGATAGGAATCAAAGAGTTTCATGCCGATTATAGCAAACTATAAAAGTTTCGGCGAATTGTAGGGTAAGCTAAAGCACGTAGTTCAACACTAGGGCAACTTGTTGCAAAGGTGGGGAAAGTTCTGATCACTATTTTAAGTAATGGTTTTATTTATTATTCTGTCAGTGAGTAGATTTATAGTATTTTTACTATAAATCCACTTCTCTTTTTCTTTCTTTTTTGTCGGAACACACACACAAATTGACCTACGAAAACCCACAAATAAGAGACATAATAAAATCGAATAGAATCTTAGTTACCTCGCCATAACTGTAAACAAGTCTGGTTCAAGTCCCAATAATGTTGTTTATCCAGACAATTGGAGTTGTTCAAGCCATCTATTTTCACTTCACCGCCAACTTTTAGACTTTTGTAATTTACCAGTTTCCCTTTCTGTCTGTTCTTGGCCAGAAGTTCTCCGTATTATTGTTTGTATGCTTTTCATTCGATCGTTAGCAAGCCTTTATGAGTCGAAACAGGAAAGGCTACGTTTATTGTTAAGTGTAGCTATGGATCATTCTACAGCTTCGTTTAATTGTGTGTATCTGTGTGTGGGAGGCAAGGATCTTTGGCTTTCTTTCTCTTCTTTACATGACTTCTTGTCATCAATTCCCCCCCCCTTTTTTTTTTTTCTTATATGGTATGTTTTGTCGTCTGAACAACAGCAAACAATTGGCATTATATGTTTTTATTGCAAGACCTGTCTTAATCCATCAATCTTGGTCATTTCGGCTTGCTTTTTGATATCTTTTCGTTCTTAAGATCTATGTTCTCTTTTGTATGTCTGCTGGACTACTAGGATGCGAAGAATATCTCTAAATGTAACTTTTTCTCGCTTCGTTGCCCCAATAATGTTTTCTTTTGCTTGTATTTCCAACAAAGAAATTTCTGTTTCATTGTTGCAATCAACAAATTTGTGTGTCGCTTGGATTGTTTCCATTTTTATCAGTTTTAACAGTTCACTGTATTTTTCCAGAGTAATTTATTTCTTCAAATTGGTTCTATTAATTTTATTTATTGATAGTTATTCGCGTTCAAATTTCCGATAATTCAAGAAGGGTTTTTGTTATTATTTCCTTCCATTTTAGTTCTAAGAAAACATTTTCATTTGTCATACTAAGAGTTGTGTGTGACCTACTTAAATATTTCCGATATTTTTGCCTACATTATTGACTCTTCTTAGCAAAATGCAATTCCGGTGTTCGCATTCGATTGACTACACTGAATAATTACTAAAACTGCAGTCTGTTTTGTATCGAATCTCTCATCTCCTTCCTCCCACTGGATGGAACTTATATTATTTCATCGAATATTTGGTGAGAAGAACGTCAGCAGTCTTTTATGGTTAAAGGTTCCCACATTGACATCTCCGCCCTAATATTGTCATACTGTAAAAATTCGCATACATCTCCGTTCTCCAATGGGATGCCACAAAAATCTACATAAAGACAAGAAAGTAACCAATAAAATATCTGTTTGATTTTGTTATATAGTCCATTACCTGTTCAAAGCCATGTAGAATTCTGTCTCTGTTTTTCCAACTGCCGCCTCCATAGTTCACTCACAAATGATAATAAACTTTATTTGGAAAGATCTGGGTTCGAATCCAGTTTAGGAAGTGAAAATCGTTTATAAAATCTTTTGGATTAAAGGTGAGTTAGCCGGTCTCGTAAGGAGGCGAAAAGTTTTTTCCCCTTCTGGAAACTTGGGTGGTTTTTCATCCGATAAACTAGACAAACAGGCCAAAGAACACATAAAGTTAGTTGACTTCGGCCATAACTCAAAATCCAAATAACCCAACGTCACTTCTTCACTCTTACTTCTGCTATTGTGGAAGAAATATTCGACCAAAGAAGTCCGGTGAAAGAAGTGGACACTTTCCACTTTCTTCTTCTTCCTGTAAAAGAGGTAAACTTAATTGTTTACTTGCGATGGAAGAAGGAGACTTGACCATCTTCTATCAATGAAAGAAGTGGACTCATTTCGCTTACTTCTTCTTCTTCCGATGGAAGAAGAAGATATTCTTCCACTATCCATTTATTCCGTTTCTGATTCAAAGAAATAGATGGATAGCGGAACAAGTAGAAGTCAAGGAGGGATTTGATGCCATATTACTTCATCATTTATTTGTTGGCGATGGACATCTCTGCCTACCAAAAAAAAGCAAAGTAATTCATCATCGTAGACTAGATCATCACAGATGTCTGAAACTTGTCCTTCAGATGGCTGCAAATCATTGAGTATAACGATCTCCAACTTCGGCTGTTCTATTCAGTCCTCTATGGAGCCTGCGTGCCATCTTTGAAGTTAAAATGGCATTCGATGTATCGAGATGGTTTAGAAACTTAATTATATCAACTGGTAGCCTTGTAGACACTATAGGTTTCCCAAAATCCTCTAAAAGTCCATTGGAGGTGTCCAGTTTTTGTTTTTATTTTTTATAGCGCAATTTTATTTTCGTAATGCGTTATTGTATTCTATCTTTAGTTGTTTCGGCTTCGCAAAAACGCATTTAGCAAATGAAACTCAGAACGGTTTCTCCACGTCTTTGTAAGTGACGCATGCGCACACGCGTCTAAACGGAGTATGTTCTCATTTCTCTCCACTTCACTTAAAATTTTCTGTATATATTGCACTCCTTACGGCTTCTTTATTTAGATCAATACTCCACTAGAGCGAAACAGCCGAACCAAGTTCCTGGATATCAGTAAAATACGTCACCATGTAGTTGCCTGCCTTATTTCCTCGCGAGTTTAATATATCTCACGATTTCAGCAAGTTTCCATCGTATCCTATATTAAACTACCGCCTCCGCACTCACACAAACACTAGATTACATGAATAAATTCTGACACTAGCTTTCACTTCTAACTAGGTGGTTAAAGCTGCAGGAAATGCAGAAAAGTAGGCTCGTAGGAGGTTAAGGCGTGAACTCACAAACGCACTCACATTTGAAGAGTGACGGGTGAAAGTTCTAACCCTAAATTCTCCTTAAAGTTTAAGACGATCTGTCGAAGAATTATCGCACGACTATATTGCCCTTCTCCTATGACCGGAACGATCGGTAAGATTATTTTCTCTCTTTGGTAAATTGCATATACAAACTTATTGCGTTTTGCACAGTATTGTTTTGTGGCAACAATCGAAAAAGAAATCTATTATTGCTTGTTCTAACGATGAATGAAATGCGCAGTTCAGCGCGCGCGGTTTGTTGGGCATTTCAAT
This sequence comes from Typopeltis vanoorti, assembly GCF_054136105.1. Taxonomy (NCBI): domain Eukaryota; kingdom Metazoa; phylum Arthropoda; class Arachnida; order Uropygi; family Thelyphonidae; genus Typopeltis; species Typopeltis vanoorti. The sequence continues at coordinate 71,693,393 of NC_143568.1, read as the reverse complement.
TGCTGCACGTAGCAGTCAAAATAAAGTTTTATTTTTGACTAATATGAAATGTATAACTGCATTGTTTCATAAAGTAACAATTGAAATTGAAATGCACAACAATTGAAATCTAATTGTGTAATCTACACGGTTAAGTAAATATCTTCTGCAATGAAATCTACATTGTTAATTAAATACTTCTGCACTGTAATCTACATTGTTAATTAAATATCTTATGCACTGTAATCTACATTGTTAATTAAATACTTCTACAGTGAAATCTCATTGTTAATTAAATACTTCTGCAGTGAAATCTACATTGTTAATTAAATACTTCTGCACTGTAATTTACATTGTTAATTAAATACCTGTGCAGTGAAATCTACATTGTTAATTAAATACTTCTGCACTATAATCTACATTGTTAATTAAATACTTCTGCAGTAAAATCTACATTATTAATTAAATATCTTATGCACTGTAATCTATATTGTTAATTAAATACTTCTGCAGTGAAATCTACATTGTTAATTAAATATCTTCTGCTTGTTTTAAATGAACAGTAAAATTAACAGACGGGTTTTAATTATAGATTTTTTAATTAAATGATTAATAGTGGTATTTATTTGAATTGCTAGTATATTTTCTATTTTAAATTATATCGTTGGTCATTAATTTTAATTATTCAGAATAAAGTTTAAATATTTTAAACATTTAATCTTAAAATTTTAATTTTGATTTGATTTTATATTGTAAACTTGTATTACGATATATTAACTGAGAGAAATAAAGAAAACATGCGGTTCCAACAAATAAATAACTGTCGACACCAATTCTAAGCCATCTTTTATCATCTTGTCTACTTATGAGAGTAGCGTAGCAACGTATCGTCTTTGCAATAGCGAAAATCTTCTAATTGCAAAACAACAGCTTATCAAATGTCACCGGGAACACGTCCCATCAGGGATATTTGTCTCATCGTTTTCTGCTACTTTAAAATTAATTAAGTCAGAAACAAGAAACTATTTAATCCCAAACTGTCAGTCTATCTCTTAAACCGCGCACAAGATTGTCCGTTTGCAGATCCCTGTGGAGAGAATGACGAAACAATAAGAACAAATACCAGCTCATACGAGCTAGCTAAATACGACAGAATAATTAAAAGTTCCAGTGACATTACCATCGTGCAGATTATCTTTGCAAACTAAATGGGGTTCAAAATGTCTTCGGATATATCTAGGAAGAAGAGGACAGCTTTATCAAAGTTAACGCTGAGTGATGGAAACAGAGACGGTAATTATTTATTTTAACAAATAGGTTTCGGATACGAAAGAGAAAAGCATGTTAATATGGTATGTAACCTACAGGTGCAGCGATGCCTGCGTCATGTATCATGCATTGTGGGAACGTGATGGGAGTATCAAATGCGGACGCTCTCTCTCTCTCTCTCTCTCTCTCTCTACAAGAGTGTTAAGAGCGGGGGACAGTCCAAATATATTATTTATCCTCCCCGTAAACTGCAAGATGCGGAGAAGCTGGAGATTTTTCACGTAACCAATAGAACAGACGAGGGAGATATTTATTGTGGGTATTCTGATAACGCTTAAGGGAAAGAACAGGGGCGAAGATGAATTCTAGAAACATTTGATGAAAGCGGGGTGATCCAGGATCAAACTCTCGCGTGAGTAGCTTAATAACCAAGGTTTTCCCCCCCTACCTGAACCACACACACACACACACACAACACCATATGTATAGAGAAAGAGCAAAAGGAGACATTATAAATTGAGTGGGGTATTAGAAGAATAGGATTTAAAAAAACAAAACGAATTTTTTTTTTTGATAAATATTCTCGGGATTTCATATGAAACATCACATAAAAAATAAATAAATAGTTATTCAACCATCGGTAAATACATGGACGTCAGCATAAAATTTTCCGGGGGGAGCAAAATTTTCCAAGTGTGTGTGTGGGGGGGGGGGGAGGACTTGCAGACAAATAATTATATCAATAAATTTTTATTTAATTATTTAATTTTTTGTTTTTTTTTCCCACAAGTTGATCCCAGGGGGGTAAGTGTCCCGTCCCCCCCTCTGCGGACGCCCATGGATAAATACATTTTTGTCGAATACAAAGAATCAAAGGTATGGATTAAAATACAACCAATCATCTTCCTTTCAGTGAGCTACAAAATTTGGTGGTAGTGCAAGCCTAAAAGGGAGGAGGGGGCAAATTTTAAACCAGACAGATAAAAAAACAAGGATTTATGTATGAGATTGGGACCGCCTCATAATGGGAGTGCAGTTCAGTGACAAGAAGCCACCTAAGTGAGGACTAAATCTTTCATTAGGCAGATCTCAACCGACTGTTGCCATGGTTACATAATTCTTCATCGCTCTAAGCGTATCATCCGACTCCCTGTTTTCCTCCGAAACACGAAATGCAAAAATTTTATGAAAAAAAAAAAAATAATAATAATAACTCTTCCAATACTAGGAAAAAAAGGTCCCTATTTCTAAATATAATCTTATTACCCTAAAGATAATACGACATTCTGATTTCGTCTTAATTTAAACAAGCATAGGGGATTTCTAATTCAAGGGAGAAAGCAAACAAGTTTTATTCTTCGGAGGAGAGGTGATGGTACATTATTTATACATCTGAAAAGGGAAATTATTACAACCCCCAGACACCGCAGAAAAATATTAGCTCTACGGAGTGTTGCGTCTTGAATAATTCATCGTATTGCGAGCTTTTTTTTTTTCCTCGATGCAATCAACTGCTTCTGGGTGTTCAAAGAAATGAAGGTTTAATTAAACTTAATTTCGTCTTTATTTCAACTGTGAATGTTTAGGATTTTATTTATCTTCATTGGTTTCGTTCCACTAATATTACTAGACCAGCTTTTTTTAATGATGTATTTTGTTATGCGGGCTTATTCAAGGTTTTTTTTTTTTTCATCTTTTAGGAGTTTAAGTTGTAATGTCGTGTTGTGTTTATTTATCCAGATAAAAATGAAATTGAATACATGTAAACAGATTGTAATGCATCTGATAGGAAGTGTATACTGACATGCTCACGCACTTACGACTGCATTTTTTTTTTTTGACATAACGGGAAAAAATTAAATACTTCTCTGTTTATTACAGGATTGTTCTAGACGCTTTAAAAAGAGAATCTACGCGACACATTGATTATATAATATTTATCACTACATTTAAAGTCTACAAAAAGATAGTGAAAATTGTTTTATTATTATTATTATGGAGAATTTTCTCTGGGATCGTTGCTTGTCATTCAATTTTCTTTTTAATAACCACAGTTTCCAAATGATGGGGGTGTTTAAAATGATGTAAAGCTTAATAGGAGGTAAAAATTAAAAAATAAAATAAAAATAAAAATAAAAATAATAAATAAAATAAAAAAGTAAATAAAATAAAAATCACTCTAGAATTATTTATTTAATTTTATTCATTTAATAAATAAATAATCCTTTAAGACGCAAATCTTTATAGTAGTCTTAATAATAATAATAGAAGTATCTTTAGCCAACTCGTAGTGTTATAAACTAATGGTACTTAATGCGCTATAGGTTTATAACACCATTCATAAGTGGGAGGCAACAATAAATAAATTTTAATAAATTGGAGGAAATATAGCCACAAATATTAAATGCCTTGATCATATCAACATCAGGGGGCGCTCAAAACGCTATCATTTCAAGCGCTGCTATTCTTTTAAACATATCTCTTTCAATAGCTTAGTCTGTAACGACAATACCCGAAATAGGAAGCGAAAAATCTTTATACGGGCCTTACGACTAAGAGAGGGTTTAGTCGGTGTCGGATGTGGTAGAGTAACCTTCCGGAAATGGGAGGGTTTCCTCCCAAACAATAAGAAAATTGACTATAATTAGCACAATACAGTGGAATTATTCATTGGAATTAAAGCCCATCTTTTATGCAGGATGTGTTTTAATTTCAAAAAAAAAAAAAAAAAAAAAAAAAAAAAAAAAAAAAAAACAGGGGGCGGGAGTTCTTCTCAAAGATTTAAAAATATAATTTTAATGGTTCGAATATCAGGAAGAATGGCGTATTTAAACAAATAAATAACTAAATGTCTGCATTAAGGCAAAGCAAATACAGAATGCAAATAAAAAAAGTGAGTCCAGTTGATGTAAACACTACAGAATAAGACCCTTCAATTGCTTTCGAAAATCTGCACAAAAACGAAAAACTCCATAGCCTCAGGTTCGCTTGGATTTTCTCTAATTGGAAGGGCAGTACTTGACGGATTCCTGTAAGATGTTTGCTTCATCCTATTAATTCGTCAGCGATCGAGCGTCGACACAGTGAGAAGGGGGAATAACAAGACACGGACAGAAGAGGAAGGGTAAAAAAAAAAAAAAACGCGAGTGATATTACGAAGCATCTAGCTGTCATAAGGTACAAGTAATGATGTTAAACAACACCTCGTGGAAGAAGTTGCGTGCACAAACCCTGTCCCTACAGAGCACTTATCGTCTTGCGACGGCACAGGACGAGGACTGCCGTGCATGACTGCCTGTGGCTATCTTGCACGGGTTGGTCTGCACTACTTAGTGAAGAACCCGATTTGCATAAATCACCCTCATAATGCGTGGCTGGGGAGGGAGATTTGCGCGTGATTTATATTGGGAAAAAAAAAATAACGTTCTCCCTGGTATTAATAACGTTTCCAGGTTTATACAGAGATGGAATGTCTTGCTAAGAAATTGCTACTTTTCTAATACTATCTGTTCGTTTATCCTATTTAAGCACGTGTGTGTGTGTGTGTTACTTAAATTAGTTGCCACAGTGCCCACAAGAATTATAAAAGATAGGTAGCATTTAATAGGTATTTTTAAGGTGCATTTAATAGCCATATTTACTAGGTGTATTCGTACGTAGTATTTAAGGTCATTGTGGTCCCTAAGCTATAACTTTGAAGCAGTTCCATTTCCCCCTGAATAAATTGTGGCGGAGGCCTTTGTAATGTGAGGTTCTAATCTGCAGCTTATGCGTAAATCGAGCCCTGTTTGCCTCTACGTAAATCCAATCAAACCCAACTCCGTCTTAAGTTAATTATTATTTTCTCCTTTGGTACTGCGTGTCAATTTTGATAAACATCGTCGGAATAACTTGATTGAATTGCAAATGTGTGTTTTTTGAAGATAACACCGTCTGTTTATGCACCTATAATACTTTAGGGAATTAAAATTCTGTTTACCAAAGGAGTCCTTGTTAAAGATCAACTCCTTCTAACCTGCCAAAGTAATAATTTGGCCATCACTAATATCGCTGCCTAGCAATGGGAAGTTTTTACCTGTTTCGTTGTCATGGCAACCACTCAACTCTTGACATTTTAAACCCTCTCTACTTTTCCAGCACTGAACTCATCGAGATTGTTGACGAGCACCTCTTCTTTGACAGGTACTCCTCTCCCCTGGTCCCCCTCCTGCGGTTTGCTAATCATGTTACCGATGTCAAAGTGTCGCAGCGAAGGTAGATCGCCTCTGTTGACTTTTTGCGTCGCGGTGACCTCTTTACCTGGTATAGTTTGGTGCGGGACTGACTTGTTTTGATAACATGTCCAGATAATGTGCACAGTCAACTGAACTCCGGCGACGTGGCTGTTGATTAGATGGGGGCATTGTCAGCAACGGCAACAAACGTTAGGGTTTATCTTGCACGTGGGAATTGTGATTGGATGCCGACACACGATTGCTTGACAAGTGTTGGATCAAAAGCTAATATTTGTGTATTCATCTTACATGCTTTTTTTAAAAAAAAAAAAAAAAAAATTAAATAAAAAAAATCCGTGTTCTGGTTTTGTAAAAAGAATAAATTAAATAGGACCTGTGTGTCCTGTTCATGAAATAGAAGGAAGACAAAAAAAAAACTTGCTAAAACCACTTTTAATCTCACCATCTGGTTGGAAACATCCGGGTTCGAATTCCGTGTAAAATACGAAGAGCCAGGGACTTTCAACTGAAGGTTGAGTTAGTCAGTCTCGTGTGGAGGCGGTGGGTTCTTTTTCTCTCGAAAATTCGGGTTTTTCATCCGCAATATACACACACATAGGAGATTACGGGAATAAGGATTAACCATATTATTCCGTCTAATCTAGTTTCGAACGCATAGTACGGTGTTGGTTTATGTAAGCATAAAAGCAGGCTAATCTTGTAACAGAATTGTAGTAGCGGTTGCTAGGAAGCTGATCCAATAGGTGCTCTTTGGTTTGCAGGAACTTTTATAACTTTACAATCGGGGATCAGCCGATTGGATATGGAGATAGCAGATAAACTCAGATTTTTATACCAGCAAGACAGTCAAACTAGCCCTAGAACACACACACACTTAAGAAAACAAAATATAAGGTTTCATAATTCCTTACGCTTCTAATTTCAAATTTATAAATAAAATTAAAAATAAATAAAAAAAATAAGTAATAATTAAAATAAATACAATAAGTAATTCGTAATTAAAATTCTTCTTCATATTGGCTTCGCGTGTTAGGCAATTGTTTGCCTGTAACGTTTTCAAGGGTTTAAAAAGTCTTCTGCCCATCTCCTCCTGGGTCTTCCTCTTGATCGATGTCCCTTTGGTTTATATTTCCAGGCAATATTTGGCCATCTGTTCTCATTCATTCTTTCTATGTGGTTTTTCCAGTTCTCTTTATAGTTTGTGATGTCTTCTGTTATGTTAATTATGGATAACTGTTTTCTTATTTCTTCGTTTCTTATCTTGTCTATTCTTTTATAGCCTGCAAAGCGGTCTTAGGAACTTCATTTCTGCAGCTTCCACTTGTCTTTTATCTCGTTCTCCCCAAGTCCATGTTTCACTGCCATATTTCAGAATTGGTTTGGCTATTATTTTATATAGTTTTATTTGGGTTGTTCAATAAACATTTGTTTATTGAAGTGTCTTTTCAAACTTCCAATGGCTGCTAAGAATTTTTGCTTTTTTATATGCAATGTCGATGTCTCCATTGGGGCTTATGTAATTTCCTAGATATTTAAATTTCTTCACTTGTTCTATTATTTTGTGGTGGATGATTAGTTTGCATCTTTTAATTTCTTTACCTTGAAATGCTATTGATTTCGTTTTATTTATTGAGATTTTCATGTCATACTGTTCTATTGTTTTGTTCAATACGTGTAGATTTTAATGTAATGGGGTCTTCATTTTCAGCAAAAATAACTTGATCGTCAGCATACAATTATTTATTTCGGCTGGTTAATTATTTATTTCCTATTTAATTAATATTAATATTAAAATATAAAAAATATAAATTATAAAATAACAAATAATAATATAAAATAATAAAATATAAAAAAATATAAAATATAAAAAATATAAAATATAAAAAATATTAAAATTAATAGTAATTAAAATCAATAAATATACTTAAGTCATAAAATTGAATAAAGTGATAATAAATTAATGAAAAATATTAAAATAAAAAATAGTAATAATAAATTAACAAAAAATGATAAACCAGGTCCGAATACTTTTGAATCACAACTAAGATCCGAAATGTCTTAAGTTAAAATGCTATTCCACTGATTGTAAACAAATGGGATTGTTTTCCCACTACAAATATTATCCTATCGAAGTAATTTGTCACAATGCCATGGAAATAAAATTTAGTGGATTAAATCTTAAGTAAATCACTTTGTTCTGGAAAAGTCTTGGAAGAGACAGCTTTGGGAAAACCCCTGTTTGGTGAAAGGGAGACAATACATATCATCCCCCCTCTCTCTCAGACATTGTCGCAATTTTTCTTCCTTCTTAGCTCTTTGTCATGGATGCACTCATGCAAGAACAACAACTACGACATAATTACATCTTGGAAAAGAGAAACTAGACGTAGAAAAAAAAAATATATATATAGCTTTCATAAGACAGGTTAAAGTTGAAAGCCTAGTGTGTCTTAATAACGCCAGAGTTGCGTCTAGCGGTCTTTTAACTAAGAACCTTTCTTAATGTTTGCTAATAATGAAAGTTCTTTAAATATGTCCACTTGGTTAGGCATACATTCACAAGTTGCAGCTGCATGCAGCTTGCTTTTAATAATACGTTGGTGGATAATGAAGTATATGACACTGACAGTAAACAGTTCTCCATTGTTTAAAGACACGCGCCATTTGTTACAAACGTTTGCTGTGACATCACAAGAACATGGTTGTCGCGTGCTTTGCTCGAGATGGTTCGACTAATGAAATGAACATTATGCGTCATGAACATCAATTCACGAGATTGTGAAAGGAAAATGGTCTTTTTTTTTATTGTATTGTTTCTAGCTAAGCCTAACTCTAGGAGTTTTTTTTTTTTTCTTTATTCTTCGAAGCATTGTTATAAAGTTTTCTAGAAAAAAAAAGTTTTATCTGTTGGTGTGTTTAGAAGGTGAACTATAATCCTTGTAGTAAGTTTATCTTCACTGACGAAACAATCTGCACTTAATTTTTGTGATCTTTCTGGATTCATGTATTGTTTACCCAACTTATAATCGCCTTAAAAGTTTGTAAAAAAAAAAAAAAGTTATTTTTTATTGATACCTAGTAGAGCATCATTGTCTATAGAACAATGTTTCTATATACTTCTGTTTTTAATTTAATTAAAAGTACCATTGAAATAGTTTTATCGTCGTATTCAACTACCATATCATTAAAATCTCAGACATCCAATGCACAGTTGCACTTTTGGGCTGCAAATTGCGTTGATTATATGTTAATAGACAAATGCTTTCTAAGGATATCATTAGCTGAATCGTTCCTACAACTAGATCTACTTTGGTTACTATTAATATGTGTAATGGGTTCGCCGCGATAGAAGAAGAAGATTGAAATCGATGAAAAACAATCAGTAAAGGTCATCTCTCACTGCTATACTTTCAATTAGCGAGTGTTCGTTATTACCGCCTACATAAATTAACCCTGGGGAACAAGAAGAGGAACACAGATTCGTTTTAAGAAGATACACTTCTGAAATAATGCACTTTTTTTTTCTTTTTCTTTAAAGACACGGTGTGGTTTGAGATTAATTTTATTAAGTGCTCTTTGTATTTAAAATTAACTCAAGCTAGTCATTAGAGGGGAAAGAAAAATATAGGTTACGTTTTATTAATTCCTTAATTTCTGGGAATAAACAGAATATATTCGAGTTCCTTGTATTCCTCTGCAGATAATGTCGTCTCCGTAGCGTAGGCGGTAGCCATGACACCCTTGGTTGCAAAGATCTGGGAGTAAAGTTCTTCTCGTAGAATGGTATGGACTTTTCAACTGAAGGTGGGTTGTCCGATCTCATACCGAGCCGACAAGGTTTTTTCTTTCCCACGACATTAAAAAACGCTCACCAGTTATCTACACTTTGTAAACATACACTTCTCATAATTTTTATGAGAAGTATATTAGTACCGTGGGTGGGGCTAAGGTTTTTGTATTATTTTTATTAATTTTTATAACCGCTAGCCTTTAGATTATTTTTTTATCTCGTCCCAATGCCCTTTTCTACAGACCAAAGATGGAACTTTTTTTTCAAGCCACTCGAGGCCTCCAATAATAGAGGCGGTAGTGTCACACCGGGCGTTGAAATTCATCTTCCACCTTAGTAGTTTTTGAGTTCTCTAAGCAATCTTCAATCGTAGCCGCAATATCAGTGGATCACACACACACACACACACACACACACACACACACACACACACACACACACACACACACACACACACACACACACACACACACACAAATACTAACAATAATAAACGAAATATAAATGAATAAATAAAGTTAAGTATTTAATTCATTAAACTAAACCTATGTAATTATTTAATTCAATTAATAAAACAAAATAAAAATAAATAAATAATCAACTACGACATCTTCACGCACTTAAAAATAAAAATAGAAAAATAAAAACTCCTTCTGTGTTTCAACATTACAGCAACATCTGCATTTGCTTTCATATTAATCCTGCTTATTCACAGAAGTTATTATTTTTGCCTGGCTTTTTAGCTTTGTTAATACATACTGTTCTGAATATTCTGGACCTCAAGCAGGTCTGCTTTAAAGACTGTGAAAGCATGGAGTTTGGTATAAATCAAATCTGGGAAAGACAATGATTTTAAATTTTAAGTAAAAAAAAAACAAAACAAAAGTTCCTATTGATATCACTAGATGTCGCTTCCCTGGAAGTCATCACCACTGACCAGTTTATAAAATATGGGTCCAGCGAAGTCATTGACAACGCATCTATTCATCACATAAGTCATAAGTAAAGCCATGGAGCAAAAAAAATGGCTATAAAAAGGGGAAGATTATACTTCCAGATAGGACTTTATTGTTCAAATTATACAAAACATCAGTGGCACTACAGAAAGATGAAAAATGACCCTCCCTGTTTCCCCTTATCTATAGCAATGCCTCGAGAAACAAAAGACAATAGCAAAAGAAGAATGATAGCCATTGTTCACACCACTTCTCTATCGGCATCCCGAATGGATAAAGGTGACCTCTCAGTCCCATACCATCGAAGCCCGAGTATATTAACGGCGCATTTTAAGGGGGATGGGTAGGGATGCGATTTGGCTCCAGACGACTACACGTAGGGATGGTGGTAGAGTCAACACTTTATTCTTTTATGCCGTACTCATCGTTTTGCCATCTTCCCACACCCAGCCCATCTATGGCCAAACGCCTCAGCCTCTCGCTATCTTCCATCCATCACGCACACGTCAAGCGGCCCCCTTCATCTTTTCATCAACATCCAATTGCGAATCAATTTGAGAATATCGGAATCCCCCCCCCAGGTCTTTTTTTGCGAGGTATTTCTTTTTTTTCTATAAAGAGGGAAGTATGTTCCAGTAAACAATTTTTTATCCATCACTTCTTTGTTTGTAATCCATATTACACTCTCTTTTGACACGAATTTGCAAAAAAAAAAAAAAAAAAAAAAAAAAAAAAAAAATCAAATAAAATAATAAATTTATTTGTTCCCTGATCTACTTAGTGACTAACATAAATTTTAACTTTCATATTTATCGAAGGTGTATTATTATTTATTTATTTATTTATTTTAAGCTGGAAATGCCACGAAAATATACAACGAAAAAGATGGTAAGGAAATATATATTATAATTAAATATTATATTTATTAATATTATTTAATTGCGTATTTCATGGAGCCTCTAAGCTCAGTTGGTTTAAACGAGCCCTTTGATTAGGGAAAAAAAAAAAAAAAAAACGGGTTCGAATTTCCGGGGGAGGTCAATTGTCAATCGAATAGTAAGTTAGCACCTGTCTCATACAGGGTTGGAAGACTTTTCCCTTCCATAAACTCGGGGGGGGGGGTCATCTCGCAAACAGGGCCTCTTAAACACATATGCTACAGACGTAAATACTTACTCCTAGAGGAATGCAACAGAGGAACCTGTGTTAAATTGCGTAAAGCTTCTAATTAGGAGGAGATCAGCCCGTCTTGGAAGGACGACAGTTTCTGGGGAGGGGAAGACTACGATTTATGCAAATTCGTCAACTAAGGCATAGTTATGGATGACACGAAACAGTTGGCCCACTCATCAATGGGAGATTTCCATGGATAGACCCGAAGATGAAGACTCCTTAGTCTATAATACTTGTATATGAAACATTTTAAACTTATTTTTAATTTTTTTGTAATTCAAAATAAGCTCTTTCTCTTCTATAATCACTTATTTCTTTTATCACCGGCTGATACACAACTAAAGAAGCTCCACTTGTTCTTATTACACGAAAACGAGTCTCTAGACAGCTGTGTCGTGTTTTAATGCTTATCTATTAACGCTAACAAGAAGTTACGACTTACCACTATTTTTCGTAAGCCCTAGCAGTCTTTATATGTCAAGAAATAATACCGCCTGTTCCCTCAAACATGATATATACTTGAACCTATAAAACAACTCCCCTTTATTTTTTTTTTTAAAGTGAGAAATAGCGAATCACCACTAGAATACTCAATTACGGTGAGTACCACAAGGAAACACAAACAATGGGAATAATTGTCATATCTTTCTCTTTATGAAGCATTGTACATTTCAACAATATATTGACTCTTATTCTCGTGATATCATGTGACAAATAAAAAATTATTCCAAAGCCTATCTTGCATATTTCACCCAACAATCAGCGTGCTGTATAAAACTGAAGTGCTCGCGAAGGCCATAACCATGGAAACAGATTCAACATCTATTGTTTCAACTGATAACAGAATGTCTATTAAGGCAGGTGCTGTCAGGTGATTTTTTTCCCCCTCTTTATGCATCGCTGGAGTTCTATTATCAACTGTGTCGCTAAACAATTTCCCAACTTCCTGTCATTTTATAGAAAACCGAAAAGAGGAGGACCAGGCGACGAAATACCATTTACTTGGATCTTTATCTTGAAATAGATTTTGGGTAGAATGGTTGTTTTCATTTCTATTTTCTTTTTTTTTTTCCTTTTTTTTTTTTACTGACGACAATTTCCTTTTTACTGTATGGGATAATTAGAGAGAATGTTATTTTATTCATTGGCAAAAGACTTGATTATATTTTACGAACGAAAGCGGGTGCTGATGGAAAGAATGGCAACACAGAAGTCATTAAAGGCTTGAGTGAGGTCAGCGAAAACATTTTTTTTTTCTCGCTCCAGAGACTCAATTACAACAACCAGTGGACCAGAGGGTGCTCCATTTGAATTTCTCATTTAGTCAAGATTAAGGAAGCAAAGACAGGTAAGGGGGGGGGGGTTGGAAAGACCGAAAATGGGCACACATTTTACAACGACCAACAGACCCCTTAAAGAAATATAGACCCCGTTGAAGCTGTTTTGGTCTCCGAGTATCAAGAAGTAGGCATTTGGCAGACACCTTGCATTAATTATGACTTAAGAAAGCGCTCCATCGTTGGGGTTTCTCATTAACTTACAACTAGGTGGAACTAACTGCCACACACTTTGTAATGATTAAACTTCCCCCACCTTAAATCCGTTTCGCGCTGTAGAACAAGTAGAGCGCAAAGTGGAGCTAATTTGCTTCAGTTAACCATTCTAATGATAAATAGGGACGCCTTTAATAACTAAGGGTCGTCCAACAGCCAGGGCAAGTTAGGTATTTATCCTGGGAGTAAGAGATTTAAAAGTTAAAAAAAAAAAAAATACATAAATTAATTGCATGAAGAAGACGAAGGGTATTCTCTTGTTTTTTCTTGAAATGGACGCACTGGACATGTTTTATCAGTTGGTATCTTAATCAACAGATGGCGGTAGCATACGATATTTATGTCATTGTTAGTTTTGTTGGTATTGGCATGGAACTTTTAGTAAATATAAGTTAAGGCCAAACTTTTCGAAATCGATAAACAGCCGTCTCTACCTTTTTTTTGTTTCTAATTTCACCGATAGTAGAGTTCGTTTCTATCGACGATTTGCACACTTACGGGAAACGAGAACACGGCAAAACAGTTGCTGGTCGTGTTCTCTACAATAAGTGTTATTATTGTCTGAAATAGTCTCATGAGTTCTACGGTTGAATTTTTGGGTGAGTTGCGCTTGAAATTACGATTTTTTTTTTTTTTAGCGAAAAATAAAGATAAAAACTATTAGAATCGAAACTCAACAATGGTCTTTCTTCTACCGATCTAGCTTCGTGGAAATTATAAAGAAGATGTAACTGACTCTGGTACTGTTAACAATAGTGTTAAGGTTTTCCATATGAGTACGTGGATTGTGTGGCGTCCAACTTACATAAATTGTCCTAACAAAAAAAAAAAAAAAAAATTAAAAAAAATAAATAAAATAAAAAAATTAATGAAAAACAAAAACATCAAATATGACACTATAATTTATTTATTTATTCATGTGGGGCTAATTTCCTCCCGTTCTTCGACAGTCCCTTAGGACAGGTTGAGTCCTCCTAGTGAGGGATTAAGTGTGTATTTTATGACTGTAAATCCGTGTGTGTGTGTTCACGGGCTGGTTTGTCTGGGGGAACGAAAAAACCAGAATTTCCTGGAGAAAACAACCTTTACCTCTGTATGAGATCGGCTAACTCACCTTTAGCCGAACTAGATAAAGATTAATCATCGAACCCAGGTCTTTCCGACCAAAGGGCTTCATTTATGCCGACTGAGCTACGGAGACTGCCACTATAATAATAATAACTGACTAATATTAATTCTATAATAACACTATAATAATTGAATTTTATGTAACTGAAAAATCTGGCCTTAGAGCAGATGACGCCCCCTATCATATGCTTCGTTCATACCCCCTATCGTATCACCACGTTCTTGCTTCAGTGGTCATAATAACTATTCCAATTACATTCAGCTTTTTTATTTTTTGTTTTTTTTTATTTATTCCTTTTAATACTTTTCAGATATTTAAAACGTTGAGGTGTTTCTAATTTGAAAAGAGGCTTTCTTGCTTGATTTCTTAAGATTGCCAAATATCACTTTTGTTCGAACTCTCCATCTCAAAGACCGTGACGTCACTTAAAGATTATCCTAAAGGATAGTTTGTAACTGATCCCAAGCTAGTTACAGCCAAGGAAGTCAGCTTCTAAACACAACCGTGTGTAATAATAGAAGGGTGAATCTATCCCTCCATCAGTCAGTGTGTGTGCCACGCAAGCTCCGTCTTTATGGCGCCTATGTGAGAAAAGACGAGTCCGAATCCCTTTTCAAATGCGAGGAATCTTATTAGTAACTGAAATCTATTAAGGCTTTTCGACGAAAGGTTAATTAACCTGTCTCATATGGAGATGGCGGTCTCTTAAAAAAACTTGTTTTTTTTTTTAATCATCCAAAACAGACAAACTAGTCCGAGTACGCACAAATTAAAAAAAAAAAAAAAAAAAAGGTCAATATACCGACAATAACTCATGGATAAATGGCGACGTTCTAAACAGTATTACAGTAAAAGTAAATCTGCGGAAAAGACTAAAAAAAGTCACTTAGCAACGCTCATCTGCAAACATAACACAAAAATACAAGAAATCAACTAAAAACAAAAATTCGTAGGGCAAAAATGCACTACTACTTCCAAAAATTTACGGAATATAAAGGAAATATGAAGCAAACATGGGCTACACGCAACGAATTAGTAACTCGAAAAAAGAAAACTTCAGCACAAGATTTTATCGCAAAAAACTTTGGTCAGGATATGAACCAAGAGGAACTACCAGACTTATTCAACCACGCCTTCACAAACAACTCTAAAAAGATAATCCACCAACGATCAACAAAAAATTACCAACACAATGTCAACAGTAACATGTATTTTCCAACTAAACAGCTGAAATCAAAGACCAATCATGGAATTGCCAAAATAAGACTCACAAACCTTTTCACAGTTTGAACGAATAAATCCTAGACTTCTGAGGCCTCGTGAACATGATATTTGACACTGGCATTATTCCACAACAACTACAAACTGCGATAATTACGCCAATTTACAAACATGATAAAAGAAACGATACGCAGAACTACAGACTAATAGCTATCCTACCAGTCATTTCAAAAATTCTAGAAAAAATAACATACCAGACTGCAGAACTATCTACAGAAGTACAACATCATCTGACAAAAACAATACGGCTTGTTAAAAACAAAAAGGACCATCACCTCATTAAAAGAAATCGCCGATGCCATAAACAAAGCTCGCGATAAAAACAACTACGCTGTCTTTATATCTTGATTTAACCAAAGCTTTTGACACGCTTGAACACGACATACTGCCGAAAGAACTATACTCAGTCGGAATAAGAAGATCGCTACATATCTGGTTCAGGAACTCTCTCTCAAACAGAACCCAAGTAACAAAAATAGGCGCATTCATTATAACCGGGGGTGTACAAAAAAGCGCCATATTATCACCTACCCTGTTCAACATACACATTAACGACGTTCATAACCCGGCCACACGAAGTCAAATATTTCAGTACGCAGATGACACCGCGCTACTAGCAGTTCACACGGACATCAACACGACTCTCTGCAAAGCACTACAAGACCGAAATGAAATCATAAATACTTCCACCAAAACGCAATTGTAATCAACGGCACCAAAACACAGATGTTGATAATACACAATCCGAGCCCTCCACCACTGTCATACATACCGCTGCATTAACAACAAAAATGTCTGTCAATGTCCTGAAATCAAACCCGTAAAACGTGCAAAAATATCTTGATCTCTCCATAGATTCACTTTAAATGGACAAGACATATAGAATACCTACATACCAAACTCCGGATCATCGCAGCAAAACTCTTCCAAGTAAAAGACATGATTCCATCTAACATTAAAATACTCCTATATCACGGTATCTGCGAATCCCTACTCAGATACGGAATAACAGTCTATGCAAACACATCAAACAGCCACCTAACAAAAATTAGAAACATATCATAGGGAAATCGTATCAATAGTGATTTGGAGACCTACAACAGCCAATATCCGACCAGCACATGGCGAAACACAGAATCCTGAGCATTAAAAATCTGAAAACACTACATAATGTTACTAAGGAATTACTTCAACATCACCCAGCTAGAGCTGTTGCCTCCTGGTACGATCTCTGAGTTTGTCGCCCCTCTCAATACACATCAAAAAGTCAAAACGATGTATAGAAAAATAGATTAAAACACCATATGTTTCTTTTTGAAGTAAAATTTAAATTACAACATTCTAAAATCTTATTATTCATCACTCAGTTGCTGTTCTATAGAGAGTATGGCAAGATTTCTTAAACGCAAAGTGCCGCCCCTAGCTACGCCACTGACATCACCTATCTTAACAGCAGACACATATCGCTTAGCATGACTCATAACTCTTTACATCCCTAGACTCTTCAACAACTCATAGGTTCTTTTGAGTGGGTATCAGATGAGATCGCATCTGATACCCACGCTACTCAACAACCTATCAAGAAACTTAAAACACATAGACAACTACGGAACATTAAAACACGAACTCTGGAAAATATACCAACAAAGTTATCATTCAGTAAATAGCCTGAATGATAATAAATAATCTCTCTGTGAAATGTATATTTATATATATATACGTATATATTATATAAAAAGAATACATTCAGAATTGTACACTGTAGGGACGAAAGAATGTGAACAATCATGTCGTAGTTGTACATAAAACACGCAATGTATGCAAGATGATGATAACGATGATGACTTTTAAATAGCAATATGAATAGAACATATTTGTTTGCACATATGAGCAAACGTAATCACATGACCTTATAAAAAGTTTCGCAAACTTTTTAAACTAATTTCTAATTAATAGAAGATGAGAGTAATCACGCCATTTATATTTTAGATATTTACCTTTACCAAAAATGCCTTTAATGGCAGATAATATTTCGCTCCGAGTGAGATCGACAATCTGTTTATTGGAGGCCAAATGGCTTTGAAAGTATCATTTCTAAGATAAAAAATCGGAACATGAATTATTACTTTGTCCTCGACAGCGAAGTAAGAAGCGAGAATGTCTTTTGATTAAAGTTAAAATCTCGTTTAGGGGTAAGGGAAGTTCATTTATAAAGATTTTAATTGGCTTTAAAATTTTATTTTAGCTCCTAGGGAATTGTGAATAAAATTTTCTACTTCTCAACCATCTAGTCGGGCTTTGAATTTTACTATTGTATTTTTAAGGCTCAAACTTCCAGCCAAAATTAATCTTGTGGTCGTTCTTCATATGCAATTTATTTTATCATCCTAATAATTAAATATATTGTTTCAACGTTTTCGAAGTTTTTTTTTCTTTCTGTCTCTCTCTTTTTAACCCCCCCCCCGAAATTTTGCCACAAGAACGAGCCAAATACTTTAACCCAATACTGTTGACTGGATGTTTCCACATGCTAAGTAACAAAATCAGTGCCGCTACTTTATTATATATTTATTACAGCACAGTTTCAGTTTTTCCTCTAACTAATCATTAACTAAATCATACCCTATATGGATACGTATTCGTTTTTCTAACAGCTTCCATGAGTGGTTACTTTAATCACTGAACGGTTGCCCCTGCAAAGGATATTCATTCAGATTATGTGACTGCCTTTTGATAGCATTCAAATCCTTAGAACTTTATATATATATATATATATATATATATATATATATATATATATATATATATATATATATATATATATTTTTTTTTTTTTTTTTTTTTTTTTTTTTTTTTTTTTTTTTTTTTTCCATGTAGAGATAAGATGGCCAGTTTTAAACTGCGGACCACCCTGTTTGTCAAATCTGATTGCAGATTTAATAATTGTAATAATTATTATTAAATTATTAGATAGCATAATTCAAAAATTTGCACTTGACACCATATGTAGGATTTTATTCATGATGATTATCAGTGGTGGTTTGCTAACTTACAATTTTTCGAGCCAATAGCTGGGAAATGAAAATATAATAATAAATACTGGAGATGCCTCTATTAGCTCTAATACGGAATTTTTTAAATAAAATACTCATTTGATAATTTCAAAAGAGTCTCGTCGATATATTTCAATTTTTAACATTTCTTTCACATAAATAGGAAATAAAGTAGTTTGACGCAGACACAGCTGACTGCATAAATATTCGAATACTGTTTTGTAATGGGATTCGCGGAGTATACGAACTTTAAATCAAATGATATGACGGCACGAAGAGAATACAGAATCTCCCTCTTTCACTCTATCCACCAAGAACGTAGCGATGAAGACAAGAAATACAACCCCACTTGGTAGTAAACAGAGAATTATTACTCGGGCCTTGGGAAACTAAAGGCCGACGGCCGGACACAATCGACGCTCCAGTCTGGCTACGGAAGGTATAAGATTCGAAATGACCTCCGCCTTTTTACGAGGGTCATCAGAATCTTAATATAAATTTCTTAGAGGAACCGAAAGCGTTGCCAATCCCACGCATGAATTCGAAAGATAATAAGAAAGTGGAAGCCGTTTCGTTAATCGTTTTATAGGCACCTTTAACTGCCGGTAGAGTGCGCTGTCGTTCTAAGAACTGCGATTGTCTCGGTGGTGTCAAAAACTTCCTCGCGCTTAATTGGGTGCATTGATGAACTTATGAGGAACAACTGGTCCCCGCGAATTTCTCCGAATAAACGTCTTCTATCTTTTCTCACCAAACGTTACATCGTGGAGGGTAGATTCAGTCTCATCCAGACTAACAAGATGCTATAAAAGTGAGCAGCATGCAATTAGACAACAGCACAATTAGTTCCCATCCAGCAACCAGTCCACATGACGTAACACACACCCAGAAGGAACACCACAAGTAACAATTACCTCCATAACGTCCTGTGGCCTTTTAGCTGTTTAAACAATCAACAGATACTCCGTGAGAAAATCAGCTACTCCCAATTACCCTCACAATGAAGAGAAACCTATCAGAATGCCTGGGGATTAGGGGCTTTGGCCTTTGCAGCTACACAAACAGTGCCCGACTGTATACAAATAGGCCAGTCGATCGTTTTTTTTTTTACTCTTTCTTTCCGAGAGAACCCATCGTGCGTGCGTGTCTGCATGTGTGTCACTAACACCTATTTAGAGATAGATAGTGAGACAGAATGTTTAATAAATTAGAGCAGATAAATCAAACTAAGTAAGAAAGTATTTATAAGTTGACAATCGATGGCAGTAACGAAGTTATTCGTATTTAGTTTTTTTTTTTCCCGTTGGAACAACAAATCCATTATTTGTGTGACAGTTATAATAGTGTAATGTTCTGCCCTTAATTGTGTTATTTCGATTAAAAAAATAACATTCATTCTCATAAATTAAAAAAAAAAAAACGGTGTTCTCAGTTTAATCTGCACCTGTTGTCTCCCAGTGTTGGCGAAGAGATGAGAACACAACAAATTAAAATACCTATTTTTTATTTTTATTTATTTTAGGCACTTGGATTCGTTTTATTTGTCTATAAAAATTCATTTCTACTAAAAGGGTTAAAATAAAATTTGTATTTCTTAAAAAATGAATACATTTTTCTAGTAAAATTATTATTATTTCGGGTCCTTGCAAATGTTTTTGCAATATTTCGATTTTGGTTTAAATCGCACCATTTTTAGTCGAAAAATTGTAGGGAAATGATACCCAAACATATAAAGTATCAACAGTACAAAAAATGAATATTGTTATGTTCAACTGCTATGACGTCACTATACAAAACTGTATTAGGAATACGCGCCCTCCTGCGACTGTCTCACGTACTTCCTGACTTTTCTCTCAGAGACTCACCATATGCAGGATTCGTATGAGTGTGGAGCTCCCAGAAAAAAACTGAAAGAATGATTTTTAATTGAATCTTCCGAGGTTAGAGTTTATTTATGATTTGTATAATCATTAAACAGCTCCCTTTAAAAAAAAAAAAAAAAAAAAAAAAAAAATGCGTCCTTCCAAAAACTTGGGAGAGAGCAAGTCGAAACTTTTTTTTTTTTTTTTTTTTGACGTTCTAGGATGGTAGTCTTTCGTCGTCATCCCCTTAAGAAATACAATAACTTGACACTAGATTAAATCACTTTTTTATGTAGCTACTACAACTGATGTAAATAAAGTCTATAGCACTATCCACTTATAAACAGAAACTGCTTACTTTAAATGATGGCGAAGACTTTACTATGTGGATTCGTTTTTCTTTTATTTTCATACTTGATGTAATCTTATACTTCTTTGATAATTATGAGAAAAAGAATGAGAAACTATAATCTTATACTTCTTTGATAATTATGAGAAAAAGAATGAGAAACTATAATCTTATACTTCTTTGATAAGTATGAGAAAAAGAATGAGAAACTATTCTTTATTACAGATATAAAAGTCGCTCCAAGAACCTATAGACAGAAACAAGCCAAAATGCACCATCACTTCACATTTACCAAAATAAAAAAAAATAAAAAAAGATTTAAACAATATAAAAACAAACATTAAACACAACTGACGTACATCATTCACGCAAGAACTCATTTCAAATTTCAATAAATTAAATTTCAAATTATAAATGAAAAATTTGACGTCACCACCGGATTTTGGAACTCGGAACCTTCTGTAAAAATAAGCAAAGTAATAATAAAAATTATAGATCAAGCAGCTGTAACTTCGTGTTAATGACGCTACTGAATTTAAATGGTTATATTTTAAGGAATGTGATATTTATTAAATTTTTTTTTAATTTTATGATTGTCAAATAAAAATACAGATGTTAACATACAGACTTAACCTATACAAATATGCCAATCGCTACAGATATTTTAAGGACAGTAAACAACGAAGCCTCATTTAGCAGAAGCAAATGATAAGTTTTTATTTCAACTATTTCAGTAACTTTCTGTATTTAAATTTGTATTTAAAAGCCGACGTTAGTTTTATGCTGATAACCTTTTACTAAAAGAAATTAATTGTTTAGCTGTTAGGGGACTTTTAGATTCTACCTAAGTTTCCTATCCAATTTGCTACATTTCCGATCAACTTCATTAGTGGGGTTGTAAAAGATTACGATGGCAAAATGTGTCATTTCCAAGACTTGTATCTTCAAGTTAGTGAGGGGTTTTCCGATGATTTTATAGATAGATAGAAGAATGAATAATGAATGATAAATTGAATGTTGTAAATAACGGATAAATAGAGAGAAAGGTGTAGTCAAGTAAACATGACAAATGCAAGTGTAGAATTTTAAATTACGTATCGTATTGTGTGTGGGAAACTATTTAACCCAATGATTTTACTTGGCGTAAGTCACTTTTAGAAGATCAGAGAGTCGGAATCAATATTTACTACAAATGTAATTAGAATTTGGAGCAACTATTGAAGATCTTTTGCAGCAGATGACACATTGAAGGAAATACAAAAATAGATTCGTTAGGTTGCCATGTAGTTCTACGAATTACGGATGTGTGCACTTGCTGCGTGTAGTCCAATATTACCGTTCGTATAATTTATATTGAATTATCAGCGCCCAATGATAAACAAGAATGTTGTGAAGTGAAAATAAACAAACAAATAAATAAAAATTAAATATAAAGAAATTTTATATTTCTAAGGAATTAAAATAAAGGAATTAAAATAAATAAGTAAATAAAAAATACTTTAAGTAAGTATATGATATTTCCAAGTAACTGCTAGGGTGTAAGTGTGGAGTTCCCGGAGAAAAACTGGCTAAAACGGATGATTTTTGAGTGTATACTGTTACGCTTGAGAATAACAGAAGCATTTTAGTAGCGTAGTGGGTAGCAACGATACCTTTCGTTTGGAAAAATCTAGATTCAAATCCTATCTAAGACCGGTTCTTCGTGTCTTAGGCTGGTTTTAAAACTGTTAACTCACTCATAAAGGGAAGTTAGCAGTTTCATAGGGAGAATGATGCAGAACAGACAAACCATCCTTAGAACATACAATCCAGAACGATAGAATTAATCGTCCGATCATTACCAAAATTAGATTTACAAAAAGCCAAGTTTGGTCAAAACTATCAGCCAAATACGTAAAGGAAGATGGAATGGTAGGAAAAATAATAAAACGAAGTAACAACATTTCCTGTCTTCAAACTATCATCTAATGGACATTTCTCTGTAGAATCTACGCCTTGGGCTGTCTTGGCATCGAGTTTATCCTTACTTACACACACTAATTGTCTTTCACCGGTTCTGTTCCTGCATTTTTGTTCTGTTCAATCTTTGATGTGTTTCTCCAGTCATTACAAAGTTTTTAACTTTGTCCTTACACTGTCTCCAATTTTTTTTTTTTTTTTTTTTTTATCACAACACATCTTTTAATGGCTTTCTTAATGGTATGCTAATGTTGTTTTACTGCGGATAGTATTTACGTCATGGGAAAAAAGGCAACTAGAAGTCGGCGGTTAGTTTGGAATTATTTTGTGCCCTGAACGCTGTCATTTGTAGACGAATGCGTTTTTCTCGTAAACCTCAAATAATATTGGAATAATTTAAATATTTTAAATCGACGAACAAATCATCTATGTACGATTAAAATGTCTCCGATGGAAGTATGGGATGAAGTGAGTCCATAACTTAATCCACAAATGAGATAATGGTGTCGCCTAAACTATGAGAACCAGCTATTACAACATGAAGGAAAGATGTGAAATTCGTGATTTTACAAGGACACCTAAAAAAAAAAAAAAAAATGATGCCGTTAAACTGGTTCCGACACACCCGGAAGCGAAGGTTCCTATATAAGTGTTTATCTAGGACACTGATATTTTTATGCGAGATAATATGGTCTTGTTATTCTCATTGACACTAACGAGTCCCCCCATCAAGACAATGTAAATATCATTCCACCAGATTAGACCAGAGATATGACATAAATTACGTGAAACAGATATAATAGATAGATAGAGAGAGAATATGTGTGTGTGTGTGGGGGGGGTGATTATATCAGTTCCATAGCTTGTTGAAAACAGAAACAATCTCACTGTACACTCTACAGATATCAAGGCTACATATCGTTGGATTACACAAAATTTGCCCAAAGACTTAAAAATACGCATTAATTAAATGTACTTTATGCTATAGATTAGATATGGTTACTTAAACAATGGCGATGGAACTTTCAGAGTCTCTCACTAGCTGGCGCTTCTGTCGTTTTGTCTCAATGTTTATCTTTTATGTATTTCCATATAGTAACTATTTCTTAGCTCCTTTTTTTTTGAAATATAAACGTCCCATTTGAAGTATTGCTATCATTTGGAACACTTTGAACAAATATTATCCCGGGATGATATTTACATAAACATATTCTTTAGTTTATTAGGAAAACTCTTTGGACCATAACAGTCCTCTTTATGGGTGGTTTAATGCGTTTTGTAATAGCGGTGATAATGGCAACGACTGTCACGTGCACGGTAACTTGTCACATGAGCATCAGCACGCTTCTCCCCCTCTCCCCCCCACACACATAAAGTAGTTACTCGCGAACAGTAGCCGTAGAACGAAATAACCTTCCATGAATCAGTATAATAGTTGCATTATCTTAAGAGCATAGATTAAGGTGAGTGTAATGGGATAGCCGCTATTAAAACAGAAAAAATCCTCTCTCTCTTTCTCTCTCTCTAACACACACACGCACCAAGCTGACAGCAGTCAATTTCTGTTGTTCTTATGTAGCAGGTCCATACAAACCCACTTGTTGTGAATGTCACAATTCAACTCTGATTTCTGAGTTCTACTGTCTCGACTTGATTGTTATAGAGAAAAGATCACTAAAAAAGAGATATCTTGCTGCGATCGATATAATTTAAAGCATGTCGAGATGTAGAA
Source organism: Typopeltis vanoorti (assembly GCF_054136105.1). Lineage (NCBI taxonomy): Eukaryota > Metazoa > Arthropoda > Arachnida > Uropygi > Thelyphonidae > Typopeltis > Typopeltis vanoorti. Next base: position 71,669,073 of record NC_143568.1, on the reverse strand, counting down.
GTAATAGAATCCATCATTTTTCTCTATTTTCTTCTTAGCTTCTCTGGTTTTCCACTAGGTGGCGCTACGGTCATCTCGTCGACTTGATCACCATTCTCGAAATAAAAACCTTGAAAGTGATATATGAATGCGATGAAAACAATATTACGTCTGCGACGGTGTCTCCCTCTAGCGGAGTATCACGTCAACTCCGATTGTATTTATGTATGCCACGAATATTTTTACTATTGTGTAGCCTCTGCGGTTTGTATACACAGACATGCAACTACACTCACATCTGTCGAGTGATGAGGGAAACGGGAACTATAAAATAGATTCCTTTATTGGGAATGTGGACAGGGGTAACTAAACCTCTCTGTGGAGGTCCCTGAATAACGGTGAGGTAGCAGCCCTTTTGTGTGTCCGTCCGGTCCCATTAAAAGCCGGCAAAGAATTCTAAACGGAGATAATAGTGGCCATTCAGCATTCGCGATGTATCCTACGTCTCCCCCCTTCATTCAATAGCTGTGACGTCCCTTTATTTATTTTTTTGTTGGAGAATCACCATCCTTAGGTTTCCCTCCTCCTATTCCTCTGGAACTATTTGAGCTGTTCCTTTTGCTTTCAACAAGGGGGGGGGGGGTTAACTTACTAATTAAAAATCGCAACTTATTTGAATTGCCGGTGATTGATTGAGAGGGAGAGTTATTATTATCTATTATCTGCATACGGATTTGCGAACCTAGTTTGTTCCTATTCATCAAAATCTTTCGCATAGTGCACTGTCCTAGATGGCGCTACAGTCATCTCGTTGACTTGATCACCATTCTCGAAATGAAAACCTGATATATGAATGCGGAACTCCACGATTTTTTTTTTTTTAAAGATTTCTATCAAAGTTTCATTAAAATTTATAGGAAAGTAATTAGAATCGTTATTGCAAAATATTTTAATCAAGAAAACATGACACTTTTTTTTTTTCTCTCAAAAACTACATCGAATACAAGTTATAAACGTCTGTATGCTGTAGGGAATCTCGTAAGTTTTCTCGGAACCACAAAACACAAAGCAACATTGCCATAGAGCATCAGCAGAATGGTTAGATATGCTTGTAATACTTTGTACATTCTTAAATATTAAGATTTTGCTAAATTATTAAGTCATGATTGATCCTTTATAAGCGGAATCTCGAGACCTTTGAGGATCTCGAATACAGATTTGGCATTTTTGAGACTGAGTTAAAATCTATATGCGCCCTCGGCTTACTTTCCCCCAGAAGACAAGCCCTAGATGAAAAGAGTGCTAAAATTTATTTTTTTTTTAAATGTTGGTAATTGCCAGGGTTGCTATAGCAACGTTGAAACATTTCAGTTTGTAAATAAAAAATAAAATAAAAAAAGCATTACAAATAGGAAGAAATATACATGACTCCATGAAATATACGTGATCACTGGGGTCCTCTCCCCCCCCCCCACCACCACCTAAGAATGGATTTTGTTTCCTACTTGAAAACCACACTTCTTCGCTGTCAGGGATTCTTCATCTTCTAAACAAGTCTCTGGCTGGAAGCACGCACGCATGCATACACTAACATTAGAAAACACGTCAGCGTTGGTTGCAACATAATCTCGGGGTGAGGGGAAGAGAAGAGATAGTGAGCAGACACTAAACCGGAGGTTCGAATCGCACACGGCCGAGCAGTGTTGTCGGAGGTTTGTTTTAACATTTTCATGCTCTGCCACGCGACGCCATACAACCCGATCACGTCCGTAGAAAACAATTAACATCACGTCTGTGCATCGCACTGCCCTGTTTGGCTTCATCTTCTCTTTATAAGCCCAGGTATTCGTTTAGCACGCGACTGCCGTACTAGCACACGCATCAAGTGTGCGAAAACACTCCGTGTTTAGTTCCCGAAGACACAGATGTGCCCTCCGAGGTGATTCTTACGCCAGTAAACGGAGGAACTTGCGAAGCCTGCCCATCCGGCGATGTGTGCACCAAGCAGTCTGACCTCTGGAGGCCCGGCATTCCACCTTGGTGCGGCAAGACGACTACGAGAGGTCAGTCGACTCGAAAGGCACAAAGGGTTAGGGCAAAAGGCGCAAGGACATATATCCTTACTTCTGGGAAAATCTTGGCACATTTACAAGAGGTTTTCGTCATTAATAATACTGTAGGCAGCTAGTGAGATTTCTTTTATTATAAGGCATTTTCTTTTCTTTTCTGATGATGTCGAGACACAAATTTCCATTAGGTTTCGTTTTAGTGTTTTGTGCCAGTTTTCTTTTTTCTGACGTTATTTACGTTATCACTTTGTCAAATACATAATTCCTTACATGTGCTAAATTTAAAACAAAAAATCGTTTGTTGATTTTATAAAAATCGATTTCATTTAGATATCACTACACTGCTAAAAATGAATTTATTTTCATTTCACTGCACGTGCTGTTCATCAAAAATGTTTTTTTTTTGTTGTTTTCATACACGTGTTCTTTATCAAAAATGTTTTGTTGTTTTCATGCACGTGTGTTCATCAAAAATGTTTTTTGTTGTTGTTTTCACAACAACAAGTTTGCTAATTTCATTTCACGAGATATTCGTTAAAATCATTATTTAAATTTAACTGTTGAGCTTTGTTGGAAGCTACACACACACACACACACACACACATATATATATATATATATATATATATATATTTTTTTTTTTTTTTTCAATTTCATTAGACTAACTGCTCAGATTTTTTTTTTAAGATTTCGATAAATTTCCTCATTTGGCTACATCAAAGGAATAATCTTCCACTACAGTATAATTGTCCGCGCCACTCACATCGTTTGTACCATTCCAAAAGTGACCGTAATCCTTTTTGTAACTTTAAATCGTATTTTTTTATGTGTGAGTTCCAACTGCACACACACAACCTACAGAGTCTTTCACAGCATTTTTTTTTTGTTGTTGTTCACAGAGAGGGGCGTTTTGCTAAAGGACACACCTATTACCGAACACCACTGCATTTTTCTGTTTCCCTTCACCTTCCCCAATGGCATTTTTCTTTTCGGCTTTTCTATACCATCTTACAAATACCAAAACGTCTTAATCTTTCTAAAGTGACGCGGGAAAACTACCGTCATGTAATCTCTCTCTCTCGCTCGTTCTTTCTTTCTTTCTGTCGCTTCCCCCCCCCCCCTTTTTTTTTTTTGCGTGCGTTCTGCACTTCAGTCCAACGTGACCGTGATTGATCTTCGCCATTCAACGGTTACCCTACGTAAAAATGAAGTCTGCAGCTGGCTATTTCTCGTCCTGTGATTCTTTCTCAAAAAGGTGACACTGGGCGCACGCTCTGACGAGGTGGGGGGGGGTGAGAAGGGGGGGGTTAGAGAGAGAGACATGCACACACACACACACAGAGAGATGGCCATTCAGACATGCCCAAAATGAGAACAATAGGCCTAATAACACGCGTGTCGCTCAACTTAAAATATTGACTGATAGCCTCGTTCCCATGTTAAAATATGCACTCCAACGCAATTTCATTGAAACGGCTACAGTATTGTATGGAGAGAAAAACGACCCGTAAATGTTATGACACACACATCTCCAGCGCGAGGTGTTTATACAAGTTGCCTAGTAACGATCAAAAAAAACACTCAATGAGAAACTATCTGCATCTGTCAAGACGAATTGAGTACGATAGATCTATGTAAATACTTGTTTAGTTGAGAACTAATGAGTCTTATACATTAGTCTAACGATTAAAGCAAAGAATGATTAAAATTTAATGAAGGATAAGCTGAAACATGTCGTTTAATAATCTACTGCCAGCAAGTTGTCGTGTATTAGAAGTTATGAATATCAAATTAGCTCATAATCGTTGTGTTGTTTAATAATAATGGAATGATGGATCGAAGGGCCGCTAACCTAAAGAACTGAATGACTACAGGATCCGATGGTTGTGTGTGTGTGTGTGTGTGTGTGTGTGTGTGTGGTCAACATTTTAATTATAAATTGAGTCAGATACATTTCACAATTGTGAAATTAAAAAGCGATTTTCGAAAACTCCACCTCCGCCCGAGACAGGATACCTAAATAAAGCTCACTCATTCATGAATATTATGTTTTATTTGTAATTTTATGTTCTGATTAAGAAAAAACGGCATTTCTTCCCTTAGTTATTCGGCCCTTTAGTTGTCAACGTTTCGTTCACGTGCTAAGGATAATATTGGGTTAGAAAAATGGCTTGTGCTGTGTCTCAATGTCTCCTTCTCTCGCTCTGTACTTCCATCTTTCTTTCTCATTTATGCTGTTGCTCATTTCCTATGCATGTGAGTGTGTTTTTACCTGTTCCTTTAAGAAGCACTTTCATTGTGCTGGTAATTCATCGTAGCATGTTGCATTGGTATGCTGATGCAGTCTCGAGTCATGCAAAATGCATGCCTGAGTGCCGCTTCAAAATGAAGATCTTTCTCTTTGGTTTGCGTCGCAAGATGAAAGCATGACATTTTTCATGGCATATTTTAGCATTCACCTCTTCCATACATACACCGAAAGTCAATACGTCTCTTGCTGAAGTAAGTACCACAAGAAACGACAAAGCGAGATGTTGCATGCGGTTTCGTTTGTTGGGAGAAAAGGTAGGGAAAGAAGGTAGAGATCTCTCTTGGCTAACAGGTACTCGCTTCATGAACTTAGACATAAAATTACATTTCGTAATTGTGTTGATTACCGTGAAACAAGAGGCATATTTAGGGTAAAGGTTAGTTAGCCCGTTTAGTCATAACACTAACTTCGTTCATCGAGAAGTATTGTTGTAGGGACTAACCCTTTTTTTTTATTTGTGAACGGTGCCATCTTAAATTTTGCAATTTATTCTTTTTATGTCGCTTTGAGAAGCACATTGGAAGCTAGCTTTAAGAGTATGGCGGCCGGTGAAAATTTTAAGTGGGGGTGCTGCATATACAAAAAAAAAAAAAAAAAAAAAAAAAAAAAAACTTTTTTTTCCCCCCTAATCAGTGACGAATTTATTAATAAATAAATATACATATTAAAATTGCTTTATTAAAAATATTTCATCCTTACCACACACAAACACCAATAATAAAAGATTCGTATCAATAGCAATGACAAGAGCAAACGAATATCGGCGTTAGATCGCAATGCATTTGTTTCGCTTAACGATAATTGAAAAAATATAATTCTTTTCATATTTTCAACAGTGACACTCGTCATAATAATTCAGCCTTGTATCTAGAATAAATAAATAATTATATGTTATTTTAACAAAATAAAATAAGATTTACAAAAAATAGTTCACCAATAATAAACGTTTCATATCTCACAGAAATAACGTGCGTAAGCTTACTAAAAATACACCGCCGCGTGAGCAGTTACAGTTGGGAATGACGTAACGTGCAATGACAAGAGCAAACGAATATCGGCGTTAAATCGCAGTGCATTTGTTTCGTAATCTAAAGCGTTAATCGAACAATTCCAATTATTAACTATTCAATCAATGTCAAAACATAAGCTGTAACCTTTAACAGGTTGTACTACATTTATATAATATTGTAAGCATTGTTATTATTTATAAACACAAACAAAATTTAAATTTTTCATTTTTTCCTTGGGGGTACTGCAGTGTCGCAGTGCTCATGTACGGGTCGCCACTGGTGTGTTTTCTTAAAGCTAGCTAGCTAGCTTATAAACATTAAGGATCCTAGTGGGGTTCACACAGTCAGATCGAAGATTTTGAAGTTGTTGGCTTTTTGCCAAGATGTCAGGGCAGGAATTTTAATTATCGAGTTAGTGTTTCTGTCTTTGAAGCACCCGATTAAAGCTAGATTTTTTTTTTTTGACAATCTTTTCCGAATTACACGGGGTTTATACGATTCTCGAAGATTTATATGAATGCCCGGGATAAGCAATGTTCTTGACAAAGTATTCAATGAAAGAAAAAGCAGTATTTGTCTCATGTATGTCTACGAGAACTTACAGTAACTTCTCTTGAATCATAAAAGAAGCCTCAACAGCGTAGTCAGAACAAAAGAAATGGGAAAAGAACTTAGACATTTTGAGTAAATAATTAATATAGCGATTGATAAATTGTGCAGTTAAATGTTCAACATATTGATGTTGTTAATGTATGAAAGCATCCAGGATCAGTAACACACTCAGGATTTAATCTGGTGGGGGGGGGGGCGATTGAGTAGACGATTTAGGAATACACACTACACATCGCATACGACCTATAACTGAGCATCTGCAGTGATCGCGAATACATGATACCGTGATCTCCTTTGGTCTGGCTCGGGCAAACGAAGTAGCGCTCGGTGCGACCGAGCACTGCTTCGTTCACCTTACGTTCACAGTAGCCGTGATTCCAAGAGCTATAGGGTATTCCCGCCTCATGTGACGGCTAATTCATAAGTAGTATAGAAATAGAAGACACGACACAACATAAATAAAAAAATGAATTTTAGTTAGGAAAAGATTTTTTGAAATTTTTCTAGTGTTTTTTGCTTTTTCGGGGCCATGGCCCCTTCCCACTTGGATGTGCCATTGTCAAGGATACCAGCATTGGATCCAAGATGAGGTATTGTTCAGAAGTGCCTTCCTCCTAATCTTGGATCGGTGCAGGCTACCATCATTTCCCGAAGTGTTCTATGTCAGTATGTGTGTGTGTGGTCAAGGGCCGGTTTGTCAGTTTTTAGGGAAGGGGGGGGGGGGAATCACCTCCTTATGAGACCGGATATATTGATGAACTAATGATTTGTTTAGATGATTAATATGAAACGTCTCAATGTTGAATGTGGTCATCTTCTTTTGGTCTTCCGATATACTACAATAATTTTCTTTCTTTCTTTTTTTTTTTAATTGTCGATTAAAACAGATGTAAGATCATATTTCTATTAAAACAAACAATAAATTGCTTCGTCAAAAAAGAAATAGACGGTAGCCGATTTCTTAATAATCTGTAATTTTTTTTTCTTTTAGCATATCCTCCTTCCTCTCCAGCTGGGTTGAAATTTCGGAGTTAATTTCCTCTGGGTGCTCCGGTTTATGTCTGAAAAACATAAAACTAACTTCGAACGCATCCCTATCACCCAATAAGACTTGAATGTCATAAAATTCATGCTGTTACTATATAGTTGAAGGATGGTGATGGTTAAAATAATATTTGTTGGTGATTGGATGGAGACGGAGTTATAGAGTAGATACCATTCCTGGATGAGTCCTTGGACTCCCTAGAGGTGTCAAATAATAATAATAATAATAATAATTTCGAAATGTTTTCTATTAAATCCCTTGGAATTTTGGCATTAGCGTGATCCAGTCTCTCCTGCTTACGTTAAATACCATAAGCTGATAATACATTCCTACGAGGGCCAATATCAGATCCCCTGATTGTTTCATTCGTTACTGGGATAACCGCTGTTCAATCGATTTGCTAGTAACTGTATAGTCGATAGCACCCCAAGCACGTGGCCCAATGCAACACTCCAAAAGGCAGATTACTTGTGACAGACTGACAGGGTCTACTGTTGTAAGCGCCACTGCTGCCAGGCTGTGGCTAATTGATTGGGCAGGAAACCTGTCAAAAGCAACCCGTATTGGAAGATCGGCGCGTTCGCCAAACCTCCACACTTCCGTCAATAATTGGATAACTGCGAAGCGGGATTGTGGAGAAATTTTACACCTTCCGATGTAAAAATTATGCACCCGCGAATGTCGCCCGGTTTAACCGAGGAAAAGTCAAAAGGAGAACGCTGGTTCGAGCGTTTCGTGTAAATATGTTCTCCACCACCTGCTCGCTGTAAACAAGATTCCCAGCTGGCCTTCTACACGATGGATTACGATACGCCATTGAAAGTTCTAGAATAAACAAGCGGTCCAAAAGAAAGCCAAAAAGGAGACCGCTGGCATTTTTACGCACAACTTAATAGCTTTGGCACGGCATCCTATGAAAATTCTTACGAACTGCTGTCGCTTGGAAGCGCAACTACCTTTTCGTGTTTCTAGTTGAGTAACCAGTAAAGCAGACTGTCTACTTTTTTTTTTTTAAGTTTATTCTTTGACTGGTTACGTAACATGATTGCATCTGAACTTATACGCATCTAAGAACAATATCAGATTTTCAATTAATTGCAATCGAGTGGCGCAAAATCTTGGCTTCCCCTCCACACACAGGTAGGAGATTAATTTTATCGGCCGGTGTGACACACTACCACCATGCTTGAAAAAATTCCAGAGAATCTAATCTTTTGACCACTTACATTACTGAGATTAATGTCCTATAATGTACTAGAAACAATGGTATTTCCAATGGTGATCAACGAATTAATAAAAGCGAAAGTTCGATCAGTGAGAAGGAAGATAGAAAGCGAATTGATTCACTTGAATTATGGACGTGAAGAAGATTATTAAGAATTTTATGGAACCCCACGAATGGCTAAGAAGATTTTTAGAGAGTATAAAGACAGACTGCCCCTTGCAGACAATGATGCTGAACCAGTGGCGCACCCAGGGAGGAGGGCTAAGGGGCCCTGTCCCCCCCCCCCCCTAAAGAAGTTAAAAAACACTAGAAAATTTTCCAAAATAAAATTCATTTTTTATTTATGTTGTGTCAATATGGTCCGCGACGATGGGACAGGTGGTCCACAGGCTTAAATTAACCAAATAAATCTATATGTTTTAATTATCCAAACAAAACAAATTAAAATTGAATAAGTAAAAATTAATGAAATAAAATGAATACTTAAAAAAAAAAAATGGCAGAATGTTCATGGAATGAACATTCTGCCGCTATTTTAATTTGTAGCGGCAGAATGACGAGAAATAAAAGAGGGATTAAGTGAACAATAATATAATATAATATATATATATATATATATATATATATATATATATATTAGTTTTAACACGTTTAAGAATTTTAACACTTTCGGTTGAATTTTATTGCTGCCTTGGGAAATCTAACTCACACACATCTAATTAATAACAATAGTTTTTAGTTAGATACTGTGTTTGCTGGTGCAACATATGATGGTTTTGCTTGAGTCTATACAGCATAGTTTCTGTATGGGGGGACATGTTATTCATTAATCAGTGTCGTTTTTATCCCAGCTGTCTCTAATTGCACTATTTGTTGAGAAATATATTACACAGACTCCTCATACCTTATTCACTGACATCATAAAAGTACTTGTTTTTCTTGCCTCTGCAGCATAGTGGCTATTGGGGGAGGGCGGGTTGTTTACTGCTTGAGCAAGTTACTATCGCCCTGCTCTGAACGTTTTTCAGCTTTTTTTCATTTGCGAGGTACATGCGAAACTTTTTAATTTCTTTTTTCGAAAAGTAAAATCAGAGTGCGAGTTATATTCGAGTAAGTACGGTATTTCAACTATGGATAAGTACATTGGTACCTTCTTTAAACGGAAAAATAGCTCGGATGACTGTGATAATACAAAACGAGTTTGTAATGACAGTTTGTGTGTAGTTTCTGAAGAGAAAGAGGTCTGTAACGAATCCACAGAAACAGAATTCCCATCAGTTGCGATGCGATAATATTAATACGATGAACGATAGGGAAGATTTTCTGACTTGGTGGACACTCGACCAGTGGATCGCATTTAAAGGTAAATACAATTGGTTATTTTGAAAAGGGCCCCCGGAACTTATTCGATTAGAATTTAACCACTGGGAAAGGGTGAAACATTTTCCGAATAACTTTTATAAAAAATTTCTGTGGGTTCACGATCCATTTCAGGCTTGCAGTCACGAGAACGACCTTTTGTTATCGAAAAAAGAACGGCTAATTGAGCTTTCAAGTGACAGTGGGCTTAAAACGCAATTCCGTGATCGTGGTTTGGCTCGATTCTAAATCTCGCCTTCAGTGAGAAGTGAATTTCCCGAATTATTTGAAGAAGTCGAAAATCGTCATGCAGTTTTCTACAACCTATCTTTGCGAGAAACGATTTTCATCGCTCCTTCAAATAAAAACAAAATACAGAATTCGTCTTAGTGTGCGTGCCGATCTTCGACTGAGGTTGACCAATATTGAGCCAATTATCCAGCAACTCTGCAGAGGCCGAGAAGCTGAACCATCTCATTAAAAGTAAATAATGGCATAATCATATCATATTATTTATTTGGTTAATAAAAATTAAAACTTTGTTTTAATTTTAATCCACAAAATTTATTTTTTTATCTATATATCCGGACTGGTTGGCCGACTCTCCAGCCAAAAGTCTGCGAGTTCGAATCCCGCAGTGGGCATCGATGTTTGTGATTGTCTGTGAAAATACTAGTGGTAGTGGTCGGAGGTAGACAGCGTTGGTGTAGATGATGACTGTAGTTGTGGTTGGTGAAGAAGGAGAGTTGTAGAGTAGGTGCCCTTCCTCGATATGTCTTTGGACCACCTAGAGGTGTTATGTAATAATAATATCGACAAGCTTTATATGTTCATTGTGCATCACATAGTTTGAATTTGGCACTTGGAAATGCTATATCGGTGACAAATAAGAAACTGCATTGGCATAATTGAAAAGGTACACAATTTGTTCAATACCCCTAAAAGACAGGACGTCCTTGTTGTTTATAATATTATAACATTAATATCTTTTAAGATTTATAATATCTTTATTTAGCTTGCAAAAAATATTTGCGTGCACCTTACCATTGTCTAAAATAATGCAAAAATCTGACAGTGACCTCTTAATTGCCCAAAATTTTGTTGATGATGTTGTGGCTCAATTAAATACCGTTCGTGAAACGTCCAATTCTTCATTTAAAGATATTTACGATGAAGCATCTATAAAAGCCAATAATTTTAATAATGACATTAAAAAGCCAAAGACTTCAGTCACTTCATCAAAACAAACATCAAGGTCCAATGTTCCAGCCGATTCTGTAGAAGTGTATTTCAGGAGAACTATTTCATTCCATTTATTGATCAAATATTGACTCAACTTCATGAACGTTTCACTCGGCACCGCAACATTTTGAAATATATTTTTTTCTCTTCTACCAAATGGAAAAGATGCTCCAACGACAAGTGCAATGGAAGATTTTCGTCAGTTGTGTGAATTTTATGCCGGTGATTTGCCTTATACAAATCCAGCAATTTTGAACGCCGAATTCAAGTCGTGGTATAAGAAATTTGAAAACCCGTTTGCAATAACTCCATGCAAAAATGCCGTTGATGCAGTTTCAAAGTGTGACAAAATGATATATCCTAACATCTATAACTTATTAAAAATATTTGCACCGCTTCCAGTAACAACATGCGTCAGTGAAAGGTCATTTTATAACTTACGCCTTTTAAAAATCTATTTAAGATCTACCATGACACAATCACCATTGACCGGACTGGCTTTGCTATATATATACACACACACACAGAGAGAGAGAGATTAATGTAACTACGACTGAAATAATTCAAGAGTTTTGTAAAAGAAAACTGGATTTTATTCTTTAAATAAATTTTTATAATCACCTAATGAAGTTTATTTAGTGAATGAAATTTAACGAATTTTAGTTGAACGGATAAAAATATTTTTAATGCAAATTCATTGTATTAAAAATATTTTTATCCGTTCAACTCTCCCCCCCCCCCCCAAGATTAAATCCTGGGTGCGCCACTGTGCTGAAGTGACGTTAACGCTGCACTTCGGATATATTACGCGAGCAGATGAATCATTGGAAAGGCAGTGCGCGGTTAGCCTAGTGGCTGTGCGCTTCGCAACCCTATGACTGGGGAAGGAGTGTCCCGGGTTCGATTCCGTCGAAGGCGTAATGAATTTGAGGAACTGCCATAGCCAAGTTAAAACAACCACATAGCACAATATTCGGGAACTTCCTATTAATTGGTTTTACTCTATGCATTTGCTCATCCTGCACTGCCGAATTAACATTCATATTTTGCAACTCCTAATAACCAAATGCATATAACCAGTGGTGTAGCTAGAACTTTTGCCGTCCGGGGAGGTCCCTGAGTTTGCCGCCCTTATCAATACAAACAAAAAAGACTACAAAAAGTCAAAACGACGTATAGGGAAATAAATTAAAACACTGTTTATTTTTGAAGTAAAACTTTAATTTCAACATTCTAAAATGTTATTTTTCTTGTTTTTCTGTTAGCAAAATCGTCGATGACATTGGCGAAGTCTATTTCATAGTAATGTAGGTAATTCTTAATCAATTTTATTTAGAAAAACTCCTCTCACAACTAGCAACACTTACGGCAATTGTGAGGAAAATTCGCAGTAGGATTACAATATTTGGAAATGAGTTCTCGAGACTGTATTTTAGAATTAACTGCAAAAGTTCAAAAACGTTCGAAGTGCCGCCCAGGGTGGATCGCCCCCTTCTAGCTACGCCTCTGCATATAACTACACATTTTTTTCAACTATTGTGAATTCTCGTTATAGCGTTCTTCTCGTTTATTTAAATAAGAATGTTGACAATCATCTATCTACGCAAAGTTTATACTAATAATTCAGTGAAGCGTTTTTTTTTTTTTTTTTTGGAACTGAACGTGAGTGCCCAACAATGGAGACCTTTGCGCCGTTCCACTAGCTTGACACAGCAAACTATTAATAAAGTAGTGGAACAATTAAGCAGGCTTTGATTAATCGTGGTATTGTATTAATGGCTTCAACACGTTTTGCAGGTGAGTCTCGAATTCTTTAGACATGTATAGTGTGCTTCGATTGACCTTTAGGGTCGTTGAGAGAAAAGGAATTATTGAAAAATAATGCCGAACTGAAAAGCACCTAGGTGTTATGACAACGGCTTCTTAAAGATGGGGTCACAATAGGTCAACGACGTGAACAAGAGGTTAAATCCTTTTTTAATTAGGAAACTACACACAAAAAAAAAAAAAAAATGGAGTACACGGTAGAAAGGTAACGCCATATAAGACGTGGATTTACCTGAAGAACTTCGTCTCTGTGGGAGTCTAAACCTGCCTTTTATTTTAGGCTTAAATAGTCAGTCCGTAGATAGATGGAAGTAGTGAAAGCATAAAAATGAGCAATTCCTTCTACTCTATGGGAGAATGCAGGTGCTGAAGGGGGGAGCAAATCGCCTTCTATTAGTTTTGCTTAACATATGTGCATACAATCTACATATTCAGTTCCATCGAAATCATTTAAAACTCACTGCCGTCTCCCGTTGTGGTGCCTACTTAAAATCTTCAATTCGGAAGTTCTAAAATCGCTTTTTTTTTTCTTCTTCTTAAGCCATAAAGGGGAAGGAGGGGGTTTCACTAATGTCTTAAGAAAATATGACAGCGTCTTTAAGTTTAAGAAAATCGACTTGTTGCTCTGCATCAACTGAAATTACTGCCGATGCCAAAAAACCCATTAGCAACTCTCAACTGTTTATGTTATTTATGAGAAACAGGAGCAGTGTGCCTCTACGTTAATCTGCACCATTCGCATAACTTCCGAGTTATCTATTAATATAAAGAAAACCCATCCTTAACATTCCTCTAATGTGTGTGTGTGGGGGGGGGGATGAGTTCGAGTCGATTAAGAAAGAGGAGCAGGAGAAGAGTCAGGTGTGGTTGTGTTCAACATCCCAGAGCACCACAACAATCCAATTGCGCTGGACCGACAAATTGCATCGCTGGAGTGTCGTGTCGGACGGGAGTAAAATAACGCACTTGGAAGAGACGAAGGTAGTAAAAGACGAGTTGTGTGATAGAGTGAACTCCGAATGCTGCTAGCATTAACCTAAGAAAGTTGGATCAATACTGATCTTGGTCATGGTAACACTAAGCCTATTTCCCATACCAATACATTAACAAAAATGACTTAAAAATCAGGATAATAAATTTCCCGTTTTTTTTTCCGGTACTTTTCTCTTCATCTATCGCCATCTCATTCTACACCTACCTCCATTGCTTTCTCTCTCTCTCTACTCTGTTTTTTTTTTTGACAACCCCCAAAGAAATTTTTCTTTTGGCAAAAACTTGTCCTAATGGTCTATGATTATCTTGAGTGCTTCTACTGTCATTCTTTGGGCAATTAAGTTTCAAATAAAGATCCCGGAGATACTTGGTGTTTGGGGTAAAAGCCAGGCAGAAGTAATCTCTCCGTATACTTTTTGGAAAACATTATCAGTACTCTTTCGAACACTTAATGAACGCTTTAACTTTCGGCAGCGGACTACTCCTTTCTGCGTCATTTATTCTGCAACCCCTCCCCTAACTACAGTGGGAAACTACATCGGCACAAAGAACAGTACGATTTCTATCTCATGTGATGATATGTTTCTTTAGTCATCTCGTGTAAAAGGTCAGTGATAGTTAATAGGTTCATTTGTGACTATCATTGATGTGCGTGTAATTAAAAGGAAAGATGTGCAAAATCATGATGCTATGATTTTAACATTCAGATCCATACATAAGAACATGTTTTTATGTATGGATCTGAATACATGAAAACAAGTTCTTATGTGTGGATCTGAATGCTAGACAATGGAGATTTACAATAGCAGAGGTCAACAACGATGGAAATGTTAGGTTTTTGATGGGTGGTGTGACAAGAAAATGTAACAATCTAAAATTTACTCTTATGGAAAAACTATCAGCGAGTAGAATGTGATAGTATGGACATAAAAGATAAAGACCGATGGATTATGTTGGCAAGCATAATGCCTTGAACATTGTTTAAGGCATAATGCCTTTTCTAGAAGGAAAAACGTCAAGGAAAAGGCTAAAGCAGATATATATACGAGCATTCAAAAATTATAAAATATTTTAACAGCTTGAATTTCCTTTATATCTCGGTCTTCTATTTCGAAATCTTGTAATTCTACGTCCGGTCCCAGAACATTTTGAAAAAACGAAAGTACCACTGCGACATTGGCATAAAAGTTTCAAGATAAAAGCTGTCCCTCACCTCCCATGTAAAGATGAAGACCACATGATTGGATCCTTGCTGAGTGGAACTTGATGCCAGCACAATCAAAAGTCATTGACGTGTCAAGTGCAACAATCTTCATTTTTACGGGCCTTTTCATAGCACTATTTCGTGACAAACTAAAAATTTTCTATAAAACGAGCGTGTCAGAATCTGTCTAACAATTGCTGATCACGTGAAAACCTCCATTTAATATAAAAGTTGACGCTTAATGCACTTTTTTTTATCCATTTGGGAAGGAACAAGCTATCAAATTAAACATTAAACGGAGGATGAGCATATTATTGATAAACTATCAAAATTTTGGGATTATTTATATATTGAGCTATTAATTAAAGCTCTGGTCATGGCAGGAGGGTAACAGCAATAGCCGAGCCTCAGTTAGAACTTCATTGGCTACAGCATTGCTATCCATTACCCTCCAAAGGTATTGGATTGAAAATCAATCACCGTATGTGTAAGTAAAGGTGATATCTCAAAAATATCGGACGATCTCTAGGCCACTCATTCGTGGGCGAAAGACCGTCCAAATCTCAGCGTTGGTTCTACTCAGTGAAACTCGACTACCGAGCAGAACCGCTCATATTCCGAGGAAAATAATTCACCGGCAAGTACCCCTCAGCGGGCCGTGCCGGAGAACACTTTCCCCGGAGACTCAAAGTGCTCCCTTAGGGCAAAACTTAAGAGAGCGAACTCATTAACCCAGGATAACAGCAACAGCCGAACCTCAGTTAAACTTCATTGGTTCAGCATTGCCATCCGTTACCCTATATGGGCATCTCATATAAAATCAATCACCGACTATGTAAGTAAAGGTGAAATCTCAAAAATACGGACGATCTCTAGGCCACTCCATAGTGGGCGAAAGACCGTCCTAATCTCAGCGTTGGTTCCACTCAGTGACGGGCTCCCCGACCACTGAGCAGAACCGCTCATATTCCGAGGAAAATATAATTCACCGGCAAGTACCCCTCAGCGGGCCGTGCCGGAGAACACCTTCCCCGGAGACTCAAATTGCTCCCTTAAGGCAAAAATCCTAAGAGAGCGAACTCAAAAACTCATCTCCCAAGTGGGTAACAGCAACAGCCGAACCTCAGTTAAACTTCATTGGTACAGCTTTGCGTTGCTATCCATCACCCCCAAGGGCATTAATGAATCAATCACCGTATGTGTAAGTAAAGGTGATATCTCAAAAATATCGGACGATCTCTAGGCCACTCATTCGTGGGCGAAAGACCGTCCAAATCTCAGCGTTGGTTCTACTCAGTGAAACTCGAGTACCGAGTAGAACCGCTCATTCCGAAGAAAATAATTCACCGGCAAGCACCCCTCAGCGGGCCGTGCCGGAGAACACTTTCCCCGGTAACTTAAAGTGCTCCCTTAGGGCAAAACATAAGAGAGCGAACTCATTTACCCAGGATAACAGCAACAGCCGAACCTCAGTTAAACTTCATTGGTTCAGCATTGCCATCCGTTACCCTATATGGGCATCTCATATAAAATCAATCACCGACTATGTAAGTAAAGGTGAAATCTCAAAAATACGGACGATCTCTAGGCCACTCCATAGCGGGCGAAAGACCGTCCTAATTTCAGCGTTGGTTCCACTCAGTGACGGGCTCCCCGACCACTGAGCAGAACCTCTCATATTCCGAGGAAAATAATTC